>NW_006494614.1:16141748-16233677 GCF_000325575.1 Pteropus alecto | reverse complement strand
ATATGATTAGACAGAAAATGAGTGACTTAAATCAAGCTGGATTTGGAAGGTGATGAGACCTAGAAATGGCCTATCACAGGACTCCCCAACCCTCAGACTAAGGACCAGTACCAGTCTGTGGCCTGTTAGGAACCTGGAAGTACAACAGGAGATGAGCAGTCAGCGAGTGAGCAAAGCTTCATCTGTATTTGCAGCCACTCCCCAGCATTAGCATCGCCACCTCAGCTCCACCTCAGATCATCAGGCATTAGATTCTCATACGAGCACCGGTCTCTGGTGTCAAAAAGGTTTAGGACCACTGGACTATAGTGCCAAATACAAAAATATTAAATTGAAATAGGCTGTCCACCTGCAACTCAAGATACTTAGTAAAAGGCTGTATGTTTCGAAGAGTTAAGGAATATCCCAATCTTCTTTCTATCAACTCTTTCTTACAAACCTTTGTACTTCTCTGCCACTAACCAAAACATGTTGTTTCAATCAAACAGTAGATATTCCTGGTTGAAAAAGCTAGCAAGGAAGTGGTCAAAGTGATTGTGCATGGGATCAATGCTGGATGGGAAAGTTTGGGTACTGAAGACAAGGTGAGAAGAGTCCTATCCAGCGTTTTTTGAAGCCAGCTGCTACAGTATCATAAGGGGAAAATTATTAAATTATCAGGACTTTTGTATGCCAGTTGTTATACACAGCCATTATTTAAAATGATATTAAAGGTAATTATATAAATTGTAAGAAAAACAAAAGTAATAAGTACTCAAACCCCTCTAATTCCTACTAATTTCACTATTATTTATATTTTATATCGTAGTTGTATGATGGAAATACTCTAGAATGGTGTGCCACTGGACATATCTCCCCAATGCTGCACTCAATGATAACATGCTAGTAGCTTGAAATCAGCTACACTGATAAACATTTACCAGCACATCATTGTTCCTCACTATAATATACCATCTCCAAGGGTGGGCTTGCTCTTTACATCAGATCTGATTTCAGAGGCCAAATAAAAATCCCATTAGAAAGTAGCTGCAAAAAATCTGTAAATGTAGCAAAAAAGTACCCAAGCTAACAGTGCTCTGATCTTTCTGACTACAATTTTTGATCATTCAACCATTCATTCAATGGTATTTACTGAGCACTTTTCACCATCATGCTAGGCTCTCTGGATACAATGAACTAGATGAGCTACGTGCTCTCAGGGAGCCCATGGCCTAATATGAGCAGACAAGTACACAGATGATTGCAATAGAGATTGGTGTAGGAGGGATACACAGAAGGTACATGGGAGCACAGAGAAGAGAAAGCGTGTTAAGGTAGGTGTGGGCTAACACCATAAACAAAACAATGCTTGGTACTGACTAAAGTAGGTTACTAGGGACTCTTCTAGGAAGAAAGCGTTAAAGTGCATATGGTTCCTTAACTTTTTCTATGCCTTGGAGAAACATGGAAGGAGAGACAGGACAAAGAGTCACACCCAGGTGACAACCAGTCTGACATTATCATTAGTTCCCATCCAAAAAAGAACTATTTCTGGGATGTTTAGAAATAAACTTGGAAGATAAGAAGAGAAAGGAGTTAAGAAAGTGTAGGAAAAGGATAAGAAGCATTGCTGCTCAGTTGCTGATTAATTTTCAGTTGATCCCTGAGACTTGGCCTGGAGCTCTGAAATGGTAATTAACTTCTCATCCAATTCCTAAATAAATATTTCTAATATCAGGCAACCGAGAAGTAAATTGAAATGACATGATTAGAAGTAAGTGTCTATAATAATTTGAAGTCTTTTTGCATGAAAGAAGAAATTTCATCATATATATTCATTGCTTTTGAAACTGCTAAACTGAATTCTGTATTTCTTCATGTTAAATTGAAGCCTGTATTTATGTGCTTTTAGATGTCATTCATCTCCGTAGTTGATATGCATTGCTTAGCTCCTACGTCCCAAGTACTGTGCTAGATACTGGGATGAACATGTGAGTAATACCTACTGCCGGTCCTCAGAAACTTACCTTCTAGTAAATGGACAGAGACATAAAAAAGGCAAATTACAATATAATAAGGTAAATAATTTTGACAAAAAGGTGAGGAGGACAGTGCTGCAGAATTACCCAGAATGTAGGGATTCACACTATCCAGGATCAGAGAAGCCTTCACAGAGAAATTGTCATAAAGGAATAGGATTTTGCCAAATAAGAAAAGAGGAAAAGTCTGAAATTGATAAGTTTCAATTAATTCTAAAAAAATAGACACCCTCCCTCAGGTCCCTATGGGATCATTTTCTTTGTGTCTCCAAGAGCGAGAGTCTATGCACCAGCAACAAACGAGCACATGTGTGCACGTGTGCTTGCCTTTCTGATTACGCACTGTCTTGCTTCTTGCTTTTTCATTTAACAATGTATTTTGGAGTCTACTCCATAGCCTCGTCTATAGAGTGACTCCATTCTTTTTAACAGCTGCATAATATTTCACCATATGAATGGACTGTGATGCGTGTGGTCAGAACTCTTAACCTATACCTAAGTATTTAAGCTGTTTTTCGTGATTATAAAAAATGGTTTTGTATGTGTCCATATAATTTCAGAAATGTGTAAGTATATCTATAGGATCAACATACAGGAATAGAACATTGGGGCCCTTTAAAGGTTATTTTACAATTTTCCCCGTCATTTCCACCTCAACTGATTTCCTTCTCTGTCGTATACAGCTACTATTGTGCATTTAAAATGAGTTTTTCCAATCTACTTTCTATATGCTTACTTTTATTTGTGTCATGTATCTTTTTTTCCCCCTCTTTAACACCCGCTCCACTTCCACCCCGACCTATGGATGTTGCTGTCTCCCTTTTTTTAAGAACTGGATCTCTGAAGGTGGGCGTCTCCTCCCGCACACTCACTGCACTCACCCTGCGGCCTGGCTCACCCAGGGCCTGGCACCCCCGGCTCACTCGGGGGCACTGGCGCACCCGAGGTATGGTCCATGGCTCCACCTGGAGCGTAAACCCAGGACCTTCTTTGTGTAAAGCAGGTGTGCTAACCAATATGGAGCTGCCCCCATGTATCTTTAAATATATATGTATGTGTGTACATGTATAGTATTCTCTTATATATGTTTAATTTATACAAATTTTGTGTTGCAGAATGTCACAGTTTCCTTTATACCTTTCGCCAGTTTCCCCTTATGTTAACATCTTACATTATCCTGCAATAATTATTAAAACCCAGGAATTAACATAGGTATATTACTGTTAACATTGGCACAATACTAAATGTAATTAAATGACATTTTATTCAAATTTCAAAAAAATAAAATAAAATAAATTAAAAAATAGAAAATAAAGACTATAGAAACATGATCAAAAGTTTTTCTGAATACCAGTACACTGACCACATAAAAGACCTTTCTGAAACATGAGCCAGTTTTCTGAGGTCGTGGGTTGTTTGTTACCACAGCAGAGCCTATTTTATCCTTTCTAGCAAAACTGTATGATTGTCTTGTTGGAGCTATAAGGTCAAATCACAGTACATGAAGGTGAGGATGGAGTTCCTCAGAAGGAGCAGATGCTGCCAGAATGAGTCATCTTGGGGAATGATCAGGCCTGGGATACGAAGTAAGGACTTGGTAAGCAACTTGGGAAAGGGAAAATTTTCCTTGTCTTTGGGGCCAGAGGTCAAAGGTAGGGAGGTTGCTGGAGCATTTCTGGTAACAGGATGAGTATAAAAGGCGGTGAGTGTAACAGCCACAGATATTTCCATTGATGTGAGAGAAAGAGAGAGACAGGAGACCCTATCATAGGCTGTGCCTAGTCAGTAATGTAAAATTTTTCTGTGTTACATTTCCCTTCTATTTCCTCAAATCTTCAATAAAGTGTTGTTTAAAGGGACAGCCTGGTTTCATTTGTGCCTTGGGGAATTAGGTAAGGACCTGCTCTTGTTTCTAACACGCCAACAAACAAGAAAGCAATGTCCCTATCCCTGGAGGTCACCAGTAAAGAACTACAAGGCCCAGCTGAGGGCTGGAGAACAGGAAGTGGGAAGAAAATATTGCAAGGCAGTGCCTGATTGGTTTGGTATTCTTCTTTTCTATCTGAAGCACAAGTAAAACTAATATGCTAAGCAATAGAAATAGCCTCTGTCACTGGAATATCCTCCTGATCTCAGTGAATTGAAAACTGCCACTTCATGGTGTGATTGGAAATTTTCCACAAGGATATTTCAGTAGGAATCGTGTCATTTTGACTGCCTTGTTGTCATCAACTCTGCACTGGAACAGCAAGTCTGTTACACTATGTTGTAGTAACAAACAGCCTGAGAATCTCAGTGGCATAAAGCAAGAAGGGTTTATCTCCTTTTGATGTCATATGTTTAATGCAGGTCAGTTGTGTCCTTTATTCAAAGTCATCCTCTAGCCAGGACTCAGGCTGAGGGAGTAGCCACCATCTAAAATGTGGCCAGTCATCTAAAATGTGACAGAGGAAAAGAGAGCATGGCAAAGCTTGTACTGGCTGTTAAAGCTTCCACACCCAAGTGACACGTGTGACTTCCGCTTACCCAAAGCAAGCTCCACACATGGGTGAAGGAGCAGAGGTAGAATGTGTGTGTATAGCCTGATGATTCCCACCTCCCCACCCCCAGGAAATCCTTTGAGTCCCTTGCAGAATATGTTGTTTTAATCGAACAAACAATAATCAAATTTAAAATATACTGAGCAAGCTGTCGGCTTTCCTGACCAAAGTAATTGTGTAAAGAAGGCTTGGTCGTAGGTGGAAAACATAAAGAAATAGAGACAAAGACTAAGCGGAACATAGATGATGAGTGAAGTATAAGAATAAAATAAAGAAATAAGAGAAAGGAATGAGAGAATCATGACAAGGGGATGCTCATCTTTGCCTTTAATGGTTTTGGCAAAACTTTCTATTCCTCTTATTTTCCATTGTTATTCCTTTCTCTAGATGCTGACTAGTTAACCAAACAAAGACAAATCCCTAGGTAAGAGAAAGCAGAGAGAACAGCAGAAAGATATGGGTAAATCGAAGACACATGACTCTGGGCTGTCAAAGAAGGATATGTGGAGAAAAATAAACAAGGAACAAAAGAAGCAAAGAAAAATGAGAGGCAGAGAGTCTAAAATTCAAAAGCTACTTAAGCTGGAGAAGATGCTGCAGCAAGATGAAACTGCTAGAGTTTGTTATTCCAGCCCTCAAAGTACCAGATTTTTCCCTTGGTGCATTATGCCTGATAATGTTTGCAAAGCTCACACTCTTGAGATTTTTATGCGTGTCCCAGAAAAGAAGATTGCCAGCTGGGAGTTGGTTATTCCAGAATAAATAACACTGGTCCTTTGCATAATGGCTTGAGGATTGGCCTGCATTGAAATGGGGTCCCACTGGTCAAGCTCCTAAGTCTGGCCTCTTTCCATCCATCTTTAGGTACATTTTCAGTCTTATTATTTCCATATAGCCCACAGCTTTGGAGAATATGCTGGGCCTGCTGTGTGTAGGCATATGACCGTATTCCAGATAAAACCTTGCTCCAACCCATGAGGAATTGCTTAAAAAAAAAAAAAAAGTCTTTACAGCTGCACAAACCTGGTGCTAAAAACATAATTTCAATGTAACCAGAGTAGCTTTCAGTAGCATTTTGCTAGTGGAGACTATTAGGCATCTCTATTAAATGTCAGACTGTCTTTGCACACAAAAACCATGAAATTGTTTCATTAAAATCTATTGTGAAAGAGCTTCTGAATCCTCAGAGGGTGGGTATGCCTGGAAAAGTAGCAAGCTGCTCCCCAAAGCTCTGCTTAAACCTTGAAATGGTGGTGGTTTTTACTCACACTATAGCCTTTATTTATTATTGTTTCATGACTTAATTGTGAAACTTTAAAAACATTTACACGAAATTTAAATAGTTTTCTAAAGAGAATTTACTCACTATTACTAAGCAAGAAAACTTAGAGCATGGCCAATGACTTAAATTCCCTTTCAGTGTTTTGTTGAGTATCATGTCTTTTTCTGAAATTAATACTTTCCCTTTCTTCTTGCATCTACAAATACATTATTTCCTCAGAAGGCATCATGTTGTACATAGAGTAGCCATAAGCCTAATCAACACTTTCATGTAAAAAAAAAAAAAAAAAGGGAAGAAGGAGGAGCTTATTCATAGATTCAGAGAACATATTGGTGGTTGCCAGGGAGAAGGGTGAGGAGTGGATGGAATGTGTGAAGGTAGTCAAAACATACAAATTTCCAGTTATAAAATAAAGAAGTCATGAGGACGTAATATACAGCACAGTGACTATAGTTAATAATACTGTAATGATATTTACTAGACTTATTGTGGTAATCATTTTGCAATATATAAAAATATTATATGTACACCTGAAAGTAATATAATGTTATATGTCAATTATATCTCAAATTTTTACAAAAGGGCTCAGCCCATTGGACGTTCGGCTTGGCAAGCCCAAGTGTCTGAGAGAAGCAGAGGGCATCCTTCCTCTGGGAAGAACCTTCCTCCAGGCTACATTTCAGCTCCCACATGCCCTTTGGGAGGCATCTTTGTGAAGTATACAAACTGCACAACTGTACATATCAACTCTTAAGTTCTTATACGATATGTTTTCTTAGCTACATTTGATTGACCCGGGAGTAGCTTCTTATATAAACCAGGCCAATTAGAGCCTTTCTGTGGAAATTTTTCCTACCAGACACAAGAGAGTCAGACCTTCTGTGTTAGTGAAAGTCAAAAGATGAATTTTGTAAACTGTTGGTGACTGAGATTCCTACCATTTGAAAAATGCCATCAATAGTAAGAAAGAATAAGGTCAACATGCATAAAGAAACAAAAGCAAGAGATGGCAAGCATTCAATCAGCACTCAAGTGCCTGGTTCCAGGGGTGCCTGAGACCAGCAGCATACCTGCCCTTCTTGAGACATGTGGTCCGATTGTTCCGCCGACACTTGGATTTCATGAGTGAACACATATTCTTTGTGCATCAGCTTATTTGAGTTAGGTTTGTGTCACGGCAACTTGAGAGTCATGAAAATATGTAGCAGCACTGCAAAGAGTAGCCATCTATCGTGGCAGCCAGAGCTTCCAAAGGTGGCTCCAGCCTGCACAGATCACCCCTCCCCTCACCGCCCCCTGGCCATCTCCAGGAGCGTGGATACCTGCAGTCAAGGCACAGAGAGTCAGTTGCTTATTAAACCATCAAGAGCTGACAATTCCTCATTTCCAGCAGTATGACCTTATGTAATTCTCTAGACCTTGGTTTCCACATATGTATAATGGGAATTTTAATAGTTCCTATTTCATAGATTTGTTGAGAGGTTTAAATGAAATAATGCTGTCATGTAAATAATGCATGTAAATATTTAGGGTGGTGCCTGGCACAGAGTGCTCAAGAAATGTTAGATCTGATTATTATTATTTTAATATTTCCAGTGTCAGAATGGTGCTTGACACAGAATAGGTACTAGTTAAGTGTTGCAATAGATATAACAATCTCAGTTTAGGCCTAACTCCATAACTAACCTTCTGTGACCTTAGGTAAGTCATTTTATTTTTTCAAACCTCAGTTTTCTTATCTTAAGGAATGATAATAATATTCTTGGCAGGTTAATTGAAAGATAATATGAAATAATTTTTGTGAACAAATTTCATGAATTCCAAAACTGAACCTAATTATAAAAGATGAAAGATTAGGAAAATGAACCTAAGTTTGCTTTTTTCCAAAGATGATAAGATATTGATATTTTAATAGCCAGGAAAAAAAAAGAAGTGAGAATTTGAAAACTGACATTCTTCTATTGAATGCAATAGGTACTATAAGTCCTAAAAATAGAGACTTTTTTCTCCATTAGAATCAATAAAACTGTTTTTATTTTAATTGGAAAAAATGTGTCCTTTACACATTTTTTATTTTTCTTGCATTAGACCGCATGTAAAAATTTTGCTTTCTCCTCATGAAGCTGTGTAAGTATTTTGATGGTATCCCAAGCTCAGGCTGGGAAAACAGCAATTTAAAAATTACAAATCAGATCTTGGCATGATGTTGAAAACATTAGCCTATATACAATAAAAGAAGCCTCAGATCAAACCATCTGTTTTCTTAGCAAGCTAACATTTGAGAAGTGGACTATTTTGGTGAGACAGTAGCCCGACCAAAAAAATTCTATTGCTTTTCTGGCCAATTTTCAGATGTGATTAAAAAAATGTTCAGCAGAATAAATCCAAGTTAAAGAATAAAAATGTGGAAAAAACATGATGAGAATAAGAAAATTGAACATAGCACTACAACACCTTGTTTCTCTTTTAATTTAGAATATTGTGTCTATTCTATGACACACCTGTCTCCTCTCTTAACCTGAACATTTACAAGGCAGCAATAAGACTCAAGGAAAGTGGAAGTGATTGGCTAGAGCCCAGGTATTTCACTCGGCCATGTTCAGGCCTGGCCACAGACCTACTCAGAGTAGCGGCTTGGTAATCTGGTTCCAAGGTTGTGGCGGATACTATTGATTGCCTTCCAGAAACACATCCCTTGCTTCCTTGCTGACAAACCTCGATTTTGCTCAGTTCTCAACATGCCTACCCCTAGGGGATAACTTATGGTTGGTCTCTCTCAACTCCTTGCTGCTAGAGGTGGGGAATAACTCAGTTCTTCCCAATGTGATGTAAGGAAAGTCTGCTGGGAGCTCTGGGAATTTTCTCCCAGATAAAGGAGTAAATGCCTTTGAGTCTGCCTCTTTGCCCTTTACTCTTCCTTCTCTGAAAGTGAGGATATTATGCCAGGAGCTGCTTTGACCTTCAGGTATCTATAATGGGAATATAAGCCTGTCAGAGAGAATGACTCAGTGGCCCAGCAGGGTGGAGCAGCTGATCTACTCCTGAAACACTCACCTCTAGACTTAGTGTCACATAAGTACTTAAATTACTTTATTGGCTAAAATGCTATTAGGCTTTTTGTTACTTGTAAGGAAAATCACCCTTACTGATAATAGTTTCTTCCGCAAAAAATATTACCCTCCACTATTCCCTCTCCACCCCATGATACCTGTACAGATATCATGCTACACACTAGAACCACAGAATGTCAGAGCTGAAAGTCGCTCTACGTCTTCAATTAACAGATGATAAAATAAGAAATTCAGAAGTGATTCCTCTTATTTAAGGATTGAGTCTTATTAGTACGAATGTCCATGGGAAAGGAAAAAGACACATCAGGCAGTTGAATTTTGGTGTCAGTGACTCTATCAAAATCATGTCCTACATGGAAGCAACCGAAGTGTCCTACAACGGATGATTGGATAAAGAAGCTGTGGTACATATATACAATGGAATATTACTCAGCCATAAGAAGAGATGAAATACTGCCATTTGCAACAGCATGGATGGACCTCAAGATAATCATGCTAAGTGAAATAAGCCAGACAGAAAAAGTTGAAAACCACATGATATCACTTATATGCGGGATATAAACCTAAAAGCAACAAATAAACAGGACAAACAAGCAGAGACTCATGGTCATAGACAATAGACTACTGGTTACGAGAGGATAGGGGGATGGGAGGGGGAGTAGACGGGGTAAAAGTGGTCAAATATGTGGTGACAGAAAGAAATCTAACTATGAGAAATGAACACATGGTGTAAACTTCTATATGCCTTACTGTTAAAGTGTACAGCTGAAACTTATTGGATTTTGCTAACCAATGTCACCATAAAAAAAATAAATAAATAAACAAAACAAAACAAAACAAACAAATCATGTCCTAGGAGCCAATCTGCCTGTGAACAGAGAACATTCAGCATTAGTGACCTGAAGTGAGATGATCTTTAAGAAGGAAAAGATACACAAAAGGGAATCTGGAGTTTCTGTGATCAATGTCTTCTTCAAATGTTTTGTAAGATGGAGAATGTATTTTTTTTCCAAATTGCTTTCCAAAAATGCACACTGCACATTTCCTCCAGAAAGCATGAGAACTCTGGCTTCACCACACCTGGGGCTGCCAGTCCTGCTCTAGGTGTCAGAGGTACTGGGCATTGGCAAGCAGGAGGTCACTAGGTTCGTGTAACTCCACGGAAGAGATGTTTTAATGCTAAAATAAATATAGTAAGGCCTCATTTCATGTCACTGATAGTTTCTTGGAACTGTAACAAAATGACATATAACAAAACCAATTTTATCATAGGCTAATCGATATAAACAGGACTTAGGTAAGTAGGCATCTAATCAACATTATTTGAGGGCCTGCTGTGCTCTTAGGAGTGTCATAGACCAGTTTTAAAAGCTGCAAATATTTTGTGTACTTCTGCAATCCAGTTCTTCCAGGGCCATGTAGAGACACCTGACTATTCAATTCATTTGAATATTTGTTTTACAAAATTTTTCTTGAAATTTTGTCAACCCCTTCCTCTATTTTCTTCTTCAAACTGCTATGAAAACCAAAGTTATTTCCATCAGAGAGGATGTATTCTTTTAACTTAATTATAAAAATAACATATGTTTACATCCATGTCTGTCCTCTAGATTGCATATCCCTGGCTCCATTTAGCAAAATGTGTAGAACATAGTAGATGCTCAACAAATATTTGTGGAATGAATGCATAAAGAAAGGCAGAAACTTAAAAATACACAGAATTTTAGAGAAGCTACCTGTTTTATACATTCATTTGTAAGCAGTCAAATCTTGTTTTACATATATTTTTTAAATTGTTCATTTCTTCTCCTGTGAAGGGAAAACCTTTTGTAGTTGTCGTTTCCTGGAAATGCTGGGGGTTTTGGAAATCTTAACAGTGTTATCTCTAGTATAATGAGGAACAGAAGGAATGTAAGCTGCTTCCACAATTTTACACATGTGACGGTAACAAACTTAAGTGTTCTAATTGCCACTGCAAATTTCTCTAGTCTGCTATATTGGTCAGTGTAAGATGTTTGGTAGAGTTTTATAGTTCAACCAGAAAAACTTAAAAAGCTGATGTAACCAAAGTAAGTAAATAATAAATGTTCTCCTTCATTTACTATTACATGGGGTAAATGTAAGTCATGACATATTTTCTTTGCTCACTTGAAGAGTGATTTATGCACTGATGTTACCAAGCTTTTTTCAGGGGCTATTGGTGTTATGCATGAAGCTCTGGAAGTAAATGAGGAGTCTGTCATTGGAACTCCCTGGAAATGTCCTCATTAGCAACATAATTTAGCAAAAATGATATTGATCTTCCTGCACAGATCCCACGTTGGGCACACATGCTATTCCAGTAAATCATCTCCTACAGATC
The DNA here is from genome assembly GCF_000325575.1 of Pteropus alecto. Taxonomy (NCBI): domain Eukaryota; kingdom Metazoa; phylum Chordata; class Mammalia; order Chiroptera; family Pteropodidae; genus Pteropus; species Pteropus alecto. The sequence goes on along the minus strand of NW_006494614.1, from coordinate 16,222,404 downwards.
CTCCACTGTGGTCAGGGCTGGGATTTTCACTCCAAAACATGAGGGGCAAATAATTTAGTAGAGTTTAAAGTTTCATCAGGCAGAACACTATAAAATTTTATTACAACCATCAACAGGGAGCCATAAAAAGATACAACAGGACTTGAGTTCAAATTGTAGCTGATTTCTAATCATGGAGGCCCATGTTATTTGGACCCTGGATTATCCTTACCCTTGGCAAAATTGACCTTGAGAAAAACAGGAAAATAAGCACAGTTTGTCTTAAGTTCCAGTTTGCCCATCTAGCTATTCATTCAACAAATATGTATTAAGCACATATTTGATGCCAAGCATCATTCTAGGTATAGGGGACCCCGCAAACAACAAAGCAGAATCTCTGCCCTCAGGAGTCTTCATTTATTAGCCAAATACTATAAACAAATCGACAAAAAATACATAATATGAAACTTGGTATCCATGAATGCTATGATAAAAAATAAAGAAGGATGAGGGGATGAAAGTGATATTTTGGATAGGAGTCTCAAGAGGTGAGGTGTCTCTGAGCAAGGAAGTGGATGAATTGAGGAGTCGGCCTTGAACTGTGTAGAGGAAGAGTTCTAGGCTGAGGGAACAATAAGTGCAAAGGACCTATGGCAGGCCCGTAATTGATGTGTAAGGACCAGTAAGGAAGCCAGTGTAATGAGCAGCATGAGCAAGGGATCCACGTGAATGGTGGTCAGAGAGGCAGCTGGGGATACAATCATGCAGGAGTTGGAGGCCACAGTGAAGACTTTGGATTGGTTCTAAATACCAGCGACTCAACTGAAGAGTTACTGCAAAAAAGCAACACCATTCGATTTGCCTTTAGAAAGGAGCCTCTGGTTGCAGTGTAGAGACTAAATTATGTGGAGATAGAGGGTAGTGATGGGAAGGGGGCTAAAAATAGAAATAAAAAATCATTTAGGAGATTATTACAGAAATCCTCCCCAAAGATGTCTGGTTTGGATCAGAGACAGAGTTTATGGCTGGCTTGGCTATGGGGTGAGAATGAAAGAGAAAAATGAAAGATCACCTTGGTTAAGAGCCTCATCAACTGAGTAATGCTTTTTTTTCATTTTTATTTTTCAATTAGAGTTGGCATTCAATATTATTTTATATTAGTTTCAGATGTACAACATAGTGGTTAGACATTCATATAATTTATGAAATGATTCCTCCAATTAGTCTAATACCCACCTGGCACTATACATAGTTATTACAATATTATTGACTATATCCCCTACGCTGTACTTCACATCTCCATGACTATTTTGTAACTACCAATTTGTTCTTAATCCTTTCATCTTTGTTACCCAGAGCTCTAGCCTCCCATCTGGCAATCACCAGTTTGTTCTCTGTTTCTATGCGTTTGTTCTTGTTTTATCTGTTCATTTATTTTGTTCTTTAGATTCCACATATAAGTGAGAACATATGATATTTGTCTTTATCTGTCTGACTTATTTCGCTTAGCATAATACTGTCTAGGTCCATCCATGTCATTGCAAATGGTAAGATTTTATTTTTTATGGCTGAGTAATATTCTGTTGTATATATGTACCTCCTCTTCTTTATCCAATCATCTATTGGTGGGCACTTAGGTTGCTTCCATATCTTGGCTATTTTAAATAGCACTGTAGTGAATATAGGGGTGCATATATCTTTTTGAGTTTTTGGTTTTCTTTGGACAAATACCCTGAAGTGCAATTGCTGAGTCAATAGGTGTATCCATTTTTAATTTTTTGAGGAACCTCCAGACTGTTTTTCATAGTGGCTGCACCAATATGCAATCCCATGGGTGTTCCCTTTTCTCTAAATCCTTGTCAAAACTTGTTTTTTGATTTATTGATGATAGCCACTCTGACAGATATAAGATGATATCTTATTTTGGTTTTAATTTTTATATTTCTATTGATTAGTTACATTGAACATCTTTTCATATGTCTATTGGCCGTGCGTATGTTCTCTTTGGAGAAATGCTTATTCAGATCTTCTACCCATTTGAGTAGTACTGTTTATTAAGATAGGAAAGCCTGGAAGAGAAGCAGATTTAGTTGGTGCAGACAAGTGATCAAGAGGCCAAGTGTGGATATGGTAAGTGTGAACTCTTAGAGGAATTCTTTTTAATAGAGATGTTTATCATAGATAAGTACTTCGGACCCTGATCTTACTAAAAAAGACATCGAGAGGGAAAAGGGCTGGTAAGATTACCTCATATGGGCTCAGGAGGCCTTATGGTGTGAGATCCTTAGAGGTTGGGGGCTGCTGCCCCAGCTCTGTCATATGTGCAGATGCCTGTGGGTGCTGCTGTTTCATTGAGGAACCAACAAGGTGGAAGGAGACATGAGTGCTCAGCATCCTGCAATAGTACAAGGCTCAGGAGAAGATTATGGTGAAGGGAGATAAAGTGATTGTCAAACATTCTAGTAGCCCACGAATGTCAAGATCAACCATGTAGTTTGGAAGACTGGAACAGAAGGCCAGCTCAGAGAATCATACATTAGATTCTATCTTATTTCTACTTTATAATGTGTACCTTTTTCACCCTACAGTTTACGTCCTACTGCAGCCACTGACAACATTCCTGTGGGGTCTTTGAGCCACGCTTCTCTTGCTCAGGCCTGCTTCCATGTCTGTAAGTGTACTATCACTTTTAATAAAGCTTTCCTGTTCTGTTGTTAAAAAAAAAAAAAAATTGTGGTTGGAAGACTTGACTGAAAAGATATACTTGGCTATCTCATGGTGAAACATCCACTCAGACAAGTATAGACAGATGTGTCACCCCACCGCACCTTCCAAAAAAAAATAGGTCCTCAAGTATCTGCTCAGAGTAAATGAGCACAGATGAAGTTTTAGTAGAAGCAAGGAGACCACACGCTGAAGATTAAGAGGGTGGGCACCTTGATAAAGATAGACGGACCAGGAGGGAAAGGGGTTGAGGGATGAAGAGGGTAAAGGGGGTCAAATATATGGTGATGGAGGGAGACTAGACTTTGGGTGGTGAGCACATGGTACAACATGCAAATGACATATTACCGAGTTGTACACTTGACACTTATATAATGTTGTTAACCAACGTCATCCCAATAAATTTAATTAAAAAAAGAGATCAGCTACTCATTTGGAGGGGCCTAAAGAAGGAATAATACAAACTGAACAGATTAAGTCGTTGTCTAAAGCTATGTCAGTAGGAAAAATTGCTGCAAAGTCAAAATTAAGGCTAAGAAAAGGTCTACAATCGAACCGATCTAGATGATGATATAACTGCCTTAAAGCAGAGGTGTTTGAGGGGCTGCTGAGGTAACTGGGATCCATGATATTGTCAGCAGAGTTGGGAAGGGGGTAGTTTCAAGATCAGAACAATAAACTGTTTCCAAAAATATTTTTTCAATTTTTCAATCAGTAAAGTCCAGAACAGAACGTAATATACCTGAACAGTGACTGGCCCCAAATACAGCACCTGTGGATGCCATGTTATATACAAATAACCTCATACTATCTCAGTTGCCTACAACAGATATGAAGCTTACATCCCACTTGAGATTCTGAATTAGTTGGTTTCTTATTTTTCTGGAAATTTGGATTAAGAAACATGACTATATTTTGATCTAAAGGCTCAGACTCATGCTTTATAAATTTACCAAAAACTTACAAATGAAGAATTGTTCTTTTATGTGGATCGATCTTTTACAAGACCTTATTTAATGCTTTGTGGAAAACCCTGACTAATAAGGTTCTGTAGCTTTTGCCTTTTCCATTTGCCTCCTCTCAACTCCTGATTTTCTTCTCTATTTCTTCATCTGTCCAGAAACCCCTACCTTCCTTCTCACCCCTTTTGTTTAGGGCCTGGTATATAGCGGAAGCTCCTCCCATACCACCAACTACGTGGTGCTACTCCTAATTAAGGTGTAGTTTGAAAAACAAGTTATCATTTGTTATTATTATTGCAAGTTTTGTAATTACTGCAATTGCTGTTTAGAATATGTTGGAATCACCACCAGTCTGAAACCTAACCTCTGAATGATCTGTGTCTAATCATAGAACGGAGTGGCAGTGTTGTAAATGTCACCTCACTCCACTGCTCTGATAGATGTTCTCATTAAGGTCGAGGAGAAGAAAATTTAAATATCAGGGTTGAGCTCCTGAGCAATTATGTCATTTCTATTGATTAGCTAATGAAAACTTATGGCATTCAGTGGTGAAGAGATAAGTTTACATGGGGATGCTAGCTTCCACAGCTGTGCTCACACCATTTCCAGGGAAGTCTCTCACCATACTTGCATTTTAAGATTCTTTCAATTTTAGAAAGGAAAATAGGACTGAAGAGAAGTTAGACACTTCAGTTCTGCAATTTCATTACCCAGTGATATAAATAAAATTTAGACACTGGTAAGCATTGTGAGATGTAGAAATGTAGATGTCGAAATGTAGAGGCCAACGTAAAGGGAAGATGAAAACTTTGCTTGATCTATTTGGCTGGATTATGCCTGTGATATTTTTCCAGAGTCCTACAGATGTGATGTTTAATAGCAACTAAAAAAAATTCGAATGAGGAGGGGAAATACGAGCAGAGGAAGTCACACAGTGGTAAACTATTAACACCTTAACAAGAAGCATAGACATGAATCACATATTTGAAATGGGTGAGAATTATGTCACTTATAGAATCTAACTTATTAGAAACAGATCATTCAGAGGATATAAAAATTCCCAAGAAGCTATGGCAACTGCTCCTGGCAGGGTGATTATGAACACTGCCCCTGACAACAGTGGCCTTGCTGTAGCTTAAGGAGTTTGACCTCACTTGCTAAACAAGAAACTTTCTATTTTCTTTTAACATTAATTATGATGATGGAAGAGAAAAGGGATCCCCCTGCCTCCCTGTATTTTCCAGAGAACTTTGAGCTCCAAAACACAATCGAGAGCCATGCAGACATGTCACCACAAAAAGTCCTCCCTGACTTCTTTACCTAAAGTGACACATACCGCATATGACTCTCTAGGCCCTTACTCTCCTTGGCTGTCCCCAAAGCCCATTCTTGCCTGAGGAGGGCAGGCTGGTGGCTGGTAAGACATACAACCTGGAGCGGGCAGCTGCTTGGGCTGCCTATGTCTGTGACTTGCCAGCTACAGAACCTTGGCCAGGGTAGTTAATTTTTCTCTGCCTCGATTTCTTTTTCAAAAAATAGAGTTGTTAATAATTCCAGCTTTCTGGATTGTTGGGAGGATTAAATGAGTTACTGTTTGTTATACTGTGTGTTTAAGAAATAAAACAGGTAAGTAAAATGTATTTGCTTGTTTGTTGTGTCTCTATTAGAACAAAAGCTTGATAAGGGAAGGGCTTGGTTCTGTACTCTGCTGTATCCTTAGTACTCCATAGAAACTTGCCGAAGGAGTGGCTGGTAGAGCCCTAAGCTTTCCTTGGTTTCTCTCTATTGTTTCACTGCCTTCTCTTTCAAATACTTTATTTGGGTGATTTGACTTATGTGTTTAATGAAGGACCCACGGAAAGATTTACAACAAATTCTCTGGGAATCTAATCTTGTTAATACAGGTATTACTTCATGAGATTTTATAGTTTAAGACCTGTCATTCTTCTTGGCCCAAATATATAGTCCAAAAACAATACTCAGTGTGTACTTTAACTATAAGATAGTGAGATATTGAAATAAACACTCTAGGCTGCTGAGCCGCAAGGCACGCAGACCAGTGGGGAACAGGTATAAGGTAGGACTGGGCAGAGTGGAGACTGGGAAGTGACTCAGCCATTGTGCCTGCCTTGGAATGTAAGACCTTTCAATCTTGGAATGAGAGGGGTCCAGCCAACGTGGCGGCTTTATCCAAGAGACTTCTCTGGTGAGCAGAAAGCCACATAGCACTCTGCAGACAGGAACAATAGTTGTGGTCACATGGGGGCCGTATTCTAGAGAAACTGGAGGGGCAGGAGGAGCCATCTCAATTGAAGCAGATCCCTGGTCAGCAACTGAGAAGCAACTGAGGTAGGGCCCAACTCCAAAGCAGAGGGGACTAGGAAGGAATTCACATGCCGTCCAGCCCCAGACATGTGGCCTGCACTTTAGAACCAAGTTTCGTCCTAGCAGAAAACTAGGGGACTCATCAGAGACCAGAGCACGAATAAAGCCAAGTGGTAGCTGGGTGCTCTGAACAAACTCTGTGAAGCCCCTAGTCTTGGGCTTTTCTCATTCCTTGGACTGGGCTATCATGTGCCTCTGAAAATCAACATCCTTTAGTTCCTAAAAATGTCTCATTACTTTTTTAAGGAATTTCCTCTTTTCTGTTTTCTTTTTTTTTTTTCTTTCAGAAATTCATATCTACGTCTACCTCCTAGTTTGAGCCTCCAATTTTCTTACTGTTTCTTTTCTGTTTTCCTACTAGAACTCTTTAGGGTTTTGTTTTACTTCCTCATCTGGTTCCCTAAATTTATCTCCTAGCAATCTTACTGACTTTTTCCATTTCAGCTTTCAAATTTTAACTTCCAAGAGCGCTTCATTCTTATTTTATAGACATAATGTATTTTCTTGTCTTTCTCTGAGGAGTTTAATTATAAGATGTTTGAAGGTGTTTGTTTCTTCTCTTCTCTGTATTATTCCCAAGTCCTTTGAGTCCCTGTTAATTTTTTTACTTTTTTGTCTCTGTCTTTCATGTTAGAAGTTTCCCTCAACATCTGCCTATCCTTGGCTGTACTTACTTATTGGTATAAGAGCAAAGCCCTCAAGAGCTGAGGGAAGTTCTGTGTGTGACAATGGCCCTTGTTTCCTGGTGAACCTCACTGTGGGGTTAGGTAGGGACGGTGTCTGTGCATCTGTTCTCCTGCTCCAACCTGTCTTTCCAAAGAGGAGTCATCCACTTTCCTACCTGAAGAATGTAAGCCTCGTTACAGTGTTCAGGGAAGAGAGCTGAGCTTGGGGCTGGGGAGGAGTCTCACCACGTGAACTTTCACCAAATCCTCCCACTTCCAGCCTCTGCTCTCCCTTCCCCTCAACCTGGTATTCTTGAGTTGCCCCTTCTTTAACTTCAGAAAGTTAATCAAGTCTTTCCAGAAAATTCTAAAATTCGTAGTGAGTAGCTTATTCAGTAGGATAACTTTTGAAGCTTGCAAATTAGACCTTAAGAACATTTTTTCATACTGTTTCCTTTTGGAGACAATGTTAAAAGGGGCTATAAAGCTCTTAAAAAGTTTGGCTGTACAAGAGCTTGGTCATGTGGGCTGGCATTTCCATATCCATGCCTGTAAGGGACTTTATGGTGCAAGAGAGAACATGCTGTGGGAATGTATTGGTGGCCCAGGGACACCATGTGTGTTCTTTTCCTGGGGCCACAAGAACAGGCTGTTTGGGGAAATTACCTTCATTAGTAAAATTTGGGTGGGTTAAGGGTGGGATTTGGGGGCCCTTCCGGATCAAATATCATCTACTTCATTCAAAAATAATAAAGTCATCTCATTTTCACTCTTATGGAAAGCTAAGATGAGTCATATACAGATATCATAAATTCTACCTCAGGACGTTAAGGCGACATGACTTGAATACTTTGAAACATAAATAACAGTAACATCTCCCACCTAATGTTTAGGGTGACAAATGAATAAGCAGTGTTACCTAACCTCTGCTTTTGCAGTTATTTGAGTTTTTCTTTCAGGCATGAAAATACAATGGCTATAAAAATGTGTCTTTTAAGGCTTGTTAAGCCTGGAATTTCACAATAGGGTTTTATAAAATCTGCATTATAGATTTAAGAAATAAGAATGAGAGAAGTCAGTTGGTGTGGCTGCGGATAAATTTGATTATGTAATTATACACATCACTTATGAAGAGCAACTGCAGAAAGCATGTTGTTACAGTGTGCTGAGGGTCTGTGAGTTTTGTGGCTAATATTTAGCTTACACACACACACACATACCAATGGAGAGAGAGAGAGATAAGACCTTGGAATCTGTCCTTGCAAATACCTGGGAATGTACGTCAACACTAACTTTGTGGGTGCAGGGAAATGTCCTTGTAATCAGTCTTATGAGATACCGGGAAATATTTTAGCAAAAAATAAAACAATAAGCAGAATATACTATTCCTCTGAAAAACTTGTGTCCTTCAACAAACTTAAGTCTTCCCCCCACTCCCCACCCTCCACCTTCCTTATTGCCCCCGCCACACACACACCCCTCCACTTTAGAATGAGAATTATCTCAATTAAAAAGGCTTTTATCTGCAATTCATAGAAGACGGGCTCTGCCATGGCTCCCTGATGCCTTTTCAGGTCTCCACACAGATCATGGAGGCCAGGCCCAGCTGCGGTCTGACTTGTCTTGGTGAATGTCTTGTCACCCTCTCAGGAACTTAGCAAGTTTGTGAGGAGCTATCACAAAGCTACTTCCTATCCACTGCCTTCCCTATGGGAGGTGGCCACAAGGCAGCTTCGCATCTCTTTCCTGGTTCCTGTGAAGCATGGGACTTTTCCTTGTTCCCCTCCTTCAGAAGCAGTTGAAGACTCTAAAATTGCTTTACTGGAGTCTAGAGTTGGCTCCTCGAGAACAGAGCATCCCACTGTTCATGTTACCTATCACCTGGCCCTTTGGGTTGGATGCAGTAGTCCTGTGGGACAAGGGATACAGGTAGCTGGCACTATGCTGATCTTGCTTATGCTGTCTCTATAACAGATTGCTTAAATCTATGTGGGCTGAATTGATAGAAGTGTGGCAAACCAACCCAGTAGTAAATAAGTGGCCACCATGCTGCTGCTTAGTGACTACTTGACTGTCTGATAGAAAACCTGACCAACAGAAGCTTAAGAAAGGGAGGATGCTTACTTTTCTTACATGCCAAGAAGTCTGGATACATGCAACTGCTAAGTCAACAATATGATGTCAGGGCTGATGTCACTGCAAAAATTATTCAGTCTTCTTGATCGCAAGATGACTGCTGCAGTTGCAGGCATCACATCTACATTCAAGGCAGGATAAAGTAATGAAGGCAGGCACCAGCTTCAGGAAAGCAATAGCTTACTCAGGAACAACCAAGCAGACTTTTTCTTGTGCATTATTAGCCCTATCAGGTTCATACCACCACAGCTTAAACTCTGAGCCAGATAATCACCCCAAGCCAAATATTCAGTTTTGAAAGTGAGGAACTAGATTGACATGATTGGCCTAAACTAGACCAGACTGGTCACTATACCTTTGGGCTGGTCTTCTTGCCTCCTTGAACCAGACAGGAATTTCACTGGTGAGACAGAAGGGGAGGATAGCTTGAGTAGGCAAGAACTGTATCTGTCCCTTGAACCAATGTAGCAAGTCCCAGCTTTCCCAGCTCCTGAGGACCAGACCAGTCAGTAGCTGGCTCCACTGTCTCTTCTTACTTGCACATCAATTGTATCTGACCAATGAAGAGGTGATTGGGAGTATTGTGGAGACAATTTCTAGTTCTGAAGAAACAGTAAGACTAGCCTAAAAGAAAAAACTATTAGAGTTGTCATGATCGAAGAATATAGATATGCCAGCGCCTGGCCTCCTTTTCTTTTTTTCATTCTAGAGGTGAAATGCCAGACTTAACATCAAATGGTTAGAAGAGAATGACATTAGGTGAACATTGGAAGTCTGAAGTCACCACGAGCTTACTTCCCTTTGCAGAGTTCCAACCATAACAAGTTTCCTTCAGGTAAGGGTACCATATCCCCTTGGCAAGTTAATAAAAGAAAAAGTCAACCTATCTGGTCTGGAGGGGAGAGAGTCTTTCAAATGTTATTATTGGACGTGAGCCCTCAGGAAGTAAGCTATGAGAACTTGACCTCCTCCCTCTTCCCTTCTCTTTCACCTGTCAAACTCCTACGCATCCCTCAAGAGGCAGCTTAAAAATAACTTTCTTTATGAAATCTTTCACAAATTTCTCTAAGTTAGTCAAACCATCTGTAATGGATGGTCCTTTTTAATATCTGTTGTAACTCTTACCATTAGCACACTGGAATTATTTATTCATATGACTGTCTCACCCACTAGATTGGAGACATTTCCAGGGGAGCAGTTTCATCCCAAACACTTAGCACAAGGTGGGGAGCACAGCGGTAAGTTCTCAGCACATTTTTATTAAATAAAATCTATTTAAACTTTGAATAATTAACAGCATTGTTCAAGGGTCATCTGTACTCTGTTGGTAAAACTGTTGGGAAACAGGCAGTTTCATGAATTTCTGGGGGTGTGCCAATAATACAGTGCTTAGAGGGAACCATGTGGCAATATCTATGCAATATTCAAATACGTTCACCTTATAACCCAATTCTCCTGCTTCTGAAAATTTATCCTACAGAAATCTGCACAGTTAAAAAATGATATGCCTATGTCATGTGTTGCAATATTGCTATAGAGCTGGAAAGGAATGGGAATATCGTCTCTGTTACACTCTGGGATGATATCCATGACAGATGGTTCAGAAGAAAAGCAAAGTTCAGCACAGTGAACACAATGTGATGCCGTTTGTTTCATAAAGGGGTGGAGAATACGGATTTGGTTTTGTTTGTAATTGCATAAAGTATTGGAAGTGCATACTGCGAGGGGAGGAGGCAGATGGGAGGACAGGGTAGATAGAGTGGAAGCAAACTTCTCACTGTAAACGATTTTTACTTTTAAAACCTGTGAATTATTAGTTATTTTTTAAAATAAGTTAAAATTTTAAAACCCTACATACACATAGTTTTCAGAGCAGATTGCATGTCTTTGCATCTCTGTCTCACGTCTTACAACATCAGTGAGTTTGGGCAGTTTCCTAACTTCTCTGAAGAAGAATTTGATGAGATAATAATGCAAGGAAAATAAGCCTGAAACTAAGCCTAAAGAGTAATGTCTGTGTTAGTCTGAGCTGTTATTAATACTGCATCTACTAATAACAATTTTAAAGAACCCTTGGGAACCCGTTAGCGATGAAATTTTCAGAATCTTTCCAATAGTCCTGTGTAATAGATATAAACTGTTTCTGTTTTCGAAAACAAAAATGAATACCAAGAGAAATAAAGTGATTATTACAAGATAGCACTGACTCTGATCCACATATAAATGCAGGAGTTGGCAGTTGGGCATTACCAGATCATTCCATGTCACACATATGAGAACACTAGATGACAAGTGCATTGATTTCCATGCCTTTTTGGCTAATCAGAAAGAGAATACAATAAATCTGACTTGGAGGTATTATGAATGCACACACTGTTTCAAGATATGCAAGACAGTTATAAAACACAGCCTCTGAAAGTAACTGCCACAATTCTTGGTGAAATCAATAGATGAAACCTTTCCTACTAATTTTCTAAGGCTCAGTAAATGGAGGTCACCATCAGGCTGGGAGTTTCTAGAGAGAAACTTTAAATACAGGCAATTGGTTCCACTGTAGTGCTTGCATTTAGAGTCTTGAACATGCCCACCCTATGATTGTTTATTTTTAAAAATAAAGAATTCTTGATGCAGAAATGATATTGTTAGTAAGGCACTGTCAGTAAATTTGCCAACCCCTTTGGATAGCTTGGTTTGCCTTTTTCTGTAGAAAATGAATATGTTCATGACATTTTGATATTTGGATTCTTGGATAATGGCAATTCAAAACAGCACAAAGAAACAGCTTAGGCATTTTTCGTTCTAATCGAAAAAATGAAGCCTAGCACATTGTGAAGAAATTGTGCCCCCTGCTGGTTTAATTCGATATTAACATCATCATCTTAAAAAAAAAAACAAAAAACAAAAAACAAAACCCCTCTGCTTCCAGGACTGCAAGTTAATACTGTGCTTCAAGGTCAGTAATTTAAATGTCCTCTCAGATGCTTAGGCAGTTAGGAACTCTTTGCTTGATATCGATCTTGGGGAAAAGGAAGCAAGGGAGGAATGCTTCTTTTTGTGTCTTGTGAAGATATTTGTTTTAAGAACCATCTCGACTTGTACCTTTGTCGACTCTGAATTTAGGAAAAGCATGCAAGATGAAAAGCTTGGAGAGACAGATGAATGATGGCGAGCACAAGTCCCTTGTGATTGCTTTTGACTCAACTAGGACTCTAATACAAATGCTCCTTGAGATTGATTGAGTTTAATCAATCTGAGAATATTATTGCCAATGAATAGCAATCATGGTCATACATTCCAGGTGCTCAGAGATCTTTTTGTTAACTTACTCAGATTCTAAAAGCACCTTCCGAAAGGTTTCCAGCCCTGGACAAAATTGCTAACTAAGATTATAGCAATAGTAATCTGGTCCCCTTGTTCCGGAGTCCTCTTTTTTTGTCATGATGCCTCGCAATCTGGATTTTTAATCCATTTCTTTTTCTGGTCTGGAGCTGATTTCCCACAAGCTGCCAAGCAACCTTCCCAGAAGTGTTCACTGACGAAGCTATGATCTCTTCCTCTGCTGCAGACTGAATGTTCATGTCCCCGCCAAATTTATATATTTAAGCCTAACCTCAATATAATGGTATTTGAGGGTGAGGCTTTTAGGAGGTAATTAGGTTTAGATGACATCATGAGAGTGGATCACCTATGATGGGATTAATGCCCTTATAAGGGGATGTAGAGAACAGAGCTTTCTCCTTCATGTGAGGATACAGAAAGAAGGTGGCCCTCTGCAAATCATGAAGAGGGCACTCACCAATAATCTTACCTGATCTCTGACTTCCAGCCTGACAAATAAATGTCCGTGGTATTTTGTCTTGGCAGCAGGAGCTAAGACATTTTCTTAAAAAGATATTTATATCTTTAGGAGAAATTCCTGAACATAGGAAAGACTTTTGGTATATTTGGCTTTGGAGAAGATAATGGAAGTGGTGTTTTAAGGGAGAGGTTCACTTCTCATGCCTCTCCTAGCCAAGGCCACAGGCTGTATAACTGCTTTTCTGCCAATTATGACTAGAATAACCTCTTCCAGACTAAAAGATACAAAACTTTGTTCTAGATTTAAGTAACAGATAGGTAGTAAAAATCCTTTTTATTTCCCATCCCCTACAGAAGTTTCAGTTAAATCTGAATTTCAGATAAACAATAACTGATTTAATATTCGTATTTGTTGTTTATGTGAACTTCAGACTTAATTGGGGTCCTGCGTTTTATCTGGAGACCCTATTCTGATTTAACTCCTTTTTTCCATTTTTTGTTTCTGTTAGAGTGACTACTGAGCGAGGCCTAGAAGTGCATCCTGAGGTTCATCTCACTATCCTGAGCCTTCTGTGCCTCTGCTTTCTCGGGTGCTCTCTTTAGCCGCCTCCAGGGACATCACACCTGCTGAGCGAGGAGCCACCTGGGCCGCAGGGAAGGAACCCGTCTAAACCTGGGGAAGAACTCTCAGAGACCACAACTTCAGGGGCATTTTCTAGGCGCTTGGCAAGGCGCCTGCTGAGTTCAAGAATGGCTAAATCTAATTCCGTTTCCACCAAGCCCCTTGCACAAGAAAGTAACCCTGTTCCCAAAAGCAGAAATGGAGTTTCCTTTGTTTTAGTTAAAAGTACAATGAAAGAGTATGACTCTAGAACAACCTAAACAGACATTTAAGATCTAAACTTAGGCTGCACACCATCACTAATGACTGACTGATAGATTTCATCTCTTGCTGAAGAGAAATCCAAGCCCTTCCCACCAACACCAAATGATTTGTCAAGGAGTAGTCATTTACACAGCAAGCTCGGAAGCTAGAATCCAGAGGTGACTCCAGGATTACACCCTGAGTTCCTTGAAGAACAGCTTCTTTAATATAGGTTGTTGAATGAATGAATGAATGAATGAATGAAAGAAACTGTATGTCTATCATAACCAACTCCACAGCAATGATGATCTGTCATGGAGTACATACATTGGCTTTAGTGCAGTAGAGAGGCAAGGCAAGGCAGGTAGAGACTTTAATGACAGAATTCTGGTATTAGGGGCCGCTTCTATAAGTTGCTAAGGGGTGATTGGGGACAAGGGTGTATGAGACAAGGGTGGACTTTAGTCTCTATCATTGTCTCTCAAGCCTCTCAAAGAGCACAGAAATAAGCAAAAGCAATCATCTTGCTTTGCATTTTCAAGACAAATCCTCTAGAAGTTGCCCCCTTTAACCAGATTGTTTCTTGAAGTCTTGCCACAAAATATGCTGGACCACCACTCCCTAGTACCCATATTAATCCTAATCTGTCATCTCATAGAGGAGGGTGGTAGGTATTTGCACAGGAAATTGAGACATCAACTATTCACCCTTTTTAGAATAACTCATAAGATAGGAAATAATAATTACTGAGCATCTAATATGTGTTAAGTACTATCTCTTGCTATCTCATGCGATCTTCATGGTGTATTAGTCAGCACAGGCAGCTACAACAAAAATACCATTGACTGGGTGGCTTAAACACAGACATTTATTTCTCACAGTTCTGAAGGCTGGAAGTCAGAGATCAAGGTACCAGAATAGCTGGGTTCTTGGTGAGGGCCCTCTTCCTGGCTTGTAGATGGCCACCTTTTTGCTATATCCTCACATAGAAAAGAAAGAAAGAGCTCTATTACATTCATTTCTTCTAAGGGCACTAATCTCATCGTGGGTGCTCCACTCTCATGATCTCATCTAATAAACCTAATTACCTCCCAAAGGCCCCATCTCCAAGTACCATTATATTGGAGGTTAGGACTTCATAATATGTTTTTTGGGAGAACACAAACATTCAGTCCATAGTACACAGTAACACAGTGAGGTTGTCATTATTGTCCATATTTTTCTAGATACAGAAAGGGCAGGTTAAAGAAGGGAAGTAACTTGGCCAAGGTCATATAGAGAGTGCCAGGATGCAAAAACACGTCTGCCTTATTTATCTCTTTCCAACAGATGGCACTTGTACTTGAGTGCCTGAGGAGACCATTTGCATGTCTAGAGGCAGTATCAGATAATTGAGAAATGTGTGCTAGAAATCAAAAAGCAAGCATCAAGGGAAAATGCAGAAGGAAGGAACGAGCAGTGATAAGTAGATAAATGTCTCTGTCCCTTCCTCTGTTGGAACTCTGAGCTCTGCAGCCTAGGGCTTATCAGCTCACCCCTCTAGACCTAAGGTTCTATAGATAACAAAGCATAGGGTCATGGTTCTGAAAATCTTTCTTAGTTTTCAAAATGCATACATTTCAGGTTTTACCTCCTGAGTGTTTAGATTTAGTAGATCTAGAGAAGGGCTCTGCTATCTATCTACATTTTTAGCAAGCATGGCAAATTTGAAACTCAGGGAATTTGATGTTCTTTAGTGTTTATTACTCTTCTAAATTTTGTAAATCAACCACTTAGACTACTTTCTCAAGATAATTTTTTAGTAAATTTTTTATTATTTTATATAATTATGTTAGAAAAGGAAAAGTTAAGGCACTTTGTGATTGAACTAGTGCACTTCTAGATAGCAATATTGATATGTGGAAGTTCTGATGATGTTTTCTACATTATTCACTGGCATTTGGCAACTTGTAGCACAGCCTCAATGAAGATGTAAACCCCATAAATCCAATAATTACACTTGATATTAGATTACAAAAGGTTATATGGGGTAGAAACTGTAAAACCTTCCAAGGAATAGTTAATCTTCTGAAAAGAATGATTTTTAAACCAAAATATAGTAATAATTTTTTAACCAGATTTTCCTTTAATCATAGCTCCTGTATTCCTTCCTTGAATATGCATTTTTTAAACTGCTTACCATGTTCAGGCTATGCTAGGAGCTGTGACTAGGATGAATGAGTCACTTGGTTTCGTTGACCTTAGTGTGCATCATATCTAGTCAAATCCTGTTAAGAAAGAGTAAAAAACAAGTCAATAAGTAAAAATGAAACATTTTACAGATGTTCCCACTATGAAAAGGATCACCATGCACACTAGTGTTTATATTAAGGGACTCATGAGTAGGAATAGTCTCAGCTGGACACTCTTTGAATATCATCAGTTATGAGAAGTCCAAAATGCTTTGAAAGGAGACAAAAAGGCTGTGATATGCCTTCAACTTCCAAGTAACTCCTTGGGACTCCATACTGTTGAATCACATAGTCATCTGGTTAGGCTTAATATTAGAATCAAAAAAGGATACTTTCAAGTCCACTGATTAAATATTCCCTCATTTCCCTCTTATTACCTTCTGTTTTTCTTATTTAATCCTTGGGTCACTCAATTCCATCCCTCCTTGGCTATTTGCATCATTCAAACTCTTAGGTAATTACTATTCTGTCTTTAGTCAACACCCACAGTACATACATGTTTTATTATCTTTATCTTATCTTAGTGTAAGAAACTCATCTAAATACACCTATGCACTTCTCTTTGAAGATGGTATCAAAACATTTGTAATTTGTCACTCTTGCAATTGTATAAACTACCTAGAAAAATGATTTTTCCATCTTATTTTTATTATTTTACTTACAAAACCTCTGTTTATATTGCTGACATGTCACCTGCTTAAATATCTAAGATTAAATCTAATCGGTGGGCAGGTAAGTAGTTGATATATGATTAACAGGCAATTCTCCTTCAGGAAACTCAGTATTGTGTAAGTATGCCTGATTCATACCTGCTGCAACTGCAATATGTAATAATAGAGCAGCAACAACGAGTTGAGATGATGACAACTCAGCCACGGTGACAGGTTCTCTAACTCAACAGGGAAGTGATGACCTGGTGAAACAAATAACTCCCAAAATCATTCCAGAAATTCCAAGGAGTGATGTGATTTTTCTTCACATACCTGCAGTGAAGAGATTACGTTGTTTAATAATGGTTTTCTTCAAGTTTGCTCCATTGTTTTTAATTTTTCCTTGTAAGTTTCTTCACTAGCATTCAGTTCAATTCCTGTTCAACAAGAATTTCTTAAGCTCCTTTTGGATGCTAGACACTGTGCTAGGAGCCGGGAATATAGCCATAAATATTATTAAATGAACACAAAATATTAGTCTCTTCTGTTATATTATTCTAGTCATTTAATCAGATTCATCTATTTTTAAATATTTGGTAATGCATCAGAGCACAAGAGTATGGGGCTAAAAGCATGGGTTCTGGTCAGAAAAACTTGAATATGAGACTCAAGCTCATCACTGCCACCAGAGTGTTTATGGATGTGCATTTACTACTGAGCCTTCATTTTCCCATTTGTAAAATAGAGGTCACATTAGTACCTTCTCCCCAGGGTAGGTGTGAGGACTAAATAAGTAGTGCTTATAAAAGTACTTTTGAGCAATTGCTCAAAAAATGAAAGCTGTTATTAATTAATATATTTTTCCCCGACATATATAAATAGACTCAACTAGTTATCTGCCAGAAGGTGAGGGTTCTATGAGTAATCAGCTGGAGTAAGCTTAAGAAAAGATTTCAACAATGGTTGAAAATGATATGTGACTGAATTCATAACAACTTATTGGTGAGTAGTAAACGAGGATAATGTTAAAGTTAAGATTTTTCCTGGCAAATGGAATAAAGAGAATAAGAACCAGTGATCTAGAGTTCTCTCTCTCTAGCATGACTTTTCTTCAAATTTATTCCAGAGAAAGCAAAGTGTAAGAGAGGCTGCGAAGCAATGGTTCTCTGGTTAAATATCTTTTTTAAAGGCTACCCAAAGCAATTTATAGATTCAATGAGTCCCTATCAAAATACCAATGGCATTTTTCACAGAACTAGACCAAATAATCGAAAAATTTATATAGGACCATAAAAGGTTCCAAATAGCCAAGGCAATATTGAGAGAGAACAAAGTTGGAGGTATCACACTACCTGATATCAAACTATTCAAGGCTATAGTAATCGAAACAGCATATTACTGGCACAAAAACAGACACATAGATCAATGAAACAGAATAGAGAGCCCAGAAATAAACCCATACCTATATGGTCATTTGATCAATGACAAAGAAAGCAAAAATATACCATGGGATAAAAACAGTTTATTTAATAAGTGATGTTGGGAAAACTGGACAGCTACAAGCAAAAAACAAACAAACAAACAAACAAATAAATAAATAAATAGATAAAAATAAACTGAATCACCTTCTTACACCATATACAGGAAGAAATTCGAAATGAATTAGACTTAAATGTAAGACTCTAAACCATAAAACTCCTAGAAGAAAACATAAGCATTAAACTCTCTGACACTGCTCCTAGTAATATTTTTTTTCTGATATATCTCCTTGGGCAAGGGAAACAAAAGAAAAAATAAACAAATGGGACTACATCAAACTAAAAAGTTTTGCACAGCAAAGAAAATAATCAATAAATGAAAATAAAGCTTAATAAATGAGAGAAGATATTTGCCTATCATATATCTGACAAGGCATTAATATCCAAAATTTGTAAAGAACTCATACATCTCAACACACACACACACACACACACACCACACACACACACACACACACACACACACACACACACACACACACACACACACCACACACACACACACACACACACACACAACAATTCAATTAAAAAATGGGCAGAGGTCCTGAATAGGCATTTCACCAAAGAGGACATATAAATGGCCAATAGACATATGAAAAGATGCTCAATGTCACTAATCAATAGAAAAATGCAAATTAAAAGCAAAATACACACCTGTCAGAGTGGCTATCATCAATAAATCAAAAAACAAGTGTTGGCAAGGATGTGGAGAAAAGGAAACCTTTGTATGATGTCGTTGGGATTGCAAATTGGTGCAGCCACTATGGAAAATAGTTTGGAGGTTCCTTAGAAGATGAAAAATAGAACTACCTTATGACCTAGCAATTGCACTTCTGGGTATTGCATTTCTTTATCCAAAGAGAACCAAAACACTAATTCAAAAAGATATAATGCACTCCTATGTTCATTACAGTGCTATTTACAATAGCTAAGATATGGAAGCAACCTAAGTGCCCATCAATAGATGATTGGATAAAGAAGAGGTAGTGTGTGTGTGTGTGTGTGTGTGTGTGTGTGTGTGTGTGTACATACTCACACAATGGAATATTACTCAGAGATAAAAAATCAAATCTTACCATTTGCGATGACATGAATGGCCCTCAGGGTATCATGCTAAGTGAATTAAATCAGAGAAAGACGAATACCATAAGATCTCACTTACATGTGGAATATAAATAACAAAATAAATGAACAAACAAAATGAAAACAGACTCATAAATACAAAGACCAAATTGGTGATTGCCAGTTTGGTGGTTGGATGAAAAAGGTGGAGTGATTAAAAAGTACAAATTGGTAGTTACAAAATAGTCATGGGGATGTGAAGTACAGCATAGAGCATATAGTCAATAATATTGTAATAACCATATATAGTGCCAGGTGTGTACAAGACTAATTGGGGGAATCATTTTATAAATTATATAAATGTCTAACCATTGCACTGTACCTAAACTAGTATAAAATAATATTAAATGTCAATTCTAAATGAAAAACAAAAATTTTTTTAAAAGAGGAAAAACGTGTATGTCTGTGTATGCATTGAATATCTCTGGAATGATACACAAGGAATCTAGTCTCTGGGAAAGCAACTAGGTAGCTGAGGAACGGAAGTAGAAGGGAGATATTTCACTGTATGCTCTTTTGAAGATTTAAAATTTTGTTTTAAAACTGATAAATACATCTATATGCCCAAAAAATGCTACATGCAATATATTGTGTATTGTATATTCACAATATACGTGAGCATATTAAAGAGTCAGAGAATAGTAGCAGAAAAGAACCCATTTAAATTACCTATCATTTCTCAAATCCATGTCTCTATAGAGACTGAAGGAGAAACAAGTATTTTACAACATAACAGAAAAGAAAGAAGAAAATGGGTGGTCAGTGATAGCAAATGATCTGGGAAGTCAAGTAAGATAATTCACTATTTCCTCCATGCTTTGGGAAGAGTAGTAGCATGACAATAGTCCAAAATCCTGATGTCTGAGATGTGGGTGATATCATTTGCATAGAAGGAAAGTCACCCCACATATGCACATTTTACAATGTTAATGTAAAATAAGCTCGATAATAGAAGGAAAACAGAGATTTATCTTGCTTCTTGTATTTTTAACACAGGCTGACTCTTTTTAAACTCTTAATCATGAAAAATTTTAAACATATTCAAAAGTAGAGAGAAAAGTATAAGTGAATCCGCATGTACCCAGCACCCATCTTGAAACACTATCAAGTCATGAATTTTGTTTTGTTTTCACCTCCACCTACTTTCTCCCATAGACACTGGATTATTGCAAAACAAGTACGAGATACTATGTTATGTAATTCATAAATAGTTTTATATGAGACCTAAAGGTATAAGGACAGGCAGTGTGAAAAATAGAAACCTAGAGAAGATGAACACAACAAACAAAAACCTAACACCAAAGAGGAAACTCCACCTTTCTCTCCCAGAGCATTTGGCTATAACCAGCAGAAAACTAGCATAGTAGGGCTTTGTTCTGAATGAGTAAACAGAGAAAAACTACTAGATTTATTGAAGAAGAGAATGGCTCTGGATAAAGTTTGAAACGTCTTTCTTCTAAATAAATTTACTCACAGGAAAAAAGAGAATTTTAGAAAATTTCTAATTTGAGACAAAAATGTATATATGAACTTAGGTGAGCAGTCATGAAGAAAAGTACAATCTGAAATCAGGAAAAATTGGTACTTGAAGAATTAAAAACAATTTAATAATTTGTAAGGAGAGATATAGAATGCTCACGGATCAGATGATTCAATACTGTTAAAATGTCAATTGACATTCTCTTAAATTTGATCCATAGATTCAATACAATCCTAATGATAACCCTAGTGGGATTGTTTGTAGTAACTGATAAATTATTCTAAAATTTATATGGAAAAATCAAAGGACCTAGAATAGCCAAAATAATTTTTAAAAAGAATGAAGTTGGAGATTTTTACTCCCTGATTTCAAGACATATTACTGTATAAAATACAGTAATTGAGACAGTGTGGTCTCAGTATAAAGATAAACATTTAGATCATTAGAAGGGAATAAAGAATTCATATATATATATTCAATTAATTTGTATCATAGGTGCCAAGATAATAAATGGAGAAGGAAGCTTCTTTTCAACAAATGTTGCTGGAACAATTAGATATTCATTTGGGAAAAAGAAATGAACAATCACTCTTACCTCATGTAATACACAAAACTTAATTGCAAATAGGTTATACACCCAAACATAAAGTATAAAACTATAAAACTTTTAAAATAAAATGTAGGAGAAAATCTTTGTCACCTTTTGGTATGAAAAGATTCCCTATATAGGACACTAAAAGCATTAAGCATAGAAGGAAAAAATAAATAACATAAATTTTATCAAAATTAAAAACTTCTGCTCTTCAAAATCACAGACCAAGAGAAAATATTTGTAACACACATATCTGACAAAAACTCATATCCAGAAGATAAAAAGTACATTTACAATTCATTAATAAGAGAATAAACAATCCAATGTAAAAACTGGCAAAAGATTTGAACAGACACTTTACAAAAGAAACACATGAATTATATGCAACGTCATTAGCACTGGAAGATACAAATCAAAACCTGTGAAAGATACCAATACATATCCATTAGAATGGCAACAATTAACAATAAAAACTGACAAAAAAAAAAAAAACATTGACAATATTAAGTGATCGTGAAGATATGGAATAACTGTAAATCTCATACTTTGCTGGTGGGAAGGTAAAATGGTATAATCACTCTGGAAAACAGTTCAGTAGTTTCTTTAAAAATTAAACATGCAATTCATATAACCTAGAGATTCTGCTCTTAGGTGTTTAGCCGAGAAAGATGAAAATATATGTTCACACAAAGACTTGTACATAAGTGTTCATAACAGTTTTACTTACAATAGTCAAAAACTAGAAACAATCCAAATGTCCATCAACAGGTGAATAGATAAATGGTGGTATATCCATTCAATAAAATGCTACTCAGCTATAGGAAAAAAAGATATTGATACACAACAGCAAGAATAACTCTCTGAAACATGTTAAGCAAAAGATGGTAGACACAAATGAGCACAAAATATATGATTTTATTTATCTGAAACTCTAAAAAAACAAATCTATAGTGACAAAGCAGATCAGTGGTCACTTGGAGAAAATGTAGGGTGGTAAAAGTCTCAAAGGAAACCTTTCGGGTGATGAAAATGTGTTATATCTTGACTGTGGTATAGGGAACGTGACTAAATAGTGTCAAACCTTATCAAACTACACACTTAAAATGGGTGCATTCATTTACATAAATCATGTCTTAATGAAGTTGAAAAAAAATTTAAATCACAGTGGAGACAATGAAGATGAAATTTCACCCTATATTTAATTATAACTCAATAAAGGAAAAAAGAAAAAGAAGTGATGAAAAAAGGGAGAAAAATATGATGTAGAGAACAGATATTAGAAATCTAATCTTTTTATTTGAAATCTCAGAAAAAGAGAAAAGAAGACATAAAGAAAACTCTCCTGAATTAAAACTGTAGGTCAGCATGTTTAAAAGTCTCATCAAATAAAATAAATATTTATTAAATGACAAACTCCTTGCTATAATCTGGTGGAATTTCTAAATTTCAGGGACGGTAATATAAATATCCATTTACTCTCAGGTTTCTCTTCCCTAACAATGAGATGCAAAAGACAATGAAATAATATCCAGAGTGCTGAATGGAAAAAAATGTGACCCAAATATTTGATACTTAATCAATTTGTTAACTGAATATGGTGAGGGCAACAGAAAGATAATTTCAGATACAAATAGATAGGGGCTAAAAAAAAAAGTCTACCAACATCTACAGACTTATTTAAGAAAATAATCAGAGATGTCTTTCAGTTTACTGGGATATGAATCAAAATAAAAAAAACTGAAAAATGTGGTATTCATTGTACACAAGAGCCAAGGTGATCAATAAATCCTGTTAAAGGTACTGTATTCTTGTGATATATTAAAAGACTTCATTGATAATGTGAAAAATAATCTCTAGAAGGTAACCTTAACAACAACTGGGATCTAAAATCAAAGACCGTAGTAACAAATACTGAAAAGCAGTGAGTGATGGTAAGAGCGTTTCGAGGGAGTGAAAGTGCTAAACATGAAGCTGCTTGGTTTTTTCAACTAAAGGACAAATTAACTGTCTCATGCTTGAAATTAAAAACTTGAGTAAAATAGGGGCAAGGGGTTTTTTAAAAATTAGAAGCTAATCACTAATAAAATAAAATTTGAAGCACGCTTTTCAAAATATATAATTTTAATATCATAAAATAATATTTAAAAGCACAAGAAAAATAAAAATAGAGAAAAAACATAAAATACAGAAATTACAAAAAATGCACAACGGATATCAATTTTGATATTTTTGATAATTGATAATAAATGTAAGTGGATCAAAAACTTTTATTAAAATTAAAGGCTTTCAGATTGGATCAGAATACCAAATCTAAGTAAATGTCATTTTCATAAGACACACTAAAAATAAATACAATGCTTAAATATTACAGAATGCATAAGAAAAGTCAAGAAAAGAAAAGGGAAGAAAAGAAAAAAGGAAAGGAAAGAAAGAAAAGAAAAGAAAAGAAGAGGTATCAAAATGAGCAAGAGATAAAATAGGAGTCAATGACTACAAACACTAAACAGAATCAAGAGGTAATAAGTGATAAGTAAGAATTTTGAAATTTTGAATAATATAGTTAAAATTCTGATTGAATAAATATTTAATTTTATATACCAGAGACAATACATTATGGCAATTTTACAAAAAGTTCCAATGCAGAGAAATTGTTCAGATCACATTTTCTGATTACAATTTTAAAAAGTCAGAAATTAACAAAATATTTAATAATAATAGATAAAACAGCCATTCACAGAGATCTAAAATCACTCAAATGAATTCTGGGTTAATATAGAAATTGGCACTACCATGTATCTTATTTAGAAAATAGATGTAATGAAAACTCTGAATAATGTGATTTATAAGACAATATGGTAAATGAGGAAAAAGGAGTTAATATATTTTTTAAAGAGTTAATATGAGGGACTTACACTACATGACATTAAACATGATAAGCCATAATAATTAAATCAGCTTTCCTCTAACTCTCTTATACCAGATACCTGATCAGACTTGACCTGGCCTAGTGACCTTTTTCCTCCTTTGAATTTACATCCTCAGTAGTAACACTATACTCCCTACTGGAGACATACCTAATCCTCTACATCACAACTGGTTTCCCCCTAAAAGATGTGAAAGGTAATGGTGAAATGATGGCAAGGGAAAATGATATAGTGGAAATGGCCAAATCTGTGTAGTCACATTAAAGTTGCCTGGTCTTGGGGGTGACGCTCTAAACACCTACTACTTAAAATGTGATTTACATTTAGGTAACATCAACATCCCCTGGAAACTCAACAAAAATGTAAATTCATGGGCCCTACCCAGACCTCTACTGAGTCATTCTCTAAGGGTAGAGCCAAACATTTGTGTTCAAAAGTCTCTCAAAGTCATTCTTATACAGGCTAAAGTTTTGACAACCACTGCTCTAACCTCTTTCCCCTTTTCCAACTCAGCTTGTTTTTCTGTTAACTAGGCCAATGCTCCCTCCCTTTAGATGCTCCCTTTGGCTTCACAGGTGTGTGAAGTTTGAATGTTAGGCTCAGGGAGTGAGAAAGGCAGAGATGGGAAGGACAGAATGGAGGTCATAGGAGGTATGATTCCATATTCCTTCTAAGGGATAACATTAAGGGATAACATTTTATACTTCCTGTCTCACATGAATAAAGAAGCTAAACTATTCTTTTAAACAAAATTTAAAGCCAGAATTGGACTGGATAACGAGGTTTATCTTTTAATTGCACCTAGTTTGATTTCCCTTCCTCCTTTCTTCTTCATTCTGGCATCCAAAAAGTACTGTTATCAGTAACATTGTACTGTGGCTTAAATATTTCTTCCACAGAGTAACGATTTTCTTGCATTGGATTCCCAAGCTCTGAGGAAGAAAAAAAGATTGTCCATTTCACTGGGGAATCCTCTTTCCATGTTTTACACAGGACTATAGCAACCTGTGAACCCACCTTCTCAGAAAATATTACTATTAAAACAGTCTCACGTGAGTGTGTTTCTTGCAAAATTATTACCTTTAAAAATTCCCATCTTATGACTATAAAAGATGCATACATCTCTCGTTTTAAATTTCAGAGAGAATATGAGCCATTCATCACAAGAATATAGATCATAACACTTCTCTTCAAATAGGGTGTACCCACCCTTTCCAGGAATGAAGAGTAGTGGCTACTATTCTGTGACAATTCACTTAGGATCCCTGATATTTTTCAAGAGAAGTAGCCAGGTTTTAGGAAATTTGACAATGCTAAGGTGATGTAGTAATTTTGCTGGAGGCTTGGCATAATTACTGCAAACAGGTCACTAGAATTTAATTGGTCTTTTGGGTGGGGTCCAGCTGAAACAAGATAAATGTTTATGCTAACCAGAAAACAGTTTAAGTGCTTTTGGGCATGTTACACTTTCAAGGAACAAGGAGATTTTAGAAATGACTTAGATAAGATGAAGATAATTTTGTTGCCTTAGAAATCACTGCTCATAATAGCAACATGATGTCATCTTTGATTTTTGAACCATTTATTTGTGTGCTGTGAGATATAATTATTAAACCAAATTTTGGTTCTCATACTCTTACCTTTCATAATTTTTTTTTTCCATTTAAGACTAATGCCAGTAAAAACTCTTTCACTTGTTAGGCCACTATTTCAGAGCACAATGCATGTTGTACTACATAAATGTTAATAATTAGGTTGATGAGTCAGTTATAGCAACGAGGAATTGGGTGGAGCTTAGCAGAATGTTTAGTTTCATGAAAACGAAGAAATTTAGAGAAGGAATTTCCCATCGCCCCCAACCAATGGATTCTTTTCCAGGTGTTTTTCTTTAGTTTCTAAGATAAATTATTATTATAAGAGCCATAATAGTTTATTGTAACTTTCAGAAATAGCTTATTTGTAAACATAAATGACTAATTCTGACATCACGGTTTTCCTGTTTTCATCTTTGCCTCTTTATTAAGCTACTGTCTATGTACCACAGACAAAACCTACCAGACTGAAAAACCTGGTCAGTCTAACTCATTGTGCTTTGTCTATGCAGCCACACCTCACAGTGGGAGCCTGGAAACGCCAGTTTTGCTAGTCCCAGTCGAAATTATCCACCCCTCAGAAACAGGTGCTCTCAATCTCTCATCTCTTCCCTCTCTTCCTGTGCACCTAGTACTTTTCTCTTTCACTAAGGACATGAATCTTTCTCCTTTTCTAGAACCTGTCCTGATTCTCCCCTGAATTTGATGTCTTTGAGATCAAAGTAAGAGAGATCCCAGAGTTTGGACCAGACTTGGGAGGCCTGTGTCCTGCTCTGACACTGCCACTATTTATCTGTCTGAGGTAGGTGAGAGGTGTGAGCTCCCTGTCTCACTTTCTCCACAGTCAGAATGAGAGGACTGGTCTGGATTGTGGCCCTCACTCTGTCATTCTGATTCTTTAGTTGTTCATTTTCACACTGTCCTCAGCGCACCTCAAGGGGTGCTTTATAGTTTACAAAGCTTTCATACCTTTGCAGTTTATAAGACTTTTCACACTCTTGCTCTCATTAGATCTTTATTGCAACTCTGAAGGATAGGCAAGGCAGATATACCTTCATTTTAGGAATGAAGAAACTGAGGCCAACAATAGATTTGAGACTTATTCATTGGCTTACATCTTCTAAAGAGTAAAGCCAGGGCCAAGAACCATGCTTTTAGTAACTAGTCCCCTGCTCCATGCAGCTACACTTTATGGCATACCAGTACATAACAACTTAAAGAAAGTTGGGCCCTTCTCTCATTTCCAATTGTTGAAAACACTAACTCCAATTTGTTTAATTTTGTTTCTAAAATATCTTCCCTTGTTCTGAAGTTTCAGAATGTTCAAAAGTAATTCAAGGGATAGATTTAAAAAATAATGAATGTACATGTTTTATAAGGACTGTTATAGTAACTGGAATAGGCTGGGCTGGGACTAGGGTAAGCTAAGTGAGGCCTCTTTTTCAGAGACAAAATTAAGAAAATTAAAAAAATAAATGAGTAATCAAGATTAATATTTTAATGAAATTTTTTAAAGATAAGAATAATTAAAATATACACAATGAACAAAGTATCAATTTTAAATAAAGATGAAAAAAATTTTAAATAAAGATGAAATCAATAGAGAAAAAAGATAAAAATTATTTGAAGAATTACATGAATTATATTCTTCGACCTGCTAAAAAATGGCTACTACACCAAATCTATACTCTCTGTTTCTAGACTTCTGATTATGTGAGAAAAAAATAAAGGTATTCATTTAAGCAACTATTAATTGAATTTTTTCTTACTTTCACGAATATACCTGAACAAGTAGTTTTGAGTTTCACTGGCTGATTATACCTTAGGTGGCATCTTTTATCAAAGAGATGCACAATAAATATGTATCGATCTGAAACAAATTTTTATTTAATTGAGGATATTTATAAAAGAAAATGCTGATAAGTTATGGGGACAATTTTAAATTGCTAGGATAGACAGAGAAGCAGTGTTGAGAGGGCCATAGCAAGTATTCAATCAAAAGAGGTAATAATAGTAATGTTTACCGACTATTTATAATGTTTCAGAGAATGTTGATTTTATTTCCAAGATCTGAAGTTTTCTGAAAATGGGACACCTAATTTTCTTTCAGTCCATGGATTCAGTCTAAGCTATCAATTTACTCTTGGGATGAATCATATATTAATGACTTTAGCCACTACTAGACACATCACAGCAGCGATTTTAAATGCCTGTTTTGTCCAAACCTTAAGTCTCGAAACATCTATTTAAAGTAAAATAAGATATTGTCTCAGCCCTCAAAGAACTTTCCAAACATCATGAGGAAGTGTTTATCTCCCATTGGCCTGTTTCCTCCCTGCCTCAATGTCCGCTATACTCAACCCTTGACCTTTGGTTGTCCTGCTCTAAGCTGTTAGAGCTTCCAGCAATGGCTTGATGCTCAATGCGTTCCTGCTTCCATTGTGGTGGAGATGTCAGCTACAGAACTGGAACCTCCAGTTAGAATCTGAAAACCTTTTCCCAGGTGAATACTGCTGATTTACTTGGTGGTAAATTTCAAATACAACTTTTTATTCCAGATGAACTTTAAGTTCAATAGGCCCCGTTGGCAAGCCCAAGGTTTAATACCAATGTATGACATTGTTTCAGCTGGAGGGCCAAGCAAATGAATAATCAACAAATTTTTGAAACACGACCTGGCGATAACCTGGGAGACTACCAATATAGATGTCCAGTGCATTGTGTAATATCACTATGCTTAAAGAATATTTCCATTGTATCAACTTATGCTAGTAGCAATGAATTCAAACTTGCTTAGCAAGGCAAACTGTCATCATTTTTTTTTATGGATAGTAAACACCTAGTTAGTTACTATTGCATAAATTAATAATTATAACATGACCTGGCTTAACGTGGTCTTAACTAGCTTACTTTTAACATGTTTAAGAATTTACTTAATGTTCATGGGCATTTATTGTATACTCTCTTCTAGAGAATGTTGGCATTTGTCCATTTTAACCACAGCTACATGTTAAAAGAATTATTAAAATTTAGTGCATTCTCCAGAACCATATCAACAATGTTTTTTCTGCAATATTAACTCTAGAAATTGGTAACTAAAAGTAAAAATCCACAAATTACCTACCTCTTTGAGTTTATTAATTTTATCTATCTCTTTCACATCTACCAATGACTTCTAATTGCTAACAATGATAGTATAGACTAGAAAAGAGAAAACATGGATTCTAGTTCAGTCTCTGGCTGGCTGTAAGAACTTGGTCAAATTTTTCTAGTTTGTATCCTGATTATTTTTTATATACATAGTAGAAATAAGGTGATTTTTAAATTAAATATTTTCCAAGATTCATGTTTCCATAGCACGTTTCAGTCAATGAATTCTTTAATCAATGTATAGAGAAGTAGTATGTTCTCTTTACATTATATCAAGAGTTTCTAATATAGTTTCACATCTAAGATGACATTGGCTACTATAAATGTTAAATGCAAATCTTTGCATGTCTGGGCACAAAAATATTATTCTAAAAAGCTGTTTATAAATTAGAAGCAGGCTTTCATGAAGTGGTTTTAACTCTTTCTCATCTTTGTCTAGACCTCAATTTTAACAGCTTTTATAATATAATTATTTGTTTCTTTGCCCTTTTTCTCCACAAGTCATTGGCACACCAACTTGGAATGTATGTACTTATCTCTCTGAGGCCAGTACAATAATTGGTACACAGAACGAATTCATTAAATATTTGTCAAATACATATATTCAACAGTAATCTGAGAGTATAAAAGTATAATTATCATAAAAATGATAGACAAAGTTATCTTTATATTATCTAGGCTCTGACATAAGCATACTACTTTTTGACAAGGAAATGTCTTATTTTCAGAATTACACTACTGTTTCCCAAATGTTTATATAAATTATGGTTACAATTAGGAAACCTCCGACTTAAAATCTGAATGTGAAAGAGTAAAGATTGCATAAATTGTTGCAAATTTAACTTTTATAATAACCTTTACAATTTTTATAAATTTTTGTAATTTTAATAATCACTGAAAATGTTTAAAATTAAATCTTCGAAAGATAATTTCAGGTGGTAGTACAATTCCACAGCCATGCCTGAGTATCTTAAGAAGCACTTATGCCAAAATTTTTATACAGTTGCCCCTTGATCAATATGGGAGTTAGGATTACTGACCCCCCGCCCCCACAGACATACAGTCACCAAAAGTTATTTACCCATAACTTTTAACTCCCCTGAAACTTAACTACTAATAGCTTACTGTTGATGGGAAATATTAGTGATAACATCAACAATTGATTAACATATATTTTGTATGTCATATGAATTATATACTGTATTCTTACAATAAAGTCAAATAGAGAAAAAAATTAAGAGAAAATACATTTACAGTATTTATTGAAATATTATAAATGAACCTGCACAATTAAAACCTATGTCGCTTAAAGGTCAATTGCAGATCAAGATTTAATTTATATATAAATAAAACTTTCAAACTGTGATCAGTTATACTAAGTATTTAGTAAATCTATGAGAAACATATTAAATGACCTACATATCTGCCTTATTTTTTTCCTTTTCACCATGTCATTCTTATCCCTTTCCCTTTGCTAGAAAATAGATAATATTCCACACCTACAGTGGTAAGAAGTCTTATTAGGCCATGGAGATCCACTTTCTATAATTTCATGAATAGAAAAATCAAGACTTCCTTCTAGTTGAATATGATATGCCTATAAATTGTCTCCGAGGCTACTGCCTAAAGTAAGCTCTTAGTCCAGTGTATAAAGAAGGCAATCCCTCTCCTGAACTGAGTTTACCATATGGTGCTGTGAACTCCATAGCAGGTGAGAAGTGCTTCCCAAGATTGTAGATAAATATAAATTGAATCAAGTTATAAGTCAAAATAATTAATATGTACTATTGTAATTATATAACAATAATAATAATAATTACTGTCATGACAATAATATTATGAAAACCCAGAGATAATATTGACTATTTATTGAATATTTAATATGGCCTTTGGCTAAATGCTTTTCAAGCAATACCTCATTGAATCCTCACCAAAACCTGACCAGTCAATTGTAACAGAGAGATGGGCAAACTGGCATGAATTTTAAATACAGAAATGAAATATGGGGTGAACTAAGCTTCTCATTAGAAAAAAGAATTCCTCCTTCCCCTTTCTCTGTTCAGTCTACAGCCCATGAATGGCATAAGATAATAATGCATTCAATAATATCTAACTGAAACAAACTGTATATGTGAGAAACCTAAGCGATTAACTTTAAATGTCTGTGACTAATTGTTCTGAGAAGCAATTAATATTCTCTTAATAATAGTCTATGATGATATATTTATAAAATCACAATTTATCTCTAACAGCCAAGAATGAAACGAGTTTGGAATATATTTATTCGAGTTCGTATGCCATAAAGAATGATAAATTGTTTAATCCAAAAAATATAATTTATCAAGACAGTTAGAAGACAAGTTATGGACCAAGAGAAAATATTTCCAAAGACATATATGCTATCTGAAATATAAAAGGCACCCTTAAAACAACAATGAGAATATAAACACCCAGATAAAAAGAAAGAAAATAAACACTTGATTTTAAAAACGGGCAAAAGATTTGAACAGAACAGATACTTCACCAAATAAGATATACAGATGGAATAAGGATATGAAAAGATGCTCCACATAATATTTCATTAGAGAATTGCAAATTAACATAACAATGAACTACCACTACGTACCCATTGGAATGACCAAAATCTTAAACGGTGACAACACCAAATTCTGACAAGGTCATGGAGTAACAGGAACTCTCAGTCATTACCGGTGAGGACACAAAATGGTAGAGCCACTTCAGAAGACAGTTTGGTGGTTTCTTACAAAAGCAAACATATTCCTACCACATGATTCAGCAATTTGCTCTTAGGTGTTTACCCAAAGGAGTTGGAAATTTATGTCCACACAAAACCCTGCACATTGATGTTTCTAACAGCTTTATTTATAATTACTTTCAAATCATAAGATATTTATAGATGTATACAGGAACAGGCATGGTATTAGTAATGTTCCTTAATCCAGGGATCCATGGCAGGCCCCTCTGGATTTAAAGTCATTAATTTCTATTATTGTCATAGTGTCTGATCATGAGCCTTTAATCTGATTATCTCTCTTGCTATTCTAACCGGAGCATTCCAGCACTGTCTTTTAACAAGTGCAAATTAATTTCTAATATAAACAATAAGAGCTAATATATAAAGTTCTTTAAATTTATTGTGCTATTAAATAAACTTTAAAGTCCTTTAGTACCTGATTAAGAAATCACACTATTTTCTTTATTCTTTGCCTGAATTCAATATTATATTAAACTACAATGAACAATATCAGGACAGCAGAGGTACAATTAATACCCCAATAATTCTTTAATTAGAATGTTTCCCTCTATACTGGAGATTTTATTTGCATCTCATAAATATTTTTCAAAGGAGCCCCAAATTCAGAGCATCGGTGTAACTGGTTTGTGATAAATCATAATACACTAGCTATGATATATAAATAACAATGCACTGAATCCTTTACTAGGCAATTAATATACTCAGTGTATTATGTTATCATAATAATGTTTAATATAATCAATTCACAAGAAAGACTGTATAATTTTCTAATGATAACAAAACTATTTTAGAAATAAACTTTAAGCTCTGAATAGAAAACAGAAGAAGGCCATAAATTGTCTTAAATAAATAATGAATAGTTTGTTTTTTTGTGGGGAAAGATAACCTTTCTTGAAGATGAACATAAAAACAGATTGTGGATTACTCGCTATTAGAAAAAAGCCTAGGGCATTACTCCTCTATCTTTTTATGACTGTGGAAATAATAACAACCCTGCAACCTACCTTACCCTCCCTATTACTGCCAAAAAAAAAAAAAAAAGGATAAAAGTAAAACAATTCTACCAGATCTGAGGATAAATAAACTTTTAAGGATATGCCAAGAAAAAAATGCAAAATATTCACATTAAGTAACATCTATGAGCTAGATGCTGTACTAAAAACTTTGCGCATACATACTTGGAGGTATTGCATATTTGGTTCCAGACCACTGCACTAAAGTGAGTTGTAATCTCTTGACTGGTGGAGGGTCTTGCCTCCCATTTCTAAAAACCACAACATATGTGAAGTACAATAAAGCAAAGTGCAACAAAACAAGGTATGCCTGTATACATTTTTAAATTTAATTCTTGTAAATTAACTATTCGAGTTAGATATCATTATCTCCATTTCACCAATAAAGAAACATATCCAGAAAGATTAAGTAACTTGTTAAGGTTATATCAGTGACAAAGCTCAAATGTGAAATCCCCATTCGCTTCAAGAATGACTTCAAGAATGTTTTCTGTTTTAGAAACATTAAAGAGCCCTCTGACTCAAAATGCTCCAGAGAACAATCTCGCCTATCTATTTTCTATGGTTCTCAAGGCTCTATTTAAAAGATAGTAAGAGATGAGTAAAATATCTAAACCAATAATAATGGGGAAACTATGAAGAGGCCACAGCAGGTGAGAGATTTCAACAATTTCCTGGAAGATGGAAAGCAGGTGGTAAAATCATTGATGCATGAAGCAAAGTAGAGGAAGTTATCACATGTAGAGGTGGCCCTATAGTGAAGGAAAGAGCTGGTTTTCCCTCCATAACCCCCAGAAAATGCCACACCGATAAAGGTTGGACATGAGAAGTTGAGTTGAAAAAAGGAGTTTGGAAAGAAAGCCTGTCTATGAAAATGAAAATCTCCAGTACCTTCCAAGATTCTGAAGCACAAAATTCATAGCATTATATAGCTCTAACCTTCACTTCTTATAGCCTCACTGAAAAAATGGAAGTTCTTCTCTTAGAAAAAAAAAATTATGGTGAAAACTAAGGCAGATAGTATAGATGTCAGTGCCTCAAACTACAGTCATCCTCATTCTGGCATTGGGAGGCCTCAGTGTAACAGCCAGCTTTTTGTCTGCTCATAGTGAAGTTCACCTTAACAGACAACAAACCTTGCCATAAACACACAGCTCTGAATCAACTTTTACCTTGTGTCATGTTCAAATACGAATAGCAAGCTTGAATTACACAGCTCTGAGATTGAAAGACCAAGATAGAAACACTGAAAATTTGACCTTAAAGGAAACAAAGGTAATTAGGGGAACAAAAATAATTTTGAGAAGTTCTTTAAGAATGTTAGAAATATTTGAGAATATGCTGCACCCATGAAACAAAAATAAAATGCTATGGGGAAAATAAATAATCAGAGAATATGAATGTTCTTAGAAATTTAAAATGTGATTGATGGGGGATGGGGAGGGGGAGGTAGATGGGGTAAAATAGGTCAAATATGTGGTGACAGAAATCTAACTATGAGCGGTGAATACCCAATGCATTGTATATATATATGCCTTACTGTTGAATTGTACACCTGAAACTTTCTGGATTTTGTTAACCAATGTCACCATAATAAAATTTTTTTTAAATATTAAAATGTGAAAAAATAATTAAATAAAAAATAAAATGTGATCAATAAAACAAAAATGCAATAAAAGGATTGATATATAGGTTCAAGGAAGTCTCTCAGAATGTAAGAGTAATAAAAGACAAAAATATATTAGTGAAAACATAAGGGATTCAGAGAATCAATTCAGGTGTTTAATATCCAAATAATGGTATTTTGGGGGGAGGGTCGGGGAAAGCCAGAGAAGATAAAAAGGGAAGGAACTGTAGGAATAAAGAAGAGAATTTTCTTTCATTGAAGGAAGACATTTTTCAAATTAAAAGATTTCCAGGTGTGTAGAATACATGAAAAAATAACTACACCTAGGCAAATCATTCTGAAACTTCAGAAACCTAAGAATAAACTAATGCTGTCAGACAAGGGAAAACAGGTCACTAACAAAGAAATAAAATTCAAACTGGAATTCAGTTTTCTCTAAATAACACTAGTCGTGTAAACACAAGGGATATTTTTCCCCAAAATTTCTAAGGAAAACATACTGACTTTTAATCTAGAATTTTTCACTTAGCCTAATTATTAACAACATAAATAGACAATTTGAGTGATATAAGTATTCAGAGAATAGACCACTCATGTAACATGTCTTAGGGAAGGATATAGTCCAGAAAAATAAGAGGATGAAGCAAGGAAGAGGAAGATATTGACCAAAGCAGCAATTTCAATCCCTATCAACAATAAGGGAATTACTAGAATGACAACTGTACAAAAGGCCTAGAGAGTAACACATTCTGCATACTTCAAGGTGCAAGATATTTAGAGTCAAAGGAGATTCCATAGATTTTATAGCATACTTGAGACATTGAAAAATAGAGAGAAAAATCAAGAAAACAAAAAGTCGAAGAAACAAAAAAACATACAAGAACAAAATGTGATCAGGACACAGTATTTGGTTATGAAGATCACAGAATTTATATAATCTAAATAGTATAAATGCCTTCTATTGATTTTTAAACTTTTAGAATAATTTTGAAAAAATATATTATTATATATTACAATTATGATAACAGAATAGAATGTAAATATTATCACTATAGTAAAAATTAAAATACAGATACAGAATATGAATTGAAAGGAAAAATGAAGAGAAAAGAAATACAGGGGTATTTATATTCACATCTTACAAGATGAGAGATAAAAGACACTTTCTATAGCTCATGGAAAAAGAAATAGAGGTGCAAGTATATTATTTAGACCTAAGCAAGGTGAGTGTGGTATAACTGAACTAAATTCTCATCTATGGTATTAGCAACTCCATATATAATGCCTCAATTTGGCAACTCTAGAAACAGTAGGAAATACATATTTATTATTTAGAAATATAAATAAGAAACTACCACAGAGACTTCTGGTCAAGACGGTGGAGTAGGTAAACACTGTGCTCACCTCCTCTCACGATCACATCAAAATGACAACTAACCTACAGAAAAACTATCATTGGGAGTCACCTGAAGTCTATCTGAACAGAAGTCCTACAATTGAGGACATACAGAAGATGCTAATTCAATACTGGTAGGAGGGGCAGAGACACAAAGTGGGCTGGTCTTGCACCTGCATATGGAATGTGGAAGGATATCAGGAGGGATATCTCCACTGAGGAGGTCCCTCCAGAGGAGTGAAGGGTCCCGGCCCCACACCGGGCTCTCCAGACAAGGTTTCCAGTGCTGATAAAAGAAGTCCCTACAACTTCTAGCTGTTAAACCAGCAGAGATTGTGACTGAGTGAGATGGAGAGTGGCTGGAGTCACAGACATTCTTCTTAAGGGGTCCACATGCAGTCTTACTGATGGACTCACTTGCTCTGAGCTCCAAGTGGGGCAGTAGATTGAAAGATGCCAGGAACAAACAGGGAGGAACTGAATTATCTGGCTATAGGGTGAGGGCTGAAGGAGCAGCTTTCTCCCAGACAGAAATGCTGGCAGAATCTGTTTCTTTGTTGGGCCCTCCCTGGTGTTCAGATGCAGGCAGCCGCCATAGCTGAGCCTCCACCATCCTGGCTAATACTAGTCACCTCATCCAGGAACTCCTTGAGATCCCACCCCGCCTAACTTGTGGGCCCATCCAAGCCGCTTCCAGTGGCTTTTCTATACAAATGGCCTGCCTTGGCTCATGCTGCAGACTTTTCTAGAATCTCTCAAAGACTTGCAAAACCCAAACAAGCAGCATCTGGCTTCTGCATGCCCCTCTTGCTAAGCAGCCCCAAGCCTAGCACTAGAGGCAACCGGCCTCAATTCATGCCTTGGTCTCTCGAGTCACCTTCAAGCCCAGTGTGGGTGGTGGCCATCTGCAGATTGCTTGGTGACTCTTGCCTGGTGGCCTTGGGCAGGGCACAGACTGTGGCTACACTTGGCCTGAGGTGGGGCCCTTACCAGGAGGCCCCAGGGCTGGCACACCCAGTGGCCAGCTTCTGACTGAGCCAGAGCATCACCCAACTCTGAAAACAACCCACCCAAAAGTGGATTGCATCTGAGGACAACACACCCAAAGGGCAGACTGGACAAGCTCCAGAGCCCTGCTAAAGCAAATCCTGTTCCATGGGGTCAGCCCCTCACCAGCCAGTCCTCACAGCCAATCAGCCTGAGGGTCAATCCCTCCCATTGACATATAAACAGCATCCAAGGCTCAACAACAGGAGGGCACACACAATCCATACAAGGGACAAACCTGGAGCACTTGCTCAGGTGACCAGGAAAGACCATGCCACTGGGACCCATAGTACACCTACTACATAAGGCCACTCTACTAACACCAGGAGACATAGCAGTCCTACCTAATACATAGAAACAAACACAGGGAGGCAGTCAAAATGGGGAGACAAAGAAACATGTCCCAAATGAAAGAACAGAACAAAGCTCCAGAAAAGAAATAAGCAGAATGGAGACAAGAAGATGCAGAGTTCAAAACCCTTGTTATAAGGATGCTCAATGAACTTAGGGGAAGAGTAGATGAACTAGGTGAGAACTTTAACAAAGAGATAAAAAATAGAAAAGTGGATATAGAAAATATAAAAAGAGAACCAGTCAAAAATGAAGAATACAATAACTGACTGGAAGAATACATTACAGGGAATCAATAGTAGATTAGATGAAGCGAAGGATCAAATAGGTGAATTAGAAACTGACTATTACTCGGCCATAAAAAAAGAATAGGTGAATTAGAAACTGACTATTACTCGGCCATCTGCAAAAATATGGCTGGACTTAGAGGGTATCGTGCTGAATGGAGTAAGTCAGACCGAGAAAGACAAACGTCATATGATTTTGCTTACATGTAGAATATAAAAAACAAAACAAACAAACAAAACAGAAAAAACTCAGATACAGAGAACATTTTAATGATTGCTAGATGGGAGGAAGGTCGGAGGGGTAATAAAGGGGAGAGAATTAAGAGAGACAAATTGGTAGTTATAAAATAGTCATGGAGATGTAAAGTATAGCCTAAGGAATATAGTCAATAACATTGTAATAACTAATAACATTGTAATAACTATGTATGGCATGAGATGGGTAGTAGATTTATTGGGGTGACCACATTGTAAGTTATATAAATGTCTAATCACCATGTTGTACACCTGAAACTAAGATAATATTGTATGTCAATTATAATTTAAAAATTATTTGTAAAACAGAAACTACTAGAGGATATAAGATATTTAGAGCTACAAATAAGAGACTACTAGAAGAAATCAAACTGGAAACAGTTAAAAATTGTTGCATCTGGGGAACAGAAATGAAGCTGGAGAAAAATGGGTGAAGGACTGTTGATTTGTATACTTTTTTATTTTTATATGTGTATCTTTATATCTTAGAAATTTTTAAGTATTCAATCTTATCAGATTACTACTCTTGACAAGCAATGAATTAAAGTTATAAAAATTCTCTAAGCAATCAATAATTCATAACACCACTTGTATAACTCTCAAAAAGCACCCCAAACTACACAATGAATTTTGTGCCTAGAGAATATTGTGAACAACTATACATTCTAGAGTAATAGTATAAACAGAGAGAATAAACTTTGGGGAAAAAAAAACAAAAGAGAAAGTCCTTAAGAGTCAAGTTATATGTAGAAGAAGCATTTGTTTCTCAGAACCACACTCCCTCAGCCAATTCTCATTTCAGCACTGTAATGGAATTCCATGAAAACTGGCAGCGTCCCACTACAAGCTTTTTTGCTGCTTCTCTTTGTCTTCTGTCCCAGGGTTGCTTAACCAGAAAACAGGTGCATCCCAGAAGTCAGGGGGAAAGGGATAGATACACTTAATACTCCCCAGGGTAACCAATAAGGAACAGAAACTTATAGATAGATGCCTCAGTCTCCTATCCTCCAGATACAAAATTCTAAGATTACTTTATGGTTTGTCAGAGAGTTCTGAACGGAATTGTATTTCAGCTGCCCACAGTGGTAACTAATCTAAAATATACCCTTTATTGGCCTTCCCTCTTTCTCTATCTTACTTTCTACATGGTTTCACTCCAGCTTCCTGGAATCAAATCCCAACTATCTGCATCCAAGACCTTGTCTTAGGTTCT
Source organism: Pteropus alecto (assembly GCF_000325575.1). NCBI lineage: Eukaryota > Metazoa > Chordata > Mammalia > Chiroptera > Pteropodidae > Pteropus > Pteropus alecto. Next base: position 16,183,643 of record NW_006494614.1, on the reverse strand, counting down.
TAAAGAAATCCCCCAAAAGAGGCACAAGAAGTCTAGGAATCAGGGCTGTGCTGAGACATGATCTCAAGTTGTGCCAATTATCTGGTATGCCTTCGAGAAACATTTCTTCGATGTTTAGGTAGAAGAATGCTTGAGCATAGGAAAGGAAAAAGGCATATCAAAGATAAGAATGACCATTTTAGAATGTTAGAGTCGTATGCAATTTTATTAATGTTGCTTCCTTAGAAGAGTATATTTTATATCATATTGTACTTCATTTAAATGCCTGTGAAATTTCTTAGTATTCATCTGTACTATTCAGAGTTCCGTGCAGGAAACAAAAAATAATGTTTTCAAGCAGAAAAGGTTTTAATAGAGGAAATTATGTGCTTACATAATGGTGTAAATCTAGAGGAAAAAAAGTCAAGAAGCCACCAAATATTTTGTAATTTAAGGAACCACTACTGCGGCTAAGATTTGAAGGTCCGGAAACTCCTTCTGCCATGGCTACCACCATCAATGACATCACAGCTGCTCCACACGAATGAAGCTAATGATAAATAATGGAATGTGGATCCAGCTGTATCAATGTTAAGTCCAACTGAGCTGTTTTGGCTGCCTTCTCCCTCCAACAAACTCACTCACTCAAGTGCATTTTATTGGCATAATATGACTCAGATCTAGCAGACAGGACTCTAGCTTCAAGGAAATCTGGATTATGGCTTTTAGCATTCTAACCTATGCAAAATGTGATACAGGAAAGGGGATAAGAAAGGGATGGGAATGGATGCCATGTGTCAACAGACAATACCGGGTACAGTTCGCTGTGTAGCTATCCAACATCCATAATCTTCTGCCCATGTTTCACTTCCAAACAAAAACCAGAGTAAAAACAACATACTCCCAATCTTCGATAATATGATTTGCCTTCATGTAAACAAAAACATGCTCACTCACTCCTGAGAGGCAAGATACAAAGTCTATTCACTGGATCTAGTGATATTGTCATTTCTCTTCTAGTTTAGTTATAATCCCACCTTGATATCCTTTCCATTACAGAATAAATTATAAATTTCACCACCATTAATATGCTTTATATCATAGTTTTTAGATGGGGAAATTTTAAGTTAAGTTGTACAAATATAAACGTAAATCAAGAAAAATATGCAAAACAATCTCAGCTCTTCTTCCTGCAAATAGTCATAAAACCATAAATTGTATGGTTAACTTAATTTTTCCACAGCTCATTCAAACTACGTTTTGCTTCAGTCATAACTTAAGCTGCACAGAGGTCTTCACATGGTAGGATAACCTGAACTTTCATTGCTGAAAGGTTGGAGTCCTTGGTAGCCCTTGGTCATATCTCAGGGATTGCTAAAGGCATCCAAAATTTGGTCGCTGGCGTTATTCCTGGAGGCACTAAAGAGGTTACAGACATATACCTCTTTTCCTCCCTTTTGCAGCAGCAATTACCCCAGCTATTACTGTGTTCCCTTTTCCTGTTTGATCACTGGCATAAGAATCCCCAAATTCCAGGTGACTGTTTCAAGTTCAAGTTCAGTGAAACCATTATTGTATCCCTCAGTAGAAACTTTCCTTCTTTGGGAACTAAGATCTCTAAATCAATAAAGCACAAAATCGCAAAAATAAAAAAAGTTTTAAATATTGCATGTAGATGTGATAATGAAAGGATCCACTTTCGAATCTATCACTTGGTTCCCAAACTCAGGGATTCTGGCTAAGGGAGAAAGTGTCATACGTTTGTGACTGATTTCAGAGCATATACTGCATCTTGTAGGGAGCACTCCAGTTCCTCAAACTGTTGTCTTCATGCTAGAGTCATAACAATGTTCGATAGGACATTTTACTGTTCTAAATGTCACGTGCTTCAGGGATAGAGTATACGGTATGTTGCAGATAATGACTAAAAGCACACAAACACATTTTTTCTTTTCTTGTAAACACACTTAGATTACATTTCTCAATGTCCCTTGCTCTTAAATGTCATAACTAAATGAGTGCCTGTTGATGGAATATAAGTTGTATTTGATGACCGTCACCTCCAAACTTCACTCGATAGCAGGCTACCCTCTTCATAAAATTCTCTGAGCAATCTTTCTCTTACTCCATCTATATGGCTAAATGCAGATGACCAGTGGAGAGAAGGAGACAGGATCCCTGAATTACTGCACGGAGCAGAGCCTTCCACTATTGGACTATGAAGTGCATGTAAAATAGAATGTTTAAAAATTATCAACTTATTGTATTTATTTATTATATTAAGCCATTTCATTTGTTAGTTAGCATATCCTGACTAATACATGGAAATATAACTAAAACCCATTGGTATGAGCCCACTGCCCCATTTCTTTTATTATAAAATGATTTCCAGAGCAGAAGCAGTATTCTGTACTATACCATGGTATTGAATGTAGCATTCAGTAAGTCCACAAATGCATGGTGCTGTTGGCAAATCCATTTCAGAATAAGTTACTCTTGTGGGGATAAACTAATGCCCTCTCTGTAATGGGAATCACCAAGTAACTCGTTGTTTCAAGTATGGCTCCATATCACAAGGTCAGCGTTGGTCTCTACTGTTGGCAGTTTGGGCACTCACCAAGAGTACTAGCCAGCTCAGCCTTGATGAGAAGTCCATACTGTTTGAGGCCCTGTATAAACTACCTCCCTGTGTGTATTAGTTTCCCGTGGCTGCTGTAACAAATTACCACAATACTGTTAGCTTAAAACAACAGAAATTTATTTTCTCAAAGTTCTGGAGAGAGAAGTCTGAAATCAAGGTGTTGGCAGAGCCATTTTTTCTCTGGAGTTTCTAGAGGAGAATCCATTCCTTGCCTCTTCAGCTTCGAGTGGCTGTCAGCATTCCTGACCGGCATCACTCCAATCTCTGCCTCCATCTTCACATCGCCTTCTCCTCTTTGTGTATGTTGTAGCTCCCTATTATAAGAACACTCATAATCGCATTTAGGGCCCACTTAAATAATCCAGGGTTGTCTTCTCATCTCAAGATCCTCAACTTAATCACATCTACAAAGACCCCCTTTTTTTTTCTTTCAAATAGGGTAATATTTAAAGGTTCCAGGGATTAGGCCCTGAAATCTTTGGGGGCCCATTCAGCCTATTATATTTCATTTTGCTCATTTTGTTTATGAATCCATTGAACAAATATGGGGAGGCTAGGAAAAGAAACTAATATCCATAGAATAGATCATCCTGTTCCCCTGAGAGCCACTTCTACAGTGGGTGCCTTTGGTAAGTATTTACATGAAACACATATAATGTCACATTCAGAGCTTCTCAGAAATTCTTGCTACCAGTCTTCAATTTTACTCCTTCCAAGTCCTTGAACATTTGGTCAAACCATTATCAACTTCCAGAATGAGTGGTCAACCAGGCGTACTGCCCAAAGCCCTTTAATTGAGAGGACTTTCCTTCCAAACAGCTTTCAGGGCCATTCCTAAGGGAAGCCATAACACTCCCACAGTCCACTTCCAAGTTATGTTTGCATATTATGTGAAATAGTTTGTAAACCAGGTTCAATTATTTTCTATAAGTGTCTCCATCAGGATCCAAGCATAAATTAAAAATTTATCCCATATAGTTTAAATGAAGAGCCTTTAATAAAGAAATTGCGTATAGAGGTATATAGGTAAAGTTAAAGGAACAGAGGATGGTGAGGTACCCAGACACTAGCAAGAGTGTGATGCTATTATCAACCCTAGAAGTGAAGATACAAGAGAAGAAAACAGTGTTCCTGGGGTTCTATGAGAATTAAAACTATGGATAAGAAGCTTCCCAGCAGGGGCTGTGGTTGTAGATGGAGGAAGGGAGGGTCAGAGATGCAACACCGAAGTAGAGAGTGAGCATGGAAGAGATGTCCTATTCTCTCTGCCCATCCACTTGTTAATCTCCTATTGATTAGACCCAACTGGAAGCCAGCTGGCAAGAGAGCCAAAGCAATGCAGTGTCCAAATGGCTCAGTATCCTAGGACACAACATAAGGCAAAATGGATCAGAAGAGTACAAACACAATCGGCCAACAGCTCATAGGAACTTTTCAAGGGTCAAACGTGTAGGTTGAGGGAGAAGTGGCGATGCAGCAGGAGTAATGCAATAGTAGTCAGAGGCACTACTCATGTCCCTTATCTGTGCCTTTATAATTTTCCACTTGAAGGGGTGCTGCTATGTACACTCTAGTTTATGACATGATGTATAAGATAATACCCAGTCCATGACAAGCAGCTCAGCTTAAATGATCATTTGATGTTTCTACCACGGTCCAGAGGCAATCCAAGATCTGTTTCTGAAAAAAAAGAGTTATTTGGAGAATAGGTCATGGTTTTGTTCTAAGATCCTAGAGGACTGCACTGTAATTCTAAATCAAGGCTTTGCAGAGGCCCCTACAGGATTGCTTTCTGCCAGACATTTCAAGTACCATTTGATTTCATCGGATCTGAAAGCTCAAATAACAAAGTAACTTGCCCTGCAGTCCATAGTAGTAACGAAGCCTTCCTACTCTGGCCCCATTCAGAAGTGGCAGCCTTATGGGTCACTTGATAAGTGGGTCAAAGCAGCACCCTCAAATGTATATATGTTGTTTCAAAAGTCCAATGAAATTTATCAATCATTCACCTATTTAATAGTGATGGGTGATAAAGTGTAACAATTGTCTTTCACGGAGGAGGAAAAATCTCAACTTGCTGTAGACAACTGAACTGCTAAAAACTTTACTGATGTCACAACCCTGGAATTTACATCTTTTTTCCCCCCTCCCATTATTTGGCACACATGTTCCTTGCCAAGGAATCTATGGTACTTACTACCTCCTACTCACCACATCCAATCAGCATAATGGACCAAAGCAATGATTTATGTCATGAAGAGACAAACAAGGTTCCTAGATTATTATAGAATACTGAATAATTGACACCATCTTGAAGTAAGACTATGAAGGAATACAGGTGAAAGAAACTACTTCAGTTATCTCTTTATTGGAAAGAAGAAAAATGTTTAACAGATTGATTGCTAAATATTAGATGCCAAAATTATGTTGATTTGCTTCAGTTAAATGACAACCTCTGGAACAGCCATTAAACTTGGAGTTACCTGATTAATTAAATGATAATCCACTGTCATTTTCTAAGACTCTCCAATTTCTTCTCAGGTCAAACAGGAGAGTTAAATGAGTATATGATATAAAAAAAAAAATCACCCCTGAATCTTTCATGCCTTTGATGCTGACATGCACCTCTGACATTCACCCAGAAATGTGACATTATTTTTGGTCCACTGTTTCAAGAAGGAAGGACTATTTCAGGAGCTTTGACTTTGGGCCTTCGTAGCATATTAGCCTGCATCCCATGAGATAGGTAACCAATGTGGAAATTCAGCCAATGGCAGAGTATGTCTAATCTCACTCTATGTTCAGGTATTGGAGAGGGTCAGTTTGGGGACCCACTGGGCCTGCTGTGCGATGGACTCAGGCCAAAACTGCATTAATCATTGGGCCTCCATAAGCACCCTTTCTGAAGGTGACCACGACAGCAATTTGGGTGCCCGATGATCAGCATCAGATCAGTGTCTCAATAATCTCCCCAAAATCTGCTTACTTCTCTTCCCCTTCGGTGAAAGCTAGGAGGAGGATTTATAGTATATCCTTGGACATCATCACAGAGAGTTTCCTCAAAGGATACCAAGATTCCCTTTATTTAAGAAGCTCTGGGTCTATGAACTGACTCAGGTATGGAAATTGATGAAGGGTTGCGTCTCTCTGTTGTGGCGACTTAAGCCAGGACTGTATTCACTAACTTTAGAGTCGGGTATACAGATCAGGTAGAAACTCTAGTAGGTTGCCTATCTATGTCAGTCCTAGGGACATCATAATAAATTAGCCACCACCATAAATACTCACAAACTAAGCCATTCTAATAACCTCTCTGACTCTGCCGCTCATTACTGTAACCACATTCACTCTGTCTCTGGCATTTAAGTACTACCATTTGACCTCTGGTGATCTGTAGCACAATTATTTCTGCTAAAGTCAGGGAACCCATTTTAGAGACAGCACTCTTCCTCTCCCATCATCCTGAAAGGGATCAGAATATGTCACTCCAAAATAAGTCACTTTGACATAAGGAATATTTTGAGCTGATGGCAATTGAGAAAAAGGAGGCACAGGAAGAGCTCTCTGCTCTACCTCTATATGCCTGATAGCAGGGCATACATTTCCCCTGTGAAGCTGTTCCCCTTTCCTGTATCAGGAAAAGGAGAAAGACCCTTATCATTGGACACAGAATGACCATAAACCTTGCATAAACAAATCTTATGAAATAACCATTATCTACCATTAGTTTCCCTCATATGTTTCCCAGTCACATTCCCACAAGGTATCAGCCCTAGAAGCCCAGACTCCCTTTTCTTTGTCTAGTCACTTTTCCACAATTTATTGTCTTTTGTTAAAATGGTATATACGCTCTACTCCAACCACTTCTTTGGGTTTTCCACTTCTTTTCCATGAAGCCCCCATGCATGTAAAATAAAAAATGTTAACATCAATAAAAGTTATAAATATTTTTCTGTTAATTTGTATTTTGTCAGTTTAATTCACAGGTCTCTAGACTCTCCAGCCTATGGAACATATCCACTACAGAATTTTTCAAGGACAAATTACCAGTGTATATTTACCAATGTATCTCTCAAATACAAAAAGGAGTGGTCAAATGAGTTGGACATGATAAATCATCTCCAACATTTCTAAGTGTTTCAATTTTTCCCTACTTATTCCAATTAATTTCTAACATATATCTCAATTTAATGTGGCCACCAATGATTCCAGGTTTTAGTTTAACAACTGACAAATCATTAAAGCTACTCCTCACTATTGAGCTATGTCCTCAAATTAATTTCTAGTAAGTGCACTTTTATTAATAACTTTAGTTCAATCTAAAATGTTTCTTTCTGCTTTGCTTAGCATGTTTAGACTCTATTTCTACACATCTTTACAAGTAAAAATTAGCCAAATTCTATAATTCTAAACTCTTTCCTCCCAGGGTAGATTTTGTACTTGTTCCCTGGGACATACTGTGATATAATTCTCCTTACATGTCTGATGGCATTGTAAGAGTAGAAGGCATGCATAATGAAGATCATAATGTCTTTAGTCAGTAACTACCTTGATCGAAGTCATTATAAGATATCAAGCAACAAAAGGACTAGTGTCATCTGACAAAGGAAGAGGGTTGCTTTTCTTGGCCAGGGATATTCAAAGGGATTTAGAAATTCAGGTTCTTAGATTCATCCAAATCTACCCACATACCCCTAGTCAAATTCTTTGGGTCCCTCCCTTCTCCAATAAATACAACTTTCACTTAGGAAATTATGAGCTTATGTTAGAATTCTACAACCCACTTTGGATCAAACTTTCGGTCTTGTTTCAAGACATTTCATATCTGAAGCTATAAGAGAGAAGAGGGCCTCTTAGGGTAGCCAAGAATTTCAAACATGAGCTAATTATCTTTCTGTAAGCTCTACAGGGCAATTAGAAGGAACCATCTCACTCAAGTCTTTGTATTCTTCATTTCCATTGCAATGCTACAATGCAACAGCCACTTGGCCTATCGAAGGCTTTAGTTTCAATAGTTATAGTAGTTTCACTTTATCTGTGGTTTCACTTTCAGCAGTTTGTCACCCATTGTCAACCATAGTCCAAAATTATTAAATGGAAAATTCCAGAAATGAACAATTCATAAATTTTAAATTGCACATCATTCTGAGTAGCATAATGGAATCTCACACAGCCGACTCCTCCTGCCCAGAACATGAATCATCCCTTCGTCCAGCATATCTATGCTGTACACACTCCTGGCCGGTTAAGCATCTAGTATGTCCTCCTGATTATCAGATGGAGTGTCATGGTGTCTGGGTGCTTGTGTTGAAGTAACCTTTGTTTTACTTAATGACTGCAAAGCACAAGGGTAGTGATGCTGGCAATTTGGATATGCCAAAGAAAAACCGTAATGTGCTCCCTGTTGTGTCCAGAATAACCAGACACAACTTGAGTGCTCTTAACCAGGAGACAGTTTATTAGCTGGCGGCTGTCCTTGCAAAGGAGCAGCCCCGAATTGCCAAGATACAAGGTTTTTAAGCCCCAAATCCCATTCCTCATTCTGTCTTAAACACAAAGGTCCATCTTTCTCCTATTCACTACCTGTCAACCCACTGGTCAGGTGTGCAAGCGGGAAGTACAGAAGCAGAAAGCTTGTTGTTAGAATGTTATGTTCCTATGGGTGATTGCCTATGTTCCCATGGGCAATAGCCAGTGTTCCCATGGGCGATGGCCAAACAGTAATTTTCAGCTTATATACAATTGATTATTTTTCATGCCACGCACGCAAGCAAGGTTACACAGGCTAAAATTGGCAGTTAGCGTATGAGCTCATTGTTACAAGTTTCATGATTAACGGAATGTGGTTAGGGGTTCCAGAAACTAGGCCTAAGTTATAGACTTCCTTTGTCCAGCTTCAGGTTTTAATTATTCTTTAACCCTTTCACATTTCAGCGGGCTATTACACTCCCTTTCAGTTAAAGGGTGAAAGTTCTCGACTTAAAAAAAATCACATGCTGAGGTTGCTGAGATCTATGGTAAGAAAGAATTTCCTATCCGTGAAGTTGTGAAGAAGGAAAACGAAATTCATGCTAGTTTTGCTGTTGCACCTCAAACTGCAAAAGTTTCCCACAATGCACGGTAAGTGCTTAGTGAAGATGGAAAAAGCATTAAATTTCTGGAAGACATGACCAGAAAATGTATTGCAGTTGATGGCAAAATGCTGAGCGTATAGGAATACTTCAGCAAGGGATCTCCTGAAACAAGTGACACCAAGCCATTTATTGCCAGTAAAGGATGGATACAGAAATTCAGGAATAAGATTGGACTGAAATATATAAAAATTACCGGAGAAAGAGAGAACATGTTCACATAACCATTATTATAGTATATTGCTACAATTATTCTATTTTATTAGTTATTGTTGCTAATCTCTTATTTTGCCTAATTTTTAAATTAATCTTTGTCATAGGTATGTGTGTATAGGAAAAATCATAGTAGATATAGGGTTCGGTACTATCCATAGTTTCAGGCATTTATTGGAGATCTTGGAATGTATCTCCCACCAATAGCGGGGACTACTATATTTCATTCTAGGTGACCATAAATGAAAATTCATGGAAAACAGTATCCCATTTCCCACCGGTCATGAAATTATCACTGCTCTCAACTAGGTCAGATAACCAATTCTATATTATTATCTTTGGAAGTCTGCTACTTCCTAATCATTATTAGTGCTGAATACTTAATTAGGTGAGGTTCATGGCATGAAATAGATACCACTCAAGGTATTTCAAGCAGAAAGAGCTTTAATTCAAAGAAGTAGATGCTTATAAGATTATTGGTAACTTGGAAGAATAAAAGTCTTTGACTTCAAATTCATATGACCACATTTGCCATGATTGCTATCACCATTATCATCACTTGCATTCACTAAAATTGGTCCCAAGACAAATTGGCCCCAAGTGGAACATGTAGTTCAGCTGTTCCCAACACTTTTATCTCTAAGAAGCCCATTTATGTAATTACATTACTAGAGAAAGATGGCATCCACCTCCTTTCTGCCTTCCAAAAATTTCATAAGTGCCTCACACTGACAAAACCTAAATTCGTGAGGAAATCTGAGAAGTGTAATTTTTAGTCCTCAAGACTCTATAATACTGGGGATGGAGCAGGAGAGGGAGACCATGTCAAGGGGATAGGAATAGATTCACAGAGTCAATAAATATCTAGCACACTAACTAAAAATGGTGCTGGATTTCTGAAGTGGCTAATATTTAGCATAGACTCTAGGATGTGAACTTCAAATCTTAACTTTAATGATAAATTAGAAAATTTTTTGCCCGAATTCATCTGGTTCCTCTTTCGCCTCACAAGCTCCCATATTCCTTTTCTTTCTGGAAAAATGATCAGACTCCACTTACATAAGGGCTGACAGTAATACTACAAGCATAATGAAAATACTTAAATATTGTTTGTTCTTTCGTGACCATGTAACATCTTTATTAAATTTTCAGTGAGAATTGAACTTAGAAAATATTTGAAATCCAACAGTATATGTACAGCTGATAAACCCTAACTATATAATATGCTTATTAAAATGTAAATGTTGTATTTGATTCTCATATTAATGAAATTAGAACACAAGCCACATTCAAAGGTGAGGTGTGAATGTCACTAATAAAATGCTACCTATCATTTGAGACTCATAATCTACCCACCCTCTCATTACCAAATAGCTAGGTAATCATTATTCTTGAAAGACTGGTTCTTAGGATAGCTTCCTCACAGGGAGGAGAAACTCAGTTTAAATATAGTACATCAGGGATGACAAGGAAGGAATTTCAACTGGATGTTTTCCTTTTTCCCCATAGCAAACTCAAAGAAAAAAACTGAGAAATGGAACAACATAACTTGCTTCCCTGAGATTTTATTGCAGAAAAGGGATTCAGAGATACCTGGAGACTGATGGAGTATATGGACTATGTATCTGGACTGACAAAATACTCTTTGACTCACAGTCTTGTATTTAAATTGGGAAATAGCCAATAATTTCAAGACTCAATTTTTAGAAATGCTTGTATTTAAACCTTCCAAAATTCTTTAGTTGTAGAATGGCTTTTAATTTCGACATATTCTCTGTATGGATGTTCAATTACAAGGTGACCTTCTAATAGCTGCATTGGATTATTATAATTAGGTAGATAGATATCAAGTGGTGTGTTTCAGCATATATTTATTCTCAAAGCAGATACTCCTTTAAGGATACATTCCCTGAGAGAATCTCACCTATCAGAATAAGATAAATAAAATTCCAGTTGAATTTTTATTTAAGACCAGATGGATCTCCAAGGAATAAAGGTATGAAGGAAAATTTGTTCAGTTGTGGACATGTAAACATGGTATTATGTGGTAAAATGAAAAAGACAAAGAAAAAAGACCTGAGACCTAGCTTTTTAAATTAAATTTATTGGGGTGACATTGGTTAATAAAATTATACAGGTTTCAAGTGTACAACTCAATGATATATCATCTGTATATTGCATTGTGTGTTCACCACCCAAAGTCAAATCCTCTTCTGTCATCATGTATTTGACCCCCTTTGCCCTTCTACCTACTGCCTCTCCGCTTTCCCTCTGGTAACCACTAAACTGTTGTCTCTGTCTCGATTTTTGTGTTTGTCTTGTTCATTTGTTTCTTTCAACTCTATATTCCGCATATGAGTGAATCATATGGTTCTCAACTTTTTCTGTCTTATTTTGTTTAGCATGATTATCTCAAGGTCCATCCATGTTGTCACAATGGCAGTATATCATCTTTTCTTTTTTGACAGGTAGGGGAAAAAAGGGTTTAATTTCTCAAAGCACACAGCAAAACCTAGACCTATAAATCTTAAGGAACTCCAAGAGGCAACTCATATCATCCCTTGCCAGCCTAAAATTCCTGTTAATTAATCATCATCTAAAGACAGTTTTGACCACCTTCTTCATAAGTCACAATGCTCTTCTACTGATATATTCTAGAATCTATCTTCTTCTGGTAGTGGTTCTATATTATCAATTATAATTTTTAATTTAGATCTCTGAAATCCCTTCGGGAAGGTAAAGTTGTTGTTCCATCCTATTTTAAAAATCTAAAAAATAATAATAAAAAGCTGTGACCTTTTATTCACAGACATGCCTCCTCTCTGTACTTTATGTTAGGAAAACCAACTCCTAATACTTGCTTGATTTATGGAGTTTTGAAACAAGCAATCTGTTTCTATTTCTCTTCCTTTTCACAACTATTCTTCTTGTTCAGATGTCATCTGCCTAAAATACCTAAGATCAAACAAGGATTCTAAAACCCACTATTAAGGACTTGTTTTCCAAGGTTATGTGTCAGAATTGCTTGCATGCTGAGTGGCAGGTGACCAGTCTCATTATGCAGGTTTCATGGTTACTGTTCAGATGCTGGGCTCCTGTTTATGCAGCTCAGCATCACGGTGCCTGTCAACTATGTAGTACTGTTTACCAACCAGGATCCTAAGTCCCCCAAGTCTATACTGAGCACCCACATTTCATCCCATACATCTGCAGTCATCTTTTTCTCAATAAGGACAGTGTTATGAATACAGCTGGCTGAGATTAAGATCACAAGGAAAGAGCTGAGAGAGTGTGAACATCTCAGCGTGACGTCACATTCTAATGATGTTGAGATTCAAAAGTTCAGCTTCAACAGTCAATATGTAATGCCTGAATTGTTATATTGTCAAATAGTTAAGATAACAAAAATCACTTCCACCTCTAAATTCTTTCTTATTTACTGGGTAACTGAGTCTCATATATGAAACATCTGTAAATTAAAATATTCCCAATAATCTACAAAACACAACTAGACTATGTTGTAAGAAGTGAATCATAATAATCCATATGAAAACATTTTTGAATGCTTAGAGAGTGTGTGGAAAGAGAGAAAGAGAATGACTAAATAAATAATGCGAATACTGAAACTAGTCATCGGTCAGTGTCCATCAGCAAAACAGAGTCAACAGTAACACAGAAAAGAGAAAAAAAGGGCTACGGTCATCAATTCTATTGGAAAATGTACTGTTACATGCCTCAGGTATTTCTAGTCATTGCAAATATTTAATAAAAATTCCTGTTTTCTATATAAGAAAACATTTTAGTTAGCAACAAAGTTTTACCAAAAAGGAGATGCAATCCTCCTTCACTGATTTTTAGGTCTGAGGCATAACACTTAGTGTGATGTTAGAGAAATTATGAAAGCTACTAGAAGAGGCTATATTTATCACATCTGGAAATCATCTCTGATAAGGAACTGTTAGGTACAGTGAGGACTGGATGATTTAAAAATAAGAACACAAGAGCTCCTCCACTTTATTTTTAGAACAACAAAAACCCCACAGCATTAAAAAATGTTAAAGCTTACATTTGAAATGACAAATGTAAGAGTAGAAGAAAATGATATGTTTTGTGTCTGGATCCAAAAGCTCTTCCAAAGGTAACTAATTTTTAAGCAAAAATATCCGACCATAAAAAAAATATTTTTACCAGAAATTGTAGACATCCGAGTTCTAGTTTCATTTCTTTTCTGCATTCGAAAGTGGTATAATTTGGAATATTAACAACTGAATTGACTAAATAGCATCTAGCAGATAATTTACATTATAATAAACAGATTAACAAAATACTGTTTTCCCACAAAAGGAGTATATTTATTGTGCTGAAATCGGGTAGCAGGGCATGAACAGCTCTGGGGAACCAGTGCAGACGTTCACAAAGATTACAAATCTCTGGTCATCATACACTGAGCAGCAAAAACAAAGGTGTCGAATCCTCTTATACCAAACTATCCTATGTGTTGCAAATTTTCTGTAATTCTCATGACTGCATGCCTTTGGAAGAAGTATGTAATTTTAATGCATAATAACTATTTCATAGTTTACAAACTATTCTGAAATCGTTGGTGTACCCAAAACGCATACATCCTGAATATGCAGTTTTGGCATGTTGAGATACTTAGAAATATTCATGCTTTTGGGGTGGGGGGGAGGGTCACATTTTCTCCTTCCATATTGATCCCTGTTTAACATTCCCTATCAATTTAACTTATGTAATAAGCCAGTGTACAAGTTCTCTTTCCTAGTGAATTTCCAGTTGTTCATTTATATTACATGAAATAGCGAGTTTGTAAATAGCAAATTTAACTTTCAGGTTCCAACTACTCTTTTATTCATTTTGTGTCTTAACAATTAACATCTTGTAACAATCAAGCACTGAATTTAATAGTCTTTAGCACCAAGGAGTCAAGAATATTGCACCAAAATGGGTTTACACTTCAGATCTAGTTAATAAGATCTTGCAACTTCGTCACGATGAAAAAAAAAATCATTTGAAAATTAAACACATTGAAAGAGGGTAGTTTCACAGCAAAGTTTGGTATATGTTATTTGTGAAAAAGCAGAAAATACTAGTGAATTCAAAAGTTAATATTAAAATTTATGTTAAAGGACTCCTTGATTTTTTAATTAAAGTTTATTTAATTTTAAATGTTCTTTCCAACAGAAGAGGTAGGTATATTTCCACATATGAAAAATCGTTAACAGCCACAAATCAAAACAAGGAAAGTCTGATAAAAATCAACATACTGTCTTCTAACAGCACATTAATGTAATTATTTTATGATTTTACTAATAAAGACATGAGTTGTCTCATGTTCCAATCAGACAATAATTTTAATTTTCATAATATATTTCTGATAATAATAGAAGTATTCAAAGGCTGCCTTTTCATCACAAAAATTGTTTCCCACAGTGATTTGTACCACAAGTTATGGTGACCTCTGAGTCACCAGACAGCAAGCATTTCACTGTAATTCTTTCTTATTTTCACCAACACCATCATCATCAAGAGTCTACAGAGATCATTAGATTTTTAAAATTTAATTACAACCAAAAATGTACTCAGACTAGAGGTGGAGAGATTTGACCATTCCAGTCAGCAAATGAATTCAAATGTGCAAATTTCCAGCTTTGGACCAGAAAATGTAAGGTAACTGATTTTAATCAGTAGGTAATTAGTGATTTAGCCAAAAAACTCATAAAGATTGTGTTTCTGTGATCATCAGACTGAAGAATGACTACATGTAAGGTACATGAAAAATCTCATGCATTAGACAAACGGATGTGAACTGAGGGAGAACCTCCGAAGTCACATAATAATTGCTTTGGTCTGGACAACATCAAAGCTAATAAAAAAAAAATGTTTAAAATAAAAACTTCATAAATAAAACATCTGGGTACTATATTTAACACTTTACTCAATCTAAAGGTTACTAATACATAGGAGCACATTTGCTTGTTCTCCCCACCCCCAAACCCTCATTTGCTTCTGTTTTCCCTGAAATTTTAGAAAATTGGGAGCTTCCTCACTGTCAACAACAGTTAAGGCCCAGTTCAATTTACTCTCCTTTTGCTTTTCCATTTTTCTGCTTTTTTCCATTTTCCATCACTAGTTTTTCTGATTTGTTCACACCATTGGCTGAAATACCATTCACAGCTGTTTTTCCAGTTTTTGATTTCTTAGGCTCGTTGTATGTCCGAATATAGAAGTTAAGAAAGAGAAATATGAAGCTGATTGCGTAGGCAATTAGAGCCCAGTGCATCCATTTTGGGAAGGGGCAATCAGTGTAAAGAGACAGTGCTGTGTGCCCAATGGTCACAAAGAACTGAACCTGAAAAACAAACCAAAAAAACATGCAGCATATGTTTATTGTGAATAGTAAACAACTTTTAACAACATCGGAATCTTCTATTTAGCTAAGATAGACCCAAATTTTGCCGTACTGTCCAAAGTTTAATAGTTCTCTGGCTCCTACACCTGGCTCCTTCTCATTCAGGTTTCTGCTCTAATGCCATCTCCTCAGCAAGGGCTTCTTGATGACTAGAACTAAAGTACCTCCACCCAACTGGCCTACTCAATCCCATTAACCAAAAGGTTTTCGTTTTATGTGATTTATTTTTCTTTGTAAGAATTATAGCTATCTAAAATTGTCTTTTGCATTTGGTGACTTCTGGATCACCCATCTTTCTACTAGCATGTAACTTCAAAGGGCAGGACCTTATGTTGTTCTGATGATTCTTGAGCCCTTGGCACATGGCTAGACTCAGTGAATATTTGTTGAATAATGTTGAATAATATTATCTAATGAGCATTTAATGGCATGAGAAAGAAAGAGAATTGTAGGCTCTTCAAGTTTTGTTTTCCTCCCACATTTTTAGACTGATTTCTTTCTGCAAAATTGTCAGTAACGTGGTGTACATACTTTTAAAAATAAGCTTATCAAAATGGTTCATTATTTGTTTCCTACAAAACTGTAGACAGGTGATATACATTAAGGTTAATATCATCCTTTAAAAACTAAGATTTTTGGTAAAATTTAGTAGATATTTGAGAGTAAGTGTAAAGAGAATCACTTTCAACCTTAAGAGTTTTAAAGAAGAAAAGCCAAAATTAAGATGCCTTTAATTAATATAAGGAAATCAATTTAAATTCTGATATATTAGTAAGTGAATGATTCTCAAAATAAAAATTATGAATTCCATAGTGTTAACAAGGGTTAACTTTTTACAAGATTAATTTACATGATTAACTGTTGTGAAAACTTCTGGCTTAGAAATACACTACCCTTCATAAAATTAACATCCTATTTGGAATAGGCAATTATGATTTCTCTTTTAAGGACAGTATTATCAGTATTAATTATTATATTAAATATTATTAAAATAATTTATTCATGTAAGCCCCGAATTTATGTCAGACTAAATGACTTTTAAAAGTTTCCATGGAAAAATCCAGATTTTTAAGAACTTTAGATTTCACAATGGTTCTTAAAACCTGCATCACTGAAAAAGAGTGTGTACGTGGGTGTGATTGAGTATGGCATGGCTCAAGGAGAGTCAGGTGTAGGCTCTGACAAAATAGATATAAAAAGTTCACATGATTTTTCTCATCTCTTCATTTTCTCAGTACCATTTATTAATTACTAAGAGAAATGAATTACACAAACTGTACAAACAGCTTACACAAAAACTGGAGGAAGCTTCCTGTAGCATTTTGGTTACAAATGAATACTTCATACCCAGCATTCCCCAAAAGTTGTGTTTCCTGTTTGGTTAGCCAGCTGTTTAGCAACTTAAAGCAGAGATGGATAATATTTCCAAATGTGATTCACTGATAAAATTGTGTACACACTATGATTAAAGCAAATTATAATAAATTCCAAGGCTTGAAGAATAGCTACCAGATTGGTTTTGGATTTCCAGTTTGATTATTGAGTTAGTGCCTAGCTCTGAATGTTACACTGATGCACCCACATGTGACATGAAGTCCTACTAGGGGTATGTGCTGAAAACTGTCTGCTCTAAAGACCAGCAATTGAAAATACCTAACTCTGATCTCTAAGGACTGTGTGGTAGAGAATGAAAAGGAGTCCTCTGGTCCTTGTTCCCTTCCTTTATGCCACCTCTTCCTTGGTTCTCTCTATACCTTTTCTTCAACTTTTATATTCTAAATGTATGGCATCTATTAACAAGGACTGAAAAATAGAACGGCAAACAGAAAATTTAAGCAATGGCAGGATGAAAAGAGGTAATAACATTTTAAGTTAAAAAAAAAAAATTCACCTGAAAACGAAGTTATATTGTTTCTCTAGTCCTATGTGTCTATGTACCAATTGTGGTGCGCTTATTATATCTTCACTCATCCTCTTCACAGATATTTTTAAAGAATATGTCTCTTAAAGAGACAAGAGCTATGTCTAGGCTTTTAAGGACATTTAAAAAGCAGTGGTTGTGACCGTCTAGGTCTATGAACGGGTAGCTCAGTGCCAAGTAGCCTCAACTCTCATAGCTGGAGCACCGAGTCAACTTTCTAATAGAAAATTGCAGAAAATGACTCAGCACTTTACAATCAATAAACTCAAACATTTTCAGTGCTGTACCAGAAGAAATTTTAGAAGCATTTAACTCACCAGCTGCAACATGGTCAGGTATCGTTTCCACCAAAGATATTTCTGAATCCATGGTCCAAATGCAGTTAAGCCGTAGTATGAGTACATAATCACATGGATGAAAGAATTCAGCTGGGCTCCAAAAAATGCTTTAGGAAAACAGAGGCAATTACAAATACAGGAAACTTCATTAGGCAATAAACCATTTGGACATGAAATAAATGAATCCACATTATTTTCTAATCCTTAATCTTGAGTATGGATTAGGAATAAAAGTTGTAAAATAGTACAAGCCTTCTCTTCAGAACATGCTAGGTATTTTTTAAGTTTAGATTCAGTCTTTTAACATATAAATAAAAAGGGATGTTCCTCAAAGGCAAAGAACTTTTAAAGTGGCAAGTTTTTAAGTAGGGTACTCCAGCAATCTAAGTAGGCCCTAATACAGAACTATTGCCTATATTGCTTTTCATTACATTATTCTTGGGGGGAAAATGTCATGGTACATATAATTTTTTAAATAGATTTGTAAATGTCTCATTGCCTTTAGATGAGCCAATATACATGTCTACAACACAACAGTACTTATGTTGAGTAAAAACCAACAGGTTGACTTAAGGCCTATTTTAGAGCAGAAGTGGGCTCTGGGCTTGGACTGGAGATGGAACCTTCAGACTGAGAAGTTATATCTTGGTAAACTATAAACCAAGTCAAATTCCCAGGTTCTCAATTACTTTCCACCCAACATAGCTACATGATTTAAAACATTCAGATATGTTCCTGAAAGCGCTCACCTTGTCCCCCTGCGACCCACTTAATTCCAATCCACCATAATGTAAACATTGTACAGTGATGATACACATGAAGGAAAGAGACTTGGTTGTTTTTCTTCCTCAGGATAAAAAACACCGTGTCCAAATACTCAATTCCTTTAGATACAAAGTACCACCACAGAGCAGAAGCTATCTGTAAAAAGAAAGGATAAGCATAGTATAAATACCAGAATGACACTATCCTAGGGTTTACTACTTATTGTAAATAAATCCGAAATAATTTTCATTGCACAAAATGTAGGGGGCATGGAATCATTTTTGCCTAAGTAGGTGTGAAACCTAGGCAGCAATCCATGGGGGAAAAAATGGGAAAGAAAAGAGTCCAAATCTATATCTACTCTGTACCAACAATTTGGAGAAAATTTGTCTGTTACATAGCTGGATTCACATACTAACAAACTGTCAAATATAGAGCTGTAAACACATTCACTTTGCTATGTTTTCCAATTTGATAGAGCCATTGAGATATTTACTTTGTAAAGGTATTTAAGTTGTTCATGTGCAACCTATATTATACTTCAGATATTCCTACAAGTATGTTTATGTATAGCAACTGGTCTCTTAGTGTCTCTGTCACTTTAACATATGTGACAAAGTAAGTATAATCACAGTAGTCTGTATTAGGCAGTAAAATATTTAAAATGATAGGCTGAAACAAATAAACAAAATTTCCTAGGTCATAAATATAATCCTGCTTACATGAATAAGTCTTTTCTTTTCCTGGGCTCTAATTAAGACACCAGATGGTGCAGAAAGATTACTATGCATGCTGAGATTAAGTACCTAAGGATCCAGTGAGAGGTGACCTCTGTACACATGTTTTATTTTACAAGAATCTTACTATAATAGTAACCCAAACAGAACTTTTTTTATGACAAGTATTTTCTATCGCATATATCCTATGTATAAATAACAAAGAAGGCAGCACACAACTGAATAAACCTCTCTGTGTAAGGGATCTGAAAGATTCCTTCATAGACAGGCTTAGATGTGTTAGAGTTGATAGAACCTTTCCTCATTTTATACCTGCATATGTTGGCTATCACAGGTTTTTGTTTATTTTGGTTTTGGTTTTTGCTTTTGAAAACCCAAATTACATAAAGTGTGGGCAAGGAGGAAAGAAAGAGAAACGCCAAAGAAAAAAATCAAAGTCTTGTATTTACAGGTTGAGAATTTATGTACTGAATTTGCTTGGGTAATAATACTGTTGAAAACGATACAATGGTTGAAAATGGACTTGAAATAGTTAACGAATCACAGCAACACTATATTGAATATTCACTATTATAAAATAACTATAACCATGTTGGCACAAACTTTATCTAGAAGTTAAGAGATAATGTCTCACTTTTCCCTTTATCTGGGCCTCTCTAAATTAGCCACAATTCATGAATAGTAATAAATAATTCCTATCTTCCATTTGTAAACTGCATTAGATAAGATACCTTTGAATAGTTACATCAAAATGAAAAGTGATACTTCTTCTTACATAACAATGAATACAAAAATGAGTCCTGAGTAAAATATTTATTCTACTACATCTAATATTAGAAAGGAGAAGAGGGAGGAAAATTTCAAATGCAATCCATTGTGAATCTGATTCTTCCTCTTCCTAGATTACATTTCTCATATTAGCTAACTTCTAAAAGAACAGACTGTTTATGTATTCTGGGAGAGTAGGTTCACAATTACCAGAGTGGTATTTTTAAACCTTCATCCTAAAAACATTAGTATATTGTTTCACTCAAGGGATTTTTCGAAGTGCACTGTCCTCAAAGAAATTAAGTTCAACACTTTTCCCTTTTCCTCTCCCCCAAACCAAGGAAGACCACAGAAGTCAGCTCTCTACTACGGAGGTTCTCTGAAAATGCAGCTATCAGAAGAAACTTTTTTCCTAGCCAACAAATCTATATAAAGTGGTCCCCTCATTCTCTCTGTCACATCAGAGGTTTCATTTTCTTGTTAACCATTTATTTACATGACTATTATCTGCCTCATCCACCCTCCACTAGAATGTCAGCTCCATAAAGGCAGGGATTTCTTCTCTCTTTCCAACTGTGCACCCAGTGTCCCTCATACTACCTGTATATGATTGATGTTCAATACATATATGTTGAATGAATAAAACCAATAAGACAACTAAAAGGGTGATTTTTTTCATCAGCACATAAGTCTAACAGGGAAATGAAGGCATGGATATATAATGATAAATACATTAAAGCAGTTTGGTCTTGGGTCCTGATGAATACTGATACTTATATTGTCCAACTCCAATGCCAAAAAGCTATTTTTTCAAGGGAAGCTATTACGTATTATATTATTACTACATATACTATATGTACCATGAAACATATAACATATGTTTTATATATTTTTATGTGTATATAATTTTTAGTATGAACCACAGTATATGAGTTCAATAAATACTTAACAAAATAATTATTGTTTCTTCCACTTCAGTAAAATGGTAATTTTACTAATATAGGTGACTAGAAGGCAAAATATGATAACATTATATTACTAGTGGTTTCTTTTTCTGCAAATACAAAACAGTCTATAACTATACAAATTGTGCTAGACTTAATTTAGTAAATATTACATAGTTTATAAATGCTGTTTTTCCTCAAACTTTCTTAACAAATAAATTAGACTCTCTTTATGAATTTCTACTCTTGACCAAAAACAAAAACTGAAATTATCATATTTACACTAAACATGGAACTCTTTTTAAGTATTGCATTCTAGTAATCCAACACATATTCACTCTCACACCACCAAATGAAAGACAATGGAGGTATTAAAACCAATTTTTAATTATCTACTTTTTAAAAAAGCATAGCTTTACTAACTCAAAACAATCCAGTACACTCTTACCACTATAGTAAAAGTACATTTTTCACAGGCTGAGGACTATAAAATGAAACCTACTTTGACTAATTAAAAGTATTTTTAATGTACTTACCCTGACCTCATGTACATTTTCAGAATAATCCACACTCTGGCAAACATAGCTATATCCTGCATTATATGATCCCATGAATAACTGAAAAAAAAAAGAGAATAATATTTGGAGTAAAGTTTTAGTAGATACAGCATTTGAAAAAACTAAATATGCAATATTTCAAATTATTTTAAAAAGCAATATTAACTAAAAAATTCAAATACATTAAATATTAAAGGTGTTGGAATTTGTAAAATTTACTGTGTCAGTTCATCTGAGATTGGAATCTAAATTAAAAATCACATGTAACTCTGGACTGAGACACCAGCTCTGTCCATTTCATAACATTAAGAGAAATTCTGATTGACTATGACTCAGATCTAAGTTGTATTGATTTCTATTCTTGATTCAGAATGGTGTGCATCTAACATATTAGGTAAAAGTATCCAAATAAACTAAAGTTTTTTTACCAAGTTGAGATTCTGCAGTCTAAGATGTCAATTAAAAGAAGGTGTTTTTTTTTTGTTTTTGTTTTTGTTTTTTTTTAAAGAAGAGTGCTATTTATTTTCCCAGCATCACCAGGCTAGTTCTCTGGGTTTATACAGAATGTTAATGAGGAGTCTTCAGGGAAACAAATTTCCTTCATTCTTATCTTTAAAAATAGCTGTGTCAATCTAACCTTTAGAATTTTCTTCCAAAATGTCATGAAGAATTTGCTGGTGACCAGAAAAGTATGTGATGATTAGCAACAATGTTGTATAACAGTTAGCTCATTTTACTCCCAACTCAAAATACAATGACATTATGCAATAGGATTTAACTTGAAATTGGTATTTTACATCTGCATATTTTCATAGATTACAAACATGAAACTGCTGAATAAAAATTATAAATAAATAGCTGCAATTATTTACTGAGTGCTTAATATGTGCTAAACACTGCAAAAATTATCTCACTTTTGTCTCTGATACCATAGAAGGTAGGTAAGGTATTAGCCCTATTTTATGGAGGAAATGAGTCTCAGAAAAGTTTTATAACTTCCAATGTCAGAACAGCTAATAAGGGTTATTTTAGCATTCAGTCTGTCTGCCTCAAAATTCCATATTAAACAAATGTCTTATACTTTCATATTTTTGTTATCCAAAAATGGAAAATGTCAATAATATAACATTTACTTTTAGTATAGTTAACAGTTATCTTAGAGTATGATATTACAATGATTGGTTTTACAAAGTCTCAGTTTTTAAATTCCAATAACCCTGGAGCATTATAAAGTGACTTTAGTAAACCCACCTCTCTGAAGATAAAAAAGTTAAGCAAAACCATCCCAAAGTTATAGAGAATGAGCACTAAGCGCATCTGAAAAGGTTCTCGGTCCTTCATCCATTTTGGACCCAGCCACACGAATAGGAGATAAAGAGTACTTATACAAAGTGTAGGCAAGGGGGACTGCATCAGAGGCCAATTTTCCACACGTTTATCTACAGGGAGAACAAAATAACATAAAATTCATTAGATAATACATGTTTTATTAAATGAACTTATTAGGAATTATAAGGTTTCGACTTAGTTTTCCTGGTTTGACCACGTACAGATCATTGTCCTTTGAGTCTCAACAAAAATACAGGGCATAAAAGCCAAGGAAATAAGACCATTTCTTGTGAGCAGCCTTGAAAATGAAATTTCATGACATATGGCACATGTCGTTTTATACAGAACATAGAGAATGAGAACAAGAAAGATCACTAAAAATACAGAACAAGCTCGGGATGAAAAGTTAATAAAAGACTCCATAGAAATAAATATTTTAAAGAGAAACTTGTCTTCCATATTAAACATGGAAAATATTTCAGTGCAGTTTGGAAGCTGCCCCCTCCTATGCCTAAGAGCAGGAAAGAATTAGTAAACCGAAGCATTGTGGGCAATGGAAACCATTTCCTACGATATTTTGGATACTGAAGACAAGAGTACAGTTACATTAGGGGATTAAGTTAGAGATCATTATAGTTCTATGACTTATTTAAATGTTAATCACCACATTCAAGACATTTGTCTAACTTTCCTTGAGAACATGAGCCTATTTTTTTATCCATGAATGTAACCAATTTATGGGCTTTTCTCTAAAGCTATAAATCATTTACTTACAAATGTGTAAATATACAGGTAACATCATTTCATTTAAAATGAATCAACTGTCCGTTAACATTCAAATATGCAACTATGAATCAATTTTATAAGAGTTTTGCCACAAGTAAAACATTTTTAAGAAACGCATATTCCACGGACTATCTCTTCAGTAACAAGAAACAAGGTGATCCCTTAGGTTTTTTTTTTAACTTCTGAAAATTGTTCCTTTTAAAAATAATAATTAGGAGAAAGAATGGAATTGGAGGTGAGGAAAATTGGATCAAGAAAATCATCAATTTTCACTCATCAGGGGACCTATTTTGCACTGCCAGAGTCCCCTGCACATTTCTACTACATTACAGCACTCATCACACTGTCCTGTGACTTTCCTTTAAAATGTAACCTCCCTGAAGGCAGGGGTTGGGTCTTTCATTCTTGTATCGCAAGGCCTATCAAGGTGCCTAAACATTTATTTGATGAATAAAGGAGGAGTGGATAATTTTTGTCCTATTAGTCCTTTATACTCTATCCCTGCAGTGAAATCCAATAGTACATTTGCTAATATTCAAGGTTTCTTCAGTGTGCAGTAGCCCTCTCCTACAGTCTTTCCCAGATCCTCCTCTAGGTTGGCACACAGCTTTAACCTAAAGTCAACAACACTTCAACCCAGTATTTAGTGAGTGCAGGTGTGCTGTATAAGGCTCAATGTCTTTAATGTACCACACCACTTTCTCCAGGAAAAAAATGCAATGCTCTCACTTCTTTGCCCCAAAATGCAAGTCAGGCATTCATTCAGCAATCACTTAACAAAGCTCTGTTTTCGGCCTATAAAAGGCCACACTTCATTACCATATCCTTCTCAAATTAGCCCTTCCAGTTCACAAAGGTCAGAGAGCTTTCAAAATTCCACCTCCAGTGATTATTATGGAAGTTGTAGTAATTGTCAATGACCTGAAACACAGCATAACAACTCCCATCCTACAAAAATATTTCCATGAAATTTCTCCATGCCTTTGCAGTTATGTGTGTCTTTCTGAATTACTTGCATTGCTATTTCCCTGAATACTCCTGAGTACTATATTCATATGTCCTATATTTCTTTTATATGTTCCCTTTTCCACTAAAAAGAACTGAGTGCATCACAATAGTGTCATACAATAAGATGAAAATTCACCATCACTCAGTTTTTGAACAACAACAACAAAAAAGATGAGGGATTAGAATGGTAAACAAAAATCATTAATACTGAAGCTTTACATAATTTCTACAACCTTAAAATAATGAATTGTTCACCTTTTCATTAACTCAAATGTTTAAATAACTTATGTTGCCTTTCTTCTAAAAAAGATGTGTGCATTTGCTTGCTTTTTTTTTTTTGCTTTTCCCCCCAGTTTTATTGAGAAATAATTGACATATATCACTGTGTAAATTTAAGAAATACAGCATGATGGTTTTACATATATTGTGAAATGATTAGCACAGTAAGTTCAGCTAACATCCAGCTTCTCATTTAGATACAATAAAAAAAAAAGGAAAAAAATTTTCTCCTTGTGATGAGAAAGAACTCTTAGGATTTACTCTCTTTCCTGTGTATCATACAGCAGTGTTAGCTATAGTCACCATGCAGTACATTACATCCCTAGTATTTATTTATCTTAAAACTGGAAGTTTGTACCTTCCTCTAAGTCCCCCTTCCCTTACCCTTCACCTCTGTTAACCACAGGTTTGATCTCTTTTTGAGGTTTTTTTTTTTTTTAAAATAATACATTTAAATTAAATGCCCTAGTCATTTGAGTTACACTGAATTTAAATGTAGATTATGCATATTAGAGTAAAAAGAAATATATGTCTAGTATGTTGTCAATATCCTAATCTTACACAGTTATGAATAGAATTACATACAATGAATCTATTAAGGAAAAAGAAAGAGAGAAAATTATATTAAAACCCCATCCCTCCTACCTTCACTAGAGTCAAATTCTATCATTAAGGAATACCAAGATGCAAACGAGTTTTATGTAACATTCTCGGAAATTCTCTATTTAAAAAGCTTTTTTGGAGGGGATCAGTATGGCACAAATATAAATTGACTCTAGTTTATTTTATTTGTCAAATTGTCTTATTTTTTGTATTTTATACTATTAATATGTTTATACCTTCACATCTTAGTGATTTTACTCTTACCTTGAGCCTACTTATCAACAGTTTTAAGTTTTTCATGTTGCATGTAAATGTTTATTTAAACTAGAGTTGTAGAATTTTAGATATAGAAATGATCCCTTTATCTTAAATAAAAATAAGATTCTGATAGGTCAAGAGACTTGCCCAAGAAGGTGAAGCATCCACCTCATGTATCCTAGCAACTATTCCAGTACCACTCAGTCAATATGTCCATTAATTTTAAGGGAGAAAAATGTCCCAATTTCTTTCTAAATTACGGGTACAAGTGATATTTTAAGACAGAATTGTGACTATCAATCATGTTCCTTCAAGGGAAAGAATATAAGAAAGACCTACCACCAAAGTTCCCTCAGCAGAAAAAAAGGACAAGAGATACTCAAACAAATCAAGTTTTATACTTTCCTAGGTGCTACATCTAGCAGACCCGTTCTAGGATCATGAATGTTTGACACAAGGAGTATGGGAATGTTATAAGGATGTCTAGCCTGAAAAAAAGGCTTGTCAACTATTAAAAGACCTAAACAGAGATTAGATTTATTCTCTATGTCTGGAGTATAGAATGAGAACTAATGAAAAGAAATTTTAAGGAGGTAAGTAATACCTAAATTCAGAAAATTTCTAACCACTGGGTTTTTCTTTCTGTAAGCAGAAAGAGCTCTCTTTTTTGGTAATGAGCTCCCTATTCGGATTTTAAACTAAATTTAAGTAAACCTAAAGCTAAATATTAAAGCAAATAAAGTTCAGGAGCAAGAAAGTTTATTTTAATAACAAGAGCTACCAAGACACATTACTTTAACCCTTCCAGAAGGGTTAACTCTTTCTTGGGAAACAGTTTCCATTTAGAACACTTTGACCATTTCATAAAGCTCATACCAAGTGGGACTGATTACTAAATTATTTATAAACGTTACTTTGGTCAGCAATCATACAAGTGTATCTGTATTAAAAGGCCATGGAATGTTTATACAACTGTATTTGTTCATCAAAACTTACAAACTTTCCACTAAAAAGAGATAACTTTTATTATGTGTACATTACACTTTCATAAAAAAAATGGGAATAAAAATTGTCCATCCAAAATGGGGCTTCCCTTGAACACTCTCCACCAATAGGTTTTTATTTTTTAATTTTATTTATTTTTTTAATAATTTGTTTTATTTTATTTATTAGTTTCAAGTTCACAGCACATTGGTTAGACATTTATACAACTTATAAAATAATCCCCCTAATTGCTCTTTCTCTCCTCTAGCCCTCCACCTAGCCATTACATTAATGCTAACTGCATTCCCTATGCCATACTCGCTCTCCCCCTGACCACCTATCGACTACTAATTTATACTTCTTTAAGCCTTCGCCCCATTCTCTCAGCCTCCCAACCCCCTCCCCAGCCATCACCAGATTGTCCTCTATATTTGTAAGTCTGTTTTTGATTAGTTTGTTCTTTCTGTTCAATGGGTTTTTATTTTTAACCTGATGTTTCTTAAAATCACACAGCATGGCAGACAGACAGAATAGACTTTCAAGTCAGACTCTCTACCTCTTCTGATTTAAGTCATTTGGGGCAAGTTATTTGGTCCTTTAGAGGAGAAAACAGACATGAAAAATCAATTGCTTTGCAGGATGAGTGTGCAATATCAGAGGTCAGAACAATGTTAGGACAGGAGATAAGAGACAAAGCAGACTTCAAGGGCAGACATTTCAACAGCTTCTTAAAGAATAAAAGAGGAATCAGCCAAGCAGACAGGGAGGGAGGAGGCCTTGCTGCAAGCAATTTCTTCTCCACTTCAAATCTTCACACAAATGTGTTTTATATCAGGAATAATCTGAGCTCCTCCCATTGAAAGTTGAGCCCTTCGACGTCTTCTAGGCCTTTTCTTCCTGATTTAGAGGAGACCTCTAGGTTCTGAAAATGGACTCTCAAGTCAGACTACCAGCATTAGAACCCTGGTTCCCTCATTTACCAGTTGAATAAACCTGAGCAAGTTACTTAATCTCTCCAGCTTTATGGATGATAACAGGGGGGTTGCTGGAAGGAATACAGTACTATATGTATAGTGTCTGACACAGGGTAAGAGCTCAATAAATGTTGGCATTGTCATTACTATTGACAATAATTCAACCACTTTTAGAAGATCATCTGCTCTTCTAAAATAAGAGTTAAACCAAATTAAAGTAAAATTATCATCAATAATTAATCTTAGGGGAAAACTTAAACTGAGAAGACAGAATATTTTATTTATAATTTACATACTTAAAAGAATATACATTTTATAACATATTTGGGAGAGCAAATACATAACAAGTCTAATTCTGAATTTTGAATTATTTAGACAGGATTTTTTTTAAAACGCCTTTTTTTCAAGAAAATGTAAGCCATATTTTAATAAATAATAAAATACTTGTAATCCATCCAATATTTTGATGTAACCCAAGTCCTTTAGAAACCTCTGCTTATATATAAACAACTGTAATTCTTATAACAAATTGCCACTATGTATATTAGGTCTCTCTCTTTTTTTTTTTTTTCCGAAAGGTTGGTATCTTTTAAAGCTTTTTAGAACTCAGGATTTCTACCAGTCAGCATGAACTTTCTTCCCGAATTAGTCTAAACTGGTCATCATCTCCCCTCCCCCCAAAAAAATGAATAAAATTTTTAATTTTTAGAACATCTAAATTCCCAGAATTAACAAGAACAAGCACAGGATTACAGTAGGAAATAATTCCAGTTGGGTGAGGTCTTGGGAAGTTACATGGAGCAAAGGGAGTGTGGCACAGGGGCGAGGAACAGGACCTGATGTACAAACGACTGCATTCCGGTCTCACCAGGTCATTTTCTAGCCCAATGACTGAGAACCCGAAACTCTTTGAGCCACAGTTTCCTCCTGTGTAAAATGTGGGCAATAAATAAGATGGTCCAAATCACAGAGTTGCTTTGAGGCTCAAACTGAAAACCCTCTGTGGGAAGATCCTCTGACATTAACTCTTTTTGTACATGAAAGTATTAAATATGCATTTCTTTTGAAACTTTTAGAGCACATTGTGATTACCTCTATCATACCATGCAACTGTCCTGTCACTGTCTGCTTCATTGTGTCCCACTCCTGACGAGGCAGGGGTTGTATCGCTTATATCTATAGCCACAAAGGCTTGCGTAGCAGATGCACTCAGCAAATGGCCGAGCACTAGCAGACTGAAATGGAGGTCACAAAGTATCCAGAAAATAAATTATTATTGTTATGGTTACTGCTACTATAGACATTCAGGACATTTCCAAAACTGCTCTTACAATGAGCAACAGTTATTGATCACTATGGTTCTAAAAGACATACAAAGTCCCTGCTGGAGCAAAAAACAATTGAATGTTCTATAAAAAGCCATGCCATTGTTAAGTTTTCTTAAATATATTTTAAAGCCAATAGTTGAAGGACATTTTTAAATTCTTCCTTTTCCATGGTAGTACATAGCAGCATATCATCAAAGAAGTTAGGAGAACTCCATTCACTTGCTATTCAAAGTGTGGTCATGCACCACCAGAAAAACATCACTTGGAACTATACTAGAAATGCAGAATCGCAGGCCTCAGTCCAGATCTACTAAGCCAGAATCTGTATTTTAATCAGATTTCCAAGTGATTTACACATTAAAATCCAAGAATTCCTCTAGTCTTCTTAGAAATGTGGGCCTACTTTATATAACACATAATCAAGTCATAAAAGTTTGATTAATTTGTTTCTAGAGTCTACCTGAATAAGTCAGCCTCTTCTCTCTCTTCTAACAACATCTAAATCTATTCAACCTACCACAAAAGAAAGAAAAACACAAGTCTAACAACCAACTAAAAATAATAAGTAGCTTCGGGAGCATACTCACGACATCAAGAAGTATGTATGACATATTATTTTCTAAAACTATTCATTCTTTCTTAGTAAGTTAGAACCAACAGTGGCAAATTAACTCCTTTTTTTATACTTGGTTGCTAATCACTAATATGCAGGCAATAATGTTAAAAATCCATTTGCCTTTACTAACATCGCAAAAATAATGGTTATTCAATATCACATTTTGCACTAAAATCACCCCAATGAGAAACTGTCTTTTTTTTAAGGAGGTAGGCATGTCTTCCTTCATTTATTGTAAATGTCATGAGGACCAGAGCCACAGCCCTTTTTGCTTGATGTATCTCTATAACAGTGCCTAGTACGTAAGAAGCCTTAAATGTTTGTTAAAAGAAATTTTTAATGAAAAATGTAGATAACCGTCATCAAGAAGAGTTTGCAAAAGATCTTATCTCTATGACAGGGACAAATTAAATAACACCATAAGGCTTCCTCCAGGTTCTAGTCTAAAATGTGATTCTTTTTTTGTATTTTTAAATTAAGTTTAAAATGTGATTCTTAATACAATCTCCAAGCCAAGTAAGAGCTTGAGTATCAGTGAGGTGAAAGGCAGAAAGAGAGGAGAAAGGGTCTTCATATAACTTGATACAATGGGACAAGGAGAGATCTGAGATATACTCTAGAAATAAAATACAAACTCTGAAGGTGGTAGATAAATGAGAGTTAGATCAGTTTCCTATTGAGTCAGGGTGATGAGCAGGGGAAATTTCTGTCTTAAGCCACTATGTATTCAGGAAAGAGGATGATGGCGTGAGCTTGAAAGAGTGCCTGGATGAATGTAAGGAAAAGGAAGCTCTTGCAGAATGAGGAGGTGGACCAGGAAGAAACTGGGTTAAAAAATAACCAAGAGGTTGGAGTGTGATGGGCAGACAGGAAGGAATGAAGACCTTCACCAGCAGAGCCATGGTAAGCTGCAATGCAATGTCTGAAGGTATGAGGGAACAAATGGCCTGAGAGTAATCTAGCACAGGGTTGGAAAGAGAGGGCAAAACATTTTACATAACTCAGCTGTATAATAGTCACCCAAGAGCCTGAAAGCATGGAAGAAGGAGTTAAGAAGCAGAGGAAAAAAGAATTTTGGTTCCAAGTTTGCCTAAGCAAAGATCAAGATAAAGGTAGAAAGTGAGAGAAATTATAGAATTTCCAGCAGAAAGCGATAGAGATGGTTTCAGAGGCTGCAAAGGAGAAAAGACAATAACATAGATGAGGTAAGAGATTCAATGTATGACCCAAGCTGAAGACTGATTACTCTGAGATTGAATTTGGGAGGGTTAGTACTAGATGGATAAGATCCAGGGAAAATCAGTTCACTCACTTGGAAAATGGGGATAACAGTACCTAGACCAAAGGTATGGGAAAATTAAATGTGAAAATACATATAAAACATTGGACACAGTGCCTGGCACTCAATCAGCATCCAATAAAGGTTCACGAATATTACTGGACAATAAAACAGTATTTGTTGGATGAATAGGGAGGCTGTAATGCCGTATGAAAAGGTCACTATGTGGAAAGGAGAAAGATCCTGAATCAATCCCAGCTCTGTTACTTTCCAGCTGTGTAGTTTGAAGTCTATTTCTTTACCACAGACTAGTTAATACCTATTTTTTAGGGATGCTATCAACACTATAGAAGATAAGGTATGTATACCACAATGTATACCACAGCATTTTATAGTCCATAATGGTCCCAAACTAGAAGCTCAATAAATAGCAGTGAGTTTCACCATGTGCAAATGATATCTAAATTCATGGTTAAAAAAAAAAAAAAAAGACATATTCATAAAAGCCAGTTCATAGGGAAAAGAGAAACAATGTCAATGGGAAGAGCAAGACAAGGTCTGGGGGAAAATATTTTTATACAGATACAGTACTGATACAGAAGACTAATGCCTCCTACCCTGGAAGCCAAGATAGAATGCAGATAAGTGGTTTCATTCTCACCCAATTTTCGCATTTTGCTGGTCTCAGAAAAAGCATTTATAAAACTTCCTCTCTGTGCTAACCTGGGAGTTCAGAGTCCAAACATCCCCCTTAAGTGCTGCCAATGACCTTAAGGCTTTAGGAAAATTGAAATAGTGTTTCCCTCTGAGGTAGGCATGTCTTCCTTCATTTATTGTAAATGTCATGAGGACCAGAGCCACAGCCCTTTTTGCTTGATGTATCTCTATAACAGTGCCTAGTACGTAAGAAGCCTTAAATGTTTGTTAAAAGAAATTTTTAATGAAAAATGTAGACAACCGTCATCAAGAAGAGTTTGCAAAAGATCTTATCTCTATGACAGGGACAAATTAAATAACACCATAAGGCTTCCTCCAGGTTCTAGTCTAAAATGTGATTCTTTTTTTGTATTTTTAAATTAAGTTTAAAATGTGATTCTTAATACAATCTCCAAGCCAAGTAAGAGCTTGAGTATCAGTGAGGTGAAAGGCAGAAAGAGAGGAGAAAGGGTCTTCATATAACTTGATACAATGGGACAAGGAGAGATCTGAGATATACTCTAGAAATAAAATACAAACTCTGAAGGTGGTAGATAAATGAGAGTTAGATCAGTTTCCTATTGAGTCAGGGTGATGAGCAGGGGAAATTTCTGTCTTAAGCCACTATGTATTCAGGAAAGAGGATGATGGCGTGAGCTTGAAAGAGTGCCTGGATGAATGTAAGGAAAAGGAAGCTCTTGCAGAATGAGGAGGTGGACCAGGAAGAAACTGGGTTAAAAAATAACCAAGAGGTTGGAGTGTGATGGGCAGACAGGAAGGAATGAAGACCTTCACCAGCAGAGCCATGGTAAGCTGCAATGCAATGTCTGAAGGTATGAGAGAACAAATGGCCTGAGAGTAATCTAGCACAGGGTTGGAAAGAGAGGGCAAAACATTTTACATAACTCAGCTGTATAATAGTCACCCAAGAGCCTGAAAGCATGGAAGAAGGAGTTAAGAAGCAGAGGAAAAAAGAATTTTGGTTCCAAGTTTGCCTAAGCAAAGATCAAGATAAAGGTAGAAAGTGAGAGAAATTATAGAATTTCCAGCAGAAAGCGATAGAGATGGTTTCAGAGGCTGCAAAGGAGAAAAGACAATAACATAGATGAGGTAAGAGATTCAATGTATGACCCAAGCTGAAGACTGATTACTCTGAGATTGAATTTGGGAGGGTTAGTACTAGATGGATAAGATCCAGGGAAAATCAGTTCACTCACTTGGAAAATGGGGATAACAGTACCTAGACCAAAGGTATGGGAAAATTAAATGTGAAAATACATATAAAACATTGGACACAGTGCCTGGCACTCAATCAGCATCCAATAAAGGTTCACGAATATTACTGGACAATAAAACAGTATTTGTTGGATGAATAGGGAGGCTGTAATGCCGTATGAAAAGGTCACTATGTGGAAAGGAGAAAGATCCTGAATCAATCCCAGCTCTGTTACTTTCCAGCTGTGTAGTTTGAAGTCTATTTCTTTACCAAAGACTAGTTAATACCTATCTTTTAGGGATGCTATCAACACTATAGAAGATAAGGTATGTATACCACAATGTATACCACAGCATTTTATAGTCCATAATGGTCCCAAACTAGAAGCTCAATAAATAGCAGTGAGTTTCACCATGTGCAAATGATATCTAAATTCATGGTTAAAAAAAAAAAAAAAAAGACATATTCATAAAAGCCAGTTCATAGGGAAAAGAGAAACAATGTCAATGGGAAGAGCAAGACAAGGTCTGGGGGAAAATATTTTTATACAGATACAGTACTGATACAGAAGACTAATGCCTCCTACCCTGGAAGCCAAGATAGAATGCAGATAAGTGGTTTCATTCTCACCCAATTTTCGCATTTTGGGGGTCTCAGAAAAAGCATTTATAAAACTTCCTCTCTGTGCTAACCTGGGAGTTCAGAGTCCAAACATCCCCCTTAAGTGCTGCCAATGATCTTAAGGCTTTAGGAAAATTGAAATAGTGTTTCCCTCTGGCAAAAAAAAAAAAAAAAAAAGACTGAAGATACGGTCAGAGTGTGTATGTGTATTTTAATGGGAATTTTGGCCAAAATCTTCTCTTGCTAACAGTTCTATAAATTGAATATCCACTGGGTAAAATACTGTCAATCCTAAATTTATTCCCTTTCACCAAATAATAACAGTTTCTAGTTCTTGTATTATGAAATTTGGCAAACACTTTCATAGTTCACTTTGAATATACTTGTTTTATGGTCCTGGCCTTTTCCATCATATGGAGGTAAACTTCACCTTCTCAAGAAAAATACCACTTTTTATATTTTATATGCAAATTATATGTATTCATGTACATGGTATAAATAAATTTATATAAATAAATATCGCTTCTTAGTTTAATCTCATACAATAGCCCTTACACTCCCTTTGAGCATTCCTCTTTCTTTAAATTTTCTCTAGTGGTATTATAACTGTTCAGATTTAGTATTCTAAATAGTGATATCATGTAGATAAGATAGCAGTGTAAGATAAGGTAAAATAAGCCGATACATAGGTCAGAGTACTGATTATTGCTTTCTTGCTTGGCTAATGCGACAGAGAGACAAAACAACCTGTTTAGACCCATTTCTACTATAATGTTCATCCGCAAGTTATTTAGCTTCTATGAATCTCAAGGACTTCTAAACATATGGAAAAAATACTTGCCAGGCCTACCTCCCAGGGCTATTACGAAGTTCTTGGTAAATCTGTAAAGCAAAATACAAAGGCAAGTTTGTCTTCCTTGTTATCTGCTACTTTCCAGTCCCTTGGGTAATTATTTTTAAGATAACAGCTATGTACTCTCTTTATAAAGCCATTTTACTATAAGCTGAAAAAATAAAAGAATCAACTATTTTGCCACTGAACACTGAAGAAAGATAATTTCTAGCGGTGCTATCATATTAATTACATAATATATAGAATTCTTTTCTTAATTGTGGTAAAACACACACACACACACACACACACATAAAATTTACCATCTTTGCCATTGTTAAGTGTATAGTTCAACAGTGTTAAGTACATTGGTTGCTAAGCTGCAAAACTGAAACTCTGTACCCATTAAACAACTCCTCACTTCCCAACTCCCACCCCCACAACTGCCAGTCTACTTTGTTTCTATGTATTTGACTACTTTAGAGACCTCATATAAATGGAATCATCAGTATTTGTCTATTTGTAGCTAGCTTATTTCACTTAGCATAATGTCCTGCTCATGGTTCATCTATATTATAGCATGTGTCAGCATTTCCTGCCTTTTTAAGGCTGAATAATATTCCATTGTATGTATATACCACATCTTGTTTATCCATTCATTCATCATTGGACATCTGAGCTGCTTCTACCTCTTGGTCATCATAAATAATGCTGCTATGAGAGTGTGCTAAAACATATGAAATTCTTTAACAATACATACATTGTGCCTAAGTTTTCATTTGACAAATGAAAATGAAAACAGAGAAAGTTACTCTTTTGACCACTCCAGTTCAATACCACAAATGCCTTTATATGATTAACCTAACAGTAATTCTTTCAGTGAATTTATGCATTTGTCTTTCAAATTCCAAGACTTCTATTGTAATTAAAACTTAAAACAAATAAAATACCATATTGAGGATATTTGTTTAAAAATGACGATATTCCATGAAGAAAAATATATGACAAAAGTAAGATTTTTAAAATTAGCCTTTTAGGTAAGGAACATACTCATACTCAAACCATTTAGTTTCTTTTGTTTTCCCCATATTCTAAGACCTACATATTTTTAGCAATTTATAAACACTGTAAGCCATACTTCCAAATTTAAATTAGAAACGCTCAAAGATAAAGTGCCTATGACTGAAAACTTTCTGTAATGATATATGACAAAATTCTGCATTTTTATAGAAAAATACAAAGTAAGATTAAATTTAGACTATAGAAAACATTGTTTTAGGAGATATTAGGATTCAATAAAGTGGCCTTAACAGATCATATAGTTTCCAACCCTCTCATAGCGGAGATAGAAATATGAGAATTAAAGAACTATGAATAACTTGCCCAAGACTATGCAACGAACTATTCTCAGAACTTGCATATTATATAATAAATGTAATGTGTAATTTACACATTATATACATGATGTATAATAAACTTAGTCTTTAATGTTATTGCTATTACTTTGACAAAATCATTAAATATTCAAGGAATACCTAGATTATTAAATAAGTACAGTATTGTAGCAATGTACGCAGTACTATGTCAAAGTAGGTGCTTAAATACCTGTATCCCTTGGTTTTTCTATTCTTGTACCTATTTCTTATAGAGCAGATAAGAGAAAGTAAAAAAAAACTATATATGAATCTGTTAATTTTACTATTTGGGCATGACTGATAACAGTTTTATTGGAAAAGATTTGAATTATTACATAGAATGAGGTTTTTGAATTATTGATCAATGTATATTTATCTGAAATTGCTTTATCTATTTAAAGAATTTTTAAAAGTTACATCTATATCCAGAATTTTAGAGCCAGGTGAGACTTTCGAGATTACCTAATTTAACTCTCTCAATTTACAGATGAAAAAAAAAAATTGAGGTTGGTAAAGCAAACGGACTTGCTTAAACTCTCAAAGCTAATTAGGTCATTTAAATCTCAGTTCAGTGTTCTTTGCATTCCCTATTCCATGCTACCCTCCTCACTTCCACATGCATCACAATACTGCATAGGCAATGAAGAGAGAAGAATTATGTGTGATTTTAAAACCCTTGAAAGTAACTGTTTTGTGCTAATTTATGATTTAATGGATTGATTCCTTCATTAAATTTAGTCAACATCTATTGAATTTATGACTCAATTATGATAAAAATCATTTAAAAAAATTTTCTGTAATTTAGTGTGGTCCAAAATCTTATTAGTGTTTAGCAACCAAAATATATCACTATTTGAAATTATGCTAGGTTAAGGGGCAGAGGGTATCATCTCCTGATACATATCAAATTAACAAATACACGGCACTCTCTCATATTGGGAAGAAAAATACAAAGATGTGAACAGGTAAACAATAATGGTTTAAACAGTTCAAGACAATAGTCACAGAAAGAATGGCACTGGAAGTATATGAGAAATTGCTAAAGGCAATGGGATCAAATGAAGGAATGAAAGTTCCAGGGTACCATGGCCAAGAAAGGCTTTATGAAGGAGGGAAACTCTGCTGGATTCTGATGAAAATCCATCTGTAGAGGTAGAGGGGGAAAGAACAGTAAAAACAAAGAACAGTATGACAGGAAACATAAAATTGGACATGCACACATTTTACTCAAGGGTGAGCTTTCCAAGTTGGCTAGAGCTGCAGGTCTGTGGGCAAGGAAAGACTGACCAGGATAGAAAGAAAATTTGGAAACTGTT
Source organism: Pteropus alecto (assembly GCF_000325575.1). Taxonomy (NCBI): domain Eukaryota; kingdom Metazoa; phylum Chordata; class Mammalia; order Chiroptera; family Pteropodidae; genus Pteropus; species Pteropus alecto. Next base: position 16,146,679 of record NW_006494614.1, on the reverse strand, counting down.
TTGAAACATGTATTTCCTCCCTTCTCTTTTCTAAAAGTCCAAACCCATATAATTTTTAAAAATATATTCTGATACATTCTCATTCCAAGGGAAATTAAAATAGCTCCTTAATTTGTTAACAGGAGAAATGTCTTGATAATGAAAGGAGTTATCTAAAGTGAGAAAAGACAAATTCTGTTGCACAATTCTTCTCTATGGGCTAATATGTTTAATTTAAAATAAGTGATTCAATATAATAAGTGACACAAATCCAAAATAATATTTATGTTAATAATATTAAATCATTTGCTAATGACATTATCATATGACAAAAAAGTAAAGCAAATTGAATTTTAAAAGGATGACTAACTTCTTTGTGGCTCTTAAGATCACAAAAGTATTGTCTAATATAATTATTTGTGTAATTCTTAAAATCTTTTCTCCCGAAGCCAAAGAATCTAACTGTTCAAAACTGTGTCCTGACACCAGTTTCTGACTCTGCATTGTTTTACCCTCCTGGAATTCTATCTGTGATAGGATTTCTGCTATACACCCTTGGGAAACAGACAAGAGCATCTGTCATTAAAGTCCAGGAATCTGCCACCAAACACCAGACTGTAGTGAAGGAAAAAACAAGAACCAAACAAACCAAAAAATCACCCTATAATGGCATGGACCTCTTAAGAGGCTTCGGGGAGGTTACTGGAGAAGGATAACTCTAGAACCTCATTAAAAGCACAGACCTGCTTTTAGCCACCTTTTTTACATTAAGTTAAATGTTCCCTCCCAAAAGGCCCCAGTCTCAGCAAACTAGATGACTCACTAACCCTTAAGTACACTCCCGGTTTCCATGGATTTTCAGTTTTTGACACCTTTTTCCTTAGTCTACTTACCCAAGTAGTCTCCAACAGTATCCTTATCGACTTCACATGACAAAAGAGCTAAAATATTCTAAAAACAGAGCTTGAATATTCTTGTTACAACTCAAGACTGCAGTACAGGTAGAAGTAAAGATGAGAAGAGTATAGATAGACTTTTCTGACCTCTGCTAGGCCTGACTAACAGATCACACTGCCCTCAGACCATGGCAATTTCCCTCTGGACTTCATAAACTGCATGGGGGCAATGACCAAGTGTCCCCAGAGCCAAGTACTGTGCCTACACAAGGCATGTCACGTGAAAAGAAAGACTGATTATATAAGCCTAGTTTCCAAACTTCATCATCATCATCCTTCTTCCTCCTGTACCATTATCCCCTTCTCCCTTCTGCCCCTCCAAAGTGAATTTAAGGACCCAGCTAGGCTGTTCTTTTAGGCTCTAACCTCGACTCCCGGGTAGACACAATTTTTTCATCAAAATGTGAGGTACTATATCTGCAGACAGACAGCAATGCAAACCATCCACCTACACACTCACATACATATACACACACATACACACATGCATTTACATACATACTCCATGACAATGGCCATTTAAAAACATGAGGTCAAAAAGAAATATGGTGGCCTTACTGTGGGCATGCAGACTATTAACTCTCCAAGATGTTTTTATCCTACGTGTCAGTTACACAAAAGGCTACTAATAAGTATTTGTTAAAATAATAAATGAATACAATGGATGATATAGATAAGTTGGGTATTTACAGATTGGGTAATATTTAGATTCATCAGTTTAAAAAAATTACATATGCTTTTCTTTGATTAGATATTCACTTTGAGTCTAGGATACCAGTTCTAATCATTTTAACGTACTCATAAAGTAAAAAAAAAAAAAAAAAATAGAAGAAAAAAATAAACACAATGCCATATCAGTCTCATATCAGTCTCAGTCTATACTTTCCTATATTAACTTTCTTTTCAAACTATCTAAAAATATAATATAGGGAGGTAAAGAAATTTTTTGTTTGTTTTCTAAAAGTACAGCTCTTTCAAAGTTTTAACTCCAGTGTGCAAAGTAAAAGTAACATTTTATGTGTTAATACACTAGGGGCCATATTCTATATTTGCTAGATATGTGCTGTTGAAAAGCCCAGTTGTTATACAATGCTTTAGATATGTTTTATTAAATAGCACCATTTGATATAATAGCTCAAAATGATATTTTTGCAGAAACTATTTGCCCTAGGACACAAATATCTTGGATCATCAAATATATATCTTGGACCACCAAAGTAGATAATACATTATTTACACTTGGGTAGAAACCTTGGTGGAGAGAAATATTTAATGAACTAAAAAAAACAGAAAGATAGAATCATATAGTCCTTGGAATGAAAGCATTCAAGAGCACAGAGCCTCCCTCACTTCTTGCTCTCCCTAAATATTTTGCATCCTTTCACAATGCTCATCACTATTTCTCAAGACCATCTCCTCTCTCCACCCAGTTTTATTTTCCATTTCCAAACTTCTGATTCATCAACTTTTTCATCAGCCTCATCTAATAAGTTACTTTTCTACTTTGAAACTCACTATAATTTTCATGACATTATAGTGAGACAAGATTCTCCTGGAATTGGAGCAGTGCGAACGAGTCAAAGAAAAGGGATGAGGCAATGAAAGGAAAAGGGACACAACAGGCTTCTATCTGAACCTGAAAAAATATTCCTCCTTACACAGCAGCAAGACAGAACAGACTATATCCCACTAAGCCCCTAAGTTAGTTAAGAAATACCATCTACCTACACTAGGTAGCTCATTACAGAAAGCAAGGAAGCAGTCTCAGGTTTCGTAAGTGGATAGCCAGAGCATGGGTGAAAAGCTTCCCTCCCATCTGTTTGTAAAAGGTCACTTGCTTGTGTCCCAGCAGCTACTGCTCACTCCTGAGGCTCGGCACACAATATTATATTAGTTCATATGCCTTCGCAGGCGAGTAGCAAGCTTTCATATGGGGCAACCACACAAATTTCCTATTTCATCATGATGTTTTTTACATGAACATCATTAGAAAAGAATCATCACAGAAAGGTATATTCTATCTTTGCTCTCAATTCTCTCTGAGACTCAAGAGATGGTAAAGCTCTGAGCTAGGAAGGGAATGATAGACAGGAATGACAACTCCTAGGTGTGGCTCTGGCTATGTGGAGATTGGAGAACCTTGACGATGTATGAACTCTAAAGTATGCAAAGTGCAATTACCTGTCATAGAGCTTGTCTGATGTTTAGCTTTGCACGATTGTGTAATGGGAAACCCTGATGCAATGTTAAAAAACCAAAATCACTTCAGAGATGAAGGGAAGGGTACATCTTTCCCAGCCTTCATAGGTACAACATAACCTCAGTGTAGCAGTACATAGAAGAGAGACTTAAAAAGGAAAAACTCAATTTAAACTCTTTTTACCATTTTCAGTTGCAATGGCTAATCAAATTGCTTACTTCTCAGTGTCAAACTTTAGAGCTTATGAAAAAGAACACTTTCCTAAAGAAATTAAAGCCATATCAATGTCAAAGAATCATTTTGTCTCATCCAGAAATAATTCTAGCAACATATTTTCTCCACAACATATATCCCATGCAGAGTACTGAATTCGTGCTGTAACAATTATTCCATTTACTCTAATGACAAACACAAAACTACAGGAATATATTTTCATTTCTAGGGAAGGAAGGCAGAGTCATAACATGGAACGTTAATTTCCTCTCTTGCTGGGATGCAGTGCAATACTGCAAAAGCACTAAAAAATTTTAAATCATAAGATCATTTCTAAAATCCTGTTAGCCTCATTTTTACTTGGAAAACTTTTAAAAGCCTTAAAACCAAAAGCAGTTGAAGCAACTGAAAAAAAAAGGTAAAATGTAAAAAAAAAAAAATCACAATTGATTCTGCAAGGAGAGCTGCATAAATCAACCAACTGACGGCCCTGTCAAATTCCAACAGCTAAAGGTAAAAGTTTGCTGATTTTAAGAAAACTATATATATGTAGGCTTCTGGGACAACCTCTAGGTGTTGCTGTAGAGACCCCCTTCCTAAAGACATTTCTTTTCCGGTGTTTTAGCCACCCCCTCTCACAGACTGCACTGCGCAAAAACCATTATAGACAATTACTTGAAACATATTTGCTGTTGAAAACGTCTCAGAAACTAATACTAAGGTTCAATGTGCCAAACAGTGAGGGGGTTTTGTTTGTCTGTTTTGTTTTTTACTTTTCATTCCAAATTACAGTACAGATGGATGAGCTAGATAAAATATTAGCAGGTTAGCAAGCAGGTTGCGTCAAAGCAACCCGGAGCCCAAAGAAGCAAAAAGACAGCTACTACTGGAGTCCCCCCACCCCCAGCCATCTCTCCGTATGGAATATTACTAAATGTTAAAACCAATCCTGTGCATAAGTTAGAACTGTCAGATGAGATCTGGAAAAGTGGGAATATACGGTGGGGCGGTTCCTGCAAAGAGCTCTCGGCAGCACAGGTTCCATCTGACATGTCAGCTCCTGCATCCGAGAAGCTGATGAGAGATGGTGGAAGCTCAGAGGAAAACCGTGCAAGCGTCGGGGGGAGGGGGAGGCCTTAACGTTCAGAGCAGATTAACCAGTGCCCGACCGCGGTCCCCGCGGTCCCCGCGCCCCAGCGCCTCCTCTGATCCGCAGCTTCCGAACAGCTGCAGCGGGGCAGGGAGCTCTAGGGCCCGGGTAAGGGCGCTCCGCAGCCGGGGGCTGGCGTCTCCCGCAGGGCCAGGGGAGGATGGGGAAGCCGGCGATCGGCTTTACCTGTGATGCTCCAGGTCCAGCGGTAGAACTCCACCGTGTCGTTGAGCGCCGTGGACACCACGTTCAGGACACTGCCCGGCTCCGAGTCCAGGAGCCCCATCGCGGCAGTGAGCGAGAGCCGGCGGCGGCGGGAGGAGAGAGCGAAGACCCCCGCGGGAGGGCTGACCTCGAAGGCGACGGCCGAGGGAGCGAGTGGCAGCTGGGGACCCCTCCAACGGCGGCGGCCCGGCTGCGTCTGCTCCTCCTC
>NW_006494614.1:16129189-16141696 GCF_000325575.1 Pteropus alecto | reverse complement strand
CCGTCAAGGCTCCCAGGAGGAGGAGGAGGAGTTCCTGCTGTGAGCGCCGAGCACTGCCCCACTCTACCGCCTCGAGCCGCCGCCGCTCCAATCTCCTCGGCTGCGGTCACGTGGGCGAGCGCGGGGCTGTCCCTCCTCCCGCCCGCGCGCGGGGGCTCCTGCAAGGGGATGCTGTGGTCGGGGACGCGCAGGCGTGCGTCGTCCTTGCCCCCTTTTCCAGTCGCCCCTCCTTGCCACCTTTCCCCGCGAGTAACCCTGTGCTCCTTCCTCGCCTCCCTCCCTGGCATCAGGCTCTGAGGAGTACACAGCCTTCCCACGGGTGACCTCGCACCCTCCTCGGATACGTCTTAGGAAACACGAAAGGAAAGAATGGGCGGTTTGTGGTTAAGGATGAGGTAGGCCAGGTGTTTTGGTCTTAACTGTCATTCACTTCGATTTCCTTTGGGTTCTCTTTTCTTCACCCAAGCACGCAGGCACATGCTTGTCACTATGACAAGGGAAATGCACAAGTTATCCTTCTAAATTAATGAAGCTTCAATGATGGAGAATGAACCAATTAACAAAATAACAAATGCGTATTTTCCATCCGCGGTGGAACGACTTAAATTAATACACCAATTTTCTATATGGATATCCGACTGCGTGGGTGGTCGGCACCCCTTACCAACAACCTGCCCCCACCCCACCTCTTGTTGTTCAAGGGTCAACTGTAATTTGAATGAATGTTTGCATGTGTTCTGTAGAGCCTTTTAATATACATGGAATAATCAAAGAGATACAATTGTGCCAAATGCAGCCATTAGGAGTTCAGAGAAGAAGGAGAATAGGGGCCTCATAGTTAGGCAAGTCTGCTTGGACCTGAAAGAAATGAGGTGAATATAAAAGGATAATTGCTCAGGAGACAAAGGACAATCTAGGCAAAAGAAGAAAAAATAATTTTTATTTTAAAAATTTGTTTGGATAGTAAGGTGTGAGGCAGCAGGATAATATACCCGTGAAAAGTAGCAAAAATAGACTACATACCGTTGGTAATTTGATAGTTTCTGACATCAAACAAGACCTTTGAGACTAGTTCAACAACCTTTTCAGCTACTTGTTAGTTAAACATGTCATCTACTTTTTGTTTTACCTTTTCTCCAATTGTTGGTTTAGAATGCTCCATTTAAAGGTTGAGTCAAGTGTGTTGTTGCTTCTGCTCTTTGACACTGTTAAAATTATGTAAATACTACCTTTTATCATATTTATGTGATCTATTTTCCAACTGACCATTGACCCAGTTGTATATTTTGACTTTATTTTATATTGGAAACATCCTAAAGGATAAGAATTATTAACAATTCTTACTTCGGATCTAACCCAGTAATATAAATAATAAATATTTATAATGATGTCAAAAGTATAACATACTTCTTTCAGAACATTTCAGATTAAAGTCTATTATAAGTGGCAAGAACTTTAGGGAGAGAAGAGGTAATAAAAAGTAACTGATTTGTTGTATCATTCAAGCAACCAGTATACATTAAGTGTTCTGTTCTTGAAATTAACCAAATAACATATAATTTATCGAGTATATTTACCAGATTAAAGTTTTTTGGTTTGAAATTATGGTTTCTCAAGTCTCAACATGAGTTATGTATATCAGTCAAAAAAAATTCAGTCAAATATCTACATTTGGAGAGTAGGTAAAGATCAATGATTTATGATCTAGCCAAGTTCTGATTAGTTTGAACATCATCTAGAATATTAATTACTACTCCTATGTTGTGAAATCCTGAATGTTTTTTATGGAAAATAGATCCCCACCCTCACCCCCATCACATACACAAAACTTCAGCATCTTTACTTGTTTAATAAATGTGAAATTGTTAAAAGAGCTTCAGATATTTCTCCAGCTTCTCTTTTATAGTAGAGGCCAACGTCAGTCCCACTATTCACCAGAGGGCGCCTGTCACACAGAAAATCCTAGACAAGTAGTGGTAAATATAAGTCAAAAGTGGCACTTGGATCTCCTCCACATTCTACCTGGAAAAGTAGTGTGTTTATTTACATTGACGAGATGTCCAAACATGCACCAAGAGCTAGAACCCTAACACTTACCCACTCTAGAGCCGTATTACCCATCACGGAGACTAACAGTCCAGTACTTAGTTCACAAGTGGTTTATAAATACCAATGACTGACCAAAAACAAAGCCTACCTAGTCTGTTTGTGCAAAAGGAAGGAGACCTTCATGTCTACTCACCCAGTGTGACAGCCATCTAACCAAGATTGGGTGGCATCATAAGAGAATAAATCAAATACAAGCATTCATAGTATCTTCAAAATTTTTAAGGACAGAGAGTTCTTTCTTAGGGACTGAGTACAAATAAGATACAGATATCTACAAAAAAAACCAAAACAAAACAAGGGATAGCATATGATTACAATAAAAAGTGATGTTATATAAAATTTAAAAAGATCTAAAAGCATTAGAGCCCATGAAGGACTAACAACATAAATCAAGCTATCCATTTTTGCCCTAGTGTTTCCACCTTTCCATATTGTCAATATTGGCAGCAATCTATGCTTTCAAAGAAAAATCAGCCTAGGAATCTATTGAGTTGAAAGAAGTAATCTGATCAAAAGAGCTATAAAAAGACACTAAATCTTACAGAGTCAAATTTTGCTAAGTGGATAATAGCTACAGAAAATGAAGAAAATCATTGGTAATACTAATTGCTTTCTATTAGTTCCAGTCTTTGTGTTCTCCTCACCATTCTTCCCCTATCCACAAAGATAAAAAATATGTAGTACCCATGACACAATACAAGTTTTTAACTAATTTGGAATCACATTCTTTAATCAATTTTTAAGATGTTTACTTTTTTGTTACCTTGTATACAATTATTTTTATTATATTAAATGGATAGATAATTCATGAGTATCAAAAAATAAACAATACAATAAATAAAAATCCCCCACAATCTCATCTTTCATTATTGATAGAATATTTTTATAGATTTTTACATGCTTATATAAACTCTCCTTTCTTTACACAAATGGTTATTATTTGTGATAAAGCTATTCTATAGTCTACTTTTTAAAAACTTAACAATAGATCAGGAGCACTTTTCAATATAAGGATATCAATTACTTAATATTTCATTATATGGATATACCATAATTTATTTAGCCACTACAATATATGTGAGCATTTAGATTATTTCCAAATCAAGCTATTATATCAATTTGACTATTAATATTTCTTTATACACAATTTTTTTAACTTGTCTAATTATTTCATTGACTTAAATTTCTGCAAGGGAAATTTCTGAGTCAGGGAGTTTTAATTTAAAATTTTTGATACACGATGCCTAATTACCCTCCAGAAATGTACTAATTCACAAAATCTATGAAAGTGTGCTCATTTCCCCACACCCCATTCTCCTTACTAAATTTAATTGTGCCTTGTAATCATTATCTATCTGATAGACAAATATTGATATTTCATTGCTGCTTTAACAGTTTATCATGTTTATTGGAATTTTTGCATCTTTCTTTTGAGAATTGCCTTATTTGTATTATCTCCACACTTTCTATTGTGTTTATTTTTCATATTGATTTATAAGAGATTTTATGCAATAATTAACAGTTTCTATGCTATATATATTGGAAATATATCTTCCAAGATTATTTATCTTTTACTGGATTTATTATAATAATTTTTAATTGGGCATATTGTAGGCTGTGGATGTTAGGCTCTCCCACCAACACTTCTACAGAATTTTGTATCAGAATGCCTAATGGTCTTTTTTAAACTATATAACCTCTGGCAGTTCTGATTCACACTTCTAGGAACATATTCTGTTCTCTTCTCAACAATTTCAACTACAAATATCTTGCATTGGATATTCATTATTTTGGAGTCACTCAGTATATACACTCAGTCTATAGTCTTTCTCAAGTCATGCATTCAAGGGCTAGTGATAACAATGTCAAACCATTGTATCTCTGCTAGTTCTTCTTAGCTTAGTTACACCAAGAAAGGTTCTGTCACTCTCAATTGAATATTATCTGGGTTTCCAGTTCCTTCATTTACTACATCTTATTATATCATCTTCACAGTGTTTGGGGCCCAACAGTTGTACAGTGGAACACTCACAAAAATGAATGACTACATAAAAATGAATGACCTTCCTTGGACATTGGAGAAAGAGTATTGACTCTGAAAAATCCATAGACAAAACTGAAAGGCAACAACTGAGGGAAAGTATTGGCTTCTGTAGCATCACTTATGTACCTGGTCCCACTTTCTCATTCTTTTTCACCAGTTCCTCTTTTCTGACCTTTGAATGTCAAAATTCTTTCTGGTTGCTTTCTATAGTTTTTTCTTTTTCTTAAACTTCCTGCCTAAATTATTTGATCCATTCTCATGGCGTTGGTTGCCATCTATTTATAACTCCCAAATGGATATCTCCAGGTTAGATGCTTCTTTCAAGCTCATATAACACAGCTTCTATGGTACTTTTTCTTTGATGTACCTCAGACATTTGCATCTCAGCATGTTAGAACCTGCCCCCCCACACAACCACCACATTTGTTCTCCTTTCATATTTCTTTATTTCCACACATCCCATAAGTCATCACTAACACTTTATTCTCCCTTACCACCCACATTCAATCCACAACAAACTCCTGTCAATTCTACATGTAAAACATACCTTGACTCCTTCCACTCCCCTCAGCTCTACTGTACACACTTTAACCTAAGCCTCCACCATCTCCTCTTCCCCTTAATTGCCAAAATCACCTCAACTGGTCTTTCTGCATATATTTATTGCCTCCTACAATTTATTCTCACACAGCAGTTTAAGTACTCTTTCGAAGAGTACGTCTTCATTTAAAACCTCTTAATGCTTCCACTGCCCTCAGAAAGCTCTAGAGCCTTCACGTGCCATGTCGACAACTCTGCCACTTCAGCCTTCACTCTACGGTGAAACTATTCTGGACTTCTTTCAATTTCTCCAAAAAGCCCAGCTCCTCCCTGCTTTAAAGCTTTTACTTATGACTTTTCCCTTTCTTGGAATGCTTCTCCATAACCTCTTAGAGCTAAATGCCACTTTACCATTAATATATCTCCTCTGTGGAGCTCTTCCTCATTCTCATAATTAGGTTGGATCCCCATTTTATGCACCTTCATAGGATCTTCTACTTTTCTATCATATTAATTGTGTCATTTAGTATTATGTCTGGATATATATTACAGAAAAACTCCAAATAAGTGTTTAACACACGATAGAAGCTTTTTGTTTCTAACTTACTTGAAGTCAGGAGGTAGGCAGACCAAAAAGCTAGTGGAGAGGAAAGGGTCAGTAAAAGGTAAGCTATTTAAAACAGCTTTGAAATACATAAAGAAACTTAAAAGATCTAAAATCATTAATCTTAGCTTGCAACTTAGTAAACTAAAGAAAGAAGGGCAATGTAAGTCTAAAGGAGATGAAAATAAAAATTGGAGCAGGAATCAGTGAAATTGAAAATAAGAAAACAACATCTTTCAAAACATTGAAATTGAAAATAAGAAAACAACATCTTTCAAAACATTAATAAAAGTGATAAACCTCTAGCCAAGCCAACTAACCTAAAAAAGAAGACAAGTTATTAACATCAGAAATGAAAGAATGGTCATCACTACTGGTTCCATGGACACTGAAAAGATAATAAGTGAAAACTCTAAATAAGTCTATGCATACAAATTTGATAACTTAAATGAAATGGACCAATTTCTTGCAAGACACAAACCACCAAAATTTCTACAAGGAGAAATAGAAAAATTGAATAGAACTATATCTACTAAAGTAATTGAATCAAACCTTTCAAAAGATAAAGCACCCAGTCCCAAATGGTTTCACTGGTAAATTCTACCAAACATTTAAGGGAGAAATGATATCAATTCTCTACAATCTCTTCTGGAAAATAGAACCAGAGGGAACACTTTCTAACTCATTTTATGAGGTCACCATTACCCCAGTACCCAAACCAGATAAAGATATTACAACAAAGGAAAACTAAAGATTGAAAATCTTTCATAAACATAGCTATAAAAATCTTCAACAAATTATTACCAAATTGAATCCAACAGTGTATAAAAATAATTAGGTCAAGATCAAGTGGGATTTATTCCCCTTGTGCAAGTCTGGTTCAATGTTCAAAAATCAGTGTAATTCACATCAACAAGCTAAGGGGAAAAAAATCATATTGGTCTTATCTACTGATACAGAAAAAGCATTTGATAAAATCCAACATCTATTCATGATAAAAACTCAGCAAACAAAGAACATAGGGAATTTCTTCAACTTAATAAAGAATCTCTACAAATAACCTACAGCTAACATTATACATAAAGATGAGAAACTGGACACTTTCTTCCTAAAACGGTAAAAAAGACAAGGATATCTTCTATCACTACTCTTATTTCACATTGTACTGGAAGTCCTAGCCAGTGCAATGAGACAAAAAGGAAATAAATGTATGCAGGTTAGAAAAGAAGAAATAAAACTATCTTTATTCATGATTAGCTATGTGGAAAATCCCCCAAAATCAACAACAACAACAAAACCCTTGGAATTAAAAATGCGTATAGGAAGTTCATAGGATACAAGGGTAATATACAAGTCAATTGCTTTACCAATAATAAACAATTGGAATTTGAAATTTAAAAAACATTACCATTTACAATGGTATCTAAGAAAACGAAATACTTAGGTATAAATCTATCTTAGCTATATAATCTAAATTCTATACAAGGCCTATATATGGAAACTACAAACAGTCCTAATAAAATATATCAAAAAGATATAAATAGATAAAAATGATATTGCATGTTCATTCATTGAAAGACTAAATATTGTTAAGACGTTGAATCTCTCCAGCCTTGTCTGTACATTTAATGCAATACCAATCAAAATCCCAGCAAGATGTATTATAAATACTAACAAACTGAATCTAAACTTTTTATGGAATTCAAAAGATCTAGAATAGCTAACACAATGCTGAAGAACAAAATTGGAGAACTTATACTAATTGATTTCAAGACTTGCTATAAAACTACACGAATCAAGACAGTGTGGTATTGGGGAATGAATAGACACACAGAACAATGGAAAAAATATAGAGCCCAGAAATAGACGCATACGTGTATAGTCAACTGATCTTTGACAAAGGAATGAGGCAGTTCAGTGAAATATGGATAGTCTTTCCAATAAATGATTCTGTAAAAAAAGGGGAAAAAAACTAGACAGAGGCAGTGTATCTTTCACTAAAATTAACTGTAATAGGATTATAAACCTAAACGTAAAATGTAAAATAATGAAAACAGGATAAAATCTCAGTGACCTTGATTTTCGTGATGAGTTTTTAGATACAACACCAAAGGCACAATCCATGGAAGAAAAAAAAATGATATGTCATAAAAATTGGAAAAACTTGTCTGTGAAAGACTATTTAAAGAATGAAAAAATGCCATAGATTTGGAGAAAATATTTGTGAAAAAACTTATACAATAAAGGATTTGTATCCAAAATATACAAAGAACTCTTAAAATTCAATAATAAAGCAAACAAATAAATTTGAAAATAATCAAGAGATCTGGACATATCACCAATGAAAATATACAGATAGCAAATAAATGTGTGAGATGCTTAATGTCATTTGTCAGTAAAGAACCGAAAATTAAAACAAGTGAAAAACCACTACATGCCTATTAGAATGGCTAAATTAAAACAAAATGACAATACCAATTGCTGGTGAGGTTCCAGAGCAATAGGAACTCTCATTTACTGGTAGCAGGATTTACAGCCAGTTTGGAAGAGAGTTTGGTAGTTTCTCACAATGCTAAACATAGTCTTACAAAACCATCCAGAAATTGTGCTCTTGGGTATTTACCCAACTAATCTGAAAACTTAGGTTCACACAAAAACTGCACATGGATGTGTAGAGCAGCTTTATTTATAATCATCAAAAATTGAAAGCAACCAAACTGCTTTTCAGTAGATGAATGGATACACAAATAGTGGTACATCCATATGATGGAATATTACTCAGCAATAAAGAAAAATAAGCTATAAAGATATGTATATTATCTTTGTATATTGCTAAGTGAAAGAAACTAGTCTGAAAAGGCTACATACTGTATGATTCCAGTCAAGGTTTCTGCAAAGGCACAAATATAGAGACAGTAAAAAGTCCTTTGGTTTTCAGCATCTTAGGGGAATGGGAGAGGATGAAAGTATCTAGTACAAGAGATTTTGTGGGACAGTGACACTGTTCTGTATGGCAGTATAATGGTGGATAAATAACACTATGCATTTCCGACAACTCATAAAACTTTACAGCAAAGAGTGAGCTTAAAGTTTTAAACATCATTTAAGAAGTTTGGGAATCCCAAAATAGAATTGTTACAAAATGTATGGAACAACGTCACTGAAGAGGACCAGGGTAAAAGTTGCTGACCTAAGTAAATTTGGAAATGAGTACAGCCTGTAAGACTAAAGGCAAAAGGGACTGCACATTGGTAATGTACTTTAGTTGATAAAGTTGCTTTCCACAAGGGTACAAATCAACAATTCTAATATTGCTATAAGTTCAACTGGAGTTAAACAATTAAGTAAACAAATGGCAAATCGTGTGAGCCGTGTTTCTCACTGTTAGAGTGGAAGTTTATAGGTAAGCATGGAGAGGAGGCTAGAATGATCCATGTGCTAATAAGTTACAGTTAGAGACACCAATATAAACTTAATATAGAGGTTGTTACATATAGATATATTTGTAGATACGTGTATATACATAGATGAATACATGCACATATATGGCCTTGCTCTGTCAGCTGAAAAAGCTGAGAAGCATTGACATCTCCAGCAACGAGCACACTCAGTACCCAGATTTTAGTTTCTAACACAATTTTTTTCCAATCAAAGTAACCAGGAATCCTCAGGAAATGACTAGTTCTAGTATTGGGGCAGGAAATGTTTAAGATGATCCCAGAACATCTTTTAGTGTCAGAAACTAAAGAAAAAAAAAAAATTGGTGTGGGTACAGCAAAGGGACACAGGACAACTGGAATAGCACCCAATGCCCAAAGCTGAAACATTTTGAGCAAGAAAATAATGTAGGATTACGTTATAACTCAAAATGTAAAATAAATATCCATGAGTCCATACTGTATAAATAAATGATTGAATAAATTAATAAATGGAGAAGAAGAGATAAATATCCCTTGAAGAAGAATTCAAAATAATTATGCAAGGAGATGGAGCATAACACCCCACTCCTTAAGTAAGGGCTGCACACAGTAACTTCTTTCAGAAGAGTATAATATGGAAAGGAGGGGGTGGAGAGTAAATTTATAGTGGATAAATCTCACAAACACTACCTCAGCCACAAGGTCACTATCAACAAAGATAAGAAATGTTGATAGTATGTACTCTTGCTCTGATATGATGAAAATGACACTTTACCTCGGTGGTCTTTCTCCCCCAAACCCATAACCCCAGTCTGATCATGTGAGAAACATGAGATAAGTGCTAATTGAGGGACATTTTACAAAATATCTAACTAATACTCCTCAAAACTGTCAAGATCATCAAAAGCAAGGAAAGTTTGATAAACTGTCATAGCCAAGAGGAACCTAAGGAGACATGAAATCTAAAAGTAACATATTATCATAGATGAGGGCCTGGAACAGAAAAAGAGCATTAAGTAAAAAGTAAGGAAATCTGAGTAAAGTACTGACTCAATATTTGTTCAATAATTGTGACAAGGCACAATTATTTGTTCAATAATTGTAACATAAGATGTTAGTAGTAAGGGAAACTGAGCGTGGGGTGTATGGGAATTCTGTATTCTCTTTGCAATTTTCATTTAAATTCAAACTATTCTAAAAAATAAAGATTTTTAAAATCATAAGATAAAATATGAAAAAGTTATAATCTTTTGCGATAATTTCAATTCTAAGAATGTATCTAAAGAAATAACATATCTTACAGTAAAATAGGTTTAATAATAGTATCTCTAGCATAAGCATATTGTGAAACTTAAACAAAGTCATCTATATAAAGTAGTACGAGTACTCAGTAAATGTCGATTGCTGCTGTTCTTGTTGTTATTCAAAGCTGACACTGACTCAGGGAAAATTCTCAAAGAATTGACAGGGTAGCTGAGAGATAAATGAAAAGATGAGTATAATAAAGTGTGGTGATTGATGATAAATGACTCTTTCTTTCCATTGTCAATGTAAGAAACATCCAAACCTGTAGAGAATTTTTGTAAGGGTTTATTTGAGCCAAAGTAACGACATATGCCAGGGAGCAAGATCTCTAGAGCATTTGAGAATTGCAAACTTCTTTTTATGCATTTGAAATTAAAGAGGGAACATGGAGGTGGGAGAAAGCAAGGTGGGGATTAGATGAGAGGATAGTAAACAAGATTATGTGCTCTCTTGAAGGTTAATAGCCCCTTCGAGGGGTATTACTTCTGGCATTTCAAAGGTGTGTTAACCTAGATGCAGAAGAACAATGGACAGGGCTGATTTAAAACCTTTCCCTAAAGAAGTTTTAGGCCTGGGATGTGACTCCCACCATGACCTGCCCAATTAGGAATTTATGATCAGATCACCCTGTGAGGTTATTTTCTATAGTACCCTTTTTTTTCATTAACACTAACTATGTAACCTTAGAAAATGAGTTAATCTCACTGCCTCAGCCTCTGGCACCCAATAAGTATAGTAATAACGATGATATTAACCTTGACAACAACATTGTTGACAAATTAAGACAGAAGTATGATGGAGTGTAATCAAAACAGGAGAATCTGCAGGGGATTGGAGGCTGGGGATATTAGTGGCTTACTAGAAAAGGTAATAGCTAAGTTGTCATGAATAAATATTAACTGACTCATGTTCATTCATCAAACATTCATTGAGTTTCTACTATACATGTTAAACACTACTGCATCGTATTTTGAGAATCAAATCAGGAGCGATTACTTCACAACACAAATGTTTTCTACAACTTTTATTTTTTCTTTAAAATAATTGACCAGTCAATTTCATACCTGGGGCCAACCAGCATTCTATGGAGAAAAGTTTCTTTGTAAATTGAAAAGCGTTGTTCTTGCCAGAGAGTATACAAAATTAAATTTTAGGGATTTGGTGGTGAATAGGACCTACATGATCATAAAATTCTCCCTAGTTTTAAAGTCAAAGTAGAAAATGAAAGAAAAATTATGCCCTTCTGCCCTACTGAGATAATTTTACTCAGAAACTAAATCAAGTCTGTAAGTAATAAGGTCTATCTGGTAGAGCTAATGTGCTGGCTGGAAAATTACTGTTTGGCTATCGCTCATGGGAACATAACGCTCTAACAATAAGCTTTCTGCTTCTGTACCCCCCGCTTGCACAACTGACCTGTGGGTTAACAGTTAGTAAAAAGAAGAAAAATAGACTTGTGTGTTAAAACGGGATGAAGAATGAGGTTTAGGGCTTAAAGACCCTGTACCTCTACATTTCGGGGCTGTTTAATTTGGGGTCTGTGTACCCCTGGCAGATACAGCTGGCTGAATAAAGAGTGCGTTTCCTATAACTCACTGATTTCTGGTGGTCCGTGTCTTTCGGGGGCTGGCTGCTACAACATTTGGAGGTCCCAACGAGATATCAGGGAGTGGCCCTGACATCTAAGACTAGACCAGCCTCCAAAGCGGTTGCTGTCCCTGTTACGGATTCAAAGGGGTGGCCAACCTGAGACGTTCCAGGGCCCTTGAATGACGTGATGGGGTCAATGCAATCGTCAAGGACACAACCTTTAGGACACACTCTTTGTTCCTGATGCCGATGGGAATCTCCAAGGCCTCGACGTCTGGATAAAAAGGTAACTTTCTGTTTCTGTTGACTGGTCATTAGAGGTCCGTGGAGAGACTGGATGCAGTCATATCTCCCGGACCATGGCAAGGCCGTGGGATGCCGCCTCCTGTGCCCTGTCATCGGGTTCTGTGTATTATCTTTGGTCTTGTCGGGGTTGTAGGTAGCAGACCTCTCTGGGTCCACCTACACCCCAGTAATTGTTTTCATCTGAGTGTCTGTCTTGTGTTTTCCGCACAAGCAATGGGAGGAAGCCCAAGTTCACAGAAGGCACCCTTGGGGTGTCTCCTGACATTTCAAAGAAGAGTTTGTAGAAGGAGCTGACTATGGCATAAAGTTTTCTCCAGGCAGACTAAGAACATTGTGTGAAGTTGAGTGGCCGTCTTTTGCTGTAAACTGGCCTCTGGAGGGTTCTTTTGACAGGGGTTTTAGTGAGGAATGTTTAGAAGATTGTCACGGGAGACCCAGGAATCCTGATCAATTGATCAATGGTTAAACCTTGTTCAGAACCCCCTACTTGGCTCTGCCTGTGTGCCCTTTCTCTAGGGGCATGAGTCTTAGTTGTGGGCACCCCGAAACATATGGCAACCGAATCTCCAAGACAGCCCAGTCCCTCAGTC
>NW_006494614.1:16122208-16126145 GCF_000325575.1 Pteropus alecto | reverse complement strand
CCTGTGGCTTCTATGCCAATAACTCTGGAATAAGTAGATAAAGCTTACTACTAGTACAAAGAAATTTAGATGCCAGGGAAAAACAAAGACTAGAATCAAATAACTGGTTTCATAGGATGTTCAATTGGTCGCCATGGCTAACAACCCTCCTATTTGCCGTAGTGGACCTTTAATCCTCTTCCTCCTCTTGTTAACTTTTGACTCATGTTTCCTCAATTTCTTGTTTGCATATATAAGAAAGAGAATTAATTCTATTAAACTTTTAGAAATACAAAATAGAGGCTATGAACAAATTCCTCATGAAGAATCAAGGATTTGATTTTCCGCTAAGGCCAGTGGGGAATGTGCTGGCTGGAAAATTACGGTTTGGCTATTGCTCATGGGAACATAACGCTCTAACAATAAGCTTTCTGCTTCTGTACCCCTTGCTTGCACAACTGACCTGTGGGTTAACAGTTAGTAAAAAGAAGAAAAATAGACTTGTGTGTTAAAACGGGATGAAGAATGGGATTTAAGGCTTAAAGACCCTGTACCTCTACATTTCGGGGCTGTTTAATTTGGGATCTGCATACCCCTGGCAGACTCAGCTGGCTGAATAAAGAGTGTGTTTTCTATAACTCACTGATTTCTGGTGGTCCGTGTGTCTATCGGGGGCTGGTGGCTACAACACTAACTTAAATGGTCAGCAAACTCCCAACATTTAATTGCCAAAGATGAATTAGATTCAGCAACACTTCAGTTTACCCTTGGTAAATTTCTGTTGGTATGTATGTATGTATGTATGTATGTATGTATGTATGTATGTATGTGTGATCTGGGATAAATAAGGATAAGATTGAAGGAAAGTAACATATTTTGAACACGTTTTATTAGATCCTAGCTAGTAGGTTGCTTATTTTACTGATTGAATTTTCCTTTGACTTTTTGTCTGCAACAAATCATAGATTTTAAGAGCAACTAGGAAGATATTATGATTATGTTATAATGGAAAACATCCTGGACTAAGAATCAGGAGGCCTTAGTTCTGTTTTTATCTCTGGCTCTAAGGTGTGTGAGCATGGGCAAGTCTCTAGTCTTTCTTTATGGCTCTTCTTATCTGGTAAATGAAGATAATCCATTCCCTATCTACTTCATTCAATTGTTGTATGGGTCAAAAGAGACAGTGAATATTAAAGTTTATTTAATGCATGGCATTTTCACCACTGACATCATTCACTACCAATACATTCACTTCAAAGAGAATAAGTTTTTCATTGGAAATTGAAAAGATTTTTTAAAAGATATTGTGATATATCTCTCTTCATTAATAATTGAATTAAGTAATCATATATAATGTCCTAAAATTTACTTTGTATATACAACAATGAAATAACCATTGATAACTATTTCCATGAGAAAAAATTAGAGCACTCTATAGTTTATTCTCATGTTGGAAAATACCTCCCCCAAAACCAAGATAATTTAAAAAGATTATACAGATTTAGCCACCACAGATATAATTTAGATTACTTAGAATAGTTCATTGTTTTTAATGTTCTTAAAAAGAATAACATGAGCTATATTCTTTAATCTTTAATATTGCATTAACATTATACTAGGAGAGGAGAATATAAGTTTTCTTTAGAATTTTTATCTGTCCCCTCACCACAAATACTTCTCACTCTATTCTATTTATCATGTTTTCCATTCAATCGTTTTATAGCAGATGAGAAAAATATAGTTTCTCTAACTAGTGGTCTTTTTCTTTTCTTTCTTTCTTTCTTTTTTTTTTTCAATTAAGTTGACATTTAACATTGTATTAGTTTCAAGTATACAGCATAGTGGTTAGACATTTATGTAACTAACAAAGTGATCCCCCCCAATAAGTCTTGTCCCCACCTGAACCATGCATAGTTATTACAATATTATTGACTACATTCCCTAAGCTGTACTTTACATCCCCATAACTATTTTGTAACTGCCAATTTGTACTTCTTAATCCCCTCAACTTTTTTCACCCAGCCCTTCAACCTGCCTTCCATCTGGCAACCGTCCATTTGTTCTCTGCACCTATAAGTTTGCTTCTGCCTTGCTTATTTATTTTGTTTTTTAGATTCCACATACAAGAGAAATCATATAGTATTTGTCTTTCTCTGTCAGACCTATTTCACTTAGCACAATACCCTCTAGGTCTATTCACATCACAGTTAATAAAACTTTATTCTTTTTATGGTCAAGTAATATTCCATTTATATATGCACCACTTCTTTATCTATTCGTCTTTTGATTGGAGCATTTAATCCATTTACATTTAAAGTAATTATTGGTAGTTATGTAGTTACTGCCATTTTATAAATTGCTTTCTGCTTGTTTTTGAAGTGCTCTATTTCTTTCTTATTCTTTTGCTTTCTTCTCTCGTATGTTGTTGACTCTCTGTTGTGTTTTGTTTGGATTTCTTTCTCTTTATTTATTGTATATATTTTTGGTTAATAATTACCATGTGCTTCATATATACCAAGCCATGTTTACAGCAGTCTATTTTAAATTGATCCCCTAAGTTCAAACATATTCTGTAATCATTACCATTTTTACTCACCCCTCTGCATTTATGTTTTTGTCAGTTTTTTACTTTTGTGTATGTGTGCTTGCATATCCCTTAATTTTCTGTTGTAAGTACACATGATCATCCTACTTTTGCCTTTTGACATTTGTACTAGCTTTAGTGTTGGTCGATCTACTGCTTTTATTATGTGTTTGCCTTTCTCAGTGAGCATTTTTTTCTTTGTAATAGCTTATTATTCATATTTTTTATTTTTTTCTCCTTCTTCTTAAATAAACACCTTTAACGTTTCTTGTAATATTGAAATATTGGTTCAGTGGTAATGAACTCCTTCACCTTTTTTTTGTCTAGGAAGCTCTTTATCTTTCCTTCGATTCTAAATGATAGCCTTGCTCGGTAGAATAATCTTGGTTGTAGGTCTTTGCTTTTCATCACTTCGACTATTTCAAGCCAATCCCTTCTGGCCTGCAAAATTTCTGTTGAGAAATCATCTGACAGTCTTATATGAGCTCCCTTGTAGGTAACCAACTGCTTTTCTCTTGCTGTATTTAAGATTCTCTCTTTGTCGGTAACCTTTGGCATTTTAATTATGATATGTCTTGGCATGGTCCTCTTTGAGTTCATCTTGTTTGAGACTCTCTGAGCTTCCTGGTCTTGTGTGTCTATTTCCTTTGCTAGGTTATTTGAAGAAATAATTTTTTCAAATAGGTTTTCAATTTCTTGCTCTCTCTCTTCCCCTCATGGTACCCCTATGATTCAAATGTTGTCATGTTTGATGTCTCAGAGGCCCCTTAAACTGTCCTTATTTTTTAAGTTATTTCTTCTTCGTGTTGTTCTGATTGGGTGTTTTCCATTACCCTACCTTCCAAATTGCTGATTTGATCTTTGGTTTCATCTAATCTGTTGATTCCATCTAATATATTCTTCATTTCAGTTATTGTATTCTTCATTTCTGACTAGTTTTTTTATATATGCTTTCTTTCTCCTTTTTCATGTTTTCTCTGTTGAAGTTCTCACTGAGATAGTCTATTTTTCCCCTAAGTTCCTTGAGTATCTTTGTAACCAGTGTTTTCAACTCTACATCTGGTAGGTTGATTGCCTCCACTTTATTTAGTTCTTTTTCTGGAGTTTTGTACTGTTCCTTCACTTGGGACATGTTTCTTTGTTTCTTCATTTTAACTGCCTCCCTATGTTTGTTTCTATGTACTAGATATATCTGTTATGTCCCAGTCTTGGCAGAGTGGCCTCATGTAGTAATTGTCCTGTGGGGCCCAATGGTGCAGTCTCCCTGTTCACATGAGTCAGGTGCTCCAGGTGTGTCCCTTGTATGGGTTGTGTGTGCTTTCCTTTTGTAATTGAGCCTTGATTGCTGTTGACAAGTGAATGGGTGGCACTGAC
>NW_006494614.1:16116526-16121856 GCF_000325575.1 Pteropus alecto | reverse complement strand
AAAAATGCAAGCAGGCACTCACATTTTTGGAAGAAAGGGCTAGAAAAGAAAAGAGAGATGGCTTTAGAGAAGGGTTTATTCCTAGACAATAGTCATAGTTACTTAAAGGTAGGAATTGTATCATAGTCATCTTTGTATCTGTGGTTCTGAGAATAGTACCTGGAAATGAGTAGATGTTCAATACAGAAGGCAAATATTGACTGGATGGATGCATGGGTGGATAGATAAGTAGAAATAATAGATTCATCTAGAAAATATAGCTAAAGTATGTATCACCTGTAAATCTTGTTAACTTGGCAGGATTGAGCATGGAGGCGGAAATAATAGCCAAGCATCTACACACATGCACACCAGGCATCCCACTTCTTGTCTAATTACTAATGCCAGTTTCAACTCTCCTGATGATAATTTGGCAAAAATAAATAAGCCAAAGCACCATGAAGATTGTTATTTACAATGCACTGAGTTTTACTAACTTAGTAGCTAAGAAATAGTAGATTATAGTATGATGAATATCGATAAAATTTTATTCACTGTAATTGATATATACGAATTTTTAAAAATTTTTTGTAGCGTTACAGGTGTAAATGAACAGACATTTCTTCTGAATAGGAAAGTGAGAGCTAAAGAGTAAAGGCATGTATTCTATAAAACTGCAAATGAGTAATAAAAAAAAAAGCTAATGCCACCATATCTATTATTTTGGTATTTCCATTTTAGTGCTTCCTTTACCACAGACTTTATTATGTAATGAAAAGATGTAAATAGAAGTAGCTTATATCAGAGGTTGCCAAATAAAATTACTACAATTTCCACAAAAGTAATGTAAATAAATGACATGTTTATATTTTTTGACACAAATGCTTACCAATAAATGTAAAAGGAATGATGAAGTAAAAAAGCCATGATTTTCCAACCACCATAGTAATTGATTCTGGCTAGAATTATCAATGAATGCTAAAATTATTGTCTGAATCATTGCTAAGGAACAGGATACTTACATAATCTAAAACATTACTCCACAGACCACATTAATTACAAATGGCAAAAGGAAGTTTTACAATGGAAAATCGACATGACGAATAATAGGTCAAACTGATGTCATTTGCCTCCTGAAGTAAGGCAAGCAGAAAGGGCAAGCAAAAAGCTACTACATAGCTCTTCTTCACAAGGCTTATCGGGGAAACTATTAAGTTGAGTCAAAAAAATTAAATGCTCATGAAAAGTTTGGGAGTCAGTTTCAGCAAAATGTATTGACAGATTCTAAATCAGTACATCTGGCATTCCTAAAGTTTTGTATTTCTAACAAATTCCTAGGTAATGCCGGTGTTGGTCTACAGAACATACTTATGAGTAGCAGGGTCCTACACATTCCATTTCTGCCCCCACAAACAAAATGATTACAAGTAATAAAACAGGCCTGATTTAGCCAACCTTGATCAATTGGTACTAAATTAAAATCATGCTGAAAGACTAGCATTTGAGTTTTCTTGAATAGCATTTTAACTGTATAACTAAATTAAACCGATTTTATGCTTATCACTAATGAATATGTATATCATTCTGTAACATTCTGCCATATGGCTGATCTTTTTTCTAAATTATATGAAAGTGGCAGATGGTGGAAAACATTAACATTCTAAACTCTCATAAGACCTATCTGGACCAAATTTGGCTTACTATGCTAAAATACTAATTTTAGCATTTACTTTTATTTCAGCCAGAGTTTTGCAAACTGATAACTTTTAGGCCCAATTCAGTCTATAGATGTGTTTTGTGTGGTATATGCAATTGGATTTTTTTTTGGACATAGTATTTTAAAATTGAGAACTTGTCCATGAAAATAGTTTTAAAATATTAAGCTTTCCTTGATCCCTTGACATGCTTAACTTTCTTTACTAAAGAAAGAATTCTTAAATACTAAAATATTTGACTCACCATGCAATTGTCATGATTATATTGATAAATTCCTTGCTTACATTTAATGGACTTCAGAAGAAGAGTAATGTAAGGAAAGAAAAAAACAATGCTGTTTTAAAATAAATCTATGAATTCAATGAAACACAGAATAATAATGATAATAAATGGCAATAATATAATTATTTAATTAAATATAAATTATTTATAATTAAATATAAATATTAAATATGTCAAATAAAATCTGTGCATTGAGGTTGATGATATCTTTAATTGACAAAATATGCTCCTATTTTAATTATTTAAGATAATTATGTATTACAATTTTCAAAGATTTTCTGGCAGATTATCAAATTAATGTTCCATGAATCCTTCCTCCCAGCATCCATGCCCTTATGAGTCCCCTTCTAAGCTAACTCTGGATTTGGCCATGTGTCAGCTTTGACCAATGGGACATCAGCCAACATGATACAAACAGATGCTTTTTAAGGGTTTGTGCATTGGGCCTTAGATCACTAAATAGCCCAATTTACTGAAATGCCACAAATATCTTCAACTGCCAGGTTAGAATAATAATAATACTAACTACAAGAGTCTTCATTTTTGTATCTAAATACTTGGCTACTTAGGACAAATTTGAAGATTAGCAATACTAAATGGAGAATGTGCATTCCAAGTCTTCATAGTACACCAATCATATCCATGCACTCATCCTCTTAGAACTAGCCCTGCCACCCATCAAATTCTTGGACCACAGCTATGGTCTCATGAAAAAGCCCATTTAGCTTCCTTGAAGATGAAAGTCCACATGGGAAGAGAGGCCACCCATCTCAGCCTCTCAGTCAAGCCCAACCCCAAGCCTGTGGACTCGTGGCATGTAAATATATGTGTGAACCCAGAGACCAAAAGATTACTTCCATCTCTTTGTTCTCCTTCTCATTTGTAGGTTAACTGAGTTACTTATATGGCACAACATGTCAAAGTATTCTTAATAAACTTATATGAAACACATCTATAAATTAAAATATTCTTAATAAACTACAAAATATTGCTGGATTCCATATTCTAAAATATGAACATAATAATATGTATTATAATTTTTTGAATGGCCAGAATGTGTGGAGATGAGAATGAATAAATTAATAATATTAAAACAAAAATGTAGTCTATCATATCCAAGATTTTTTAAAGAGTTAAAAAACTGACGACTTACAATAAAAGCAATTTTTAAATTGTGGGGTATGTTAATATTTTTAAAATTCAGAACAGTGATATACAAAGGTGGTTACACATATTTTTTAACTTAAATTAAACAAACAGGATTTACAAACAATATTTTGGATAGATAAAACATATTATAACATAAATACATACCATGATTATAACTACAGATAATATCCTTCTTCCAGTTTGGAGCATATAAACTGAAAAATGGTATACACTTGCTTTTGATTTTTGTATTTCTTAAAATGTATTCTCTTTAAGTATAGAACTGGAACAAAGCTGGAGATAGCATACTTTCTACGAAGCTCAATAATCAAAACAGTATGGGCTTGGCAGGCAGAAAAAAGACACACATACAGATAGGACAAAATTGAGAGCCCAGAAATAAACCCACACATATATGGATGACTAGTTTTTGAAAAAGGAGCCAAAAACCTGAAATAGAGAAGGGAAAGCCTCTTCAATAAATGGTGTTGGGAAAACTGGAAAACCACATAACAGAAGAATGAAACTAGACTTCTGTCTGACATCAGACACAAAATTTACTCAAAATGATTTAAATACTTGAATATAAGACCTAAAACAATAAAATACATAGAAGAAAACATAGGCACTAAACTGACCTATCTCAGTTCCTTTCTATTCTGATGTGCTCCTGGGCAGCCAGCTAGGTTGAGGGTGCTCTGTCCAGTTCCTCCCACATACCAGGCAAAAGCAGCTCCTCCTCTGAGCCCCAATTCTCATAAACACAACAACAAATAAATTATTAACAAACAGATTGGATCTCTTTTAACTCACTGGTCGGTGCTTAGCACTGCACAGAGTGATCTATAACTCTAAACATCCCCTCTTGTTCCTAACCCCACTCAGGCCTAAGGAGAACCTAAGGTTCTCCAAACCTCTTGTCCTATGTCCTTTAAAACAAAGGACACTTGCACCCATAGAGGTTTGTGGGTTGTGCCACTGCCTACACTGGAAATGGATACTACTTCAGAGGACTTGAGTGATAGAAGTCCTTAGGTAAGAGAAAAACAAATTAATTAACAGGTCAAGTTCTTCCTCTTAACATCATTCCTAATCGTATGGAGGAGCATCCACTTTCTTGTTTCTCTTTGTGTTTCAACTTGTGTTTCTGAGGGCCCTCACCAATTAATTTGGTATTTGTATCAGTTTACATGGCAATCAATGAATACTCTCTATCCAATATGGTAGCCTTAGCCACATGTAGCTATTGGGCTCATGACATGTAGCTACGTCGACTGAGAAGTGCTATAAGTGTAACTACACCGAATTTTGAAGATTTAGTATTAAAAAAGAATGTAAAAGACCTCATTAATTATTGTTATATGGATTGCATGTTGAAATAATATTTTAATAGGTTGGATTAAATAAAATAAATTATTTAAAAATTTTAATGTTTAATTTTTAATTTTTTTAATGTATAAAACTTTTAATTAAAAAATTAAAAGTTACATACATGTTTGCACTATATTTCTATTGGACAATGCTGATCTAGATACAATATGTATAAAGTATGATATTTATTTTAGCACAATTCAATGCTAGAATTGTGAATAGCTTTATTTTTATGAAAATAAGATTTAATAAAGTTTTTTAAAAAAGAATCTTAATGCAAATTTAAGTAATAAAAGTATATGTAAAATAATTTTAAGTTTTATATTTATCTTAATTTTTGATGAAAATATATTCAAATTTTGTACTCTCAATACAGTTACAATTAATTTTTAGTTCTTTAGCGCTTTACTGTAGTAGAGCACAAACTATGTAAAAATCTTAATTAGAGTAATGTAATGAGTGACCTTTTTCAAATGAAAACAAGAAATTCTGGAATGAATCAATTTAAAAATAACTAATAAATTATATACTTTATGTAATTATCCAAACATCACTGAACCATCAACAAAAATGTCTAAAATGTAGAGTAATAATTAAATTCAAATGTCTTTTATGTTTTGCCTTTCAGTAAAAAACAGCCATAGTTTAAACATGTATTTCAACTTTGTTATTATGGACATACTGTTGTTGCAGTAGGAGGAGAGAACTTACTTCATTTCTCTTGTTGTTAGCCTGATCTATAACTTTTAAATATTTAAACACATATTATGCAGACCTCTATTTATACTCTTGCTCTGGAGCTCACAAATGTGAGGGGTGGACCTTTTCTGATT
>NW_006494614.1:16115391-16116452 GCF_000325575.1 Pteropus alecto | reverse complement strand
ATGGCTTCTGGGGATCTTTCAGAACTGACAATATTTATATGTTCCTCTCAAGGTCTGTGTGACCCCGAACAGTCTCCAGTCTATCCCATCTGCACGTTTACTCCTGGACCTGATTGGAAAGGGATAGATCTAGGAAATGGGTGGGGAAGAGAATAAATCTGACAATGTCCTTACACATATGTTTTCCTACTTCTGCCCTTCTCAGAGTGAGTATATAGCCTAGATGAAAATTGCTGAGATAGGTTAAAGGAAACTCAAACCTTCTGTAGTATATGCAATATAAAAGCTGTGGTGCCAATTTTGGAGAGAAATTGGGTCAAAGGGTGGAGTAGGTGGAAGAGATAATCTTTGAATGGTGCACTTAGCTGTCTGCCAACAAACTGTGATTAAGGACTAGGGCTGTTGGAGAAACCCAAAGGAAAGTTGTGAGCTGAGTTGTTTATTAAGTTGATTCACACATTATTTAAAAGCACATGAAAGGGAACAAACATAAAATGCACTGATCCAATATGGATAAGTACTGCAAATTATACTCACTCATGGACAAACTTTACTCAGCTCTGGAAATTAATGGCAATTTTCAGCAACAGAAAATATAGAGCTATGAATGATCATTCCATCAGAAATAAAAATGGACTGGGAAGCAAAAGTCCAGAGTTCTAGTATGAGTTTTGCTATTTCCCAGACATGTAACCCAGAACAAGTCCCTAAACTAGTCTAAGCTTCAAACTCTTACCTGTAAAATGATAAAAAATTGTGCTGCCTATCTTATAAGTTGATGTGAGGATCAAATGAGACCATTTAAATGAAAGCACTTTAAAAGTTACAAAAATAAAATATCATTCTTGGTATTACTTTTGATAGTCCTTCACTTACAACTGATTGCCGTTATTACTACAATCACTACATAATGATATGGGCTTATTTGATATGATTATATAGTAAGATATATTTCTTTTCCAAATAACTAAAGTTCAGAATTATAAATCACCAATTAAATATTGAAACTTTACTAAAGTAATATTCCAAAGAAACTTTTTAAAGCTAATCAATTTAAATTT
>NW_006494614.1:16068143-16115347 GCF_000325575.1 Pteropus alecto | reverse complement strand
CCTCTCCTTTCATTTTTAAAAATCAGATGACTTATTTTCTATAGGATACCAATACCTAGGTTGTCAAACATTATCATTTTACCAATGTATGCTTTTCTTTTATCTGTCTCTTTTTCCTGCTCTCATCAATAGAGTCAATGAGAAAGGAGCCTCTTAGTTTTTTCTCATATTTATTGTTTTTAGAAGAAAGGGACCCTTTAGCTCCCTTCTTCATCCCTGAGGTATCTGTGGATTCCATTCCAACAGGACTAGTCTAGCTTCTGGACACTCCCTGTGCAACATTGCTTTATCAGATAAAGCAGGGAGTGAGCCTCTGACAGGTGCTGCAGTCACTATTCCGGATGTCTATGGTGCAAATGGAACTCTAATCAGACCTGTGTGTACACGTGGTTGAGTAAGAGGCTGTGTGTGGGTGACTTTATCCCCAGATAAATACCTAGCTGCATCTGTGTACTCTGATGAGTGAAATCCTTAAGAAGCTTAGAAATAAAGAACAATATGAAAATGTTAAGACATTGTTCTTATCACTAAAAGATACACATTTAATAAGTGTAAGAAGGAAATTTTAGGACCCAAAATATTAGAATAAAATAACACTTTACATTTTTTTCTTAAGTAACTGAAGAAAGGTCTTGAGCTACTTTCCATATTCAAATAAGTTGATTCAGGCCCCTCATGGGGGACACAATTAGAAGATTTTTTTTTTAATTTTGTTTTTATGCCTACAGCACCTGGTCTTCCTAGGTGGTCTCCCATCCAAGTACTAACTAGGCCCGACCCTACTTAGCTTCCGAGATCAGCCAGGATCAGGCATGTTCAGGGTAGCATGGCCATACACTATAATTAGAAGATTTTAGGTAAGATTAAATAGATAGATGAGAGAGAAAGAGAGATGATAGACAGGAAAAGACTTTAAACCATTTCATGTCTTATAATTAATCTAGAGAAATTGTTTTAGAATTTCAGAATATTGTTTATTATGTTTATTATCACAGCTCTGTATTACAAAGTTAATTGTCTTTTAGTTATTATAAATGTTCTCTATGAATTAATGTTGATGACTTTTTTTTTAATTATTCATTCCAAACAGGTGGTGAGTCTCTTAGTATTTGTTTACTTCAGAGGCAAGGAATGGCAAGACCCCTAGAGAAGCTGGCTCCTTTCTGGGGGCACTGAGAAGCTGCACCATCACCACAGATACTATCAGCCTTAGCAGTGATTCCAGGGCCCTAAATGTAGACCAAAGCGGGAGATTCCCTAGAAATATCCTGGACCTTCAGCAGTAACTGGTATGAGCAAATGATTGATAACTGGGGTCCTCCAAAGACTTAGTGATACAAAAGATACAAGGTATAGCTCTGGGTTGCTGCTGGCTGCCTTTATTGCCAACGGTGTAAGACGGCTTTATGTAATTTGATGTTTTGTCACTGCTGAGTTCATTTGAAGATTTCCTTGTGCATCATCAGGATAGCAAAGTTTCAGTTTAACCCTGGGCTGTAATTCTCACAGGTTCAAGCCTGTCCAAGCATGTCTGGGAATTTATGAAACCAGTCTCTTTTCCTGGGGCCAGAAGAACCTTTGGGAAAGAACTTGAACTTTGTCTTCTTCATGAGCTACTCGCATTTGGGGTAAACTATGAGATACTCTGACAGAAGTCAGATTGAAAGGGAGCTGAAGAGACTCTTGAGAGAGAACTCATTCTAGAAGGAGGGAAGTGCAGTGAGCTCCCCAGTTACAAACCCTTAGTCAGCAGAAAATGGATTCTGAATGTAGCTTTGTTCCCAGCCCAGTCCCATACATTTATGTCTGGGTCCTAAGCCAAGTGTGGGCTATAAGCAAGAACTGAAAGAGTATTCACTGAACACTCCATAAAACATTATTACACACACACACACACACACACACACACACACGCACACACACGCACACACACACACACACACTGCATGTTTTTAACCTCTCAGATTGAAAGTTATAAGAGAGGTAAACCCAATTTGCTGCAGATCACCAAATTTTACTACTATGAACTTCTAAAAACCACATACTGTGTGGTAAAGTCTTTTGTGCTCAGTGGAGTAGCAATGAGGTTTGCAGAAGACCAAGATGTTTGGAGGAACAGGATTTGGGAGAGCAGTGACGATCCTTGGAGGAGAAATGTGGTATTCAGTGAGGCTAGATTTGTTTTTGATCACAAGTAAGAAACCCCCTGTGACTCTCAGAAATGCCAAAAGGAACAACTCAGGGGCTGAGGACCAGTAGTATGCAGATAAGGTGAATAAGTCCTGAAATTTTAGTAGTCTTCAGCTTACCCTTGAATGCACCTACAAGTTTGTGAGGTCCTGGGAAAACATGCATACCACTAGCATTTTCATGGTCTCTTCAGAGCTGGATGCAGGCTCATGTACCCACAGATGGAAAATGCTGTTGCAGTTAACTACAGTAGTCCTCCCCCTCCCCACCCCCTTATCTATGGTTTCATTTTCCGCAGTTTCAGTTACTGGTGGTCAGCTGAGGTCCAAAAATGTTAAATTTCCCCAATCATTGACCATCGACAAATTCAACTATAGATACGGTCTGCTTCTCACATTCAAACATTGATAGCATATAGCTCAATGATCTGCAATCACCCCAAGCGAATGATCCTGTTTCTGACAATATTGTCAGGTCAATAGAAGCCAAACAAAGGATGAGTATAATAAAATATTTGAGAGAGACCACATTCACATAACTCTTATTATAGTATATTATTATAATTGTTTTATTTTATTATTAGTTGCTGTTGTTAATCTCTTACTGTACCTTATTTATAAATTAAACTTTATCATAGGTAAGTATGTATAGGAAAAACATTGTATATATAAGGTTCGATGTGATCTGTGGTCTTAGGCATCCATTGGGATCTTAGAATGTAGCCCCCATGGATAAGGGGGGGCCACTGTATGATCTAGTCAAAATGAAATAGCCTAAGGTTTTAATGGTGTCCCTTAACTTATTATATTTATTTCATTTTTATTCAGCACATATTCATTAAATACATCCTCTGTATGGGGGGATATAGTAGTGAGCAAAACATTTTGATTCAATTCTTGTATAATTCATAGTCTGGTGAGCAAAACAAACAAATTCGTTAATTTATTCATTCAACCATTTTTATTAACTACCTACAATATGCTAGATATTTGATGTTTTTGGCGTAACAATGAACAAGTATGAAAAGAAGAATCTTAGTTTCAAAGTGCTTATTTGGTAGGAGGAGATAGATAATAAACACATTGATAAATAAATGAACAGGATAACTACAGATAGCGATAAGTACTGAGAAGAGAATGTGCATGATGATGTGATAAAGAGCAATTGAAAGGCCTCAGTGAAGAGGTGATATTTGAACAGGGCCCTAAAAGATGTATAAGAGCCAAGCACTGAAGATCTGCTGGTGAGCAACAATAAAAGTCAGGGCCCTTAGACAGGAAGCATTTCAGTGTACTCAAGGAATTGAGAGGAGGCCAGAGAGCTAGAGCTTCGTGAGAGAGGAAAAAAGTATGATGAGAAGGGCTTGAAGAATTAGAAAAGGCCAAATATGCCTGGCCTTAGAGACTTTAGTAATGAGCATGGCTTCCCATCTGAGTTATTAAGAAGGCTATGGATATTATAAGCAGGTGACTATCATGATCTGAGAAATTACACTAACATGTACTGAGATTTTTCATTTCCATTTCCTAACAGCACTCTCTCTCAATGCTCAAGAAACTTAAATTTTTAAGAGCTGGTCCTGAGAAAATGTCAAGTGGCACCACTCAATGACCTACCACAACACTCACTCTTCACACTAAAATGTGATGTTTTGACTCAAATATCTCAACTCTTGTCTACTCCAGGGGACAAAAAGATAGGACACTCTGAGACACTGGGATGGCTTTGGTTTTCTCTTCTCTGCTGGAGGATTTCCATACCAAGAAAAATTATCTAGCAACTGCCTCTCCCAGGATGTTCACAGAGGTCAAACTTCTATTGGCCTACATTTCACATTAGAGCAGCCATGTGGTCAGGAATTTGGTAAACATACATATCCAACCCGTGATTTAATAGAGTCTCAGTAGTAGTTATGCAATAGTGGAAGTGGCTGAGATGTCCTGCAGACCTTATAGGACCCTGAGAAGAGTGGCTTAAGCAGACAAAAGAAGACAGTTACGATGCTATGCAGTAGCTGCATATTCTTGTACATGAACATAGGCAAAACTCAGGGGATTCTCAGAAACAGTGAAGGAATGTGGATTTTTCAAAGAAATGGAAAGGCCTAGGTATAGAAGAGTGATTTGCAAAGAGAATAAATTTTGGAACACCACTCCATCATCAAAATAGTCTCCATTTTTAAAATATTTGGGGTTTCCCAATGAGATTACTCATTTGTGTTTATTTTGCTTTTATCTGTTCATCCACCATTAAATAAATGTGTGTATATGTGTTTATATAGCTTTATATATATATAGTTTTATATATAGTTATAACTATATTAGTCACTGTATATACTGACATATATAATATACACATATATACATATTACGGTTGTTATGGACTGAATGTTAATGTCTCCCTAAAATTCATATGTTGAAATCCTAACCCCTAATGTGACGTGTCCTTATGAAAGGAGAAGGGGCACCAGATATCTCTCTTGCTTTTCTCACCTGCACACAATGAAAAGGCTATTTAAGAACACTCTGAGAAGGTGCCATTTGCAAGCTGGAGAGGCCTCACCAACAACCAACCCTGATGGCATGTTGATCTTAGACTTCCAGCCTACAGAACTGTGAGGAAATAAATTTCTGTCATTTAAGCCACCCAGTCTATGTCATTTTGTTATAGCAGCCTAAACAGATTAATATAGATTTTAGCACTGTGAAGTGGGATGTTGATGTCACAAATAATTAAAATGTGAAAGTGACTTTGGAACTGATTGATGCATCGAGGCTAGAAGAGTTTTGAGACACATGCCAAAAAAAAAAAAAAGTCTAGATTGCCTGAAGGAATTGCTGCTAGAAATATAGATGTTAACGGTGATTCTTTCTAGTAAAGTTTCAGACGGAAATGGGGACCATGTCATTGGAAACTGGGAGAAAGATGATCCTTCATATAAAATGACAAAAACTTGGCTGAATTGAATTGTAGTGTTTTGGTAGAACTTGCAAGGGATGACCTTGGATGTTTAGCAGAGATTTCTAACCAAAATATTGAAGGTGAAGGCGCAGTGTGGTTTATCTTTATTGCTTATAGTAAAATGCAAGAGGAGAGAGATAAATTGAAGAAATTGCTAAGCAAAAAGAAAAAAATATCACGATTGAAAATTTGGAAAGTTCTCAGTCTATTTGTACTGCAAAAAAACAAGAAAGCTTGTTCTGAAGAGAACAAGCATGTGGCTGGACAATCACTCCATATGGAGATTACCCATGGATTTAATCAGCCATCTCAGTTGAAGCTACAACTAAAGATCAGATTACAGCAGCAGAAATACTATCAGCTAAGACAGAGACTGAGAAAACAGGACAGAATGAAGGCAGACTGTCAAATATCTAGGATTCTACAGGACAAGAAAACAGAGCTATTCAGCTACAAACATGTGTTATCCTTCAAGAAAAAGAGTTAGCAGTTCAGAGATCACAAGGACTGATATGTAAACCACAAGTCTAGGGGACACCAGATACCAACTCTGTTAGCACGTTGGTCTTGAATTTTCAGCCTCCAGAACTGTGAGAGAATCTGAACCAATTGATTACCACCAGTGAAATCGAATCAGTAATCAAAAACCTCGCAAAAAACAAAGTCCTGGACCAAATGGCTTCATAGGCGAATTTTACCAAATATTTAAAGAATTATCACCTATTCTTCTCAAACTATTCCAAAAAATTCAAAAAGAGGGAAGCCTCCCTAACTCCTTTTATGAGGCCACCATTACCTTGATTCCAAAACCAAAGACATTACAAAAAAAAAGAAAATTATAGGCCAATATCTCTTATGAACATTTATGTAAAAATCCTCAACAAAATAAATTTAGCAATACATTAAAAATATCATACGCCATGATCAAGGTGGATTTATTCCCGGGATGCAAGGTTGATATAATATCTACAAATCAATTAATGTGATACATCACATTAACAAACTGAAAGATAAAAATCATATGATCATATTGCTAGATGCAGAGAAAGAATTCAACAATATCCACCACATTTATGATAGAAACTGTCAGCAAAGTGAGAATAGAGGGCACATATTTCAACGTAATAAAGGCTTAAAAACTGTCAACAAAGTGGGAAGTGAGAGAACATACCTCAACATAATAAAGGCCATATATGACAAACCTACAGCTAACATCATACTCAATGAGGAAAGGCTAAAAGCATTTTCCTTAAGATCAGGAACAAGACAAGGATGCCCACTTTCACCACTCCTGTTCAACATTGTATTGGAAGTCTTAGCCACAGCAATAAGACTAGAGAAGTAAAAGGTATCCAAATTGGAAAGAAAGAAGTACAATTCTCGTTATTTGCAAATGACATGATACTATATATAGAGAACCTTAAAGATTCCATCAAAAAAACTGTTAGAATTGATCAATGAATTCAGTAAAGTAGCAGGATACAAAATTAATATTCAGAAGTCAGTGGCATTTTTATACACCAATAATGAACTTTCGGAATGAGAAAGTAAGAAAACAATCCCATTTACAATTGCATCAAAAACAATAAAATACCTGGGAATCAAATTAACTAAGGAGGTAAAAGGCCTGTTCTCAGAAAATTATGTCATTAAAAAAATTAATTGAAGAAGATACAAATCAATGGATGCATATACCATGCTCCTAGGTAGGAAGAATCAACATCATTAAAGTGATCATATTACCCAAAGCAACCTGTAGATTTAGCAAGCCCTATCAAAATACCAATGACATTTTTCAGAAAGCTGAACAAATAACCCTAAAATATTGAAGAACAAAGTCAGAAGTATCACACTACCCGATATCAAACTATAGTTCAAGACTACAGTAATCAAAACAACATGGTACAGGCATAAAAAACAGATACATTGATCGATGGAACAGAATAGAGAGCCCACTTAATATATGACAAAGGAGGCAAGAATATACAATGGGTAAAGACAGTCTCTTCAATTAATGCTGTTGGGAAATTGGATAGATACATGCAAAAAAAAAAGAAAAAAAGAAAAAGAAAAAAAGAAACTGGATTGCTAAAAAGAAAAAGAAAAAAGAAAAAAGAAAAAGAAAATGGATTGCCTTTTTATACCATAAACAAGAAAAGATTAAAGACTTAAATGTAAGATCCGAAACCATAAAACTTCTAGAAGAAAACATGGGCAGTAACCTCTCTGATATTGCTATTAGAAATTTCTTTTTAGACATATCTCCTTGGGCAAGGAAAACAAAAGAAAAAATTTAAAAAATAGGACTATATCAAACTAAAAAGTTTTTGCACAACAAAAGAAACCATCAACAAAGTGTAAAGACAATTGACTGAATGGGAGAAGATATTCACTTATGATACATCCGATAAGAGGTTAATATTCAAAATATATAAAGAACTCATACAACTCAACAACGAAAAAACAAATAATCCAATTTAAAAATGGGCAGAAGACCTGAATAGATATTTCCCCAAATAGGAAATACGGATGACCAATAGACATATCAAAAACTACTCTTGATCCTCAGAGAGAAACAGTGCCTATTTTCACAGCTGTCTGAATACTTATGATTTAGATGCTGAGATGGTTTTAAGCACTTGATCTAGAGTTCCAGCAGATGCACTTACTTCGGACAAGTTTCTACTCTGGATCTGTCGTGTCTGAGGACACAGTCAAAAAATATTCTAGCTCAGAGATCAAAGATCATTTACCTAGGTAGTCAAAAACTCTTAATTCTGTTTTCATAGACCTCTGCTAAGTTTAGGTTTTTCTGATTCTGTAGTTAGCGGTGTTAACATGGCATACCCTTTTACATTCCTTTAATTGTATCCTATTTGTGTCTTCATGTTTACAACAGGTTTTTGGGAGGCAGCAGATAGTTGGGAATTGCTTTTTTATTCAATATGAGAATCTCCACCCTTTTCAGGGGTGTTTTGATCGTGTACAATTAAAGTGATTATTGATACAGTTAGACTAAACCTATCATTGTCTATTTTTTTCCATTTTCCTCATCTGTTCTTTTTTAGTTTGTGATTTTTCTGCTTCATTTTGGATTAATTAAATATTTTCATTTTCCCTCATTTCAGTGATTAGCTGTAACTTTTGTTTTTGTTTGCTTTTTTGTTTTTGTTTTGTTTTTGCTTTTTAGTGGTTGCTATATGGTTTCTAGCAACACTATCTAATAGATATAAAATGTGAGCCACATATGTAATTAATAATTTTTCTAATAGCCTCATTAGAAGGAAGTTAAAAGGAGCAGATAAAATTAATTTGATATAATTTTTTATTTAATCCAATATACCCATATTATTTTAACCTGTAACCATATTAAAATATCAATGATAAATTTTATATTATTTTCCACATGACCTCTTTGAATTCTGATGTGTATTTTACACTTATAACACATTTCTTTTTGGACTAGTAACATTTTAAGTACTGGAGATCTACTGGCTTGTGGCTACAGTAACAGACAGTGGGGGGTTATACAATGCATTTTTAACTTATCACAAGTAATATACCACTTTACATACAGTTGAAAAACTGTAAACAATGTACTTTCAATTCCTTCCTCCTGGTCTTAGTGCTATTATTGTCATATGTTTTACCTCTGTATATTTTATAAATCTGACAATACACTGTTATTATTGTTTTTCCTTTAGTCAGTTACATTTTAAAGATATTTCTTAAATAAAAGTCCTTTCTATGTACCCACATATTTACCATTTTCAGTGTTCTTTACTCTTTTATGTAGATTCACAATTTTTCTGCCTGAAGGACTTCCTTGAATATTTCTTGTAGTGTAAGTCTTCTGGTAATGAATTCTTTCAGCTTTTGTATGTCAAAAATATTCTTATTTTTCCTTCATAGAGAAAAATATTTTTAAAGGGTATATAATTTTATATATTTTTTTCTTTCAGTATTTTAAATATATTGCTCCACTGATTATGGGCTTGTATTGTTTCTGCTGTCATCTCTATGATGTAACGTGTCTTTTTTTTCCCCCCTCTGAGCACTTTTTAAGATATTCTCTTTATGACTACTTTTGAGCAATTTAATTATTCACCGAGGTACAATTTTTATAAAGTTTCTTGTGTTTGGTTGGGGTTTGTCGTATTTCTTCAATCTGTTGATTAATAGTTTTTCTCATATAGGGATAATTTTCGGCTATTTTTTCTTCAAATACATTCTTCAGTTCTCCCTCCTTTCCTTTGAAAACTCCAGTGATATCTACATTAGTCCACTTTAAGTTGTCCTATTGCTCATAGATGTTTTGTTTACTTTTTGTGTATCTTTTAACTTTGTGTTTCATTTTGCATAGTTTTTATTGCTGTTTTCAAATTTGTTGGTCTTTTGTTCTCCAATGTCTAATCTACTGTTAATCTTATCCAATGTATTTTTTATTGAAGATACTATATTTTTCATCTCTAGATGTTTGTTTTGGGTCTTCTCATATATTCTACATCTCTCCTTAACATATTCATATTTTCTTACTTTTGGAACATATGAAATACAGTAATAATTAGTTTTTGTGTCTTTTTTTAGAGTTACATTTTCCTGCTTCTTAAACTACCTTGTAATGTTTTCAGTTAGATGCCAGACATTGTGAATTTGACCTGTTTGAATTTTCTTCTATTTCTATAATTATTCTTGAGCTTTGTTCAGGGATAAAGTTAAATTCTCTGGAAACAGTCTGATCCTTTCAAGTCTTGCTCTTTAGCCTTATTAGGCTGGACTAGTGTAGCCTTTAGTCTAAGGCTAATTTTGCCCCGGTACTGAGGTAATAGCCTCTGTCTTTTGCCCGCTGCTCTATTGAGAAACATAAACTATTCCTTGCTCTTTATGAGCTCTTGAGAATATTCCCTCCATTCTTTATGCTACTATTTTCCTCTGGCCTTAGGGTAGTTTCCTCAGACACATGTATTCATCAGTATTCAGCTGGAGCCTCAAGGGTCTTCGTTATAGATTTCCAGAGTTCTCTCTGTACTGCCTTCTTTTCTCTGGTACTCTGGTACCCAGTGAATCTCAGTTGTCTTGGCTATCCCAAATTCTGAATTCTATCTCAACTTACGGAGAATGCCAGGTAATGCTTGTGTTCCCCATTCCTACACTGCAGCCTGGTAATTCTTTCCAGGAAGTAATCTAGGGACAACCTCAGGGCTCACTTATTTCTCTACTCTCAGAGATCACTCTCCTGTGCTGCTAATGTCTAATGTTTGTTTTATTTATTTTGTGCAGATTTTGTTGTTTTCAGAGTATAAATCTAGACCATGTTTCTGCAACCGGCTGGACTCTAATTATGTATTTGAGAGTTTTTATAAACCTACACGTGTGGTTTTACATTTATTTCTATAAATTTCATATTGTTCATTTTGTCCTTATTCTCTTCTAACATTTTGTCTTTCTTGTTT
The DNA here is from genome assembly GCF_000325575.1 of Pteropus alecto. Classification (NCBI taxonomy): domain Eukaryota; kingdom Metazoa; phylum Chordata; class Mammalia; order Chiroptera; family Pteropodidae; genus Pteropus; species Pteropus alecto. Next base: position 16,104,743 of record NW_006494614.1, on the reverse strand, counting down.
TAATTAGTACGTGCAAAATTAATAAACACTATTTCTATTTGTTTGTCATACAGATAAAATGTGTAGTTTAAAATAAGACCAAGGACAGAGTTCTGAGGCCTTCCACTAGGGGTCAACCTGAAGTTCTCCTCAAACCATTTAGCGATATTTTTTTGAGAATAATGGTCTGTAGAGTTGCAGAATCATCTCACATTAACAGCATAGAGCTTACATTCCCCTCTCTTTTCTACAAAAACAATAAGAGTATCACTTTCTTTGCCAAAGTTAAGATATTCTATATTTATGGCCTTCCCTAATTTCAGAAAGAAAAAAAAAACAACACGATGAGAATTTAGGATATTCTATAGGGGTTTTTCTTAATGGATCATGAGATATCTGCTTCCAAAAAGTTCACATGAAGATTATATAGACCTATAGCTTCCAAGTTTTACCTTTTCTAAAAAGAAACATTGTACATTTCTAATTTTCTATGATTGTTCCTGTTTATCATGACTTTTCAGAGATCATGGACATGTTTCTGGGATTATAATGCAAATTTTTCAATATTCTGTTTCTCAAGTACATTACACAGTTATGTGAGTTTCCTTTTCACAGCAGAGACTGAAAACATATGGCTAAAATAAGAAAATAATTCAGAGAATTATTTTATATCAGAGAATTTGAAATTTAAATGCCTCTCTTATATAGCCTTACCTGACAAGTTTCAACTATATTTGTTTTTAAGATTGTTAGTTTGAATATTATTCTCCATGGTAGAGAAAATAGGAATTCCACTTTTTTTTTTTTTTCTGCCATTTGTTAATATAATCTGTTGCCTGAATAACTAAACAATATCTGATGTCCAAGTAGGGTCCCAAACTGTCACTGCAGCTCTTCTTGGTTAGAACATAATCTATGCTGTTATTGCTGTTTTTCTTCATAATCTATGGAGAACTTTGTTAGCTGTCCTTTGCGTTTTTTTCTTCTTTTGGGAAAGGCTTGATCCATTCTCTAGTATATAGCTTTCCTGACAGGCTCTCACCATTCTTACCAGTTCCCACGATTTCTATATGTACCTAAATCAGGTACATTAAAAACATGTTATACTAGAATAAATCACCAGAAAGCAGTGTATAACTGATTACATGCTGTGAGAACTGGATTTATTATTGATTAGAAATTTAACCTCTGCCCATTTACAAAGTAAATCCAAGTATGAGAAACAGTTTCTGAAACTGAAGTTTGGGACTTTGCGAACTCATAAAAATGACTTCAATAATTGAATTATAAAGGCAGATGTGCTGACTGAAAATCATCAGATTAGCAAAAAAGTGACAAAGTTACACAGTCTAAACTTTTATGTAAAAAAGATGTGAAACTTTCCATCTTAAAATAAAGTCAAAATCCTTTGGTGAATTTTATTGTTTTTTTGAAAATCTTAACTGAAAATAAACAAGTTTATTCATTGTCAGATGAAGGTGGTTTGAAGCCAAATGAGTAATTGTAGTATAATATTATCTTCGCTGGAACTTCACTTACAAAGGAGACATAAATTCTAGCAGGGGAGTGGAGAGTCAAAAAATAAACATGATAAACAGGTCGGATAGATAAAACTACAGGATTTGATAGACCACTGCTGTCTAATGGAAATACAATGGAAGTCACATTGTGTAATTTTCAATATTCATGAGCAAAATTAAAAAAGTAAAAAGAAACAGGTGAAATTAAATTTTAATTTTTTTTTACTTTGGAGTAAGTTTTGATTTTCAGAAAAGTTGTGAAGATAGTACAGTTGGTAAACACCTTCATTCAATTTCCTTACTGTTAAGATCTTACATTACTGTGGTATATTTGTCAAAATTAAGAAACCAACTTTGGTATGTTACTGTTAACTAAACTTCAGTTATTTATTATTTGGATTTCATCAGTTTTTCCATAAATATCCTCTTTCTGTTCCAGAATTCAGTGTGATACCACACTGCATTTAGTTGTCATATCTCTTTAGTCTCTTCTGGTCCATGACAGGAGATATTAATTTTAATAATATATTTTGTTTAATACAAGATATCAAAAATATAATTTCAAACTGTAATCAATATTTTTAAAATTATTAATAACATTTTACATTATTTTTTCAGATTAAGTCTTCAAAATCCAGTATGTATAGTATTTAATCTGCATTAACAAAATTTACATTTCGAAAGGTTAATTCACGTACCTGATTGTTCCAAATATATTTAATAGTCTTCCAATAATTGAACTCTTTAGTTTTTAATTTTACATTAATTAACCTTAATTAACCTTAATTAAAAATTCTGTTTCTTGGTTGCAATAACCACATTTCAAGTGCTCAATAGCCACACGTGGCTAATGGTTACCATATTAAACATTGCAGCTCTAGACCATTGTAAGGACTTCGGGTTTTTATTCTGAGTGAAACAGGGAGCTCTGAAGGGGTTTGAGCAAAGGAGTGACATGATCTGATTTAAGATTATTCTGCTGTGCTGGAGAATAAATTGAGGTGAGGCAAGGGCAGAAGCAAGGAGACCAGCCAGGGGGCTGCTGCAGTAATCAAGGTAAGCATCGAAGATTCCTGGGACTAGGGTGGTAGCAGTAGAGGTGGTAGAATTCCAGGCATATCTTATTAGACCTGACATATGTGCTTATGGATTAGATGTGGGGGTCAGGAATGACACCAAGATTTTTGACTTAAAAATGGAACAATGAATTTGTCTTTAACAGAGGAGATTTTGTAAGCAGGTATGGGAGGAAGAGGGAAAATCAGGGGCTGTTTTGGACATTTTGAGTTTATGATGCATATGAGAGGTTTAAGTGGAGATGTTAGGTAGGCAATGGTATATGAGTCTGGAGTTCAGGAAAAAGAACTCAGCTGGAGACATGAATTTGGGAGTCATTAATGTATAGATGGTACTTAAAAATATAAGACTGGAGATCATCAAAGGAGTGAATGTACAGAAAGAAGTATTAAGGTGAAGTTATTCAGCAGCAGTATTTTCACAAAAATGCAAATTTTAAGACGCTAAAGAGATCAACAAGAATTGGTGGGATAGTACATTTCTTCCAACTAAAGGCAGTGTTAGACCCAACGGTGCAAAGGTGATTAGTCAACCATGATGTCGTGTAGCAAATCACTTTGTTCTACTGAAGCAAAAAAACAGCCATTATGTATGGAAAGATGCGTTAAGTGAGGAAAGGCTTTCACGCTGGCCAGGTGGCTGGCCAGAGCTGGGAATGCAAGGTTCTAAGAACAGCTTTGGAGTTAACAAGTGACAGTTGCAGTCAGTTTCCTACACATACACAAAACCAAACAACCTCTCCTCCCATAGAGCATGTCAAGTTGCGGGTACAACAGACATCTCGTTGCCTTGGATCACAAAGCCACTTAGCAGAGTCCCGCACCTGCGTAGATTACTCGAGAAGTGACCTTTCCGTGAGAACACTTGAGCTCTTAAGTGGGATAGGATCGGGGAGCGGCGGGGAGTAGGGAGGGGAAGTGGAGATTAAACAGAGGTCAGATATGGCTATCGTGATTGGCATGTTAGTTCTGCGCAAAATTCTGACAAAAGGGAGTGCCTTGGCTTGAAGACGAAGCATGGAATCACTTAAGGGTCGTGAAAGGGTGTGGAAACTCAAGGACACAAAACACTGAGATTTTTGAGCTGGCGGCAGGGCTGAAGGAAGCGCTGTGAACCATCCTTTCTTGCCACATCCTGCCTAATCCCGGCAGTGAGGAGCGCCGGGGTCAGCGGGGTCGTGGAGGACAAAAGAGTGGGGTGGTGGTCAGTGGGCAAGGACCTACTCAGAGGGCACCTTTTAGGTCCAGATGCTGGGAGCAGCGTCCCTGCCCCCGTCTTCCTCTTACCAGGTAATTCCTCCCCGGAGTGGCTCCCTCCCCGGGAAAAATTTGGCGCGGTTAAACTGGGAGGTGCCGAAAAGCCGGCCTCCAGGCGCCGGGGATACGCAGATCAAGCGCCAGCAACCCAGGACTCCAGAAGCCGCGCGGGTGGCGTCAAGGCGAACCTTCCTGGGCGGGACTCAAGGGACACAGAGAAAGGGGAGGTGTCGACGGACACGAACCAATCACGGAAGACGTTTCCACGTGACCAGCAACGACCAATAGGGGGCCGCGGCAATAGCGGCGGGGAAATTCAAACGTGTTTGCGCAGAAGGGCTTGGATTCCATCTTTTCTTCTCAAATCGGCTTTCTGGAGGTTCGTTCGGCCTCGCAAGTTCAAGGAGGAACGGCGGCGGCTGGTGTGTAGGCTCTTTAGCCACGCGGGTGAGTAAGTGGTGGGGGCGGGATGGGAGCGGCTCAGATTGGGGCAGGCGACATAGGGCGCAGCTAAACGAGCTGGAGGGGGAGGGGAGGTCTAGCTACCTCCGCCAATCCAGTGGGTGTAGCCAAAGATTTTGTTTATGATCCCGGAAGCAGGAGATGGGTGTGGACCGCGCTGGGAAGTGGGCCTGGCGAGACACCTGGGGAGAGTTTGGGTACACGAGATTGTCTCCCAAAAGACATATCCTCTCTTGTGTGGTGTTTTAGAATAGGGAGAGGAGATGGTGGCTGTGTTCTGACAGTTACTTTTCGAACCTGACTTCAAGAGGTGATACCTAGAAGCCCACTTTATCGCCCCTTCATTGTTAAATTTGAGGTCAGTGGCGGTATTGATATCACTGATCCTGGGTTACTGGGCTGATGTTTGAGAATTACAAAGATGAGATTGACAGGCAGACTGCCGACACTTTGTTTACCAAACATCACCACCACGCAGATGAGCAAGTGCTCGATATTATATGAATACAGTTGATTCTTGGTATTAGAGTGATTAAGTTAGCAAATCATGATTCTACCAGATATGCACTAGAACAAACCTTATGATATCCCATTTATCAGTAAAAGGCTATGTTGTATATATTCTATTTTGAAAGACTTTGCAGTGTGCAGGTTTGTGCATATAAAGCAAGTGACTAAAGGGATGGCTATTCACATTACCAAAAGGATTCTTTATGTATGTATGTCACTACCAGAATCCAAAAGAACATTCCATCACATTTTCTTAAAATGACAATTTGCAGGTGGCCCAGAGAAAATAAATTGGAGAAAGAGTGAAAGGAAGGCATTCAGTATGTTGAAGAAAAATGGAAAGTTTGAAAAGAAGGGCAGCAATTTCTGTGTTGTGAATGGCTTCCTGGAAGTTCTGTTGGAAAGAAAACATTCTTAGCCTATCGAAAACTTTGATGGCCAAATTTCAGATATGCACAGTTTTCATGCACAAGGCTTCACAAATACTGCCTTCATATAGCTTTGTTAAGATGTGTTCACATAGCTAATGCTTTAGACTTCTGGTTCTAAAAGGCTAGCTGCAACTTTTTTTTTAATGCTAGTAAAAATAGAAATTGTGACTAGTTCCATTTTTTTTTCTTAGAAATGGAGGCTGAGGATTTAAGTGGCAGAGAATTGACAATTGATTCAATAATCAACAAAGTGAGAGATTTTAAAAATAAATTTAAAAATGAAGACCTTACTGATGAGCTAAGCTTGAATAAAGTCTCTGCTGATACTACAGGTGAGTTTTTCCTTTTTGAGTGCCCTTTAAGGAAAAGGAATAAAATGTTAACCACTGTGTGTTCACATAATATAATTTTGTCAGTAATTGATGCTCACCATTTAGAGTACTGTACACATACTTTATATTTTAACTCTTTTATTACCACAATTTTCTGCTTTCTGAAAAATGGAAACTTACCATTTATTACAGTGCACTTGGTAGTTTTCTTAACTCTTCAATTATTGTCTGCTGTTATTTCTACTGATGCCTGTCATCAGTAGATATACTATTTTTTTTCTATTACTTTTTTGCTGCAAACTACGAAAGCCTCACCAATCTTAATAGAATTATGTATAAATTTAAAGTCAAACACTCAGTTTCTGATTTGGAGAATCTTCCTATTACTCTCTTGGCCTTTTTTTCCTACTCTCTTTGCTCACTCTGTTCCAGCCTAGCAGCTTCCCTGCTGTCTCTCTTATATGCTAGACCAGCTCAACCCCAGTGCCTTTTCTCTTGCCCTCTGCCATGAACAGCACTCCCCAGATAGCTGCCCATTCTTACTTTCTTCAAGCCATGCTCAAATATCATCTCAGTGAGGCCTTCCCTAACTCACCTATTTAAAATAGCAACCTGCTAGAGTGAAAGTGTGTCCCCAATCTCCCTTTCTTGTTATTATTTTTCTCTATAGTACTAATCACCTTATATCTGATTTATTAATGTGTTTATTGTTTGTCTCCACTAGAATGTGAGCTCTGTGAGGGCCTGTTTTTTAATCTGTTTTGTTATATCTACTTAGCAAAGTGCTTGGCACATAGTAGGCACTTAAATATTTATTGAATGATTAATGAGCGAAAGTGCCCAAATTTTAATACCCAACCTTTATAAAAAGTATTAGCTCAGAAGCCTAATTCTTTACTATATTCCATATTGTTGGGGTCATTTGAAAAGTGACCTTTGGATAAGTTTGTCATGTGTATACTAACGATTAAATGGATGAGGGATGGAAAATAAATGGAAGACATGTTGGTGTTAAGCAAATCTTAATAGAGTACCACTATACTTTATTATGTGTATTTAAATAATGCTAAGAAAGCTTGTATACCAAGGTAGATGAGTCCTTCTTTAAATCCTTAGCTCATTCAAAGGTGTAAATTCTTAACATATATTGATAATTGGGATGTACGACATCAGATCGAGTATTGAGGAAGATTCAAAGATGCTTAAAACCATGGTTTCTAAATGAGAAGAATTTATGAAACCATTATGCTACATGTAATATATGTTCAGCAACAAATGAATACTAAATCAATAAAGACAATGCTTTAAGTGTTGAACAGAGGCAGAATGGGGTATTCAGAGGCATGAGGAATACATCTACAAAGACAGTGTTTTTTAGACATCTCACAGACCAGTTTGTTAAGAAAGCATTGGGAGAATGGAAAATTAAGTTAAGATCAGACCAGATTACATTTAATATAAAAAAACAAAGTTATGAATGTTCCGTTTTAGTAGAAAGCAGAAACAGTAATTTTGTTTGCAAAAATAAAGATTTAGCCCTGTCTAGGCTAACTGAAACTGATGGAAGGAATGATAGTTTCTCTGAGAAATGACGAAAATAGTAATGACTAAAATATCATAAACAGGAAACTGACATTAATTCAAGTTGTCTTTTTAAAGCATTTAACACTAAAGAAAGTAAAAAATAAATACATTGTGAAAATTATGGAGAAATATAGGTAACTTGGAGGGAGAAAAAAAAATGACCATACCAGTTGCTTATCTTTTGTAAACTGATTTTGTTTGGTTGGTTTAAAAGTAAGTTTGAAATATGTAGAGATAATGTTGGATAAAAAAAGATTACAAGAGGACTGGGGTATTAAGTATCTAAGTTTTTAATGAATACTGATAGTCGAGGGAGAGGTTTAGGTTTTCTTTCAGTAGTTAGGATACTAAAATAGAATTATGGTGCTACAGTATAACATTTCCTTAGGCTGTATATGGTTTTTTAAAGCTACTTATAAAAAAGTTTATTTCCAAATTTTTCTTTCCAAATATATAGCTTTTTTTTGGAGTAAAATATACCCTCATAAAAGATATATATGTACTAAATAAGCTTATATTTATAAAAATTATTAAAATTTTTAAAAAGTATTTTAAGGAGCTTGTGTACATTGATATTGTATACACTGATAACTGTAATTTGAAGGAAAAGTGCAATTCAATGTTTTTATGTCTTTTCTTACTTTTTTTATACTTTTTTTCTTACTTTTTTTTTATACTCTTTTTCCCTTTATTCAGATAATTCGGGAACTGTTAACCAAATTATGATGATGGCCAACAACCCAGAGGACTGGTTGAATTTGTTGCTCAAGCTAGAGAAAAACAGTATCCCCCTAAATGATGCCCTTTTAAATAAATTGATTGGTCGTTACAGTCAAGCAATTGAAGCACTTCCTCCAGATAAATATGGCCAAAATGAGAGTTTTGCTCGAATTCAAGTGAGATTTGCTGAATTAAAAGCGTAAGTATTAGCATTTTAACTACATTTAACTATGTTACATAACACATAACTACGTTACAAAAAGATAAAATTAAAATATTTTGGTCAGGATTACTTGTAAAAAATTTAATATTTTTTGAACAAATCCTTTTTCTTATAATTAGCAAGTGAGTAATGTAAGTTCTCTTTAAAATGTACATGTTTCCACAAAAGTTTCTTAATTCTTGACTGACTGAAAAAAGATTTTAAAAAATAACTTAGTGGTATTTAATTTTACACACCTAAAAAAAACAATACCCTATGTCTTTTGGAAAATAGAATAAGGAATTATCAAACTTAGGTAGCTCTGTACTTTTTCTGAAAAGTTGACTCTGAAATCTTTATTACAGTATTCAAGAGCCAGATGATGCACGTGACTATTTTCAGATGGCCAGAGCAAACTGCAAGAAATTTGCTTTTGTACATATATCTTTTGCACAATTTGAACTGTCACAAGGTAATTTGAAATATCAAGTCTAAATTTTAAGTAAAAGATAACTTTTACTTTTATAATTTTAAGTAAAAGATAACTCTAAATTTTAAGTAAAAGATAACTATGTTGTAACTCATATCCTAATATTAAATTATATATATGAAGTAGGAAACTGAGGCAAAAGTCATATGTTGATCAGATAAGACTGTGGGGGAAGACTTCTACCTAAGTGTAAATGCAGAGACTATTTGTTATACTAGCTCTTCCACTTGTAAAGAGTAATCTAGAGAATTAGCATGAACATCATGTTTGTGCTTAGATTCAGGAAAAGTCTAAGGAAAATTGCTTCTTCACTGGATATTCGTGGGATGAACTATATAAGATATTTAAAATAGCACTTAGATAAGCTTTCCTTATGCTACAGTTTTGTAGCACCAAAATATACATCAAAATATAATTGTAGCATTAACTGGTAGTTCCCTTTAAAAAAAAAAGTAAACTTATACAAAAACTTTTTTTCTTTTCTTTTTTTTTTTTTCCCCACTCATCTTGTTCTTTGTTGTCTGGACTTTTTGTATAGGGCCAGGACAGTCTTTTTCTCATTTTCTGGGGCCTCTGGATCCACCCTCAGTTTACCCTTTTGGCCATGTGTTCCTATTTTGCCTCAGCCTTGTTTCTGCTCCATCCCTGATCCCATTTACCACCAAGTACACACAGTACACTATAGGTTTGGCTCAACCAGAATTCCCACCCAAAGCAGAGTTCAGTTACTAGAAGAGTATTCTCCAGGATTAAGGCTGGAGAAAAGCATTGTACAAACTCAGGAAATAGTTTGAAAACCTTGAACTTTTACTTGTTTAGATGATTTCTGAGTCTTAGTTACCTGAATCATCTCTGATCTGTCTTGTGCACTATTAGGTGATGTTTTGAAAAATCATCCCTTTCCTGCCTAGGAAAATTAATTCCTCATTTTTGCTTCTTTTTTTCTCCCCTGGTTCTGAAAAGGCTTTATTGCAGGGGGCAAGGGAGTCAGCCCTTCTTGGCTGCCGCCTTCCTCATGGCCGCAAGGACGTTACTCAGCTCCTCTCACTTTTTGTAACTGATTGTATCCCAACCCTTTTCTTGATGAACTTCAGGGCCCGCTTGTCCTTGGAGACCTTGAGCAGCTCCATGGTGCTCCGCTTGTAGGGGGCAAAGCCGCATACCTCTCGGATCATGTCCCGCACGAACTTCATGTGCTTGATGAGGCACACCGGTGGCAGCTGTGCCTCAGCTTGCTCACGTTCTTGACACCTTGTGACCCTTGTTCAGGCCCCTGGCCATTGGGTAGTGCAGAGCCACCCAATGGCTGCGGCAGCGGAAGCCCATTTTTGCTTCTTTAAGTTTGTCCAGAACTTTAGGACCCTCTCTATCTTCCCTTCATTCTACTTAAAAAAAATTTTTGTGGTATTATGGTCTATCAATAGAAATTGTAAACTTTTACATCGTTAGAATAGATAATCATTGAAAATCTCAAATTGCGATCTGTAAAAAAGAAATGTACTTTATCTCTACCGCTACAATGTAGTAGTAGCCTCAAGGTCAAAATTGTGATTATTTTGAACAGAGTTGATGAATAGGCTTTCAGGAAATATGCAACATCCTGAAATTTTATGAGCAGTTTTGTATGTATGTGTACTTTTGTAGAAGTAAAGGACATTCCATGATTTTTTTCAGATTCTCAAATGGGTCCATATGCTCCATAATTACTAGTTCTTATCTAAGCCTTTCTTTCTTTCTTTGCTGTCCTAATATTCTCAATAAATGTAGACTTAACTGCTATCAAATATATTTGTATTCTTAAAACCTGTAAATTATCTGAAGCTAGAGGCCATCTCTTAATCATCTTTATACCCTAAGTGCCAAGTGCATAGCATAGCTCAGTGGCTCCCATAAACGTGGCTTACATATTCTATGAGATGCATGATGCATACATTTAGTATTTATAAACAAAATACTAAATATATTGGGTACATTTACAGTTGAAATAAAATTTGGTAATTTGTAGTGAGAAAGGTAATTATGGTAGTTAATATTGCATTTTTGAGGTGATGTAGCCAAGTCTGATAGCTAAAGGTTAATCTTTATCATATATATATATTTTTTTACAGGAATTCTTTTGATAGAGGATTCCCTTTAGCAAAAGATGACAACCTTTCTTATTGACTAAATGTCATTATGAATGATAGTTATTGTACTGCATTGTAACAGATGGACACTCTCAGGACTAATAACATCTAGGGCTTAGTTTTCCCTTTTACTAAATTCCCTGAGGTCCTAAGTGTTCTTATCAGCTTTTGCTGCCCTCACTCCATAACTGTTTTGTTATACTTCTTTTACTTCTGCAAATGGAAAATAGTGATACACTAATGCATAATTATATATTACATGAGTAAACTATTTGACATGAATTTTTTACTAGAAGTGAGGTTGCTTTTATGCTTATAACTTAACGCGCAAGAGCCCTGAAATAAATATTTTTCCTAAAGCTTTTAAACTTTTTTCCCCAGTCCTAATGAATAAGTATCTGGAGAATGAAGATTGCTGCATTAAAATGACAATTAATTTTTACTTTGTTAGGAAATTTCAAAAAAGCAAAACAACTTCTTCATAAAGCTCTAGAATGTGGAGCAGTACCACTGCAAATGCTGGAAATTGCCATTCAGAATTTAAACCTGCAAAAAAAGCAGCTGCTTTCAGAGGAGGAAAAGAAGAGTTTATCAGGTAAATGTATTATTGTGTGCTAATACATTTCTGTGGTAAATAGCCTGTGAAAAAAAATTCAGGGTAATATTTTATAGAAAAATAATATTATGTAGAATAGTCAAAAATCTAAGTTTAAATTTCAAATTTAAATGAAGTGAGACATTTAGAAGTAATAAAGTCTTTACTACCATGTTGGATATTTTTTTGTTGATTATACTCACTGATTGTCATGTTAAAAACAACTTAATCTAAGCAAGAGAATCACTTTTTGCTTTTAGAAATAAGGCATGTGTGTTTATTCTAGGGAAACAGTGAAGTAATATGAAACAATTATAAAGTATGGTTAGAGAGAATTATCTTAGAATGTGTTCATGTCTGCATATCTTATTTAGGGACAGATCTATGAATTGGCTTTTTTAAGTATTGTTTGTGAGATTACTTTTTTGTGTATTCCTTATGTCTTTACAAATTTAATTATAATTTCACAATTTTTACAGCATCTACAGTGTTAACTGCCCAAGAATCATTCCCCAATTCACTTGGACATTTACAGAATAGAAATATCAGTTGTGATTCCAGAGGACAGACTACAAAAGCCAGGTTTTTGTATGGGTGAGGAAACTGAACCAGTTCTTTAAACGCTTATCATACTTTTATGTTATTTTATGTTTACATATACATTTTTATGTAACAGTGATAACAGCGGTTAGTAGTTAATGGAAATACATAAATTAATATTATTCTTTTTAAAAATTGGGGGTATTTTTTTCTGTTTAGAGAGAATGTGCCCCCTCAAGATGCAGAGATAAGTCATCAAAATTCCTTAAAACAAACACACAAAGTTAAACGGGTAAGTTAGTTTTAATCTACTTTGGTTAAGGTGGTAGTGGTGAGGTCTTTGTTTATTTCCTAGTTGGTTACTTAATCTTTCAAAACATTTTTAGTCATGCCCATTTGGAAGAGTCCCAGTTAACCTTCTAAATAGCCCGGATTGTCACGAGGACACTGATGGTTCATTTGTACCAAGTTTTGCAAAAAGGTATGTTGGGTTTTAGTTTTTAATTTGTTTTGAGTATTCAAAGATTGATGGCAGAATGGTCTTAAAGTCTTTTACTGCATAATAAATTTACGATGAAATTTTTATTTAGTATTAAAAGTTACCAAGTTTCTAAATGACAAAGGAATGAGTGGGGAATATTACTTTATTTTGCTTTTTCACTCATTAAAAATATTCATGAAAGGAACTTAAAAAATAGGAAACATGGAGGAAAAAGTATTAAGTCAACCCGAAGCTTAAAAGACCTATGCAAACCTCCCCGAACTCCTGTTGTTTTAACATTTCCCACTTACGGATAGCCTCTCTGGTAAGAGTCTCTTTTCACTGTGTATATAAAAGTCTCCACAGCAGTGATAAAGAAGGATGTGGGAATGATTTATTTTTCAGCTAGGTCAAGGAAAAGAGCAGCTATTGGTAGGGAAGATGATTAATTCATTCATTTGCTTCAGAGGCTAGGGCATCAAGAAGTGAGCAGAATAGGTAGAGATGAAATATTTTTTATCATATGCGGTGTGTTTTTCCTTCAACTTGGGTGTTTGTTTCCTTAAAAGAAATGGGAATCTAGTGTTCTAGCTTACCTACAAGAGCTTTTCTGGTCTATTCTTAACTCTAATCGCTATATAACATTTCTATTGGTTACCTACAAGAGCTTTTCTGGTCTATTCTTAACTCAATCACTATATAACATTTCTATATAACATTTCTATTAGAAATGTTATATAGTCTCCTTGCATTCCAGAGAACCATGTGGCAAGTAAACTTTATTTATTTTGAGGCGAGTAAACTTTAGAAATACAACTGATTGTTTTTACTTGGTTTCTCCTATAGTTAAATTCCTTTTATACTTAGGGCTCGACTAAATATTGATATTAAAAAATTAATTGATTGTCAAGATTAAGCTCCAAAATGTTATGAGATGACTATTATCTTGTTATCTTTGTTTCAAATACCTAGTAGAGGAATAAAGGAGACTTTCTCACACTCCAAGAAAATAAAAACAAAAACAAACCAGTCGTTTTCTTGCTTGTTATGATACAAATATGCTAGGCACTGTGGAGGTCCACAGAAGGGTTTATATTTATAGTGTAGTTCTTACCTTTAAGCCGAAGTGTAGTTTCACCTACATACTGTTGTTCCCTTCTTCTTTCCCACAATTGTACCTTCATTCCAAATGTTACTTATTACATAGTGAAGTAGGCAGTCACCTACTACTCATCTCTTAGCAATTTTGTCATTGCTCAGCACCTAACTTAATAACATTTGTACTAGAATCATGTTGTTTTTTAAAATAACATTTCAAGAGATTTTCCCGATTAAAATGTATATATTGGTTAAAGGCCAACTTTAAAAATGGAAAAGTAATATATTGAAAAAATTAATTTTGGATTAAACATTAAAATTATTTTTTTGTGTGGGTAATAGACAGACCTCTAAATCAGAATGCCGGGAGATGATTGTGCCTAGATCTAAATCAAGTGGAAACGATTCCTGTGAATTGAGAAATTTAAAGGTATTTTGCTTTCTAAGTTTTTATATGGAGCAAGGGTTCCTGATCCAGGGTCCATGGAGCTTTTTCTGTGGAAAGGATCCATAGTTTATACAATATTTTTAACAGTGTTCCTGAAGCCCCTAAGAGATGTAGGACCACTAATGGGAAGTAGTGTAGAAGTCCTAAACTGTTTCTCTAAGATTGAGATGGTAGAGCAAGGATCTGGGATAAGTGAAGTAACACTATTCTTTGTTTAAGCAGATTTGTTGGCCTGGGTTTGGGAATAGCTGGGAAAGCCATTCCCCACAGCTATGGTTTCTTAGTGTCCTTACTCATCTGGAAGGGCATCTTAGACAAAAATGAGAGAATAAATTGTGATGGGCAGAAGTGAGGGCTTAGTCTGATGTTCTGATATGGCACAACTTTATGTGAACTTCAAAGACAGGAAACAGTTTTAGCCTTATTGTACTTGAGTTAGACCCCTAGCATCACAATGTGGGTCTTTTCAAATTTATAATTCCTTTCTTTTGTGGTCTTTGCTTTAAATAATAATTTTAACTAATCACAGCTATTTTAGTGAACATTTTAGCAATTAATTAATATGCCCATTGAAAGCCAAATAGCCAGATTTATGGTTATAGCCATTCTCATTGCTCTAATCAGTAATTTAAGAGGTTAATCTTTGGAGTTTGTGAGTTTACATGTGATTTTAATAGATAATTTTCCTAGGAATATCTTCACATAGATGAGATGTTAGTATATTGAACACTAAGACAAATTAGTAATACTACTGTTTATTATGAGCCTTTTGTTTGATATCTTATTCTTTTCATATAGTCTGTCCAAAGTGTCCATTCCAAAGACCCTCTGGTGTCAGATGAGAAGAGTTCTGAACTTATTACTGATTCAATAACCGTGAAGAGTAAAACGAAATCAAGTCTTCTGAGAAAATTAGAAGGTAAGAGTGACAAAATTGATAGACTTACTTTAATTAACTACTTTGTTGCTTATGAATACTAACCAGCCACCTAAGATTTGAAATATATGACTGTGTCCGTGTCCCTTTATCTTGTATTTCAACTGAATTATATAGAGTGTATAAAAAGTATTGAATTTTTAGCAAAGGAAGTTTATTTGCTTAAAAAGTGCATAAAAGGAATAGTGGAGGGAAGGTACAATGGAGCTGAGTATATTTCTCAATTGGCTTGACAGATATTTTCTGGAAAAGGCACCGAAGCTGTATTTACATGACAATTCTTTTCATCTCGTGTCAAACATTTGATTTTCCACCATATGAGTACTATGATAAATGTTTTAAGGATATATAAATGAATGAGCCAGGGCCCCAAGAAGGTTGCCATCCCATGTGGGAGATGTACTGCTAAATATAATGTTGAGTGGAATGTAGAGAATGTCATGAGAACCGCATAAATAAAATGTTATGAGAATTCAGAGGGAGGAGAAATTTGAGAAACTAATTTGGTATAGGGGAAATAAGGTAATACTTTGCAGAGGAGTAAAAAACATGAAGAACTGTTAGAGTTTAAATAGGAAGGAATAGGAGCGAGAGTATTTCAGGGGGAGGGAATAGCATACAGGAATAAAACATCTTAGAAACAAAAAACTGTCTAGTTATGTTGAAAACCATAACAGGTAGTATAGAAATGGGAGATGAGACTTGGTAGACATTGAAAGGCTGGTTTAAATTTTTTGTTCTTTTAGACGTCAGAGTACCATTAAAGATTTTTGAACAGGATCATGAATTGGGATGATCATTGTCCAAACAAAAGTTGTCAGATTGGATGTAATTTTTTCTTTTAATTGGACTCAGGGAGGGGTACTGGGACAAAACAAGGCTTGCCCAGACTCATTTTATTTTATCCTGGGCTTTCCTGGTTTTAGCCCAGAAAGTCCCATGTCTCAGGAAAGCCCTCGGTTCCTAGCAAACTGGGATGGTTAGTCGCCCTAGAAAAGTCTTTTTGCCATTATTTTGATTGGGATTAGATTCTTAATCCTAATATTTGGGGAAAACATTTTATATTTTCATGACATCTGTTGTAAACAGGTATGATTAAAAAATCATCTTTGCCAAATATGCTTGCTAGTGCTACTTATCTGACACCTAATTTTATGTTTTTAAATGAAGGCTTGTGCCAGAAAACTGCCCAAATCATAACTGGCTTAGTCCTATGAAATAATTCATTCATGCGCATTTCTACTGAGTGTATTCAGAGGATGGATTGTTGGATCACAGGCTGTGCATATGTTCACCTTTAGTGGGTAGTGCCAGACGGTTTTCCATAGTGGTTATACTTTTTACTAGAAGTTATGTTGCTCTTGCTCCATAGTCTCCTCAGTTGTTTTATTATTGGGTTTTAGTCTTAGACATTCTGATGCTGCTAAGTGATAATCTCATTGTGGTTTTACTTTGCATTTCCCTGATGTCTAATGATGTTGAACATCTTTTTTGTATGTTTATTGGCCATTTGGGTATTCTCTTGTGAAGTACTTGTTGGAATCTCTTATCAATTTTTCTATTGGATTTTCTTTCAGTTTCTCATTGATTTTTAAGACATATTTATATCATCTAGATACAAATCTTTTGTTGGATATATGTATTGCAAGTGACTTCTCCCATTATGTGGTGAAGACTTGATGAAAAGAAATTTTTAATTCACGCATTTTAATTTATTAATCTTTTCTTTTGTGGTGTTTTCAGTTCCTTTAAACAAATCTTTTTCTACTCTAAGATCATAAAGATATTTTCATATATTTTAGAGGATTTGTCATTTTACTTTTCACATTTAGACTTATATTCTATCTGAAATTAATATTTTTATATATTTAAGAGCAAGTGTCAAGATTCTTTTCTTTTTTCCTTTATGATATCCAATTGATCCAGAAGTACTTATTGAAAAGACCCTCTTTTCCATAACTAAATTGTTGTAAGTTAGGTGATCGTGTGCGATGTCTGGTTTTAGATTCTTCTCTGTTCCAGAGTTCTTTGTGTCTGTGCAATACAGTCCTGTTTTAATTACCACAGTAAGTCTTTACAGTTTTCAAAAAATCTTCCAACTTTGTTTCTTCATATCTATGTAAATCTTCTAACTTTGCTCTTTTTCAAGGCAATATTAGCTATTCTAGGCCTTTGGATTTCCACATAAATGTTAGAAACTATCAGATTCTGTTTTTGTTTTTGTTTTTTTAATGAAATTTTGATTGAGATCTAATGGGACAAGCTCACATCTTAACAGATAAGTTTTCTAACCCACTAACCCGGCATATTCAAGTAGTCTTTAAAACATTGAGAGAATCGTTTTCTGTGTAGAGATTTTGCTTATCTTTTGCTAGAGTTATTCCTAAATATTTGATACTTTTTATGCTATGATAATGAATAGGATCTTTAAAAGTTTGTTATCCTTTACTTTGTTGCTGATATGTAAAAATGCAACTGATTTTTAGTTATTGATTTTAGAAACAATGATATTGCTAAATTCACTGATAATTCTAATATTTTCCTATGGATTTTCTCATGTTGTTTGAAAATAATATAACATTTTGTTTCCTTCCAAGCCTTTTAACTTTCTATGTAATGATGAATAGAAGGGTTGAAGGTGGCATTCTTGTCTCATTCTATATTTCAGAGGGAAGCTTTCAATATTTTACTCATAGATGATAATTTCTGTAGATTTTTGTAGCTACTCTTTATCAAGTATAAAAAACAGAGTTGCTGCTTTATACCTAGATTACCATTGGCTTTTTTGTGGTTGAGTATTAAATTTTATCAAATGCTTTTTTCAGTTTATTGAGTTGATTATATATATTTTTTCTCTATTCTGTTATTATGGTAAATTAAATTGATTTTCAAATATTAAGCAAACTGCACTTAGGAATATACAATTTGGTCATAATTTGTTATCCCTTTTGTATATCAATTTCGAATATTTTAAGATTTTTGTATCTATTGTCATGATAGGAATGGAACATTGAGATTCATAGAATAGTAAATATATTGTTTAGAGACCCTTAAAAAAGTAAATTGTGGGCCAGTTTAAGGTAAAATTTTTGTAAAAAAGTCGAGGTCTATGAAAAGTTGTGACTTGTCTTCTTTTTATTAGTAAGAATTTATGACATATATATATATGTATATTTTTAAAAGTATTTATTTACTTGCTTTCTGGTAAAGACCAGAAGCATTTAAATTCAGAATGGTCTCTGATAAAAAAAAAAGTCTAGGTAACAATTTAGGAAGATGGCTGTGTTGCAGCTTTGTAAAATTGACTTGCAAAAGGAAATTGTCAACAACTGGCTTAAGGTTTTAGTTTCCTGTTTTTAAGAGCAAATGCTAATACAGTTTGCAATGTGTTCTATTGTTTAGGTTTAATATTGTTATTATCAAATGTTCTTGTGTTTTAATGACAATAACAAAAACAATTTCAGAAACTAAATATGAAGAGCCAAAGGTTCCAGAAAGTAACCAGAAACAATGGCAATCTAAGAGAAAGTCAGAATGTGTAAACCAGAATCCTGCTGCATCTTCAAACCAGTGGCAGATTCCAGAGATAACCCGAAAAGTTGATACAGAGGTAACTTTTGTTTTCCCTCAGGTGGAACATTGCCATTGTTCATGTGATGATCATGTTAAATGTTTTGTTTTATTCAATCCTTATGTACCATATTTAGTGGAATAGTCTACTTAAGGGACATTATTATTACTCACAAAACAATGACCAGTAACAGTCATATGTTCACAAGAGTATATGTCAAGTTGAATTCTGTTTTCAGTGGTTTTTCTAGATGGCTATTGACTGGCGGCAGGGGTCAGCAAACTACAGCCTATGGGTCAAACTGGTTCCCAGTCTGTCTGTAAATACGTTTTATTGTTGTGCAGCTGTGCCCATTTATTTTTTTTTAAATGTCAACAGGGGAGTTGAGTAATCGCAACAGACCTAATCTGATCTACAAAGCCTAATATGTTTCCTGTTTTGCCCTTTACAGAAAATATGCTTATCCCTGACCTAGTGCAATGTGAACCAAAGCATTTGACAGTTTCCTCCTGTCATCCTCATGGATAAAGTAGAAAATATAGACTAGACAATGTATGTAAATTTATAGCATTTTGAATGATCATTCTCAGTGGCTAGGTGCCATTTCCGAAGGAATTATCTAGTAGACTCCTGGAGAATCATACCTATTTCAATCCATGGACATACTTTCCTCACTTTCTTTTCAGTTATAATCTAACTCAGTGGTTCTCAAAATATTTTGGTCTTGGGACTCCTTTTTATACTCTTAATTATCAAGACCCCTAAAGAGCTTTTGTTCACGTAGGTTATATTTACCGTTATTTACTGTATTAGAAAGTAAAACCAAAAATGTTAAAAACACTTATTAATATATTAAAAACAATCCATTACACGTGAACATAGATACACTTCTATGAAAAATAAGTATTTTCTTTTATTGAAGTATAATTGACATAAAACGTTAGTTTCAGGTGTACAACATAATGTTTTGGTATTTGTATATATCGTGAAATGATCACCACAATAAATCTAGTTAACATCTGTCACCATACTTAGCTACACATTTTTTTTTGTCTTGTGATAAGAACTTTAAGATCTACTCTCTTAATAATTTTCTCAAATATGCAATACAATGTTATTTACTATAGTCACCATGCTGTGCATTATATCCCCATGACTTATTTTATACCTGGAAGTTTGTATCTTTTGACTACCTTCACCCTTCTGACCATGGCCTGTGTGCCCATCCCCACCTCCTCAAGGCCCCATCCCACCTCTGGCAAACAACAATCTGTAAGCTTTTTTTAATGATTTTACATACAAGTGATACTATGCAGTATTTATCTTTCTCTGTCTGGGTGTTTCACTTAGCATAATGCTCCCAGGGCCCATTCATGTTTTTGCAAAGGGCAAGATTTCATTCTTTAGGCTGAATAATACTCCTGTGTGTGTGTATCACATCACATTTTCTTCATTCATCCATCACTAGATACTTAGGTTGTCTCCATATCTTGACTATTATAAATAATGCTGCAGTTAACTTGAGGGAAGGTGTATATATCTTTTGAGTTAGTATTTTCATTTTCTTCTGATAAGTACCCTGAAGTGGAAGTGCTGTGTCATATGGTAATTCTGTTTTTAATTTTTTGAAGAACATCTATACTGTTTTTATAGTGACTGCATCAGTTTACATTCCTATTAACCGTGCACAAGTGTTCCCTTTTCTCCATATCTTTGCCAGCATTTGTTATTTCTTGTCTTTTTGAGAATAGTTATTCTAGCAGGTGTAAGATGATACCTCATTGTGGTTTGATTGGCTTTTCCATAATGATTAGTGATGTTAAGCATCTTTTCATATATCTATCTGTATGTCTTCTTTGGAAAAATGTCTGTTCAGATTTTCTGCCCATTGTTTATTCAGATTCTTTTTCTTATTGTTGTTTTTGTTATTGAGTTATGTGAATTTTTAATATATTTTTGGATATTAACTCCTTATCAGATACATAATTTGCGAATATTTTCTCCCATTCAATAAGTTACCTTTTCATTTTATTGATGATTTTCTTTGCTATGCATAAGTTTTTTACTTTGAGATAGTCCCACTTGTTTATTGTTTTTCTTGTCTTTGCTTTTGGTGTCAGGTCCAAAAAATCATCACCAAGACCTACGTAAAGGACCTTACCACCTATGTTTTCTTCTAGGAGTTTTATGATTTCAGGTCTTACATGCGTCTTTGATCCATTTTGAGTTAATTTTTTGCATGGTATAAGATAGTGGTCTAGTTTCATTCTTTTGCATGTGGTTGTCCAATTTTTCCAGCACCATTTATTGAAGAGATACTCTTTTCCCTATTGCATATTATTGTCTCCTTTGTCATAAATTACTTGACCTTGTATTTGTGGGTTTATTTCTGTACTCTCTATTGTGTTCCCTTGATCTATGTGTCTGTTTTAATGCCAGTACCATGCTGTTTTGATTATTATAGCTTTATAAAATAGTTTGAAATCAGAGAAGTGATACTTTAGGCTTTGTTCTTCTTTCCTAAGATTGTTTTGGCTATTCAAGGTCTTTTGTAGTTTTATACAAATTTTAGGATTGTTATATTTTTGTGAAAAATACCATTGCCATTGGAATGTTGATAGGGATTGCATTGAATGTGTAGATTGCTTTGGGTATTATGGACATTTTAACAATATTTATATTTCCAATCAATGAGAATGGAATATCTTTCTATTTATTTACATCATCTTTAATTTTTCTCATAAATGTCTACAGTTTTTAGTGTACAGGTTTTTCACTTGCTTGGTTAAATTTATTTCTAAGTATTTTATTCTTTTTGATGTAATCATGAATGGAATTGTTTTGTGAATTTTTGGTAGTTCATTATTAAAATGTAGAAATGCAACAGATTTTTGCATGTCGATTTCGTATCTTGTAACTTTACTGAATTTGTTAGTTCTAACAGTCTTTTGGTGTAGTCTTTAGGATTTTCTATATATAATATTATGTCATCTGCAAATAGGGACAGTTTTACTTTTTTCTTTCCAATTCGAATGCCTTTATTTCTTACCTAATTGCTCTGGCTGGGACTTCCAATACTATGTTGAATGTACGTGGCAAGAGTGGGCATTCTTATCTTATTACTGATCTCAGAGGAAAAGCTTTCGGCTTTTCACCATTGAGTATGATGTTATCTGGGCTTGTCATATATGACCTTTATTATGCTGAGTTACATTCTCTCTGAAAAATAAGTATTTTTCAAAACAAGATAATTGTAGTGAGAGGAGAGTGGCATTGTTGTACAATTTATTTAATGGTTGGCTTACCAGAAGACTATTTCTTGTACCTCCTTTTGCATTCAGTCTGTTTTATTATCATATACCTTGTAGCCTCAGAAAACTTCAGTATATACTCAAAAAACAATGAAAGTGAAAAAGACAAATAATGCCTTAGTATGACTAAGAAAATAGTTTTAACCCCTCAGATCTCCTAAAAAGGTCTTGGAGACCACCCTTTCTTTGCTTTACCTGGATTACTCTTTGGGAACCACCGTTTTAAGTAATGAAGTAGATAACAAATATTAAAGGAGATGAATCCTGACATGTTGAATCATGGATCATATTAAACAGCATCTCTTTTTTCCTTTTGAATCTTGTAATTCAGTAACATGGTAAGGGAATTTAAAACCATTTATTTGTCATTAGGGAAATGTAACTCAAAACTACAGTGAGATACTACTCCATATCCACTAAGACAGCTGTGATTAAAAAGTGACAGTGTGTTGGTGAAGAAATGAAACCCTCACACACTGGTGATGAGAATGTAAAATGGTGTAAGATATGTAAAAAATGGAATGGCAGTTCCTCAAAAGGTTAAACAGAGTCACCATATGATCCAGCAATTCCTAGGTATATAGAAAACTGAAAACATATATCCACAGAAAAGCTTGCATATAAATGTTCATAGCAGCTATTCATAATTGCCAAAAAGTGGAAATAACCCAAATATCCATCAGTTAGTTAAACAAAATGTGGTCCTTTTAATTTTATTATTTTATTATTCAACAATAAAACATAGTAAAGTACTGATAAGTGCTATATAAGATAGATAAATCTTGAAAACAATATGGGGCCTATCACAAAAGGCCATATATTATGTGATTCTATTTATAAGAAATGTCCAAAATAGGCAAATCCGTAGAAAGAAAGATTAGTGGTTGCCACTAAGACTGGGAGGAGTGGAGAATGGAGGTGAGTGGAAACAGATGTGGAGTTTCTCCTTAGGATGATGAAAATAGTCTGTAATTAAATAGTGATGATCACACACTCTTGTGAATATACCAAAAACCATTGAATGGTATAAAGAGATTAGGCAGTTTCTTGGAGTTGCTCTCTCCAGCAGCCCTCTCAAGTGGAGGTTGTTTTTGTCTCACATCTTGCTTGCATTACAGCTATGCTTCTTGTTGCCATGTCCAGACCATTTCTTCTCTTGCAAAAGCCCTGCCCTTTTGAAGCTTCTGCTTTCTGAATATACCATCCTGTTTCTTGCTCATTGCTATCATCTCTAAACATCTAATGACTCCCCATCATTCCTTCAAGATATTATTAGGCTCTGAATCACTTCAATTTACTTCAAACCAACAGCTATCATCTTTTTTTCATGGCTTCTATACCCCTATGTATTGCTAGTCCTACACCTAGCCTCCAAATTCATAACTTCTTTCTCCTTCATAACCATTTCCTTAATTTCAACTTAGCTGCCCATTCCTATATCC
Organism: Pteropus alecto; assembly: GCF_000325575.1. Classification (NCBI taxonomy): domain Eukaryota; kingdom Metazoa; phylum Chordata; class Mammalia; order Chiroptera; family Pteropodidae; genus Pteropus; species Pteropus alecto. The sequence continues at coordinate 16,081,631 of NW_006494614.1, read as the reverse complement.
TTAATTCTGATCTTTAGAATCTCAAATGCAAACATCTCACTCTATGACTACAATATTTCCACTTTCCTTGCTGAATAATCTTACTACGACAGTTTCTCAATACCATTCTGACCAAATATAGATGAGGAAATCTTAAATTAAATAGAAAATTTATCTAGGAAAAGAGACAATAACAGTCATGCTAGCTATCTTCAAAAACTTGAAGGACAAAAATGTAAGAAGTAGAAGGGATTTATCCATTGTGGTTCTCAAGAGCATAACATGGACCAGGGGGTTAAAATTATAATAGAGAAACTGACTTAATCTAAACATCTACGAATCCTTTCTGATAACTAAAGCTGTACCCAAGTTGAAATGAACCTCCTTAGACAGTAGTGAGTGCTCAGTTACTAATACCATTCAGACAAAATTTGGTTCTGTATTTGGTTGAGAGGCTGTAGAACAGGCGTTGGCAAAGTCTTCTGTAAAAGGTTAGTAGGCTTTACAGACCAGATGGTCACTGTTGCAGTTACTCAGCTCTGCCATTATAGCATGAAAACAGCCATATGACAGTATGTAAACAAATGAGCATAGCTGTGTCCCAGTAAAATTTTATTTACAAAAACTGGTGGCAGGCCAGATTCAGCCTGCACTTTGTAATTTACCTATCCTTCCTGTGGAGGATGTTCATCAGTGCTTTGGAATTTGTATGAGATAAATTCTACAAACATTATGTCTCTTATGAAGAACACTAGGTAGGTATTTGCTATTTCAAATTATGCTAACTAATTAATATTTGGCCATTTTCCCCATAAACATATAAGTGGAGAATGTGATTTTATTGTTCAAAGACTAGTTTTTAGAAGCACAGGGTATTTATTTAGTTTATAAAAATTCAATACTGGTTACAATAGACCTGAAGGGCGAGGACATTAGATCCTGTTTTGTTAAACAATACTGTGTGCTTTCCTTCTACTTGTAATCCCTTTGAGCAGAATATAACAGGCTTTAGAATTTAGAAAGAGCAATATCAAAAAGTTATTGAAAGTCTGGAATACATATGTCTACTTATTTTAGCATGCTTTGTATTTCATATTTTTATTATTTGTTTTAGAAGTGATATTTTTGTTTTGTTTTAGCAGAAACAAACCACTTTTGATCAACCTGCTTCTTTAGTTTCCAAGCAGTCACCGCCAATATCAATACCTAAAAAGACTGACCAAAAATCCGTTTGTAAGACACCCAGCAGCAGAGCCTTGGAAGATTACATGAGCTGGTAATTACTTATGGCTCTTAACTTTGTGTAATAGAAATAACATGAGCTTTGGGGCCAAATAGATCTCGAGTTGAATCCTTTAAAAGTTTTTTGAATTCATACTATTCTTCTCATCTGTAAAAGGGGAGCAGAAGGTGGCTGCAATATATTTTTAAGGACTGTTGTGAAAGTCTCTGTTATATTGTAATCTGTACCTACAACCTCAATACTCTGAGTATGCAAAACTTCTTGATAATCATGCATTGCAACTTTGATACTTCTCTGTAATTGGGAGAGATTTTAAGGTTACATTCTTAGAGCTAAAGGGTAGATACGTTTTATAGCAAATGAGGTATTAATTGAAATATGATAGTTTCTGAGAGATTGTTTACAGGTGACAGTTCTGGGGATGTTCAGAGGTATAAGATGAATGGATGGGAATGAGGGATGAGTAAAGGAATTGGATGGTTGGTGCTAATAGGAAACAAGGGATGGTGCGAATGTAAATTAATGATATTCAAAGAAAGGAAATAATGGATGTGACACATCATATTCTTTAACTAGTGGCTATATTTTAATATATTTTTTAACGTCTTAGAGGATAACTTAAATCCATGATGTCTTTTGCTTTTCATTTTCATAATGTAATCTTTGATGTTAATTAGAAATGGTCTTAGAAATTTTATAACCTAGTCTCCTACCTACTATATATTACCTCATTTTATTATACTTAGAATGTTTTAAAGAATGATTGCTAACTACAATAATAATGCAGTTATTTCTTGTGAAATTAGCGTACTTTTTGTCAACAAATATTTGTAGAACTACTTTGTGCCAAGCACCATTCTAGGTACTGAGGAGACAATAGTAAATAAGACAAGCAAAAGCATAAATGTGAACTGAACGGCATTTAGCTCAAAGACTAAGTTCCCTGATGTAATTTGGCGTTCAGATATCTCTGGCAGGCTGCTGTAGAACATTATTGTTAGAAAGCACTCTTAAAACCTGTGATCAGCCATAGGGCTGACCTTTGCCTTGGATAAGTTCTTATAAAATAACCCCAACTTCATATTTCAAATGCCATCTGATTTTTTTTTAAATAAGGATCTTTTTTTGAGGGGGTGGGAGGTCTGGGAACAAAAATTACTTTCAGAAAGAATTTCCCCAAAACAAATTTCTTGTGTTGGTGTATCTAGGATAAATAATTCAGCTGTATTATGAAAACTGGCTTGGGTTCTGTTTAACGTGACAGATTTAAGTTTATGTCCATCTTTTAAAATCACACAAAAACTAACTTAGACTCTTGTTTTTAAATTTTTTAATGTTTTAAATTAAAAAACTATCTTTCCTAGTTTTAGAACTCCAGTTGTAAAGAATGACTTTCCACCTGCTTGTCAGTTGTCAACACCTTATAACCAACCTGCCTATTTCCAGCAGCAACAGCAGCAAATACCTGTTACTCCACTTCAAAATTTACAGGTTTGATAAGCTTTATCTATGATAGTACGTGTTAAGGTATGATCAATTTCAAAGGCTTTATTATTACAGTATCTAGTTGTTAGGAAAAGTCTTAAGAACTTGTCAATTCTTAGTTCCATTAAGCAAAACTCTTTTCTGATAAGGGTACCTCTTGACTTTGACAGGTTAGTTATTAAAGAAGCTAATGAAGTTTTTTTCAATAACTGGGCCAGAGGACCCAGTTTGAATAGCTAGATAAAACTTCTTTTGTAATCAAGGTTACTTTTTATTTCATTTAACTAATTAAGCCAGCTGTTAATGAGCAGCCTCATTTCATTGGCTGCTGAATAAACAGGTAAATTTTTGTAAAAAATCAGAATAGCAAGATGAGATGTTACTAGAATATACTATAACACTTAAAAATTATAAACGAATTTTTTTTACTGGTGAGGCGATTGCATTGCCATCTGTAGAAAAGTTAATTTAGACACTCTCCTGACATAAATACTAAAATTAGTTTCTAATAACTATCTGAGAGACAGCTTAATACTGATAGAAAGGATGGGCTTTGAAGGGAGGTGCCTGGCCATGAATCTTGGCCTCACTCCTTACCAGCTGTATGATATATAAACATATGTTACACACACACATATATGTATCTTAAAACAGAACCTGGTACTTAGTAAATAATAAAAATAGCAGCAATTATTATTTAAATAACAAAACAGCAAGAAAAAAATAACCCATAAGTAATTAATTAAACAAATCAAGAGATAAGAAAGTTAGATAACAGAAAGTAGAACAGTGGTTACCAGGGGCTAGAGGGAGGGAGGAATGGGGAGTTAATATTACTAGATATAGTTTCAATATAAGATAATGAAAAGTTCTGGAGATGGATGGTGGTAATGGTTACACAACAATGTGAACGTACTTGATGCCACTGCATTGTATACTTAAACATGGTTAAAATGGTAAATTTCATGTTATATATATTTTACCACAATTAAAAAAAATAGAACTGAGATTTATTCAGATCTTGTTTCAGCTTGGTTAATCAGGCTAATCAGGTGCTCTTTGTGTTTTCACCTTCCTTGTCAGCTCAGAATAAGTCCTCTCATTCCATTCCATCTGTTCAAAGCTTTTATAGGTCCACAGAGAGCTCTAGCATAAGGGAAGGGAAGAAAGGGAACATATAGTAGATCAGTTGAAAGTCTGCTGAGGAAATGCTATGGTTCAAATTAAGTAACTTGTTGAACATCACCCAGCAGAAAGGGAGCATGGCTGAAATTTGCATTTGTCGAGTTGACTCTGGAGCTCTTAGAACCTTAGCTCACTGTTTTTCTATAATGTAATGCTAAATGAGAAAATTTGTGTGTTATATATATATAAATATGCAAGTAAAGAGGTTTGTGTAAGAAAAAGATAAAGATGAAAAGTGATAGCTTAAGAATTTATATGTTGGTTATTAACCCCCCAGCCCCAATTCTTCTATTTATGTATTTAGGTTAAGTAAAGGCAAGTTAGAGGGGAAGACCTTAGATGTTTGTCTGTATATTAATTTAATAAGTTTATTTCTTTGACTAAAGTATGTAAATTCCCTTTTTAAAATAATTGTGACTAATATCTAACTAAAATTTAAGATGATTTCAAAGTTGGAAGTATTTCATGATATTAAATGTAAGCTAGTTTCTCAGGCATATTATTTGACCCTTTGAATCTTTTTTGTCTTAATTATTTAGATTTCAGCATCCTCTTCAAACGAATGCATTTCAGTGAAAGGAAGAATTTATTCCATTTTGAAGCAGATAGGAAGTGGAGGTTCAAGTAAGGTAAGTATCTTAAATATTTAAGAAACAAATGAAAATATCTTAAACTTAACTTTCTTTGTCTTTTTACCTTTTTGGTCTCTTTCTTAACTTTTAGGGAGCTATATTGCCCTTCAACCAAAAAAATCCTTCTCAGCCCCTGCTCCATTTCCTCTCCCCGATAATGATGTATCTCTTAGGCCCATCTCTTAATTCCAATTCCCTGTTCTTCCCTCTTAATGTCCTTTTTCCTAATTTCTTCTCTAAATAACATTAACTTTGACTTAAGGGTGGCAAATGACAGCTATGTTATTATCACAAAAAAATCTTTCTGAAAGTCAGGATCATGATATAAATAATATACTTAGGTTGTTTAATATGACTAATCAGCAAGTTTTTTGACTAACGGATTATGTTTTGAGTTTTTCATTTCAAAAACAGTTTAGTAACATGAATTTCTGGAATTAGAATAGATCGTTTCCTAAATTTATATGAGTTCTGATTTTATATGGTTCTAATTCTGTGAGTGAAAGGCATCTCAAAAGAGTTCTCTAAACTTACTATCATCAGTTCTTCTCATTATCTTCACTTAAATCCACTTGTCAGATTTTTTACCTTCATCACTCACTAAAATAATTATCAAGATTACTAATAAGCTCCACATTTTTGCCAAATCTGATTCTTAGCTTTGATTTTGGGTTACTTGGCATTCGGGATAGTTGATTATTCTTTTCTCACGGAAACTTTCTTTTTCCACGTAACATGTCTCAGTTTTCCTCCTCTGCAACTAGTTGTTCTTTTCAGTCTTCCTCATGTCCCTGATCTCAATGGTGCAGTGCCTCAGCTCAGTCTTTGAGCTCTTCTCTCTCTTAACTCGTTCTCTTAGTGTTCTTATTCAACTCATGGTTTTAGATACTAGATATATGCTGACAATTCCTAGACATATTTCCAGCTCAGACCTTTCCCTTGAATTTCAGACTCGTATGTCCACTTTGACTGCTCAGCATCTCTTCTCAGGCGTCTGCTAGATATTTAAATCTTAATATGTTCCAAAGATAACTCTCGCTCCATAGGCTTTCCCATTTTAGTAAACTGCAACTTCATTCTTCCAATTGCTGGGCCAAAAACATGTAGTCATCATTGAGTCTACTTATTCTCACACATATATCCAGCCAATCAGCAAATCTTGTTGGTTCTACCTCAAAGTATATCCAGAATCTGACTATTTCTTACCACCTCCACTATTATCACTTTGGCCCAGGCAACTACCATCTTTTCATCTGGATTATTACAATAGCCTTTTAACCAGTCTCATTGACTTAGTCCTTATTCTCCTGGTCGATTTTAACATTAGTCAGTTTTCCTCCACATATCCTCATGTATTTGCTCAAGTGTCTTCTCAATCAGTCCTTCCTCACTCTCTTTAAAACCGTATCTCCCACTTCCCATCACTCATGAGCTCCATTCCCCTCTCCTGCTTTTTCTCTGTAGCTCATCTTCTAACATGCTCTGTAATTTACTTACTTGGTTTGTTGCTTATATCCCCCTCGATTGAATACAGGTTCCATCATCATATGGATGTTTGTCTGATTTGCTCAGTGATATTTGTTCTGTTAATCTGTACTAGTGTCTAAAACATAAGGGAGACTAAAGTATTTGTTGAATGAATGAACTGTTTCTCCTCAGCTCTTTTGCTGTTATAAGTTAAGGATGAGATATGAAATGAAGCCTGTTAGGTTTATTTTAAATTTTACTGTTAATTTTCTAAGCCAGCTAAGACTATCTTGTTAACTAATTATGAATAAGGTACGTACAATACCATAAATAGCAAGTTTTCAATAATATTAGTTTCTTTTCTGTATGCATTTCCTTTATTCTTTCCTTTGCCTCAAATTTTAGGCATGGCGATAAAGGGATAATGCAACTGATTTTTATCAATATATTTGAATTACCTGATTTAGTTGCTTTAATAGAAATTATTTGGTTAATATTTATTATTAGTTATTTAGCTATATTTTAATAGTGTCAAGGAAAGGTATTTATTTAGTGGCTTATCTTCAGAGAATGTAGAATAATTTTAACAGTGTTTAGATATTTTTTCTTTGGAGTATAATAAAGATTTATAAGAGCATAATCTTATTTAAGTCAAGGGCCAAGCAATAAAGCCATGACCAGCTCATACTTTCTTAATGTGATTAAATTATTGTTATTTAATTCAGTTATGATGGAGTTGGAAAAATCAACATGCCTTGGGGGAAAAAAACATACTTTATGGAACTAACACTGTTTATTTTCTTTCTAGAGAGTAGGCAGTGACCAACTTACGCTGTGTTAAGAGCGTTTAGAAAGGTCATGGGGCATTCATAGGATGGCCAAGCCACCGGCCTTAGTAGTTCTTTTATTAACTTCTCATAAAAACTGACAAATTATAACTGACACTTTCTGTGTGAAATGGAAATAAGGGCTACCTAATCTACCTCATCAGTTATTATAACAAGAGTTTTGTCAGAGCAGAGGTAATAGGAGAGTAAAAGCATACAAATGCAAAAAGTTGATTTAAAAGTTTCATTTGTTCAAATTTTTTGATATCTTATTATATAGTTTTAATATCCTGCAGATCTTTCTGATATACCTGACAACTTAAATCTGTTTTTAAATGTCCACTTTATTCTGTCCTAATTGTCTTTAATGGTGGTAACTAACATTTGCTACACTCCGAACACATCATCTCAGTCATCCTTCCAAACCTGTATGGTAGGTACTAACGACATATTTATTGTGTTAAAACAGAATGGTAGATATCTCAATTCTTTGAGATTTGTAAGGCTGTTTACCTTATACAGAATGCTATTTTAAAATTATTTTTATCTATTTCCTTGCTATTTTCCACTGACTCTTGACCTATCATTGTTTTATGCCCCTCCCCCCTTTAATTTGCTATGTGTGTAAATAAACCTAGTAATACTTTGTTTTGTGTTTAAAATTTTTAAAGTAACTAAGCTGTACTTGACAACCTAATAGGTTCTCCTTATTAGTGCAGTTGCAGTGCATGAACCTGATATATACGAGCATTTTTCTCATTTTTTGCCAGCATCTGCCGGGTTGTCAAGGTTAAATGACTTTTAAATAAATGATGTTTACTTCAACATGTTAAAGAGATAAATGAGTCTAATTTTCCTTGCTTACACTGGCATTTTGTGTTTGAATTCTTGCCCCATCCCTTTTGCTTTTTTGCTGAAGATTAGACACATTAGCGGTGTCTTATACTTTTCAAAATGTATAATCTCCATTAGTATTGCTTAGAAGTTGGCTGTCATTATAGCTGCAGTAATTTGACCTGGATCTTAGAAATCTGACGACGTGCTTACAGGATCTGGTTCCTATAAAATTGACGTTGAAAATTAGACCTAATCTACTATTCACAACTAAGTATACTGATAGCTTACAATTAGTACATATTTTTAAGTATTCTCTGTTTACCACATGAATGAAATTGTCAACTTCAGGCACAATGGGAAAAACACTAACTGAAATAAATTGACTGTTTATTACAGCCTTTAGTCTTCCTTAAGATTTCTGAATGTCTTTTTCTTTAGGCTATTTCCCTAGATAGAATGTCTTTTTCTTTAGGTAATTTCCCAGCAGAACATATATGAAATTTATATTATCTTTCTCATATATTGATATAGAGACTTAGGGTTTATGCCTTTGAGTTACTGAAAGCCCATTGTCATAGGTAGCTGAGAATGTACTACTTACTCTCCTAAAATGTTTTTTTCTTCTATACTCAAAATAAGCCCAGACATTTTTAATTATTCATATCAGTATTCCTTAACCTGTCTTAATAAATTTAGTATTGTGTTAATACAATTCTAAACTTTTCCCTTTGTTCTACTATATAGGTATTTCAGGTATTGAATGAAAAGAAACAGATACATGCTATAAAGTATGTGAACTTAGAAGAAGCAGATAATCAAACAATTGATAGTTACAGGAATGAAATCGCTTATTTGAATAAACTACAACAACACAGTGATAAGATCATTCGACTTTATGATTAGTAAGACTTTTTTTTTTTTAATTTAAAAGAAAACTTTTGGAGGTATAATTCTTCTGATAAATACCTAATAAGTCTTAATAGTATAACCTAACCATTTATTGTTTTGTTGTTTTTATTTGTTTTTAATGGTAGTGAAATCACAGACCAGTACATCTACATGGTAATGGAGTGTGGAAATATTGATCTTAATAGTTGGCTTAAGAAGAAAAAATCCGTTAATCCATGGGAACGCAAGAGTTACTGGAAAAATATGTTGGAGGCAGTTTACACAATTCATCAACATGGTATTTTAAAATCTCTATTATGTAAAGTTAAAATATTCATTAATAGTGTCATCTTAGAGAAATATACCTACAATTTTAAGATATTGGTTATTGTCACCTTTAGACTAAATAAACTAAATATTTGAAAATTTATTTAAAGATGAAGAGACAAAATCATTTCTTTAAAGCACTGTTAACCAGAGAAGATAGAGCATGAACACAAGTTCCACATCCGTAAATACAAAATGTATCTTTATCAATATTAATGCAGTCTCATAATCCTAAATCTTCGAATACTTGGAGTATAGCAGATCTGAGACTTTGGGGTTCAGGCATCCTAAAAATCTAAGATATTTCACTCATTCTAGTTTTTTTATATGAAGTGCCTTGTGTGAGAGTTGGTTTTTATTTTTATTTATTTATTTTTTAACTGTTAGCCTTATCTTTTGGCTTGGTTTTTTACTTTACTTGGACTTGGTTCTTTTTAGGCTTCTCTACCTTTGTTTTATCCTTTTTAATAACTATTAACCTGGATAATCGTAATTTGTCTCCTCATGTCTCCCTTCTTATAAGTTGAAAGAATTCACCAGTGATGAAGATAAGGCTATAGGGATGGAGGTGTCAGGAACATGAGGGGCTCACCATCTGACAGTGTAATTTACAATGCTCTCTAATGGGTGGCGAATTACAGTGGTTAAGTATAAACTCTGAAGCCAGCTGCTTGGGTTCATCTCATGGCACTGTCACCTAGGCCCTGTGACACTGAAAAAATGACTTAAAATCTTTGCCTTAGTACCTCACCTAAAAATGGGGATAATAGTACTTACCCTAACATTGGTATAAGGATTAAATGATTCAATACAAGCAACAAACTTAGAATAGTGCCTGGCACATAGCAGGTGCTATATGTTTGTAGACTGTATTAAAAATGAATATTTAATTTGATTGACTAATTAAAGGAATCCGTTTGGCCAGTAGATTGTGAATTTTTTTGTACTTACAATGTTTTACATTGTCTAACATTATAATGGATTTTTATTTTGAAGGAATTGTTCACAGTGATCTGAAACCTGCTAACTTTCTGATAGTTGATGGAATGCTAAAGCTAATTGATTTTGGTATCGCAAACCAAATGCAACCAGATACAACAAGTATTGTTAAAGACTCTCAGGTGAGACTTAATGAATGGTTGCTTACCACACAGTAGAATTTAATTTCTTTTAACCTGTGAAGTATTATTTTGCTAATGGGGATTTTATCTTCACCTACCTCATTAAATGACTCGAACCTTTTTTATAAGAATGGGTACTTTAACTACAAAAACAAATCAAAACCATGACTAATACAAATTTGTATAGTCAAGATCCAGTAGAAATATATCCAGCAATTTTGAATGATTGTTCTATAGCTGAGTTAGAGAAGCGGTAATACCTATCTTGGAAATCATCTTGGTCATTCATTATCTAAAATTCACCCAAAACTTGGTCTCAGAGTTTTCCAGTAGCAGCCAAAGAAGGAATTGCAGTTACATGTTTTGCATTGTTCATGAGGTAAGATTATTTCACTCTTCCAGAGAAGTAAGGCTTTTCCTATCAGTTACATTTAGGAAAAAAAAAATTCTTAAGTAGGCTTTCATATTCAAAGCACTATAATAAATAGTGTACTCAGCTGAATTTTAGAATAAAATAATGCATTTAAAATTGGCATCATCCTACTGTGAAAACTTGCATCCCATCTCAGTTCAGATATGGGCTCAGGGAGTATTTGGAGAAAAGGTAGATTGTTGGTTGGCTGGTTGATTTTTAAAAAGCATTGTGAGTCTATTCCAACACAGGAATGAGTGATTGATCGATTCTTTCATAATTTATTTCTGTTAATATAATTCTAGCCTGGACAGTTTTACGGTAGTTGCCTACCATAACCACAGAAAAAACTCAGCGTTCTGAAAGGAGCCACTTTGCTGATTATGAGCCCAATTTATTTTGCTGGAGTTATGAAGAAATTTATGTCTTAATATTGCTGTTGTTTGAGTTTTTCAGATATATTACTGAAATCTGTAATTACCTAAGTTTCCAAGACTCTGGCATTTGTGTTTTTACAAATCTAAAGCAGAATGAGGTATTTTCATTGATTTGTGTTTTCTGTGATTTGGCAAACAGGTTGGTACAGTTAATTATATGCCACCAGAAGCAATCAAAGATATGTCTTCCTCAAGAGAGAATGGAAAATCCAAATCAAAGGTACTATAAAAGTTATTTACATCCCATTTACCTTGTATCAATAGGGTATATTCTATTCTCTGAATACACTTAACAGATAACTGAAAGTTATTTTAAGTTTTAAAACTTAATATATTACAGAGATTACAGGCCATTACAGAGATTATTGTGGGATTTAATTTCACCCTTCTTCTTTGGTTTGAGATTGTTCTTTAATGTTATGCTTTTAATATGGCGATGCCTCACAGTGTGCTCCTACAAGAAATGCACCTAGATATTTCTTGAGTTTTAAAACTAAAGAAAAAAAATTAGGACTAAATTAGCTCTGATTTGGACACCTTAAATAACAGAATTGATAACCTTTGAAGTGTCATTTTGTTTCTTCTGTGATTCTTACATTTTATTTCATACCACTTATTCACTTGTGGATACTACATTTCCAAGTACAACTCTAGAATATACTTTTTCCTGGCCTGCCATTGGCTATTTTCCCATGTACCTTATTTCATCATCTCAGTGAGCTTTGTGTTAGCCTCATTAGTGCCTCGTGGACCCATTTTGCCTGTAATAATGCCTCCAACTCCCAAGCTAATCCTTTCTCCATAGCAGTGTAACCAAGCGGATACAAGCACACATTGTTGTCCAAGGACAGGATTCAAGTAATAAATCTTGCCTCTTCATTAACTGTCTTTTCAACTTGCCTAGATTCTTCATCTGTAAATTAATTTACAAACAATATCTATTTTAAAAGTAATTAAGGTGTAAGTGAGAAAGAATATAATAGTACATCGTCCAGCTCATAATAATTGCTGAATAAATGTGCTTTTATTTACCAAATATATTTTCCTAGAAATTGTGGCTGCTAAAAACCTTTTCAAATAACTGCCTAATAGTCTCTCTTATAAAATTATTTTTATATCTGTTTCACTTCCCTTTTTCTTCTCATACTTAGATTTGTTGTCCTCTTTTTTTCTTTTACTTAATTAGACTTGCCATGGTTTTGTTAATTTTAAAGAAAAGAGTCTTGATTTTATTTATTAGTTCTATTTTCATAGAATTAATTAATTCTCTCTAATAAGCTTCTGCTTTTATCTTTATTCCCTTTAGGTTTTCTTTTCCTAGCTTCTAGATTTGAATAAGTGCTAATTTAATTTTAGTATTCTTATAATTAAAATATTAGTGCTGAATTTTACTGAGTTTTACTTTAGCTTCCACTTCCAGGTTTTCCTGTAATATTTCTTACTTCCATTAATTCTATAATTTGTAGTTTCAGTTTTAAAATTGTTTCTTTTTTACATTAAAATAAGATTTATTTTAAGTTGCATGTAGGGTTTAGATTTTTTTCAGTTGTTAACTCAGTGCTTATTTATTTATTTTAAATTAGTAATTATTACCTTTATTTACTTATTTACTTTTCAATCTCCCACCTCCCCCTTCCCCCTCCCCTCTGGTAACCACTAGTCCATTGTCCATGTCCCTGAGTCTCTGTTTGTTTGTCCTGTTCTTTTGTTGCTTTTAGGTTTATATCCCACATATAAGTGATATCATGTGATTTTCAACTTTTTCTGTCTGGCTTATTTCGCTTGGCATGATTATCTCAAGGTCCATCCATGTTGTTGCAAATGGCAGTATTTCATCTCTTCTTATGGCTGAGTAATATTCCATTGTATATGTGTACCATAGGTTCTTCAGCCAATCATCTGTTGTAGGACACTTTGGTTGCTTCCATGTCCTGGCCACTGAGAATAATGCTGCTGTGAACATTGGTGTGCAAATATCTTTTCGAATATGAGTTTTCAAGTCTTTGAGGTAAATACCCAGTAGAGGGATTGCTGGATCATATGGTAGATCACTTCTTAGTTTTTTGAGGAACCTCCATACTGTTTCCATAGTGGCTGTACCAATTTGCAATTCCATCAGCAGTGTGTGAGGGTTCCTTTTTCTCCACATCCTCTCCAGCGTTTGATATTACTTGTCCTGTTGATTATAGCAATTCTAATAGGTGTGAGATGGTATCTCATTGTGGTTTTGATTTGCATTTTCCTAATAGCTAGCGATGTTGAGCATCTTTTCATGTATTTGTTGGCCGTTTTATGTCCTTTAGGGAGAAGTGTCCATTCAGGTCCACTTCTCATTTTTTGATCGGATCGTTTGTTTCTTTGTTATTATTGAGTTGTGTGAGTTCTTTGTATATTTTGGATATTAGGCCTTTCTTTATCAGAGGCATTGCTTGCAAATATATTTTCCCATTCAGATGGTTGTCTCTTTACCTTGTTGACGGTTTCTTTTGCTGAGCAGATGTGGTCCCTTTTAGTTTGATGTAATCCCATTCATTTATTTTTGCTTTTACTTCCCTCGCCTTTGAGGTCAAATTCATAAAATCTTCTTTAAATCCAAGTCCTTGAGTTTAGTTCCTATGTTTTCTTCTATGCATTTTATTTTCAGCTCT
>NW_006494614.1:16026121-16064891 GCF_000325575.1 Pteropus alecto | reverse complement strand
GAAGTACCATCCTGAAGTCTCTGTCATTTACGTTGCATATTTCTATGTCCGTAAGCTTATTTTCCGGAGATTTTTCTCTTTCTTTCTGAGATGCCTTGTCACCTTGGTTGTTCATGGTGTTTAATGGACTATTTCTCCACCTGGGCATTAATGGAAGTGTATTCTGCTGTTTTTCCAGAAAGAAGGTGCTTTTCTTTTGGTGTAAGCCTCTTGGATCCATGCTTTATGTAAAGCCTTAAAAATGCCTTTAAAAAAATTTTTTTTATAGATATTTAATCACCCTCGCTACCCTCAGTTTCATTCCTAGTCAGTGTAAACAACAGTCTCAGCAGCGTTTGCTCAGATTCCCCTGGGGCTCATCGTGATCATTCTTGGAGAGTATGTGGGGAGGGGCCCTCTGGGTTGGGAGTTGCGGACTGCAACTCAGCCTCAGTTTTGCAACTGGGGCTGGTAAAAATCAACTGTTGTTCCTTTGCAGTCCCATCCTGCTTCTCTGCTTTCTGCCCTTTTGATTGGACCCTGCCGCCCACCATGGGGAGCTCACCGCACCTTCACCCCTTGTCCTTCTCCTGCAGGGAGCTCCGGAGGCTGCGAGAGGCAGTTTCTTTATTTCTCCCAGGCCAACGCCAGACACCGGGATTCTGACCTGTAGTAGCTCTTATGAGCAGATCCCATGCTCAGATGTGCTGGTGTGCAATTTGGGCGTTTTTTATTGAGTTTTAAATATTCAGCTTATTGTTGTTTCAAGGGGAGAGATCTGGGGACGTCTCTCACTCCGCCATGTTTCCTTCCTCAAAGTGATAGCTTGTGTTCTTGGGTTTAAAATAGCTCAACTTAAATAACATTTTAAGAATTTATATGTACTTTTATACTATAAATTTATATAAAAATGTATTGTAATCTAATAACTTTAGGGAAAACAAGTTAATTTAAAATTTGCAGTTATATTTTTTAGTTTTGTAATTTTCAAGCTGACAAAAATATAATACTTTGTTTTAGTTGAAATATTTTAATTATGAGTTGAAAGATTTAAAGTGAAATATCTCTTGATAAAATATATTAAAAACTTGAAAAAGATGTTTTGTCATGTAAACATCATCTGATACGTGCACAGTCATTGAGGTTTAGTTATGATTTTAAATATTAGGGTTTGTACATATATATATGTTTGTGTATATATAATATTCTTACATGTAATTTTATATTAAAATATGACAACTTTTTGTTTCTTTTTTTTTTTTTTGCAACCTAGATAAGCCCCAAAAGTGATGTTTGGTCCTTAGGATGCATTTTGTACTATATGACTTATGGGAAAACACCATTTCAGCATATAATTAATCAGATTTCTAAATTACATGCTATAATTGACCCTAATCATGAAATCAAATTTCCTGATATTCCAGAGAGAGATCTTCAAGATGTGTTAAAGGTAATGTTAATAGTATATAGATATAGAGAAACAGTATATCATATACAGTTGACCCTTAAACAACTCAGGGGTTAGGGGGACCCATACCAGTGCCATCCCACTCCACCCCAACACAGTCAAAAATCTGCATATAAGTTTTGACTCCCCAAAAATTTAACTATTAATAGCCTGCTGTTGACTGAAAACCTGAATGATAACATAAGTGTCAATAAACACATTTTGTATGTTATATATATTATATGCTATATCCTTAAAGTAAAATAAGCTAAAGAAAAGAAAATGTTATTAAGAAAATCATAAGGAAGAGAAAATACATTTACAGTTTTTATTGACAAATATCTGCATATAAGTGGGCCACATAGTTCAAACACATGTTGTTCAAAAGTCGACTGTACATAAAAATGTTTGCTTGAAAGAAATACAGCTGAAATGATTAGAATAATGTAACTTGCTTAGCTATAAGTAACTGGTCCATTGAAAGGAATTGCTGATTGAATTAGCTTTTTAAGACATGTTAAGTTCACTTTGAAGGTATTAGTTTTAAAATGTATAGTTGGGGATTTTGCAAAAATGACATGAAATAATCTCATTTCTGAGTGGGCTATCTAGAAAGCAACTTCTGTAATACAATGCAATCTGAAAGAGTACTTTATCAATATTATATAAGAAAACTTGCTTTGTTTTAAAAAATTAATCTTTATTTTTATAGCGTTGTTTAATAAGGGACCCTAAACAGAGGATATCCATTCCCGAGCTTCTGGAGCATCCATATGTTCAAATTCAAACTCATCTAGGTACTTCTTTAAAAATCAATTTATTACCAGATTACTAATATAAACAGACTTTTAACTATAACAAGAAGAAACATTCTGAATTGGCTGCTCTTTCCAAGACTGCCTTCTTCCTTAAGGAAGTTCCTTTTATGCTAAATACTAAAATAAACGAAATTGCCTTTTTTGTTTGTTTGTTTGTTTACTTGCTAGCATATATTTTTACTTATCCTAGATAAGAGGCTGTGATCAGTGATAAATTACAAGAATGCTAATTATTGTGCTGAAAAACAGAATGTGTATTGGTATACGAAGTTATAGTTTTCTTATTGGTACCAGTGTGTTAATGATTATAATTTCTTATAGGTAATCAGATGGCTAAGGGAACCTCTGAAGAAATGAAACATGTCCTGGGCCAACTTGTTGGTCTGAATTCTCCTAACTCCATTTTGAAAGCTGCTAAAGTAAGAATTTCTATTGCTTACCTAAATTCATTTTAATTGTTGTGTATAGTTTAGTAAGTTAGACACTTAAAACAGGTAATTCAAAGGAAAGTTGGTCAAATCGTCAGGTCAGCTATGAAGTATATATCTACATTTAGATACTTAACATGTGCTTTTTGACAAATATAGATTTATGTGATTTACATTATTATTGTGCAGATAGCACAATTGAAAGTAGATTAACATATAAAGTGCATTCAGAAGATTGATGTCAGGTCTCAACTGGAATAAAGTTAACAAGAAATCTGTCTTTTAAATCAATACCATTTTTAACACAGCTTTTGAATTCATGTCCTCTAGCCAATTTTTTTTCTTAAACCATCTTGGAGGGTGAAGTGGGTAAAGAAGATCAAATATATGGTAGCTGAAGGAAACTGGACTTCGGGTGATAAACAGATGTCAAATTGTAATGTACACCTGAAAATTATATAATTATATTAACCAATGTTATTCCAATAAACTTAATTTTTAAAATGTTAAAAAAAAAGCATCTTAGCAGAATTACAGTATTTGTCAATGTAATAATTTCTGTGAAGCTAAATGTAGCTCAGTACATTTCTCAAAGCAAATGTCTCAAACCCGTCAGCCTTCCAATGCCATTTTATATCTATACCCAAATTTTTAAATCTCACTGCCATCAGACACCTAGTCATTTCCAGAACCCTATGTGTGCTATTGACTAACTTGTTTAGTTGCTAAGCAATTACTAATTATATATTTCAATTGTAACATTATTATAAAATTATGGGAAGTTTTAGCTCTTTGGGTATGGGAAAAGCCAGTCTAAGATGTCAAGAACTTGGACATATTTTGCATTCATATAATATAAGGAAAATTTTCCTAAATTTTCTCAAGTTTTCCTGATGGCCAAATCAATGGCTTTCGGAATTAAATTGGACAATATTTGCTTCGTAATTTTACTCTATGTTTTATATCTCCATATTTTTAATTTCTACCATTGTGTTAGTTTGAAGCCTTTTAAAATAAAATCGAGGTGGATTGTCATAACCTTTATCACTAAGATTATGTGTCCCTTGATGTCAAAGATGTCATCTTCATAAATTAGGTGTTGACGTAGCCTTAAACTCTTTTTCAAATCTAGGTTTTATTCTACGGCCATGCTACCCTGAACAAGCATGATCCTGTCTGATCTTGGATGCTAAGCAGGGTTGGGCCTGGTTAGTACTTGAATGGGAGACCAACTAGGAAGACCCGATTCTGTAGGCGTAAAAAAATAAATAAGGGATTGTAAGCTGACAAGGTCCTTGAAATCTGTGGGGTCAACCAAGGGTTGCCTTGCCTTAAAAAAAAAAAAATAGATTTTAATATAGCTAATTGTACTTATTAATATAACAATTTGTATGATTTTTAAAAATTTCTTCTATTCTTTAGTTTAAATGTCATTGGAATGTATATTTCCTGACAGGTGTATTTTTCAGTATGGGAATTCATTTAAGACTGGCTTTATTTAAGTAAAAGTAAGGAAAATCAAGAAGGCTTTGAAGATAAGTACATACATATGCTTTATTAATAGCATATTAAGAGCATTTCTCTTACAGAAAGATTGAGCTGCATCTCATGATAGCTGGTTATTAGGCCAGGCTAGGTGTTAAAATTCTTAATTATTTCCAGCAGTTTGTAAAATGACTTCCTAATTATAAGAACAAGAGAGAGATGTATTACACATTAAAATATGTGGTTATCCTTATTAATCTGATAATACATTGAATTTTAAAAATTACAAAACAGATATGTGTTTTTAATTTCAGACTTTATATGAGCATTATAGTAGTGATGAAAGTCATGATTCTTCTTCATCATCCAAGACTTTTGAAAAAAAATGGGAAAAAAAATGATTCATAACCACTCAGAAGCTGTCAAGTATCACCTGTAAAATATGTTGGATTGTTACACTCCTGATTCTTTGGACATCTGCTCTTGAAGACAACTTCTCTCTGAAATGTTATTGGCAGAAAAATTCAGTGGATTATCCTCAAAAGAAAACTGTAAAAATAATAACCACTAATGACACTATATATTAAATTGTAGAATTTTTTTCTCTTATGCTTTTCTGTAAATCTAACCTAGTTGATATCATTTCACACTTGGAGCTATGGGTGGACAACTGAAATATATTCTGAAGAACTATGTAAATAAAGCTTTGTAGAATAAAACGACAGTAAAATTTCAAAGCTGTAAAATGATTTTCTTCAAACAAATGTATTGGTGTGGTAGCAAAATTCTTAATAAAAATTGAATTAAGGGAAGACATAAGAGTAGACCTTTAGTAAATGAATGTTGGTGGGATTAGGGGGTGGGGGAAAGAATTCCAAAGGTTTTAATCCTAAAATAGATTTCCTAATTGCTTTATAGCACTGAGATAGTCCAGAGTTTTAGGGCTGCACTTGACTCTTAATTCTCCCTTTTGATTCTTCATAATGTCTATTGTTTTTGAGGTTTAGAATATCATTCTGGATTCTGTGGTGTAAGTTGTATAGGATGCCCTTCTTATATGACTTGCTTCGTAATGGGTAATTACAAATGTGATCCCAGAGTCTCTGGAATTGAATCTAGTAGGTTAAATGTATCATCACATAGTATTCTTCCCCTTTTTTTTTTTTTTTTACATTTTGATATTTTTTTAGAGCAGTTTTTGGTTTGCAGCAAAATTGAGGGGAAGGTGCATTGATTTCCTATGTAGCCCCTGCCCCTATTCATGTATAGCCTCCCCCATTATTGACATTCTCCAACCAGAGGTGCATTTGTTACAATTAATGAACCTGCATTGACATACTATAATAATCACCTGAAGTCCATAGTATACATAACAGTTCATTTTTGATGGTGTACATTTTATGAGTGCAGACAAATGTTGTAATAACATATATCCAACATTATGCTAATATCAGAGTATTTCTACAGTCTTAAAAAGTCTGTTTCATCTATTCATCCTTTCCCTATCCCCCAGTGCCTGGCAGCCACTGATCTTTTTATTGTCTCCATAGTTTTGACTTTTCCAGGATGTTATATACAGTTGACCCTTGACCAACACACATTTGAACTGTGCGGGTCCACTTATTCGTGGATTTTTTTCAATAAATACCTGTACTGTTTTCAATCTGGGGTTGAGAATCTGCAGGTTTGGAGTGTTGACTGTATGCAATGATCTACGCCATTTTATATAGGAGACTTGAGCATCCACGGTTTTTGGTATCCCTGCAGAGAGGAACCAGTCCCCCTCAGATACTGAGGGACAACTAAGTTTTTGGAGAGTCTAAAGTTATATGTGGATTGACTGCAGGGGTTGGTGCAGCTAACCATTGCACTGTTCAAGGATCAACTATCGTTGGAATTATATAGTTCATAACATATTCAGGTTGGCTTTATTTACTTAGACATATGCATAAAAATTCCATATTTTATGTAATGATCCTGTGTCTAGAAAGGAGAGCTAAAAATACATGATGATTAACACTAAGTAAAACCTATAACAAAATATAACTTTCTTTGCTTCACTGTGGGATTCTTACCCTATAGTTCAGGGCCTCTTAGATCTACTGGATAATGAGTGACACAAAGAGAATACAAGTACATATGTTATTTTTTTCTTGCCATGTCATTTTAGAGTTTTTTATTTTTAAAAGTAATTACAAACAACTTTAGGATGTTCTCCATGGTTCTTACCCCTTCCTCTTTCCTCTTCCTCTCTGCTCTATTTTTTACCTCTAGAAAGTGTATTGTATTGAAGAGGAAAATGTTAACTAATTGCATTATTTAGTTACTTAATGAAGTAATAATGTTTATTGTGTTACAAGGTTTGTAGAGACATATATATATACACATATATATGGAATTAATTTGTATTCTATGTTATTAGAATTACACTAAATTAGCGTATTTAACAATAAGTCAGAAGGATCCCTATAGACACAGGTGAGGTAAGGAGGAGGTTGTGGGTGTTTTTTACATTCTTGCTACTACAAAAGTAAAGTGAGGCAAGAACACAGTTGACATTCAATCACATGGAACAGAGGATGCAGCTCAAACTGTTAGTCTCCACTTAATTCAGTGATATTGCGATATTTTTTTAAAAAATCATATATAATGAAGAAGGTGATAATTATTCATGGAGTAACAGTGGATGAGCTAGCCCTACCCTGGAGAAAAATCTGATAGGACTTTGGGGGAGTAGAGATGGACGAGGGATTGAAAAAAGACAAGGAGTGAGATTCTTTGGAGAAGGAGTGGGAGCCACACTGGGACTGCATATTGAGATACGTGCGCATGTTTCCTCTCTTTCCTTTGATGGGACTGATCAGCCTAAATAAACCTGGTACATTGCCTCTTCCATCTCATCTGTCTTTTTGGATAAATAGAAAGCAACCATAGATAAAGGTTTTTGCTTGTGAATCTCTCAGGTTTTGCCTCTTCCATCTCATCTGTCTTTTTGGATAAATAGCAACCATGGATGAAGGTTTTTGCTTGTGAATCTCTCAGGTTTTGGTTTTGTTTTGTTTTTTTTCCTTTACAAAATGTTACTATAAAAGAAAAATAGTCATGTTTTGGTTTTTTTTTCTTTGAATTTTTATGAGTTTGAGCCAAACCAACAACATACGACAGGGAACAAGATTTTAAATGCTCTGAAAATAGTCTCATTGTAAAAAAATAAAATAGAAAGAAGCATGAATAACTCCAATTCCTTCATCCTGAGTTAATTACTGTTAACATTTAGCCTATTCATACAATAGAGATAATATATTTATAATTTTATGCACATTCTTCCACCTACCTTTCTCAAGCATTTTCCTAAGTCATTTAAACCCTTCATAAATACAATTTTGATTCCTATGAAATATCCTATCATGAATGTATAAGGATATTTTCCTATTTTTTTCTGTGTAAAATAAAACAATAAACCTCTATAAAGTTGTTTTGTTTTTAAGAAATGGTTCTTAATGTTTGTTCAGAAACATAACTAATAACATAAACCCACAAAGAAAAATCACAATGCCCTCATGGATTTTTTTTTTTTTTAAATTATCGGCAATTTGATATTAGATTTGGAAAATGAGATTTAGTTTTACTTTTAAGCCATCCCTAATGTGTGGTGGCCAACCCAGTACCTTTGTAAGTAGACTTAAGCAATATTTTAGGGAGGAGACAAATGCTATCTATCCAGAAAATTCTGGTGGCTTCACTTTCAAAATATCTAGAATTCAAACAGTCTTCAACTCCACCTGTACCACATTCAATCATTGCAGTAACTTCCTAGCTGTTCTCTCTGTTTCCACTCTTGTCCCTCTGTACCCTGCTTCTTACAGAATATCCAGGACAATTTGTTCAAATGTGAGTCAGAGCACTTTGCCCCTCTGCTCAATACCCTTCAACTGAGTCCCATCTAATTTAGAGTAAATGCTCAAGTCCTTGCAGGATAGTCTTTCCTGCTGTATGCAGCCATATCTTAAAAGTGTTAGGCATACTATTACCTTATGGCCTTGGGCTGGCTGTTACCTCTTCTAAAATGCTTTTTCCCCAATTATCACTAGGCTTGTTTTCTCATTTCCATCTTGTGTTTGTTCAAATGTAATTTTCCTAATGAGGCCTTCTTTTAATAGCATATTTAAAATCGTAATCCCCTTCCCATTGTACTCTGTAATCCCTGTTGCTTGCTTCATTACTTTCTATAGGATTTATCCTTCTAACATTCTCTATAATTTAGTTTTTTTACTGTTTATCTCCCCTGTTGCAATACCAGTTCCCAGAATGCAGAGCTTTTTCTCGGTTTTGTCTATTTCCAGTGCCTAATACAATGGCTGGGCCATAGCTGACACTTGAATACATGAATAAAAGCTTTTCTTCCTGGAAAGAAAAAATTATAAAATATTTCTTACAGAGAAACTATTCATATTAGCAAACTGTGCTAGCCCAGCATACTAACGTAATTCTTATAGTATTAGACAAAATCCCACATCCTTTATGGATATCACCCCATTCTAAGTGACCTAGTTTGCAGCACTGAGATTTTAGGAATGAAAGATGTTCACAGAGGCAAACTCTTTTTCCAGACTTGCCCTTGACTGACAGGGAGGATTACATATAGAATTAAGAATTCGCCTTTCCACAGAGGCATAGCATGATACGTGGTCCTAGATGTTCAAATAAATGAAATAAGTCCCTGCCCTCCACCTCCAGATGCTTATTTCTGTGTTTCTCTTCCTGTGATACTGGGAGAGGAGGATTTTTTTTTTTTTTTTGTTTTTTTGTTTTTTTTGGCTGCAGCCCAGGTGTCCTGGCATTGACTTTCTAGTTCTTGCTGATACTATGCATGGTAGGGCAAATGCATGGACATGTTGACAAGACACGAAGGACAAGCCGCATGCCTGTGTAATCCCACAGCTTTGGGAGGCTGATGAGGATGGGATGCAAGGTGTGCTGTCCTTCCTCACTCTTTTGCTGTCTCTGAAGAGGATTCCCTTCTCCCATCTTTGGCAGGGATTCCCCAAGGGCTGACTGTGTCATAATCAGATATTCTCCCCACCCCAGGCTGGAGGCTCCTTCCCCTCCACAATCAGGCTGGCCCAAACCCTCCATATGGCTAGTGAGGGCCCCCTTGTGGTAAAGGCAAGAGGTACTGAGGTTGCTGCCCAAACAAGAAGTTTGGCAGCTGGTAGCCCAGTGAGTCAAAGTTCACTGTTCCTAGGTAGGTGTGGAGTAGCAGTGACACCAGTTGTGGTTCTGGTCCTAAGCAGGAATTTCTGGTTTTGTTGTCAGTCTGTATGAATGACTGATCTGAAACAAAACCACAGGGCTCAGCCAGGGATGAGCTTGCTAAATGGGTCAGGTCAGGTTGGAAGGCATCGTCAGTCAGTGCTTACCCAATCTATCTGGTGAGTGCCTCGAGCACTTTCCTTGCACTATTGCAAATCTCTGCATTTATTTTGTCCTCACCATCTGGTCTTTGCTGCAACATGGAACAAGGCAAGGAGAATTCAACTCAAGCGACAACTCATTATGATGAAGACTGAGATTTTTGTCTTCCTATAATCAAGATGGCTCTACTTGCAACATTCTCCTTTTTTTCCCTTGCCATTTCATTCACAGATTTAAACTCTAATTTTGCCTCTCGTTTATGCTTCTTTTCCCATACCTATTTCAACCACAATACCAATTTCTTTCATGAATCCTTCCTATTCTTTCATTCCTATTTTTAAACCACCACCCTTGTCCTTGTACCCACCTCACTGTTTTGTTCTCCAATCCATCACGTACAGCAGTGGTTTTCAAAGTGTGGTTTCTGAGCTAATAGCATCAGTATCACTTGGGAACTTGTTAGATATGCAAATTCTCAGACTTCCTGGATCAGAAACTTTGGGTGAGGCTCATTGTAGTTTAACAAGGCCTCCAGGTGAGAACCTCCGTGCTGCAGATGAACATCATAACCAGATTCACCAGCTAAAAACATTGTTTCATCAGTTGCCTCTTCAGCTCAGACATCTTGAATGGTTCCCCATTCCTTACAAGATTGAATTTGATCCTATCAACTACTATCTGCATTTTCTTTGCTCTAGTTGGACTCCTTATTCTTTGGCATTTTTATCATTCCATGCCACTCCCCTCCCCACGCTCTCCATACTTACTCATATCCTTTGTGTTTCCAGCAGCATAACCCAAGTCTTACTCCTGAGCCCAACTCAGAGTTTTCTCCTCCTAAACTTATTCTGGTCTTACATACTTACTTGCATGGTCTAATGTACTCAGATAGATAGCACTTATTTATCCTACCTTGTATTGATTTAGTATAAGGATCTAGTTTCCCCAAATACATTATAAGCTTCTTAAGGTTCTATAATATTAAACCTCTTAGCATCACACTCACCATGCCTGATTACTTCTTTATACTTTATATCGTCTTTCCAAAACTAGCCTAACGATAACACCTGATGCATTTGTGAAATACATTGATTCCCAAAGCTCCACTGTAGACTCCTGGACTGAACTCTTCAGCGGAGGGTCCTGAGGTTCCATAATTTGAATAAGTACGTAAGTGTTTCCCATCATCAAGCATGTTTAAGAAACATAGCTGTACAGTAAGTGCTTAAACATGTTGATTTTTTTTAAAACGGGTGACTTTTTGATTAAAAGAAACACACAGGAAGAAAGAGCCTTTGTTAGACACACTTTGTGAAGACACATGACAAGAATTTGCTGATTGCCTGAGTCTGTAGAGGAAGTCAGAGAGGAACAATCAAAGAAGGCAAATGGGGGTGAGATGCCAGGAGATACCGGCAAGGGCAAAGACAGAAAAACAGTGCAGGTGGACAGTGCAATTTAAATGACACTCTGCTTCTGGGAGGGGCATGCCACCTTAATGCCAGTTGATGAATGGGAATCCAAGTAGTAAAGTGGGCATGTGAGCGGGAATAAAAGGGAGATAATGACAATGTAAAAATTCCTTTTATGGTTTCTCACTCTATGAGCTGAGTGATTTTGACACTCATGAACCACCAGAAGCCAGGGAATTGCTTTCTCCCTGAACCATACATTCCAGGAATCCCTAAGAAAGCAGTCTTTTTTACAATGATATCATTCAGGCCACTCTGTGTCAATTTCTAGTTGAAACTGAGCCCAGAAAGTTAACAATATGCCTAACAATGTATATTGCTCTTTATATTCAGAATGGAGACCAGGATCCAGGCCTTCTGACTCAAGCATCCTAGGCCTCTTTGTAAAAAATAATTGTTAATTTTTAAGAGTCTATATTTTACGAATCTTGATTTTATCCAGACAAGAACAAGAAATACCTCACTTGATTCCAAATTTTCAGAAATGAGACCTAATTTTTAAAAAATGTTAATAACTGCGATGAATTGAAATAACGATGTAAAAGTAACTGTCAGAGTGGCTGGCATATACTTGGCCTTTAATGTCTCTCTATTTTTCTAGTCTTTGAATTATAATTCAGACCTTCACCTGAAAGTTCATCTATTTCCGTTGTTTGTATAATTAAGGTCATTGGCTTTGGAGTTATTCAGATCTGAATTTGAATCCTGGCTCTGTCATACACTGTGTAATTTTGTTCATAATTGTTTAATCTCTCTAAGCCTTGGTTTCTCTGCCTAGAAAATGAGAATAACAATACCTTGCATGATTGCTCTGAAGAGTAAATGTAATGCTGCTTAAACATGTTTAGCATGATGTCAGACATTTAGTAAATACTTAATGAATATGAGTTATTTTTATTATTGCTTTGCAAGAAAACTTTATCTGATCCATTCCTTCTCATAAAGAGGCAGTCATGGAAAGAGAGTGGTATCTGAGCCAACTACTGGAGTTTGAATCTTGGACCCACCACTCAACTACTTGTGCTATTTCAGAAATGTTATTTAACTGTTCTGTGCCTCATTTCTTATCTCTATTTTACAGATTAAGAGCCTGTATCTAATTTGCATGGTCATTGTGGGGAATGAATGAGTTAATGTATGAAAAGTATTTTCTACAGTGCTTGACACAGCACATAAATACTCAATAAGTATTAGCTGTCATTAATATATTTCTTCCTATACTTATTGGCCTTGGATTTTTCTGACTTTGAAGAGAAGATCTCTTCCTCTTGTCAAGGCTGAACTTTCCTTTTTGTTTATTTCTCTGTTAGAGTTTGCACCTGATGGCCTATACCTCCAAGTCTGTCATTTCATCCCTTCCTTTCTCCCTCTTAAGGTTGTGGAGCCCTTTGCTCAGTGGTCAGAATTAACCAATTACGCATGAAAGAAATGATCAACAGTAAAGGATCAAGAAGAGGGCTGGCAATATATTAGGTGTTTAGAGCAATTTCGAAAATAAAAAAAAAAGCTTAAGAAAATTTTATTAAAAATAAAGTGATATTAAAAATGACTTAATGATCTAGACAGAATAGATATGCTAAAATCCTTTGAAATTAGCCCAATTTTCCTGGCATGAGAAGGAAATAATATAGTATCTTTCTGCTTGTCCAAGGATAAGTGCTTTTATCTATTCCTTTCTACCTTCTATATTTTCAACAAATAGCTCTAAAAATTCTCATTTTAGTCTACTTACATATTTATCCAATCCTGTCCGCGTTTGTACTTTATATGCTGGTGTTCGATTTACTTGGTAAATTGATGTGAGTGCAACCTGATTATCATGCTGGTAGGGATAATTACTGAAGGGCCATGCAGTTTGCATCATTGTAGAGAGATAGCAAATACTTCTAAGGCAATTTTTCAGCATTCTGTTAGAAACAATAATGCCTTAAATTTTATGACATTTTATAGTATTCAAAGCACTTCTGTATGTACAATCCCATTTGATTCTTTTTAAGAAGACTAAGTGAGATATTATACATTTCACAGATGATGACCCTGAAGTGTGGAGCAGCTCAGTTACTATTCCAAGATCACACAAATTAATAGAAGACCTGGTCTAGAACCCATGCTTCTTGAGCAGCTGGTATGTTGCGCTTTCTCCTGGTGAGAATATATAGCTGACTGGGACATACCCCACTTTTGCTTTAACTTCCAGGAAGCTCAGAGCCAGATGTGAAAGAGTAATATCTGCTCTTACCATCTGTGTATTGGTGTTATTTTTTCCTTAGCCTTGAGCTTTCCCCCCCATTTTTTCTGACCACAATTCTTTATTCCTACCTATAGTTTATCCTTATTTTATTCTATAGCTACTATAGACTCCATTAAATCAGAAGTAGGAGTATAGATAAGTGTATAAATATAAATAAAAAGGAAAGGAACCACACAACCCTAAAATAAAACATACTTTCCTGAAAAGATCAAATAGCTATGTCTAATGAGGCTGGCCACATTTAGAAAGATCCCTGTGTTTGGATTATATATGATTTGATTAGCATTTTGAAAACTATGGTTAATAAGGGGACAACATCTATAATGTTGAATAAAAAGCATGATCCTAGATTTTGACAAATCAAAATGACCCTAGTTCATGGATAAAGAATGGGCTTCCAATGAAATTACCCACTCTTGAGTGGTCTGGTTTCTGAGCATCGAATTACGATAATAGGTTGTGACTTCTGTCCCCCATTCATTATTTAGATTGCCTTTCACACTGGGTAATCTGTCCTCGACCTACTTGTCTAGCTTAATTTTCTTCAGTACCCTGCCACTTTCCCGTTGGCACCTTACATTCCATGATTTACAAACTTCCTTGCTAATACTCACACTGTGTCCTCTGATGGATCCCCTTCACAATTTCCCCTTAAAAGTCCAGTTCATGTCATCTCCCTTAAAAAACTTCCCTTGATTTGGGCTCCTTGTTAGTCCCTCACTCAAGCAGAATTCCTTCTCTGTGTTTTGTAGCATTTTGAATATACCACCATATTATAAGAATTAATGGCTTATTCCATCTTGCCTGATGGATCGTGAACTCCTTAAGTCAAGATCTATTTCATGGCCATCTGTGCCTTCCTATGGCCTAGTACAGGGCTTGAGACACAGGAGATACTCAGTTTAGCTATGAAAGTGAGTGCACCTGGTTGAAATGATGTCCAATGAGTTGCCACATGCATAGGTCAACAAGACATTCCACCAGGTTACAGGTATACATTTTCTTCCCTTTGCCTCATCTCTGCTCCTTGGGCCACCAGTTATGACAGCTCCTTGCCTTTCTTTTTGGTCTTACTTTGATCACCTTTATTCTCAATTTTTCTAATAATAAAGCTTATCTCATCTCGAAGCCTTGATACCTGCTTTAAAAATTAACTTTTAATTGTCACTAATAAAAACATATTATTTTTTATCTGGCAAAAGGTACAAATGTCAATGTGTTTATAATGCTGAAATTTGTAGATTTTTAGGAAATAAAAATATTAATATTCTATGAAATATGTCTGTATGTATACACACATATATTCATATGTACATGTACATATAAAATATGGTTTCTATGATTAGTTACTAAATGTCCAAAATGAGATTTAGCTGAACTTTGAAATTTCACTCTCAATCTGAAATAAATTTGACTCATTCATAGAAAACCTAGAGCTAAAACCTGTTTTGTATTTTTTTAGGTTTATGCTTGTCATCATGCATACGGCATTTCTTCATTATGCAAACATTTATCAACTCAAGGAACAGCATAAGTGCTGGGATGTAAAAATAAATGACAATGCCTATTCCCAAAAAGCTGGAAGGGGCACAGCAGAACTGAAGCTAGGGTGGAGGGAAGCAAGGGCCAGATGGGAAGGACAGTGTGCACCATGCTCATGGCAGGTTCTTTTCCTGCCACGAGCTGGGTATCATTAAAGGTTTTTAAAGCAAGATAGAGACATGATACTCTCTCTATTTGCACTTTAAAATGGCTCATTAATTCTTTGAGAAAAATTAAATAGTGGGGCATAGGAAAATGGATCATTGTTAAAGGCTAGGAGTGAAATAGTATGGGCTTAAAAAAAACAGCAAATTAGGGGTGGAGAGAAGAGCATGGAGTCAATGGATACGAGATAAAACAATAAAATGGTCTCTTTAATTGAGAAAGGTGGAAAAGAAAAAGAACAATTGTAGGTTTCTGGCTTGGGAACTGTGGGAGTGACATTTATGGGAATAAGAAATACGGAAGATGGAAATAAAAATCCAGATGTAAAAGTAACTACCTCTCAGAAATAGCTATGTTTTCAAGTGAAAGTAAAGTCGCTTTAATGATTATTTAAAGTCAAGATCCTGAAAATACTTTAAACTTCTAATTGGACTGCAGAAGAGTACATCATGTTTCTTTGGTCAAGCTATGTTTTTCATACTTTGATCCTTAGACACAACTACATTGCTTGGGTGAAAAGCTGAGGCTAGCCAATGGCTTGGGTCCAGCCATTCTGAATTGCAGTGTGTTATGCTACTTGAGTGTCTGAAAACAGTATGGTTAGTTGGAAGCAATAAAATACATTTCTTCAAGTTCAATATTTTAAATCCTTTGCTCCTGTTCCTGGTCAAACATTTTGCAAATATATGTCACACAAAGTCCAAGTCGAGTAAGAGAGTATGAATGAAATAATAGTATTAAACAAAAAACTTCCTCCATAGAAAGGCTTTTTAAAAGAAAAGGTTTATTGAGCCAAATGCAAACCAGAAAAGGACCAGGTCCTAGGGCATGAATTCTAAACCAGTGGTCTCCAAACTTTTTGGCACCAGGGACTGGTGCTCCTATAAGAATCTAATGCCTGATGATCTGAGGTGGAGCTGAGGTGGTGATGCTAGCACTGAGGAGCAGCTGCAAATACAGATGAAGCTTTCCTCCCCTGCCCCGCCGCTCATCTCCTGCTGTGTGGCCCAGTTCCTAACAAGCCACGGACTGGTACTAGTCTGCAGCCCAGGTGTTGCAGATGCCAAAACCACAGCCCAGCAGCATAGCTAGGTGAATTAGGCAACAGGTGCATCACCCAGGAGTTGACTAGTGCTTTTATACATTATGGAGATAAAGACTACTGTATTACTGTGATATTTTGCAGATAGGGAAACTGAGTCGCAATTTATCCAAGGCTCTCTACTACTAAGTAGTTCAAGCTAGTATATAGCCTGGTACCAGATCCTTAATCATTATACTCAATATATCAAATATGACCCTCTAATGAAAATTAAAAAGCCAAAATATATCCTGATGGATATTGGCTCATCATTTTGTTATGAAAATCCAAAGAAAAAAAACTCAGCATATGTTGCACAAGGGGCAATAAGTAAATGTTAAGTACGATTAGTGACCAAACTAGGTTATTGATAAAAATTCCAATATCTGTGTTATAATTTTGGATCTTTAATTGAATCACAGCATTTTAAAACTTGAAGAAACTGATGGTTTTAATTACAAACAGTTTACTTAATATTTGTCCATTTGGGGAATAATTCGTCCATCACTGATGGTTAAAATATTATTATAAAGATTGTGGATCAGTTGCCTGCTATTTATTCACAATAAGGACCAGGAGCACCAATAAACTGAAATAAATACCCCATCAATCATACCTTTGGATGATGGAGAGTACCCTCAGACCCTTAATCTAAAATGATTTCTGTCTAACATGACCTCCCTTGGAGCCACAATTAGAATTGAGGTACAGTGAGGGCGACCAAAGCTCCTGGTTTGCCAAAGAGCTGGTTTTAGCACTGAAAATGTCACATCCCGGGAAACCTCTTAGTGCTGGGTAAAGACTTAGACCTGAGTGAACCTGGCCAGTTGGTGTCCCTTGCACAATAGCTTGGTCTGTCTTTATAGATAAAAGTGATCCAAGTCCTGATGAGATGCCAGGAAGTATTTCTCTCTCTTTGATGTCTATTTACTGTTTTACAGCAAATTTAACCCTCTCTTTCCCCTCGGCTTCCTTATTCTTTCTAGTTTATGAAGTTCTCTGTCAATTCAAGCAAAGATCTGAGACCATCCTTTAACTCATTAATATTAGCATGTTAATTCTCCCAGGTTTTGTTTTTAAGTGCTTTATTCTCAGTTCTTAAAGATATTTCAGAGAATTAGGGCAGGTTTGTTAGGTACTTTTGTAAGGGTAGGCATGTCCTTATGGGTGGAATCACATTGTAGTAGCACTTAACACTTTTAGGACTCTTAAGGGAAGAGGTTCAGAACAGACAGTACCTACTCAACTGCCTCTCTACAGCTCTTCCCTTCTACTTCTCCCAAGATTCTCACCCTATTCTTTCCATGCTATTGACCCTCCTTTATGCCTTGTTAACTGCAGCCCAAACTAGGCTACTCTCAGCGTTAAGAGAACCAATGAGAGTTTTAAGGGACTGAAAACAACAGGGCACCAAGATCACATATGTTTCACTGCGATTTTTAAGTGGCAAGGCAAAATTAAATGGGCACAGGCTGAATTACTCTTGAAGGTCTAGGAATAAAGAAATCTCTTTCATAATCAAGAGCTTTTCTAGTTTCTAGTACTGTCTGAGTGATTAGAATTTTAGTTACCTCTTTGTCCATCTATTCTCAGAGCTGATATTTTCAGGAAGAGGCAAAGTAGAAGACAGATGTTCCAGAATTATGAAGAGAGTGCAGCCAAATAGACTAGATAGGAATGTGGAAGCAGGTCCAGGAGAGTTTAATTAAAAGGAAGGTGAGTAAAGTGTCAAAAGCTTGAGAATTCTAGATATTGGAGTATATGCTGTTTGGTGTTTAAATGTGTGTTTATAATGAAGATGATGATAAACATGGGGTATAAGAAAAAAATTGAAATTAGATGGGCAAACTCTAAAGTAGTTTCAATATGTGAAGGAATTCTAATTATAATAACATGAGTTGCTTGTTATTTTAAGCAAAAGTAATATATGATTTTGCAGCATAATAATCTCTCTATATATCAAGTTAACTTGGTTGCTTTTTGTGATTAGAACAGTAAATTCTATTTGTGTGTGCTCTCTATAAATTTTTATTCATGTATCATGACCCTTTATTCACTTTTTGAAGCAGCATAGCAGGAAATCCTCAGAATTTATTTTAAACAGTATACATCTGTAATGCTGGGCATTGTGCTGAACATTTTACAAGTATTACCTTATTTAATCTTGACAAC
This sequence comes from Pteropus alecto, assembly GCF_000325575.1. Classification (NCBI taxonomy): domain Eukaryota; kingdom Metazoa; phylum Chordata; class Mammalia; order Chiroptera; family Pteropodidae; genus Pteropus; species Pteropus alecto. The sequence continues at coordinate 16,046,636 of NW_006494614.1, read as the reverse complement.
AATCCTCTGATGTACTGTTATGAAACCCATTTTACGTATAAGAAAACAAGACACAGAGGTTAAATAATACAGACCAAACAAAACAATGAATAAGTGGTGGCAGAAAAGAGATTTGAACCCAGGCAGTTTGCCTGCAGTGTTTGTGCTCTGCTTGTAAACATTAAGTTGCCATGCCTCTGAGTAGGATCAATGTCCCGTTCCTTAGTCCTCAACGGAGAAGGATCAACACTAGAAGTGGGAGATGGTTGCTCTAGGGCTGAGACCTTGTAGATTAATAGGAAGAGAGGAGGCAAATACAATATAATAAAAAGAGAACAGATTTTTTTTAAAAGCCCAGTAGTCCGGGGTTATTATGCACAATGCTTTTGTAGAAAGACTTAACTACCATTGGGGAATTGAGGGTGTTACTTAGTATTTACAAAACCATTTCTAAGAAAAAGGCTTGAAATTCTGTCATGTAAATCAACCTAAACTATCCTTCAGTTGCCTTTAGTCCAGGGAAGTTTTACTCACAGAATAGTACAATAATAACCAGGCATAATGATGATTCTGAGTCAGCAAGAAACTCTCCCCTCTTCCCTTGGACACATATGAATATACATTCATATATAGAACTTAATAAAGTAGAGATATGTGTGACCCACTCTAAAACATTTCTATGAATATCAAATTAAAGATGTTTTGATGCATCTTTGTATAAATATAATATTTGTGCAATTTCTTAATTCCCTGATTCTTTCTAAATGACACTCTGAACTGACATTTTATAAAGCATAATGCCTAATATCTTAGTCTTATAAATTCACCTGTACCACTCCATCCAGCTTCAACAATGATCAACATTCTACCACTCTTGTATCATAGGTACCTCCATCCACTTCCTGATTATTATTATTATTATTATTATTATTATTATTATTATTACTACTACTATCATTTATAGTTATTTTTAATGTAAAATGTATATACATTGATTGGAATGTACACATCTTAGCTCTACAGTTTTGACAAATGTATGCATACATGTAATCCACATATTTATAATACTATAGAGTATTTCCATTTCACTAGAAAGTTCCTTCTCAGTCAAATCCCCTACCCCTTATGGTAGCCAGCCTCTAAGATGGCTCACAAAGATCTCTACCATATACCACTTATAGAGTCTCCTCCCACACTGAATAGATTGACTAAATAACCCGCAGGATACTGTGGAAATGATGGAGCATATTTTTAAAGACATTACAGAATTCATCTTGCTCTCTTTTGGATCACTTGTTCTGAGGGAAGCCAGCTGCCAAGTTGTGAGGATACTGAAGAAGCCCTATAGAGAGATCCATGTGGCAAGGAATTGAGGTATGCTGCCAACAATCAGTAGGAAACCAAGGCCTTTTGCCAATGCCTGTGTGAATGAGCCATTTCAGAAATGAATCAACCATTTCCGTCAAACTGTCAGATTACTGCAATCCTGGCCAATGTCTTGATTTTAGTCTCATGAAAGACTCTGAACCAGAAACTTTGGGTTATGACACTCCTGAATTTCTGACCCACAGAAACTATTTGATAATAAATACTTGTTATTTCAAGCTCTTAAGTTTGGGATAATTTGTGATGCAGCAACAGATATTTCTATACCCCTACTATCCGTTTTCTGATGTTTTATCTTATTATTTTGCCCATTCTAGAACTTCATGTAAACAGAATCATACTATGCGTCATTAATAACTAATTTTAAAACATAATTTTATTTTTAATAGTTTGAAGTTTTCATGAAAACTTTCTAAAGAAATTATTTGTTCACTGAATTACCAAAAAAGCAACATCTAATGGAGAAACACCTTGTAATTAATTGCCTTAGCGATTTCTTATTTAGATATGTGTATGTGTGTGTTGGCTTGTTCTATTATTTAGCCTTTTCATTTCTTTTTTTTTCCTTTAAGCAAAATACTTATTAATCTTTTTTTGAACTATCTCATACAACTTAGTGTCCTACTAGGACCTAGCTCAGGGCTTTGGACCAGGAGGTGCTCAATAAATGCACAGTAAGTAAATATATAATTAAATCAGATGATTATTGCCAACCATTCCAATTGCCTGAGTGATAAAGAATCAGATTGTGTGGTCCTTCCTACCTATGCTGCATTTTGTCATTCATGCTTTCTGACCTGTAACCCATAACACATAACAAATAATAACAGAAGTAGGTGTTTGACAGCTTTCTGTAGTAATCAAAAGCAGCTGGAACAGTGTCTTGCATCACCAAAGCACGTATCTCACTTACCACCTGCACACTTTGGCTAATAATTCTGCCCTCAGGAATGTCAAAATTAAGTCATGAAGATAGGCAAAACACAATCTCTTTTTTTCGTAATCCAAGTTTTACCAACCTCTCTGAATAATGATGATTTGTTCTGGAGAACATGTACACTGTTTAATTCCAAAGATGTCAAGATAGAAAAATCTAGATTATATCTAAAACCAGTATGGGATGTGAAAACGCTATTCTATAACAAAAATTTTGAAAGGATACTCTAGTTTGTTATTAAGGATACAGAGTTATAATTGTCAAATTCTGCCATTAGTGATGATGACCATTTGGCAGCCCCTAAGTCACCTTCTCACATACTTGGGAGACCAGTTTCAATGTAAATCTTTGCACCAAGTTACAAGTGAATCATGAATTTAAATCATTGGGAAGATAGCCTTTCATAGACATTTTTAAAAAGCTGAGTTCACCTCGTGTTGATTTTTCTTTATCATTTCTTGAGTATGTTTCTCTTTTATTTTTTATTTATGTACAATTAAAAGTGGTCCCTATTCCTTGGAGCCCACTAATTAGAGAAGTAGAATGTAGAAAGGAGTATGTAAATTCTCAAGCCTCAAAATACATATGATGGAGACATGCCAAAAAAAAAGACAAAAAAATCAACTTGAAGGGGCTCCCGCTGGCTAACTCTGATAACAATTGAAACAACACAATTAACGATGACAATAATGAATTATAACCCATGAATAAAATAAGAATGCCTGGGTCCATGCTGATATAAGTAAATCATTGAATAAATAATTAAAGACTAAGGAAAAGCTATGTATTAAGTAGAATTCTAAGTAATAAGTATAGAAAGAATGATGAAAATAGAAAAATCATATTTGGCAAAACCCACAATAATAATTGTTTTAGGCAAGAATCATCAATGGATGCTAAAATTAGCATATGAAAGTATTTACACAGTGTCAAAGTATCTTCTCACAAGATACATATTAGTTACAAAGGAAAAAATAGTAACCTTATGGTACAGAAACCTGGCAGATACCACTTTAACCAAGTGATCAAAGTTAGCCTCAACATTAAAGAAACAAATTGATACCGTGTGCCTTCTAATAAGCTCCATGAGGAGGATACATCATTTCTGTGGCATTCTTGTCAAAAAAATGAATAACCTGAATTTAATCATGAGCAAACGTCAAACGGAAATGAGGAGTGGAACTGGCTAACTGCCTCTTATCCTATGTCAACTGATGACACCATTTGCAAGCCCTAGAAGCTACCAGTGACACTAAACAGTTCGAACCTCTGCTTTGCTGGACTTGGGGCATCTCCAGGTTGCACAAGAGGTCACTGTGTGTCATTTTGAAAGAATTTCCTCAGCAAAATTTTTCCATTTAAATTGAAAAATTAGTGTAGAACTTGAAAATTTTATTGTGTGATAATGGCAATGTGGTTATGTAAGAAAATAAGAATATTTAAAAATTTTAAAAATAGATGGAGCGAGTAGGCACAATCTTGATCATCGTTGAATCTGGGTCATGAATAAATGGGTGTTCATTGGACCATTAATTCTAATATTTTTGAGTGCATTCTTGAAATTTTTCATAATTTAATTAAGTTAAATTTCAATTAAAAAAATTTTTTTTGGTCAAAATATCTTTTATTGGAAAACCCATTCTTTTCTTAATGATATGAAATATCTCCTGTATCATATATCACCTCATATATGCCTGGGACTATTGCTAAACTTTCTTTTCTGTCCATTGATCTGTCTGGCTGTCTCTTCGTCAGTCCTACTGTGTTACACATAGTGTTGGACTTTGCATGACAATCAACATGCATAGTATGGGAAAGGATCAGGCATTGGGTTCAAGCTTACCTGGGTTTGAATCCAGGCTATATCACTTGCAGATGTATGTGATATAGTATGTCCATAGGGAAGTGAATTAACCCTCTGAGCCTCAATTTATTCATTGAAGAATGACAAGAATTATCCCTAACTAACAGAATTACTCCGAAGGTCAGGGAAAATACTTGTAAAGCACTTACTGTTTTTCAGTACATAACAGATCCTCCAGGAGTATAGTTGTAATTACCATTGAGTGATAGTGAAAAGAGGTGAGATCTGTGAGAGACAAGTGGAAGGCCCAAGGACAGAGCTTTGAAGGGTACTTACATTTAAAAGGGTGAAAGGAGGAAAAGGAACTTTTGAAGATAATAACAGAGTGGTAGGGGAAAAGGAAGTGGCAGCCTAAAGGAGGAAAATATGGTTAGTCAATAGTTCAATGTTTTATATAAGTACAGAAATATAAGTGCTGTGAAGAAGCTAGTGGTTAACATGTTACTTCTTTTAAGATGACGATTTCAGAGATATGTCTGAGCAGAAACCCAGCTATATGTTAGGAAGAGTGTCATGGTTAGCCCCATTTACTTGTTCTTGTCAACCTGTTTCTTTTAATAAATACCACATGACATCTGCTATAACTGCTTGTGAGAAGCCAATGTCAATTCAAGGTCAGCTGTCATCAAATCGAGAGTCTTCTTGCTTTTTTTAACCGTAGTACTTGGTATCTTTTGGTTTGAATTAACTGCTTAAATATCTATTTTAAAAAACTATATCATTGCAAATATAACTATATAATATTTTCTATAAAAAATGCTTAGAATTATTTTAAATATTAATACCACTGATCCAGCTCAACCACTTCTTAAGCTAGATTTTCTGCCACCTCACTGCTTTTGCTATAACGAGTTTATTTAGTTATCTCTGTTGAGCACTATGTTTATCACTCTGAAGAAAAAGAGATCCTCTCTAGAACAATTCCATGAGCCAATCTTCTAAAGGCAGATTAACACTGCAGAATCATTGAATGATAACTGACCAGCCCTCAAGCACACTCTCATTACATGTACCATTTTACCTGTGATTTAACTGTGCTGAGGGGAGAAGCAAGGCTGGAGAATCTTCTGCCATGGCTGAGAGTTTCCTTTGTGGAATGAAACAAAGCTAAAAATCAATTGAGATGTTATATAGTGTGAGACATAGGTTTCGAGAGTATCACTGGAATCATATTTAAAAGCATGCTTTTTTTCATGACAAAAAGGTTTATAGGGACACCTACTAAAGAAACAAAGATCTCATCTCTTTTAGTCAGGATCTGTATCCCTTCCCCTTTGAGTCTAGCATATTTAAAACTGTTTCTTTAATGTAGAGGTTAAACTCTGGTTGAACAAGGTAGAGAAACCCAGAGTCCCACTCAATGGCCTCCTGCATGCCACCAGATTTTGCAGATCTTAGTTTAAAGATGAACATACTTGATAATATCTTTTTTCTCAAACATTTTATGATTGTTTTAAACAAATTAATTCCCTGTTTTGAGTTTATAAAAGCTTGAGAGAATTGCAAAGATGAAAAATAAACCAATGGAAAGTTCTCTCTATATATTCAAGGCCCTGTTTCAGAGCCACTCCTTTCATATAGTTCTCCTTGACTATCTCAGCTAAAATAAATCACCAATATTTAATTTTCAAATTTTATATCATAGTCGCCTAATATCAGATTAGCTGATAATGGTTCATTAGTCAGGGACCACACTGAGAAACTGCTGTATTTTTGAAGGGTGTTATTTCTTTCTAGTTTATATTACATACTACATGGATTGCCTAATGGTCTCAGAATGGCTCGTATTTATCAGTCTTAGCTTACACATGTGTCCAATGAAAGGACATTTCTATGCACCAAGGTTTTTCAAGTTGGAAAGGTGGTCTATGTTGGTGAACACATACAAATAAGGAAGTAGCAGTAACCATCCATCTCCTATCCTCCCATGCCATGGCCCCAAGACAAGACCTTATCAAGGCCCAAGAATCCTTCTCCCTCAGGGTAACAGATATTGGTGACAACTCTGGAGCTACACAGTGTGGCTATGGCATCATCTGAACAAGAACCAGCCATAGTGCCAGTGTAATGGCGGATGGTCTAGAGGTTGGGTGAGCTGATTCAGAACCTATTCTACAACATGAGTCTTTTACTTCAGTGATTAAGACTTTTGATGGATGATCTCTGTGTTTTATATGAGTCTCTGCACGGCATTCAATAAATATTTGTTAAATAAAAGAGAATAAATAAATGTTACTTTGGTCTGGTAAACCAAGCATATGACTACTCTGAAACCAATTCCAAGATGAGTTTGGAGGGAGTGACTATGATTAAATAACTATTCCCATACATGCTCTTTTCTTTCATTTGTAAATGGAATATTGTGATGCTTGTCTACTATATATTAATTTTTTTAAACCACGAAGTGTTTTAAGACTCTCTGTTATGAGTATTAGATAAACATTTTACATTATTAATAAGCTTTCACTTTAAAATTCTTTACAGTAGGCCTATTAAATTCAATGCTGTACATCCACATGTGAGCTTATAAAGCATAATAAACTTGGAGATTGCTTCTTATATTTTGCTTGAAAAGAATTACGTTAGGTATTTTTTTAACTCAAACTTCTTTAGAGTAATTAAAGACTGTGGGAGACCATGTAACAATTTTTAAAGACATTCGTATCAAGCCTTGCCTTACGTTTCTGTTTTCTCATCTAGAAACTAGAGTTAATACCTACCTCACAACAGAGTTGAGGATAAAATAAAATAATTTCTGTAATGTTTACAGCTTGGCCTGTTATTACTTTAAGAGGCAAAGGCAGATACACTGAAATGCTGAAATGAAATTGCTACCAGAATATGAACCAATAAAGTCATTTTGAAGTTTGTTTGTTGCTTTGAAAACATGAATCTCAACCTTTCAGGAATATATGCGGTATGTAAATCATTGTACAATTGTATTCTGAAGAGCTTTACAAAGTGACAATAATTTTTATTGTCTTATGCCACCTTGTGTCTTAACCAAGTTATTACAACCCATAATTGTGACGTTAAGGAAAAATCAGAGCTAATGTTTATTAGATATTTTTCTGGGCCGGGTACTGTATTAAACCTTTTATGCGTGCTAATTAGCTAATTAACTAATTCAACAAATATTCATTGAGCAACTGCTATGTACCAGAACCTTTTATGTTATGTGATTTTATCATCATGAGACCAGGTAAAGTTTAATGTTCTTTCTATGAGACTCAGAGACATTAAGTGATACACTCAAGATCATACATATAACCAGAGATGGAAAAACAGGTATTTAAATCAATTACTTCTCTCACTGCCTCTGTAGTATACCTTAGTGAATCTACTCTATTTATGTAGCCTTTTTTTCTATTACAATATAACAAATATATTCCAATATAAAAATTTTATCAATCAACATTTATCACCATCTGCTTAAACTTAATAACATACCATTTCATGCAAACTGTAAGATCCTTGAGCAGTATAATATCATTTACACCTCCATCCTTTGTACTATTGTTGTCATACCCTTTACATCTAAATACATCATATACCCTATAATACAATGTTATAATTTTTACTGTAGACAATCATTTGTCTTTTAATGGAATTAAGCATGGAAAAGGATGATAGCTTTTATGCATACCCATCTATTTACCATTTTTTGATCCTCTTCATTTCTTCTATTTACTTCATTCCTTTCATTTCTGATTCTAGTAATTTGATTTGTCTCTCTTTTCTTCTTTGTCGATGTAGCTAAAGGTTCACCAATTTTTTTTTCATCTTTTTAAAGAACAGCTTTTGGTTTCATTGATTATCTATTATTTTTTCTATTCTCTATTTTATTAATTTCTACTCTAATCTTTATTTTTTCCTTCTTTCTACTTGCTTTAAGTTTAAAATACTCTCTTTCTTCCCAGTGTCTTAAAGCAGAAGGTTAGGTAGTTGATTTAAGACTTTTCTTGTTTTTAACATAGGCATTTACAGATATAAATTTTGCTATAAGCACTGATCTTGCTCTATCTTGTAAAATTTGATATATTGTATCTTTATTTTCATTCATCTCAAAGTATTTTCTATTTTTTTTTTTTTTTTAGTCGAGGCAACCGTTGGTTAACTTCATAGATTGCAAGGAACTTGTCAGCTTACAATCCCTTAGTTTTTATTTTTTATGCCTACAGCCCCTGGTCTTCCTAGATGGTCTCCCATCCAAGTACTAACCAGGCCTGACCCTGCTTAGCTTCTGAAATCAGTCAGGATTGGGCTTGCTCGGGAAAATATTTTCTAATTTCATTTTTTTAATTTCTTTTTTGACCCATCGATTATTTGGAAATATGTTATTTAATTTTACATACTTGTGAGTGTCCCAAATGTCTTTGTTATCAATTTCTATTTTCATTCCATTGTGGTCAAGGACACACTTTATATTAATTTTATTCTTTTAAATGTTTTAAGATATATTTTAAGGACTAACACATGAGGTATCCTGGAGAATGTTCTATGTGAGCTTGAGAAGAATGTATAGTCTGCTGTTGTTGGGGGGAAGTGTCATAAGGGTCTGTTAGGTCTCATTGGTTTATAGTGTGTTCAAGTTGTCTGTTTCCTTGCTAATCTTCTGCCTAATTGTTCTGTCCATCATTGAAAGTAAGGTAGTAAAGTCTTCAATTGCTCTTGTTGAATTGTCTATTTCTCCCCTCTTTTTGATCAGATTTTACCTTGTGTGTTTTGGTGCTCTGTTGTTAGGTTGCATATATGTTTATAATTGTTATATCTCCCTGAAGGATTGACCCTTTAATCATTATAGAATGTCCCTATTTATCTCTAGCAACTATTTTTGTTTAAATATCTATTTTATCTGATATTAGTATAGCCATTTTGCCTTTCGTGTGATTGCTGTTTACATGATATATTTTTTTTCTATTCTTTCCTTTTATGCCTTTGAATCCAATGATTTTCTCCTGTAGACAGCATTTGGCTGGATCTTTTTAAAAATCTACTCTGACCACCTCTGCCTTTTGATTATGCTTTTTCTGCCTCTATTGAAATGATCAGTTTCCATTTTTTAGTCTGTTGGTATGGCGAAATGCATTGATTGATTTTCAAATGTTAAACTAATCTCGCATTCCCATGTTTTACTCCATTTAGTGATGATGTAGTTTCGTTTTCAATATCTCTTTAGTGCATTTTCTAGAATTTTATTGAGTATTTTTGCATCTGTATTTACGAAGAATATTTGTTGTTTTCCTTTATTATAATGTCTTCGTCTGATTTTACTATCATGGTAATGCTGTATCATAGAATGAGTTGGAAAGAATTACTCTATCTCCTATATCTTGGATTTTTAAAATAAAATTGGCAATATTTATTTCTTAAATATTTGGTAAAGTTCACCACTGAAGCCATCTGAGCTTAGAGTTTTCTCTATGGGAACATTTTAAAGAATGTATTTAATTTCTTTAGTAGGTATAGGACTGTTCAGATGATCTTCTTGCTCTAAACAAAGCTTTCTTTTTTTTTTTAACGAAGCTTTTTCTAAACTTCTTCCATCTCTGTGAACCTAATGCCAAACCAGTTTTTGTCATTCTTCACTTATGCATAAATTTTGAGTCTGTGTGTTCTAACTATTCAGTAGATATAAATTGCATGCTTTTAATTTGCTTTCCTGTTTACTCTGTTTCTTTTCTCAGAGAAGTTGTGAGGGATTCAGATTTCTGAAGCCACCATTATCCTGCAGAAATCCAGAAGCATATTAAAATAGTCTTCTAGAGACAATGTTTCAGTCTATGTTGAAGAATCCAGAGGAAGGGCTTTTTGGTTCCGAGCACCAATTTCCCCTTTGGTTGGGAATAGCTCCTTTATTTATGGTTAGGTAATCTTCTCTTTTACTTCGTGTATAGCTGTGGTCAATAAGATACCCTTCTGTTTGTTAGTCAAGGGATAGCAATGAACCAGATTATCTCCCCCAGGAAGTGAATCTTAAGCAGAATCACTTAAAAACAGATAAAATCATCAGAGTCAGGTCATCCTACGGGTTTTAATATCTGGATCTCTGGTGCTGACATGGTTTCTGTTGTTTCTGAGCTTTGTTTTTTTAATTTTGGGGGGCCGTCCCATATCTTCTAAGTAATTATAGTTCTGTTTAAATTAGCCAGAGGTGATTTTAGCAGCTTGTAACCAAATAACCCTAAATGATAAAAATGTGAGTAGGGTGAGGTGTAGCTGTTCTCTAGACAGAGAACATAGTGTATGGAAAGGCTGTATGGCATTTATAGGGTTTGTCTATATGATATGTGGACCATTTTATTGAAGACACTGGATAGGGGAAGCTTATTAAAATGTAGATGCTCCACTCCAGGACTAATGAATAAGAATTTCTCAGTGGGGTCGAGGGCATATAAAATTTTGACAAATTTTTTAGGGATTATTCTACAAAATACATTTGAGAAACAGCATAAGGGAATAGGTTTTGATGTTTGAAAAATTAATTGGAATGATTTAATATGTTTAAACTGAGGTTAGTCATCTCTCTAATCCTGTTTTCTTATTCATGAAATGAGGATAGAAAGAACTTGTTCATCAAGTTGTTTTGAAATATTGAAATATGTAAAGAATTTTCATATTGCCTCAATAGAGAGAGTTGCATTATTTGTGGGCGTTTAGATTCCAAAATCTAATATGTCTAAGGTAAAAATTGTGAGTAGCCAAAATTATGGTTGAAAATCATTTAAATCCACAATAATAACATGTGGCCATATTTATGTATTATGTTATGAATAAATATACTGTTTTTTAGTTAGCACACAACTGAGAATTTCTCTGAATAGTTAGAACAGATTAGAATAGCTGAACACCATTTAATGTAGTTGGCTTATGGTTAGAAGTTATGTTCTATAAAAAAATGCACAACTTTACATTTTTAAATTGTTTCTCATTCATGCTCTATGTCAAATAAGGGTAGATGGGAAATGGATGATGCCCCAGGTAGTGTCACTCCAAGAACAGTCTAATGGCTACTCTAGTGTCTGGAATGTTGCTAGCTGATGAGGCAGAGGAAGAATACATGATGAATTGGCCACTAGCTCTTAAATTCTTCCACCCAGGAGTAGTTCTCTATACTTGTACTCAAATTCATTGGCAAAGCGAGTCACTTTGCCATGCCTCTTTCGAGGTGGCTGGGGAAGTGCAATCTGCCTGGGTTCTGAGAAGCAGAAGGAATGGAAATACTTGTATCACTCATGTTTACCACAGGGGCCACATGTTTACCATATGTTTACCACTCATGTTTACCACAACATTTTGAAAGCTCCTCAGGTTATTCTAAGGTGAAGATAAAGTTGAGTACCACTTATCTAGGGCTTATATTTTTTGACAGGAAGAGAGGGAAGAATCACCTGCTTTCCTTAATGTCTCATATTAATTTGTGCAGGTTCAGTATGTGCATAATGTTTCTCTGTGTGTGTGTGTGTGCGCACGTGTGTGTGCACATGATGTGACATAAGTGGACTTATATTTTACTTATGTTGAAGGGTTGCTTTACATGGTGCAGAAAACAAAATGTCAAGGGTCATTGGTGGGGATCATTGCTTATTTGCTCTTGCTCTCTCCTAATATCCTCACAAAGTCTCTGATGCCTTCAGGAGTGCTAGTTGTTCAAGGTTTTGAAATGAGTTAAATGGATAAAGGTCATAACAGAAAAAAAATGGAGATAAGTTTAGATATGGGTCTCAAAAATTTCTTTTGGCCTCAATACTCGTGATTATTGTAAGTAAGCCATAACTTTAATTAGGCTTTTAGAAACCCATCAATACTCACCAATTATCCGGGAGATTATGAAAAAATTACCACTGCTAGGCTGACATGTATTTTAGTTTACAGATAAGTGGCTCTCTCCCAAACTTTGTACATACAGGCAAATATCAATATTTGGAGCAATATTCTGAGCCATCATTTGTATCTAAATCATTCCACCATGCTGAATACAAATGCCAGATAATGTCACTTTGAAGGATGTCCTTTCTGGGTTTATGTCCACGTAAGATGGTTCAGGTTCCTGAAAGACTGATCACAGTGCATCTTACGTCCCTGCAGGAGATAGGAAGCCAGAAAGAAGTTCCCTGGATGCTTGGGAAAGGTGGAAAGAAGGATAACTCACATGCTGGATGGTACAGATGACTTAGATCCATGGATTTGCTTAAAATAATGTTCATTAAAACATACTGCCTGGTGCATGCAAGGCTCTCAGTACACACTAGTGAATAGTAGAATTAGATTCTTAAAATTAGAAAGACCCTAAACAACTCCTAAATGAAGCATAAATCCTCTCAAGAGCCTCCTCCAATAGTATTCATCTATCCTGTGCTTGACTATCTCTAATGATAAATTCATTATTTCCCACAACAATCTACTTAGTAAGTTCTTTATAGTGAGTTGGAATTTGCGTCTTCTGTTTCTTCTTCTTCCCTCTGGAACCAAACAGCAAATATAATCCTTTTTCTACAAGGGAGCCCATCAAACATTTAAGAAGAATTAATATATCACTTTAAAAATCTTATGTAGACTAAATGTCTTATCTATTTAACTCTTCCTATAATCGTAGAACGTCATATTGAAAGAAATCTATTGAACAATTTATAAACTCTTTAACAATGCAAGAATCTCCAGAAAGTTCATCAAAAGCATCCATCCATTCAGCTTCCGTTCTGCCAGTTTCTGATTGTTATGGGGTGAATTGTGTCCATACCCCTCCTCCCCAAATATGTTAACCCTAACCCAAAGTACTTAACTCCTAGTGTGACAGCCTGCTGAAATGTGAAAGGGTTAAAGGATAATTAAAACCGGAAACTGGACAAAGGAAGTCTATACCTTAGGCCTAATTCCTGGAACCCCTAACTGCATTCTGTTAATCATGAAACTTGTAACAATGAGCTCATACGCTAACTGCCAATTTTAGCCTATGTAACCCTGCTTGCTTTCGTGGCATGAAAAATAATCAATTGTATATAAGCTGAGAATTACTGTTCGGCCATCGCCCATGGGAATACTGGGTATTGCCCATGGGAACATAGGCAATCACCCATAGGAACATAATATTCTAATAACAAGCTGTCTGCTTCTGTCTTCCCCACTTGCACACCTGACCAGTGGGTTGACAGGTAGTGAATAAGAGAAAAATAGACCTTTGTGTTCAAGATAGAATGAAGAATGGGATTTAGGGCTTAAAAACCTTGTATCTTGGCATTTCGGGGCTGCCCCTTCATACAGGACAGCTGCCGGCTAATAAACAGCCTTTGAGAGCATACTTGGTTTGGTCTATTCTATACAGGCCACAACACCAGTACCTAACCTCCAGTATCTAGCACCTAGTACCTTAGAATGTGACCTTATTGGGAAATAGAGTTGTTACAGATGTTAGTTAATTAAGATGAAATCATACAAGAGTAGGATGGGTTCCTCATCCAATAAGACTGGTGTATTTATAAGAAGATAGCCATGTAAAGATAACAGAGATAAAGGAAGAAGAGCGAGGACATCATGTAATGACAAAGGGACATCATGTAATGACAAAGCTGCCAAAGAATATCAAAGATTGACAGCAAATCACCAGAAGCTAGGAAGAGGCAAGAAAGGATTCCCCTATAGGTTTCAGAGGGACATGACTATGCCAACACTTCATCCCGGACTCAGCCTCCAGAACTATCGAACAATGCATTTCTGTCCTCATTTTGTGGTATGTTGTTACAGCAGCCTTAGGAAACAAATACATGGTCTTGGACTATATTTTGGACTTTCTTTTAAGAATCATCCCAACATGATCATTCCATGTGATAATCATAAAGCAAGGAAACTCATGGAGTTCTTTCATCTACATACCCCCAGTCCTGAACTGAAAGCAATTTTAAATAGTCTGTGAACTAACATATATGTCAAATACACGCTATAGGAGGATAAATCTTCTAATCTACATATTTAGGTATACCAATGTAATTTCCTTATTTTTCTGTAACTTGATTTTTGAACATCTTTGCTGAGATATAATTAAACCAAGTTTCAACATCTTTGCTGAGATATAATTAAACCAAGTTATGGCATTAGAATCATCCTTTTAGTGTACAGAGTTTTTTTTTTTAGTATATTCACAAAGTTGTGCAACCATCACCATTATTTAATTTTAGAATATTTTCATCACTGCCCCCCTCAAAAGAAAACTCCATGCCAAGTTATCAGGCACTCCTCACTACCCCTATATCTAGCCCCTGTCAACCACTAATCTACTTTCTGTTTCCATTGATTTGCCTATTCTGGATATTTCATATAAATGGACTTGCACAATATGTGGTCTTTTGTGACTGACTTCTTTCACTTAGCATAACGTTTTCAAGGTTCATCTATGTAACAGCCCCCCATTTATTTTTATTGCCAAATGACATTCCATTGTATAGATATACTGTTTTGTTTATTTATATCAGTTGACAGACAGTTGGATTGTTTCCACTTTTGGCTACTATGAACAATGAAGCTATGAACATTTGTGTACAAGTTTTTGTGTGTACGTATGTATTCATTTCTCTTGGGTGTGTACTTAACACTGGAATTTCTGGGTTATGTGATAAATCTGCTTAATGTTTTGAGGAATGATAAACTATTTTCCATAGTAACTGCATCATTTTATATTCCCATCAGCAATGTACAAGGGTTCTAATTGCTCTATCTTAACAAACACTTGTTATAGGTATTTTATTCTAGCCTTCATAGTGGATGTGAAGTGGCAACTCATTGTGGTTTTGATTTGCATTTCTCTAATGAGCAATATTGTTTAACATCTTTTCATGTGTTTATTGGCCATTTATATATTTTCTTTGGAAAAATGTCTATTTAAAACCTTTGCCCATTAAAAAAAAGAGTTCATTTATTTTTTGTTAAAATTATTGGGGTGACATTGGTTAATAAAATCATATAGGTTTCAAGAGTACAACTCAATAATACATCATATGTATATTGCATTACGTGTTCACCATCCAAAGCTAAATTTCCTTCTGTCACCATATAATTGACTCCTTTTCCTTTTACTTACCTCCCCACAACTTCCCTTCTCTCTGGTAACCACTAATCCACTATCCATGTCCATGAGCCTCTGTTTATCTTGTTTGTTGCTTTCAGTTTTATATCCCACACATGAGTGAAATCATATGGTTCTCAACTTTTTCTGACTTATTTTGCTTAAGAACTGGCAATGTAAATGACATTGGAAAAGGACAAATCCAGGGATAGTGTAGAACAATACAGAACCGTCCTGGTCCCCAGCTGGCTCAGAGAACTTTGGGAAAGCTGCATCTCCAAGCTTCATTTCATTGGAGCTCACCTGCCCTGCGCCCCAGACCCCCTTCCGCATGCGCACTGCGGGAAAACGCCGCTTGCTTTTCTCAACGGCTTTCCCACCCCCGAATTCTGAGCTCGGATAGTTCCGTTTCAAGGGACCGCCCCTTCAGCCCAACCAATGTGAAAGCTGCCTTGGTGCTTCGCCCTCCCTGCCGGCAGTGTGCGGCGGCGCAGCTTCCAGACCCTGGTGGCGAGTGGGGATGG
Source organism: Pteropus alecto (assembly GCF_000325575.1). Classification (NCBI taxonomy): domain Eukaryota; kingdom Metazoa; phylum Chordata; class Mammalia; order Chiroptera; family Pteropodidae; genus Pteropus; species Pteropus alecto. The sequence goes on along the minus strand of NW_006494614.1, from coordinate 16,030,890 downwards.
CTGCGGTAGGGGCGACTGCGGGCCGGCTGTTGAGACTCCGTGCGGCCAGGGCCGAGGGACGTTGGCGTCGGCTGCGTGGTGCGGGGCTGCTGCGGGGCCTTCTGCAGCCCGCCTCTGCCGGCGGTGATGCGGCCCAGAGGGGAGGGGGCAGGTGGCTCACTTCACTTTCCAGCCCGACCCAGAGCCCCGGGAGTACGGTGAGCTAGGGGCTGTCCTTTCCTCTCTCACTGCAGCCAGACCCCCAGGAGGGCGGGCACTCTCAGGGAATGACACCCTGTCTGTCCGGGGTCGGGGCCGGGGCAGATCTCCTTGCATCCCACCATAATCCCAGCCCTGCTTTCTGGATCCGCGTCCTACTTTAGGGTCTGACTGTGGTTTCTTCTCCGCACTATTTTCGTGACTGTTCAACCCTTGAGAGGCAGCCCTTCGGCACCCCCAGATGGGTGAGAGAACACACTTGCAGTCTGCAAGGGCTTGAGGGTGGAGGAGTGGTGCCTAGGGCACACTTTCCTGCCCTGGCTGGCCTTAGATGTTGTCCCAGCTTACCAGGCAGCGATTTTTTTAAAAGAGAGTTTCCCTGCCCCTTTGGCAGATAAGAGGAAACAGAGGAAGTAAACTTACTGAATTGATTTTTCCCAAAGTCACAGAATAGGTTTTTGCTAGAGATGGAAAAGAGTCCAGGTTTCTCATCTTATCCTGATACTGAGCTTGCGCTGGGGCTAGGTTGCCACTTAGCCAAGGGGGGCTAATGATGTAGGTGAAGGGAGGAGGAAGTCCTCTAGTGCTTCCAAGAGTAGCACCTCAGTATGACAGTTGCATGACTTTCACAATTTCTTCTAAAAGTTTAATGTAATCTCCAAAAGATCCAGTCTGTCATCAGACCATCAGAATACGAAAACGGTTACCTTTTTCTTTTCTAATAACTTCTTACATGCTAGAGCTGAAGTGAGTCTTGTGAATAATAAGAATGAACATTTATTGAGTGCTTACCATTGGTAGGCACTGTGCTGAGAAATTTACATTCATCATCTCATTTGTTGCTTAGGACAAGCTTAAAGAGATTGGTAATGTTTTTATCCCCATTTTTAAGTTAGGTTAACTGAGGTCTTGAGATAGTTTGTCCAACGTTACACAGGAAAGTTAGTGGTAGCTTCAGATTCCAGAGTTTCCATTCTAAACTAGGCGCTAGAATGCATGTAGAAATAATTTGCTAAGAGGTGTCCCAGTTTTGTAAGTAGTAGGTACTATTGAACAGTTAGTAGATACCATCAAGGTGAATAGCAGTGTTTTCTCACCAACAGGTTAAACCTCGAATTCTTTCTTCAGAGCAAAGAAACTTTAGCCCAAAACTTGAGAAATAGAGCACAGGACTTCTTAACTGCCTTACATAACTGTGAAATTGCTAAAATTTGAGTAAAATAATAATTACATTTTAATGTTTATTCTTATTATAAAAATAAAAAACAGAATTTGGGTAATAGAAAAAAATAAAAAAAATAAAGTAAGCACACCACCCATTATTGTAAATATTCCTAACATTTTGGGATGTATCCTTCCAGGTATTTCCTTCCAGTTTAGCAGAATTAAATTATTATACTAATAAAATTAGTGGAGTTAAATTTTCCTATAATTGTAGTTTTAATACAAATATAATCTGCATTATTTCATCACAGGCATTTTCCCATACTGATATATAGTTTTTATAATCTTCTTTAGAAGACATGTTCTGTGGAGTAGAAACACTATAATCGAGTGGTTAAAATTTTGGCCCTACAGTCAGATTATCTTAGATTCAGTCTTGGTCCTACTTCTTTAACTTTGGACTCAACACTTACCCTCTGCAAGCCTCAATTTCTTTATAAGTAAAGAGTTAATAATAATACTTTCTTCAGTAGGTTGTTATGAGGACTAAATAAGGATAATGTGTACCATATACTTAACAGTAGTCTCTTACTACTACCAGGGAGCACTCAGAAATACATGGAAACTTTAAATTGTTAGCATTATGCTTTAGTTGTTACAGTTTTGCAGTGTTATAAATAATGCAGATAGAAACATTGCATGTGTCTTTTATGTATCTAAGATAATTTCTGTAGGATAAAGTCCTAGGGATGATATTTCTGACTCAAAGATATGAGCACTTTAATGAATTTTTAATGCATAGTTCAAATTACCATTTTATACTCTCATCTGCATGTATAAGAGTGTGAGGTGTACTGTGATACTGTGATTTATAATAAAAAAAATACATATTTGTTTTTTGTTCCAATCGTGGCACAGAGCTCCTAAACCCTTGAAATTTCCTATGAGGAGAGCAAGAAAGGTATCTTTTGTTATGTTAATGTTGACTTTTTGGGAAATCTCTAAGTCACTTAAGGATGGGGGATGGTCACCAGAGGAACCAACCCTATCATTAGAGGTTTGGAATTTACAGTCTCACTCCCTTGGCCTCCTAGGAGAGCAGGACTGGAGATTAAATGAATTGCCAGTGGCCCATGATTTAATAATCATGCCTATGTAATGGAAGCCTCCAAAAAAACCCAAAAGGATGGAGTTCAGAGAGCTTCCAGGTTGGTGAACAGGTGGAGGTTTTGGGGTAAAGGTGTACTCAGGGAGCACAGAAGCTCTCACCCTTTCTCATATACCTTGCCTTATACCTCTTCTATCTGGATGTTCCTGAGTCATATCTTTTTATAATAAACTAGCGATGTAGTAAGTAAAATGTTTCTCTGAGTTCTGTGAGCTGCTTTAATAAATTAGTTGAACCCAAGGAGGAGGTTGTGGGAAACTGATTTTTAGTTGGTTAATCAGAAGCACAGGTGACAACCTGGACTTGGGTTCTTGTCCGGATTCGGGAGTGAGGGCAGTCTTTTGGGATTGAGCTGGTAAGCTGTGGAATCTGATGCTACCTCCAGGTAGTCTCAGAATTGAGTTGAATTATAGGACAACCAACTGGTATCACAGAATTGGTTTGTGGTATGTTAAACACACATACACACACACACACACACACACACACACACACACTGAAATTAGTATCAGAATTGTATGTACGCACACACCCATTATTTAACAGCATTTTCCCTCCACCGCTGGAATCAGCAATTGAGAAACCAGGGGTGGGAATGCAAAAATACTGTTTTCTAACTGTGGTTAGTTGGATCCAAGGGCAAAACTAGAGGATATGATGGGTTGGCTGTATTGAAAAAAAAAAAAAAATCCATGCGTAAATGGACCCATGCTGTTCAAGGGTCAGCTGTACTTTTGTACTAATGTTTTGTATATTAAGGATATTAATGAAGATATTAACTTCCTGCCTTTCATAGGTGCTACAAAGTATTTTCATTCTTTTATTTTGACACATGAAAAGGACTACTTAAATAGACTGAGGGGTGACATTTAAGCCCCACTGTGAGGAATGACAGAGGAATTACCTGTGTAAAGACCAGGGTGGAGCAGTGTTTTCCAGGAAGAAACAAGGACGAGCAAGGAAGGAGGCCCTGAGATGGTGTGAGCTTGGGCTGTGATGACTGAGAAAGCCATTGTGGTTGAGTAGGGGGAGGTAGGTAGCTCTAAAGATTAAGGGTAGACTGAAGATTCTGCCCCCCCGTGCCCCGCCCCGGAGATGAGGGGCTTCTTTTCGGTATTAGAGTTTGTAGGGAAGGGAACAACAGGAGTAGAGAGTTTAGAAAGCAGGGGGTTTATACGGGGAACTGAAAGTAATGAGTTTGTTTGGAGGAAAAGGAGGAGAGGTAGGAAATAAGTTTGAGAAGGTAGATGGAGGCCTCAAGAGCCAGAATAAATGTTGGGGGAGAGAAAAGATTGAATATCTCCAATGTACCCTATGGTGTGCCAGGCGAATTACATTTAAGTTTAGATTTTGTTCTTTGGGCTGTGGAGAGCCATTCAATGTTTTTAGGCAAGAAAGTGACTTAAGATCTGCTCGTGTTATATGATTAGGAAAGTTTATAGAATGGATCAGTGAAGGGAAAGTAAGGAGGTGGAGAGATCAGTCAGAGGATACTGTAATTATCCACATTAGAGGATATAATTGTTTTGAACTTTGAGAGTGCCAGTGGGAAGAATGGTTGTATGATTTGGAGGAATTGACCGGATTTGGCACTTTGAGGGTGAGGGAGAAGGGGTGTTAAAGGTGACTTGACATTTTCAGTCTGGGAGCTAAAAGGATGGGTAGAGTGGTGGTGACCCTGATAGGAATGAGGGATGCTGGAGGAAAAGCACGTTTTTGGAGAGAGGATGGCTTAGATTTTAGGTTCGTCGATTTGATGTCTTAGTCTGTTTAGGCTGCTATAATGAAAATACTATAGACTGGGTGGCTTATAAGCAATAGAAATTTATCACAGTTCTGGAGGATGGGCAGTCTAACAAGGCACTGGCAGATTGGCTCTGATGAGAGCCCCCTTTCTGGTTGTCAGATGGCTCTTTTCATTATGTCCTCACATGGCGAAAGTGGCAAGAGAGCTCTCTGAGGTCGTTTTTGTAAGAGCACTAATCCCATTCATGAGGGCTCTACCCCATGACCTATTCACCTCCCAAAGGCCCCCTCTCCTTACCCAATTGCATTAAGGATTAGGTTTCAACATATGAATTGGGGTGGGGGGGTGGTATGCAAACTTTCAGTCTATAACTTTGGAAGTGTTGGCAGAATATAGCACTATGAGGCAAGCTAGTCTGAGAGCTAATCTGGTACCAAAACAACTATGTGAAAGTTGGGAACCATTGAGACTAGGTGATTCTCTTCATATCTC
>NW_006494614.1:16017344-16026097 GCF_000325575.1 Pteropus alecto | reverse complement strand
TCATCTTATTCAGAATTGTCCCAACTGTGTGTCCTTCCTCTTTTCCTACTCTGTATTTCCTTGTTCTGACTCACTTTATTATTGCTTACCCACATTTTTCCATGGTACCCCACAGAATTATAATAATGATAGACACTTATCAGTGTTCACCATGTGCCAGTGTTCTGAGTCGCTATATCAATTCATTTAATCCTCATATAACAGTGCTGTGGTAGAGATCTTATTATGATCCATGTTTTATTAGTGAAGTAACTGAGACATGAAGAGGTTAAACTTCTACTTCGTGTCATTCAAACTTCCCCAGGTCACACCATTTGTAAGAGGTGGATCCAGGCTTCATTTTTTTAGTCTGGCTCAGTCTGGCTTTAAGAGGCTGTGCTCTTAAGGACTCTGCTATGCTGCCTTTTGCATTTTTAGTATATGTTTCAGTTTCTTCACATAACACTTGGCTCTCTCTTAACCCTAACTCAAACCTGGCTTTCCCCAAATGCACTGTTTCTTTTGCATTTCGTTTGAGTAGAGACTGCTGTTCTCTTTCATTGTAATTTGCCCACCTTCAAGTTTCTGCTCTATTTATCACCCAAAAACTTGATTCATAGTTTTCCTCATCCCATTTTTGCCATCAGTACTGTTTACTTTCTTCCCCAGCAGTGTTCATTTTCTTCCTTTTTGTGGCTATGCAGTATAACTGGCATCTTAAACAGGCATTTTTGTTTATAGATCCTTTATTTACATTTTAATATAAAATATTCTGTATCTGATATTTGGACTCTCCCTGAAACTTACTTTATGGGGTAGAGGTTGGGACACCTTTAAAAGGGGTTAGAGTGGGCTAGATGTATATATATGGCACATAGAAAGGGATTCCTGGAGAACAGAATCTGGAAGGGTGGAAGAGGTTTTAAGGAAAAATATATAGTTCCTTAGGCATCTTCCCATTTCATTAATGTAGTTAGTGCCAGATTAAGCCACTGAAATTATCATCATGCTTCGACAGGTGTGTACTGTTTGTCATGTATGTCTTAGGCACTGTGCTAAAGGCTAAAGTTTCTGAGGAATATGATACACAGGTCAAGGGCAAGTTCTAGGCAAGTCCTCAGAGGAGGACCAGTACTCAAAGTATTGGCAGAAACTTCATTTTCTCAATGTAGACCCTAATTTTCCATATCATATCTGTGCATTATTTGTTTGAAGTCTAACTACAAATACACTTACTGTTGACATGCCTTGCTCTTGACCCTATTTATTTCTGGAGACTACTCCTTGGGACCAATTTGCCCCTACGTCTCAAGTGCTCTGGAAGGCTTTTTTCTCCCTTCAATGCTACTGCCTACTAAATAGTTATTAAAAATAACCGAATACTCCATCAGACTGTTATTTCATTATCCCCTCTCTCCTACCCCTGCTTCATCTGCAGTCTGTCTTTGAATTGTGATATTGGCAGATTTTTTTTTTCCTAAGCCATTCCTTTCTCTTGTTGAGTTTTCTATTTGCTTTGTGTATTCTTTTAATCTTAATTGAAATAGCTACATGTATTTGTTCAGTCATTTATTCAACAAATATTATTGAGCACCTCCTACATGTTGGACATTGTTGTAAGCACAGAACATACAGTGCTGATCTAAGGCAGAGAAGAATTTTGCCTCTTGGAGCTTATCTTTTATTGTGTCCCTTCCAGTCCACTGACATGCCACTTTATCTTTGCAGCTATGATGATGACCTGGTTATTCATGATTCTCTACTTAGGATGAGTTAGAGTGAGTGGCTCAATTCCACCCATAAAGCCCTATTTTACCAAAAGGTACTCATTAGCCTGCATCCTTGATTCAGGAAATTGTGCTGCTGTGCATACATTTTTATGTTTGTTTTCTTATAACTTTTTATCTTGGAAAGAAGTGTTGTCAGTCTGGTCTTGAAATCTGGCAGCTGTGTATTAATTAACACTACTATTTGTGTGATTTGGCAGCTGTGTTTAATAATTTTTGAGCGGTGTTCATAAGCCATCATTTTTAGTTTTTCAGGTCTTACCAGTCGTATAGCTTTGGTTAGATGTGCTACAGGTGTGCCTGTCTGTCATGAGGGAACACAGGCATGTTTTATCAATGGTCTTTGGTATAACCTACTGGAGAAAAAGTAATTTTAAGGAAATTAAATATTTAAAATGATCTTACCTGTGAATAACTTGTATTTATTCTTGACCCATCCAAAAATCATATTGCAACTTTAAAAAGAATCAAAAGTAGATGTTACTTTATTAAAAATTGTAATTAAAAAATTTTAAAGCATCTAGTAGAGTAGCAGTTAATCCAGAACCCTAAAATTTTAAATCTGTTTGAAAAAAGGTATTCAGGAGTGAAAGTTTATGTGCTCAGATGGAAATATAACCTTTAAATACCCTTACTTGTAAATTGTTTTCAAGAGGAGTAAATTCTTTGTGATTATCAGGAAATACTTTTCAGATTTATTTTGTATGATTTTTATTACTGAAGTCTACTGAAAATTTGCTGAGTAGCAGTGAGATTGGATATTTTGAGACATTCAATATTAATTCTAATGGTCAGCAGACTTGAAGTACATACCAGCTTAGATGTTTAGGCATTTTCCTTCTCCCTAGGTTCTTAGCTATGAAAATCCTAATAGACAAACAAAAATGTTATGTTAGGAAATATATGAAATAGGAGAAAGGGTGGAAATATAATGGTGGTTGGGAAAAGGGTTTACCCTAAACTATTATCATCTAATGCGGGGCACCAATGAACACTTTAAAGAGTTTTTATAGACCGGAGAAGGATTTAAGGAAAGTATCTATTAAATGATATAGCCTAGCCTGAAGAAAAATAAGTTATGATGTGATCATGGACATGTGGTGTGATTGTGTTTCTTTGACATTGGTGATATAACAGTATTTTCTTGAATAAACTCATGTTATACCCACTAGAAATAAAAGTAGAAATAGGCCTTTATTCTGGGCACTAAGGGCAGCAGGGTAGATCTGCCTGGATATTGCCAAGACCTGAAACCTGGGCATGCAGCAGTGTTGAAGAGGTCAGGGAGGTATCTGAGGCCAGAGCAGACAGAATTGGTAGGCCGGGTGTCAGTAGATAATGGAAGATTCAAAATGTCACAGGTCAGAGCCTGGCATGGAGTCTTGCCAAGAAGATGGGTCTCCAGGAAAAAATGAGTTACCACTGTCTCATAGCCAGAGGGTTGAAGGCAATAACAGTAGCTGTTGTGACCTGCCCTGGGAGTTAGACCTTGGCCTTTGGGACACACTAGGCTACTGGGGAGCACAGAGATCAGATAGGCCACGGTCAGGGTAAACAGTGGGTGTTTAAGGGATTTGATATTAGCATGGCTGTAGGTTAAAATGAGCACCAGTGCACAGATCAGGCACTAAAATGAAGACTGAGCTTGTGGATCGGAGAGATTCAGGCAGAAGCCTTTCTCTGCTCTCAGTAGTGCTTTTGGAGAGGAAGTGACCTAAAGTTCTACGATGACTGTGAACACTGGGCAGTTTAAATCATAGTTCGAAAATCATGATGTTTCTGAGTTTCAACATTTGGAACTTTTTCAAATGAAGTTATACTCTACAGAATAATGCCCAGGTCCAGATGGAGGACATGGACAAAGTCCAGAATCTAACAATAAATAGTGAATATTTATTCAGCACTCGCTGTGTCAGGCATTGTTCTAAGTGCTTTACATGTATTGTTCCATTTAACCCACCAATAACCCATTTAGGGAGATAGAGGTTGGCTTGCAGGGATTATAACTTGAGCAATAAGATAATAGGAAGGATCAAATCTAATGTGTTAAGGTGTGGGATTCTAGTATTCTCCAAACACCAGCAGTTCTGGATACTGAAGTTTATCTGTAGCCTTCTTCATTGTTTTATGGTCCGTGACCATTTGCGTTCATTGGCATATTTAACACACGCCACTGGTCACGTGCATTCTTTATGGCTTATGTTCCTAACAGCCGTCCAGGGCATCTTCCCAGACCACTCTGGTTCCCTTTTCTGACTTTCCATAGCTTTTATTTATTGTTTACATACATTTGGTCACTAGATTATATTCTTTCTTCTTTTTTTTATACTTGTTTTTTAATTGTTTGCTATATGTACATTTTTCCTCATCAACAAGCGTCTTAAAGTCTGTGTTGCTTTTGTATCTTCCACAGGGCCATCATCATCTTTAATAATCCAGTAAATTCACATAATATATTTTGTACCTCTCTTTCTACCTTGATTTTAATCAAATTGTCATCAACTGTTAATAAATGGGTTATTTTTGTGTATTTTATAATGTATGAGATGTTACTTTTTAAAAAAATTTATTTTCACAGGGCAGACTCAGAAAATGAATCTTTTCCAGGCAGTAACAAGTGCCTTGGATAACTCATTGGCCAAAGATCCTACTGCAGGTAAACTTCCTTTGTGGTTGATTGTGGTAGCAGTGTTACTTCAGAATTGAAGTTTTGCTCGAAATAGTTATTTGGAGCTCAGTGATTAACATTATATCTATCTGGAATTTATAAAAGACAGGACCAATTGATTAAGGTTAATGAAATTATGAGATTAACACATTTGTCTAATCCACTCATTACGGATTTGTTCTCATGTATATCTGACGTCATCAAGTTAACTTTTTCCCATATTATGTATGGTCCTGATATTATATTAATAACTTCTGGATTAATATCTACTAGAAAGAATGGAAAAATACCACTTCATTCAGCTATTTATAAAATCAAGATTTAATTCCGTGCTTTTCTTTAGGATAGATACATTGTCATTCAGCTTGTAAAATTTTTGAGAATAAATTTATAAGTAAATTAACCTTTATCTTATCACATTAAATTATCGATATTAAAACAGCTGTCCTGCTATATGTTTTATAAATTTGATAGGCTTTACTGTATGTGTGTGTGCGGGGTGTGTATATATACCATATATATGTATATTGAACTTCCACTTGAGAATCTATAGTTTTGAGTCAAAACAGTTTATTTTTTAGAATGAAGTGAGAGCTAGACTATTGAATAATTAGGTATTGCTTTGTTTTGAATGCTATCTGAAAATGTTTGATCTTGATGAATAGAGAAGGGTAAGTTATTTTTCTGAGATCCACAGAACTGCTTAGATGCATTAATGTGACTAGAATTCAGCACTATGAGTTCCCATTATTTTATTTTCTTTGCCTTACTAAAAAAGCTATTTGCAATTTGCATCTATACTATTTTCCTTGTTCTGTCCCACCATACTTGTCTCCTTTCTGTTTCACACATTATAATTCACTTTCCTATTTGTGACTGTTCTCTTGGCTTGGAATGTTTTCTCTTAAGCTCTTGCGATTGCTGACTCTCATAATATAACATACCATGTATAAAAAAAACAATGGTCAGGGACTTAGGAGCTTGGAGTGTGAGTAATAGTTCTGCCTCTTGCTTTCTGACTTGGCAAGTTCCTTTGCTCCTTTTCTGGACTCATGTTCTTCACGGTAAAATAAGCTGAGATTCTAGAGGAGTGTTTCTTTCTCAAATGGGGTGATTTTAATCCCCTCTCCTCCTCATGTCTGGAGACATTTCTAGCTGTCACATCTGTGTGTAGGGGGCAGTTGTCGTCCACTGGGTAAAGATCAGAGGTGTGATATGCCGCTTTATATCTACGATGCACAGGACAGGCTGCTACAACAAAACAATTATCTAGTCCAAAATGTCAATGATTTAAAAATTGAGAGACTTTGGACCTATGGTCCATTTCTGTTTTCTGATTTAAAATGTAAACATTTAAATTACTTATTTCTCATTGTTACTCTCATTGAGGGATTATTAAATAAAATTTATTCTTTAAATACTGTTTTCAGTAATATTTGGTGAAGATGTTGCCTTTGGTGGAGTCTTTAGATGTACCGTTGGCTTACGAGACAAATATGGTAAGTTAATATCTTTATATATGAACAGTATTCCTATAGAACTTTTACTTAAAGATCTGAAGAATGCAAAATATGCCTGTTAAATTGTTTGCCGTATTCTTATTGTATGAATGTGTTCCTTTTCATTTCCATAGCTACCCACAAAATCCTTTGGCCTAGATTTCTCAAAATGGGCTCTAACTGTAGCACCCCTCAGATCTAGTTCATATTACACATATTATAGATTCCAAAATAATCTTCATTAAATGAATTGTTTATCATGTCGTTCATATGTCCAGGAATCTTTGATCTCTTGTTGCTGCCTGCCTTAGCCATTTTCAGTTCCATTGCCTCTAGTTCAAGATTTTGCCTTATTGATCTTTGTGAATAGATTTCATCTTTTATTACCTACATTAGACAGAGTTCTCCAGGGAAACAGAAAGATTGGATATATCTATATTTCTGTGTGTGTATATATATGTATACACATATATATATATGTATGTATATATATACATATACATATACATATGTGTCTATATCTTGTCAATGTAAGAAATATCCAAACCTGTAGAGAATTTTTATAAAAATTTATTTGAGCCTAAAAGAAGATACACCTTAAAGCAAGATCTCAACAGACTGAGATAAATGCTTCCAAGAGTAACAGTTTGCAGTTTTTTTTAATGTATTTGAAATTAAGATGGGAATCTAAGAAAGATGACAAGAAGGTGGGAAGAAGCAATGTGAGGGTGGGATTATAGGATAGTTAACAAGATTATGTGCTCTCTTGGGGACTCTGAAAGAGGGCATTTCAAAGGTGTGTTAACCTAGATGCACAGAAACAATAGGCATATCTTGCTTAAGGCAGAGATAAGCCTTATAGTAAAGAAGCTATATGCCTGGGGCTTGACAATGCAGCCTGACCTGCCCAGTTAGGAATTTATGGTCAGATAACCCTGTGAGGGTACTTTCCATAGAACCCCTGTTTTTGTCCACAGTCTATTTGTATGTGTGTGTGTGTGTGTGTGTGTGTGTGTGTGTGTGTTTAAAATAAAATATATGTGTATATATAATATTATATATGTGTATGTATATAATACATATAATCTATAAAGAGAAAGAGAATGAGTAAAAAAAAGAAATTTACTTTTCAAGGAATTGGCTCACACAATTGTAGGGGCTGACAAGTCTGAAATCCATAGGGCAAGCCAGCAGACTGGAAACCCAGGCAGGGTTTCTATATTGCAATCTTGAAGCTGAATTTTCTTCTTGTGCGGGAAACTTCAGTCTTTTCTTTTAAGGCTTTCAAGTGATTGGATGAGGCCCACCCACATTATAAAGGGTAAATCTCCTAAAGTGTACTGTTTTAAATGTTAATCACAGCAATATCTAGACAGGCATTTGACCAAATAACTGAACACCATTGCCAAGCCAAGTTGACACATAAAATGAACCATTGCATTGCCTTTCTACCTGTTTCATCCCATAGCTGACGTGTGTCTATTGCCTGGCATGCAGTCCATTTTTGCCTCTTGCTTTTACTCACTTCATTTGACTCAGACTTGAAACTATCAGAATGCATTTTGGTCCATCCCAGCATTTATTCCTGACTTTTTTTTTTTTCACTCCTGACTTTCTATGTAAGGAATGTTTCAACCCCTACTTGTGAAGGTTGCCTTGAGGTGCCTTTGACCATTTATTTCTTCTCTTAGTTTAATCTGGCAAAGCAATTAAATTTAGGAGAGGAGTTGATACCTACCTTTCTAACCTTTGACACGGCCCTGTAAAGCTGCTGTGTGCTAGCAGAGTAAGGGGTGAGGATCTTTAAGATTTTTTTTTAATTGTTGTTTCTCCTTGTTCCACTCTCCTTTGAATCCAAGAAACCATAGCATGTTCCACTTCTTATACCAGGAACTCCCAGGTATTTCTTTTCTCTTCCCTTTATAGCAGGTTGATTTCCTGGATCCTGTCTCTCTACTTTTGCTAGCGTCTATTTCTAATTGCTATTTAGAATTTGAAAGAGTTGGGCCAGTTTCAGCTGTCTCAAACTGTCTCAATTAGTTCCAGCTAATTCAGAGTTCTGTAAACTTTAGATCTTTAAAAAAATGTAAAAACCTTATATATTTGATTTTAAAAATAATGCATATGCACTGTAGAAAACTTGGAAAATATGGAAAAGCACACAGGATAAAAAATTTCCTGTACTTCCAGGGATAGCTTGGAGAAAACCGCTGTACATATTTTGGTATATATACTTCCAGACTGTATTTGAATGTATTTGAACGTATTTGTAAATATTAACTAATACTTAAAATAGAATTATATTTTTGTTTTTTTCTTAGGTTCTTCATCTCTTCTTACATTGCCTATCTGTTCTTACACTCTGTCTACTTTATCCATGAGAGCCTTTAGCATACTTACAATTGTTTTAAATTCCTGGCCTTTAATTCCAACACCCTTACAATGTTGGGTTCTGATACATGCTCTATCTCTTCAAATTGTGTTTTTTTGCTTTTTGCTATGCCTTGTAATTTTTTCCCGATAGTCAGACATGATACTCTAGGTAAAAGGAACTGCCGTAAATTGGCCATTAGGGTGTGTGGTGAGATGTGGAGAGGAGAGGAAGCATTCTATGATTAGGTCTTATTCTTTTGGTGAGCCTGTGCCTCTGGACTGTGAACTTTACAAGTGCTTCTCAGTTTTTTCTTCCCCCTCAGATGGGACAGGATAGCTAGAGTGGGCTGGAGTTGAGTATTTTCCTTCCTCCAGTTCAGTTAGCCCTGATAATACCCAGCAGGCTAGGCTTTGGTTAACTAGTTTCACCTGAGGGCAGACCTTAAG
>NW_006494614.1:15963285-16017313 GCF_000325575.1 Pteropus alecto | reverse complement strand
CTGCTGAAGCCAGATGAGATTGGGAACTTAGTTGAGCTCCTGAAAGTAAACCTCACACGGTTGTGGGGGGTCCCCCTTATCACTGGGTTCCCTGGAGTTTTTAACTCTCGGAGTTGTCTACACTGAGCCTCCAGCAACTCATCATTTGCAGTTCAGGTTTTTGGCTCTGGTTCCTGCAGTGGTTTCAGCTCCTGGGTCTCTGCTCCTGTAAGTCGAGGTTCCCTGTATTCATGTCCAGTCTTGGGGGCAGCGGTTTGCTGTGTGTCATCCCTGCTCTTATGGGTCAAAGATGATTTTTCAGTCTGTTCAGCTTTTTACTTGTTAGGACAAAGTTGCAACTTCTAAGCTCCTTACATGTGGAACTAGAAACCAGAAGTTGAATTATGCTTTTGTAGCTTATGTGCTACATGCCAGTCAGCTCCAACTCCTGGTGACCTTATGAACAAGTGATATCCACAATGTCCTGTTCTCAGAAGCCCTGTTCAGCTCCTGTAGATTCATGCCTATGGCTTCTGTTTTGGAGTCAGTTCACCTAATATTTGGTCTTCCCTTTTCCTACTGCCTTCTGTTTTTTCTGGCATTATTGTCTTGTCTGTGTCTGGTGTAGTTATGGCACTGAACAATTTCTAACTTTCACTCTTCCTTCTTGTGTGAGCCAGTGTGTGGTTGCATACCATGTGCTTGTTTAAGCTAGTGAGTCTTCTGTTGGCTGTCTGCCCCGGTTCTCATCCACGGTGTTCTTTTTCTTACTGTACCTATTCTGTCTAGGGCATTTCATCCATGTCACCTCTGCTCACATACTAGTGACTTCCAAATTTCTATCTCCAGCTCAGACCTCTGGCCGGAGCTTCAGATTCCATATATCAATGCACATCTTTACTTCAGTGTTCCAGTCACTTGAAACTCGGCATTTCCAAACTCATACTTTCATATTTAGCTGAATTCATTATATCCACCCAACAGATCCATTGCCTCCCACTACATTTTCAAACCCAATGAATCTGCCACCGTCCATCGAAGGCAGAAACCAGGAGATTCTAGTCTCCCCTTTTTTCTCATTCTCCACATCCAGTCAAGTCCTACAATTTTATTTTCATAGTTTGTCGTAAATATGGCCTCTTTTTTTCCATCCTCACTGCCCTGGTGTCTCACTTTAGATTCTTAATGATTTCTGCTTGCATAGTTTCATCATTTTTCTTAGTAATCACCTTCCCTCCAGTCCCTTCCCTTGCTGTTTGGATCTCTCTCTCTTTCAGCTGATTAGCTAGTAAACTCCTATTTCGCCTTCAGTCATTTCCTCTATAAAGCTCTTCCTGAAGCAGACCCGGGCACTGCTTTATCAGTGTTCAGATTTTATATTTTTCAACTTATATTGTAATTGTCTTTCCACCAAATCTGTGCACCAGACGACTTCTTAAAGGCAACAGATTTTTGAATCATCTGTGCATCCCTAGCTCTTAATATAGTGTCAGGTGGTACTTATTAAGTGAATGTTGTTGAGTGAATTTATCCTTCATTTTCTCACCAAGACAGTGGCATCTGACCTCAGAAGGGGATTTTCTTATCTCCCATTAGTGATTTTTGGTGGGTCTGATGTTTTCTTAAAAAAAAAAAAAAATAGGCTAAAACAAAAGTAAACTATCACTTAAAAAAGTTTACTACTCTTAGAGGACTGCTGCAGATTTATGTCTACCTGTTTGGGTGGGTGGATGCTGCAGGGGGAGCTGAATTAAATAATGGCTCTTTTAGCTTTATTGTCAGCAGCTGCTGTGAATTTTATAACAGCTTCAGAACTGAATTCGAAACTTGAATAATTCCAGGTTGAATCAGTAGGAACAATTAAATCACCACTACTGTATCTAATGAGAGGGAGTGAGCTTTGGTATTCAGGAGTGAAGAATAAAGGAAATGGAACAGAAATATATTACTAAAATTGAACTTTTTGCATATTTAAAAAATAGCACATACCTTTTAAAATAATTCTCTGCCCTTTTGAGTATAGGCTGGGAATTTTTAGCTATATGAAACATGTCTGCTTAGTGGTTTTTTTTTTTTTGAAATTAAAAGAATTAGTTAAAAGTTTATATTGATATAGTTGAGTACATTGCATTAAATGACATAGTGAAGACATCCCTTTGAGAGGGATTGATTAGCTTTCTGGAGAGATTAGCTTTCTGGAGAGAGCTGAGTGTTGAATTGGAAGGGATCATAGTCAGTAGGTGGCAGCCTACACTTTGAAATAAGACTGTCCCTGTTGGCATTGTATGGATACAGCTGGGCTGCGGAGAAGCGTTTAAAACTCCAGAAGGGAGAATTTGAAGGATTGGGGGTTACTGACATAATACTGTAAAGCTGAATTCTACTTAATATATAAAAAAGAAGGAATTGCATAATTAGAGACAATGCTATATTTAAAAAAAGGGAAATAGAGTTATTTTGTATTCTAGATAATCCAGATGAGTGTGGGTTTAGTACCACTAAACTGCTTTTCTCCTTTCTAGCCTTTGATAGAACAAAATAATAGGAGTGATTTGAAAATTCAAAATAGAATAGTATAATCTCATCAATACATTGAATATCACATGGCAAGGAGATCCCTCTATCAGGAGCAACAGTTGGAACTGGGGACTTATAGGGAAGCAGGGGATAGAAGAGGGCAATTAAAGGTAGTTGATTTTTGGGGTATGCATGATTTTTATGTTGAATATCACACATTCTTTTATGTATGTTATGAGACAGATTCCACATGTCATATATAAAATCCGTCCTCATTATTGGCATTCTCAGTATGATAGAGCATGTATGTGTTTTAGTCAAATAAGACTTTGGTATATCAGGTTCAGGGTATGTTTTTATTTAGAACTATTCTGTACTGATATGAATGAACATTGCTGGGCTGTGGTTCATAAGGCTATACTTTGGTCCACTCATTGGATAAAACTTAAGTGAGAAAAGGAACAGTGGAGGACTTATGGAATTAGTCTACAGGCCTAAACATCTGCCTTTTCATGGGATTGATGTTTTTCCATTACTGTATTCATTCCTCTACACCGCAACTGCGGCTTGTCGTAGCAACTTGGGAAACTGAATATAACCACTTCTGTAAACATCATAGAAATTGTATAACCAGACACTTTAATACACTGAATTCAGGAAGGAAAACTAGGACAGGCGTGTGGAGAAGGCCAGTTTTCATCTATAATATGCCAGTGTTTGGGAGCTGACTCGGGCCTCAGTAAAGTGAAAGGAGAGGACCAGATGGTCCTCATGGACATGAGTAGGCAGTATTTGTGTTTTTATATTTTACAAATGGAACACATTTGCTTTATGCTTTGACTCCCTTTACATTTAGAGATTTTGTAAATGTAACAGTTGCTATATCATCTTAGAACCATGGGAAACCGTAGGTACTTCGTTTTCTCTTATGAAGTCCCTTTTCCAGTATAATTTTTAAATGTGGGAACTGTCAGAAAAATCCTTTGGTAAGTCTCTTATACTTTTACATGAATTATGAAATAGCATCACCAGAAAGCAACCTTCCGTTACATGTTCTTTCTTGCTGTGAAGAAAGAGTTGCTTGGGTGATAATCATACTCCTGGATTCCGTTGAGAAATGGCAGTCTGTGAAATGGGGTTTGGCTTCTGAGCAGTTGAAACTAATTTTACTGAAGAAAAAACTTCTGGCTTAACAATTCTTTAAGGAAATGGAATACACGGTTTATTCTCCCTATTGAAGTGTATATATTTGACTTCATAGCAGGTCGAATACCAGATATAGATTGTAAGATTTTGAACTGTTCTAGAAATTTGGAGTGAAAATAGGTGTTAATAAGATGGGATAAATATTTTTCTAATAAGATTATTAAAAAATATTTTTAAAGGATTGCCAGCAGCTTTAAGAGTTTTTTTATTTCCTAAAAGTCAGGCACTTTAAATTGCTCCTGGTACTGTAGGCCTCTTTGTTTTCTAAAAGTACACGTGTGGTGGAACTAGATAAAAGATCATATTTAATGGGCCCTTCTTTTTATCTCTTCTTTTTTATCCATTTGAAGAAAATGGGATGAAAATATCGACATGTGCTTTATTTATATTAGTTTCCCTTATATATTGCTTCAATGGTCCTTTTGTGACTTTTTCATTCAAAAAAAAAAAGATTTTAGAATCTACTAAAATTAGAATTGGTATAAATGGTCACTGAATTTTAATTTTTCAAAAAGTCAAAATGAGTATCCTCACAGTTGACATGTTGACCAGTAGCTTAACAAGTAATATTTAAGAAAATAAGATATTTAATGTATTTTGTGGGATATCAGAGTTGGAGAGAAATTAAGGATATATATCTAGTCCAGTGGTTCTCAATTGGTGTTGATTTTGTCTTCCTAGGGACATTTGGCCATGTTTAGAGACATTTTTGGTTGTCACAATTGGTGGTTGCCGCTGGCATATAGTGCGTACAGGTCAGAGATGCTGACCTATGATGCACATGGCAGTCCTCTCCCACCAAATAGACTTATCTGGCACAAAACGTCAACAGCACTGGGGCTGAGAAACTTTGATCTACGTGATGTTCTCCACGTGATGTAGAAACTGAAATTCTGAGAGTTTGGATGTTACCAGGTTGCCCAGTGACAAGTGGATGAACCAGATTCTAAGCTCAGGCTTCCTAAAACATAGTGCTGAGCTTTTTGAACTATGTCGTTTTCCTTCTTATTTATAAATGAGCAACTCATTTATGTAAAAACATGAGAAATATTAGGAATATTTAGGGAGTTTTAATAAACAAAGTGTTTTGATTATTTATGGAATAAGAAGAAGCTAGTTATCAGTAACCCGTATTAACATTGGTAAAAAAAAACCTGTGGTTCTTTTGTGAATAAGTTTTATGATTAGTGTTTTGGAGTAGTAGCTGCTGCTTTGACTATTTTTTTCCCCTTCGTTGATTAAACAATACATGTTTGTACTGCCCAACAGGTGTTTTCTCTGACATTTTAAGCATCAGTTGTAGTGTAATGCCCTTAAGCCAGTTTTTCTTATTTGACAAAGCAGTCTTTTAGAATTACCAGATGTGAGCACCAGCAGGGTTTTAGGAGATAGGCTAGGGCTAAAGTATAAAGTAGACTAGGAAAAATGTGATTATTGGTCATTATTGTCAGAAAGTATAAAACTGATTCATATATCTTTTTAAACATCACAATTAAGAATTACAAAAATGAAACCATATTTTATTAAGGACAATATATATTAAGAGAGTAAAAGATCTTTTGTTTACCTTGTCACTGTCAAGTATGACATATATCGTATGTCCATTTAATATTAGGTATGATGTCGCTGCATTGGCTTCCCAAATCTGGTGCCGAATCTTATGAAAATTCTCTTCCCGACTGATATGTTTAACAGAGGGAAGAACACAAACTTTTTTTTCTTCAGAGTTTAGTATTTCTTGAATTAGGATGCATTAGACATATTTAATTGTTTTATTTTGGACAGTTCACTTTACAGTTTTTACACATTAAAGTCAATGATTCCTTTTTTTAATTTCTTTTTTATTTTTTCTGTATTCAGAGTTGCTTATTTGATTGCAATATAATTTTGAATTATAAGGCTTTCCTTTTTAGACCCCAGAAATTATCAGGGCTAAAGGGGAGCATTATAGCAATTTTTATGTAGATAGTTCAGATTGCTCAATATCTGAATCCCTGAATTCTCCCATCCTATTTTGTTCATATTTAAGAAATAGATCACAAAGTCCATTAAATTACAAGTGAGGATGTCGTTCCTTCTACAAGTTGCATACCTGATGGCCATGCCAGCTGTCTTGCAGCTTCATGTTGACAGTGTGCTCAGGTATTGAGCTGATGTTGTCACCTGAAAACACTTACATGTTATAGGAAGTTTGAATCTAAATATGTAGGTTATTACAAACTAGACGTTCTGTGCTTTAATTCTAGCTTGTAATTCCACTGTGTAACACCTTCAATAATACAGTTATAAAGTCACATAATAATTAAATTCACCAGGAAAAATGATTTTTCCAGTCAAAGTGGAAGTAGCCAGTAAAAACAGCCATGCCTGGAGGACAGCATTAATGTCATTCGCCAGATGTTTGTTAAGCGAGACCTTCTCTGTAAAGTCTTAGAGGACTGGAAGAGCACAGTGCTTTGTTTTCTGTTCCCGTTCAGCGTAGATGAGATTTCTCAGTTGCTTTGATTGGCAGAGGAGATGAGGGATCAATTAGGTAAAGGTTGGCAGATATCATGTGCTAAGGAATCACTTGGGAAGCTTGTTGGATAAAAAGTTTTCAGTTTCCTAGTGAGCAGCTACACCCAAAGGCAGCTTTAGTGACAAAGTGCTTGACCTTCTCTGGTGGCATCCTGCCACCCCTCTCTACCGTTCCCCCCACCCCGCCCCCTAGGTCCTGTGGCCACCAGCCAGAAGTGGTGGCATCTGGCCAATCTTAAATTAGCCAAAAGATTCTTTTTCTGTAGTTTTGGCTCCTGGACACTCAAGCATCGTTGGTAATAAAGGATTTCTCATCTCAGTTTCTGGGCAGTCTGTTCATTTAACCCTCACTTTTTCCTCTTTTAGTTTCTGCCAGCTTGGAGTCCAGCACAAACAAAGACACTTGTTTCTAAGCCAAAAGGGAACACACACAAACACAGTATTACATTTTTAATTAATCAAGAATCTGTAGACACTGAATTTGAGCATTTTTTTAATTGAGAAAGTGGAGGTTCCTCAAAACTCAAAAGGAGACTTTCACATCATTTGAGGAACATGTTGATTGTTAAAGGAACATATTAAATGGTACAAACCCATTACATCTATTCAAATCTAAATGAAAAACTGATAGAGTAGACAATAAATAGAAAAGTTCCACAGCATTTTTGACAAATTCCTTAGTCCAGTAGGGCAATTCAGTTATTTGCCTAAAGAAGGCACCTTTTCTTTTTGTCAAACACCTTTTCTGTGGTGTTTCTGCCCAAGGACCATTTAGCCATTTAGCTTTTAATTACATATATCAAAGAAGGTTAGAACTCTTCTCACAGTGTTTAACTCTTTATACAAAAAAAGAAAAGTTAGATATCGTGGCATGTAATTATTGCATTAGTTGTGTTCTCTGAAAAGCCTTCATTCATCCCACAGTCTGCTGAAAGTGAATCTGGAGGGGAACGAAGATCTGTTGTGTGCCTCTAACCTACCTAGCTTCTCCTGATTGCTTTCAGATACTTGTAAGCAAAATTTGAGCTAAATAGTCTCAATAAAACTTTTCCTTCATTCAGTTCTTTTCAAATTACCTTTATTCATTCAGGCATGGGGCAGAAAACAGATCACACTCAGCTTTAGTGTCCATTACACTTAGAGATTTCGCTAGAGTAGAATTTCAGTAAAATTTGTTTTCTAGGCTAGGTGATCTTTGGCTGTCAATATTCATTTTACTGAGGGATCAACAGCCAAGTTACTGCATAATTTTTCACTGTTTAAATTTTCTCATAGCTGGATAGTGCCACTGCTGTCACTTATTTCCATCCCACGTCCCATTTCTCTCAGAATTATCTCCGTGTTCCAAGGAATTACAGGATCCAAGAACAGCTATTGTTCTATTTAAGAGTTGTAATAGGTCCATGACTTTCAGGATTTCCTTGTTCAGTTTGCTTTTTGCAGGCCCTGTTCTGATATTTGTTTATATTTGTAGTCTCTAGTGGGGTCTTTGTTCAATAACTCGAGTCTTTCCTCCATAATTTCTGCTGGACTGCTAAAGGATTAGGTCCAGTTGTTAGCATGTGATATATTTTCTCCCTTCCAGACTACATGGAACCTATTTTTCTCTTGTGGGTTTCTTTGTGGCGGCTTTAGCAATTCATTACTATTTTGCCTTGCTTCTTGATTTCTTGCCATCACTGTGTGTGCAGCCATGAGTGGACTGATGTCCATCCTCTGGAGAACAGCCTCCAAAAAGAAAATGAAGAGGCCTCTGTTGATAGTACAGTGACATATAGATTTATGGTCCCTGCCTTTGCTAACATTATGGTATCAGGGGTGCTCAACGTGACTTTAATCTTCATCAATTCTCCCAAACCACCTCATAGATATAAAAATAACAGGCTAGCTATGAAAACGTAAGATTAAGACAAGCTGTCTGGCTTTAGTCACCAATTAGAATGCTTCTCCTAAGCTCCTCATATGTAGTTATTCTGGAACTTCTAATGCCTGGCAACTCCGTCAGTTTCTATGTGTGGGTCAGTTTTATAGTTTCTGCAGAACTGGAAGTTTGCCACTTAAAATAGTCCTGGGTCCATTCAAGCATGTGATAGGCTTGCTAGGCCAGCCACTTGAAGTAATGAAGGGATAATGAAGGCAGTGATGGGCTGAAGTGCACTCAATAGAGAAAGGCTGGCATCAACTGTTACCATTGCCATGTTGACCAGTGGACGCCAGAAATAGATAATTAATATTAAAGTATCACTTGACAAGTAGAACAACATCCATGAATTTGTCTTGGGCTAAGGCACTTCTTTAGTATGTCCTGGGATTACTCAGGTTATTTTCCTGGTTATAGAGACCAATTTATTAGGTCTACAGGCTTGCTGGAGATGCCATCCTAGGAAAGTAGACGCCTTTCAGGTGTGCGTGTATGTGCATATTCATATGTGGGATAAATGTTTGAAATAGGACTCCAGACAGTGACACAATGATTCACTTCATAGTACTACTTCTTGGCCATGCCCGTATGTTGCAACACTGATGCTTAGGTCTTGCCCCAGGGATTGAGTTATGGGTCTGGGGTGTGGCCAGGGTGTTGGAGTTTTACAAGGTCCCCAGGTGATCCATGTATGCAACCAAGTTTAAGAACTCTAGAAGGTACTAAAATTTTTAAGATGTGGTCCCTGCCTTAAAGGAAATCCCACTACACTTGCTAGGCCAAAGCATAATTACATGGTAAGTAAAATAACAGTGTAAGAATGAAATAACAATATTAAACTATGTAAGAAGTGCCCAGTAACTTTGCTGCTTTTATTTAGGCCAGAGTTTAAATGACAGAGGGTGAACTAAACTGTAAACTGAGAGTTTTCATGGAAAATGGCATCTGAAACTTGTGGAAAAAGACAATTGAATGTAGACATCTTCTTTTCTTCCCTTTAAAAAACTCCATGGAAATGACAAGGGATCTTTTGTAAAGGCCTAAGTCCACAAGGATGGGGAGAATGGAACTGTAGACAACATGAACAAAATGTTGGAAGCTGGAAGGCTTAATAGACTTGGAAAAGCAGAATCTGGAATGGGCAGTGGGGCAGCCAAAAACCAGCCTAGTTCACATCACAGAATTACTCGAAGCTTCAGAAATTGGCCACACCAAGTACCTCTGCGAATAGGGGTGAAGATGAGTGGGACTGTAGAATAGAGGTTGTGATTAAGTTTCAGACGAACTTGATTTCTAACTTAATGTTGTTTAATGTTTTACGTTCTCTTTGAGAAAAAAAGATCTTGCTGATATATGCTTGATAAATAAATAAGGAATTATTGCTAGTTTTATAGAACTATGTACAATAATTATTTGTAACAGAATACAAATAATTTAACATTTAAAGTCAATTAATTTTTATTCTGTTTAAAATGGGCTTATATAGTATTTTGAATACTGTTGTAAAAGGTGATGAATGGCATAATTAAATTGGTAATTTAAAACATAACTCTGGCCACAGCTTGGGGGAGCTATGAGACTAAAGACAGGGAGACCATGGGCAAGATCATTACTGAGTCCAGAGGTTCTTAAACTTTAGCATGTATCAGAATCACCTGGAAAGCTTGCCCAATCAGAGATTAGTGGGCTCTACCTCCAGAGTTTCCGATTCAACAGGTCTGAGGTAGGGCCCAAGAATTATTCTAACAAATTTGTGGATGCTGCTGCTGCTGCTGCTGCTGCTTCTGGTCCAAGGACCACAGTTTGAGAACCACTATGTCTGTCTGAAAGGTAATGAGAATCTAAACTGGCAGTGGAGGGAAGATGGAGTCAGAAAGGAGTCAGTGACAAGCCAGTCAGGGAGAATTGATAGGACTTGAGGTTCTTTGGAAATTGAGGCAAAATGGAGAGGCGCTAGGGCAGTTTTAAGGGGTTAAATATTGAATGAAAGACTAAAAAGTTTCCATTAGGCAGGCAGTTAGGAGGCCATTGGTGACTAGCTGACCTAAATAAAAGCAATTTTCATGGAAAAAGTATTGTCAAACTAGATTAGAAAAAAACATAGTTAGATGACTAAAGCTTCCAGTAGTTATGATTATCCTATAATAGTACTTAGAATGTAGATTTAATTCTGAAATACTGGATTATACTCTGTACCATTGCCCATTTTAACTGGCCACCTGGGTTGGACCAAACTAGAGGGTTCCATCATGTTATGCATCATGATACTTTCTGGCTTTCCCCTGACCATTTGTTTAAAAGTGAATCTGACATTTAAAAAAAGTTTTTATGTTCGGCTTATTTCAAGTGAAACTCATCCTTCTGCATATACGTGTATTACTTTTACATGTAGAAACTGTTTTCCTTGCATTTTTTTTATGTATGGTGACTTTCAAGCTCTGTCTGCCTCTTGGGCCGTCAGAACAACTCAGATTTAAAGCTTCAGAGTTGTCAAGTTTTGTTGGATTTACCTGGGGGTTTCTCTCACTGCTTTCCCTTCTGTCACTATCACCGTTCATTCTGACCTGAATGATTATAATATTTGTCCTGAGTCTTTGTTCTCACTCCTCCCTACTCTATACATCTGTGAAATTCGTTTTCCCAGAATACAACTTTGATCACAATATTTCTTTGCTTAAAGCCTTCCCCATGTTTAATCCTAAAGTACAGTTTTATTAGCTTAGCTTTTAAGATCTTAAGTGAACTAGCTTTGACTTTTATTTCCACTTTAGTTCTTAACCCCATATTCTTGGCCGCGTCCACAGCTGTGTCGGAGCTTCTCTGCCCCTCTTACTTTTCTTACGATTTCTGTCCCTCAAAGTCCTCACTCTGCTTCACATTCTACTGTACTTCCAGACCCAGTACATCTTTTCACAGCCTTTCTTACCTTGAAGTGATTTCTCTCAGTTCTTGTCTGTTTCGAGGACTGTGTCTATAACTCACTGTATTTAGTTTGTCCTAGTTTTAATTATATATAAAATTCTCTTCATCTTTCTCATGATGCCCGTAATAGTGCCAAACGCAGAAGTTGGTTGAATGAATGGAAGAATGGGAAGATAGTTGTCATGACTTAGTGTAAATAAAGTGATGATTCATTTAACTGACTGCATTTCAGAGAATGACTTCTAATGGGATTTTCTAATGCTGCTGTGAGAGTTTAAGGGACTTCTAAGTATAGTCTATCACCTTTGTCATATCGTTTTTGATTCAAAAAATAAACTTCTTTTGACATAATCAAAAACAAAGAAGTTAAGAAACAAGAAATCTTTTATTTAACTTAATTTTTTCATTTGTGTCCTAGATATTTCAGTGAGCTGAAAACTATCCTTATTATGTTGTTTATGGCAAACTCGTTAAGCATCTCTCAGATGGCACATGTGTATAAATACACGTATACACACAGACATGCTTTTATTTAATCACTGGAGTGTGAAGTAGAAAAGTGCTCTATACAAGTAATTAGATTGTAGAAGTGATGTGTATTATTGTTTCTAGTTGACTTTAGAGGAAGAAACATCTAGCACTAGCTTAAGAAATTATGCTATAAATTATAAAAATTATAAAACATTTCAGATTTGCAATCGAATGTTATAATTTAATTTTCGAAACTTTTTTTTTTTTTGCTGGATATCAGTCATTTGGGGTTTTTAGACTGTATTACTTTTGGGACCAAATTAAGGATTGTAGTTATGGTTTTTGTGTTTAGCTCTGACTGTATGCGAGCCTTGAATTCATATAGCAGCAGTGAGACTCAAATATTTTTTTAAAAAGCAGATACAGTGGGTGAATGTTGTTTTTCTTTCCGGTTAAAACTCGTTCTTCGTTCTCTTGAGCTGTATTTTATTAATAGCTCTTCAATTTGGGCTTAGAATTGGTTTAATGTCAACTTTCTCTTGTTTACAAAGGGGAAAGCTCATTTATTTTGCATGCTTCTTTGTCATGTTTTTCCCTTTGCTTCTGAGAAAAGGGTACCAACCTATTTAGATAGGAGTTTAGGCTATTTATAATGCTAGGCAGGTTAATTTAGATTGACAGCTTGTAATGTCCTCCTTGGTGAATGACGCACGTGGGTTTTAGATGATGTTGGCCTGCTGTTTTCACTTATAGTCAGTAATCAGCTGGAGGAATTTGTGTGCTTTGAGCTTTGGTGTTGACGTAGGTACTGGGTACAGATATGTTTTAGGAAACATCTCATTTCCATATAAATGAAAGAAGATTAAAAAAAAAATTTAGATGGCTTGCCTTGAAATTCCAGCTGGTATCACGAGGATGATGAAAATATTTCTTTTGACTTTCTGGAAAAACAGCTTTGGTTGTATTCAAGCAAAGTGAAGTCATTACAGGTTTATTCAGAAATGCTTTTTGTATTCACTTTTTTGGGGATCTTTTTTCAGTATCAGCTATGTGTTCATTTATTTGAAAAAGTACATTTTTAGCATGTATTCTCTAAACTTCAATTTAATCTCTTAATAAGTTTTAGATAGCTTCACTTAAGAAATCTGTACAATCCCATCAATAACCTTGTCAATTTGATTTTAGTAAAAGGTAGAAGAGCCAAAGAGTTCATCTTTCTTCCATGATCTTCCATGACAAAACTGTGGTTCTCTTTTTTAAGACATAGTAAATATCAATTTGACTGAAATGAGTTTGTGTGTGTGTGTTTTTTTTTTCCTGAGTGTCACTTAAAGAAGAATCTAACTTAAGCTTAAATAGTCGTATAGTACATAGTCCCTAGAAACCAAACGTTCAGATTACATTTGTTTAAATTCAGCTTCATTTAAGATAAGGTGATTTTATAAGTGGGGATTTTAGCTCCTTAAATCACATTGATAATGCTCCGGAACAAAATTCAAGTTATGCACAAGTGTCAGAACACCAGTGGTTGATTTATTACTAGTTAGAATGTCTTCTCTGGGCCCACAGCCCTCAACAAAGCCAGTGCTGGGTAATTCCTGAAGATGTATGGGGCTCTGGGAATGCTGAGTTGGTTCTGTTCTGCCATGGTCATGCTGTTGCCTTTGTGGATTGTCATGACATAAGGGTCTTACTCAAGGTATGTTGAATAGTACATAGCACTTAGTTTGGGGACCAGACGTCAGTGTAATCCCCTGGGATGGGGGGTGGGGGTAGAGAGTGGGAGGATGAGGAGTAGTATGGAGCCAGGGCTTCCAAGTAGACATTTGGTTGAATAGAAGAACTGTGATCTGTTAGGATCAACTGGCCCTCATTCCCAAGCAGTGCATTGGAAGGCTTTGGGCTCCCTAGGGTTCAGTCATTGGCTTGCATAGTCTCCAGGCCTCTGCAGATACACAACTGCGGCAAGGTTTGTTCCTCAGGTCTTCATTCTCACTCCTAGGATATCTCTTGCATGTTAGCAGTAGTGGATCTTCTGTTTGTAGCCCTACTCTGCTCGATGGTAAACCTCGGGATCTTTGGAAAAAACTACATGTTTAACTGACCGCTCTGCCTCTTCATGGTCTCACTAATGGAATGAGATATTAGTTCATAGTTTGCAGTGGCTTGTCACAGCCCTGCCACCATGACCAACTGTTCTTCACTACCCTGCTCTTCAGATAGAGAGAGGACTTATTGTGAAATGTCAAAGTGGCATTGACATCTTCTAGCTGGGATAGATTGGGGGTGAGGGTGGGCAGGGTGCAGTGCTGAGTACCTCTCAGTGCCAACCCTCAGGGGTTTATCTGCTCCCGTGTGCCACTCAACTAACAACTAACAACTATTCAATTTTTTTTGATTCTGTAGTGTTCCTTAAACTCTTTCTCTTTTTAATTTTTCTTACCGCTATCCTGATACTACTACTTTACATTCTACAATTCTTTATGTGGGTCTGATGGGCAGGTCTTTAAAAGTGCTAGGGTTTTGTGATTCTGTGAATCATTTTTCTTCTTACTATCCTTTTGTACTCAACCATTTTATCCGCTCATTAAGTTATCTCATAGATACTCTACCTAGTTTTTCCTTTTGATTTATTTAAAGAAAGTATTTTTACCCCTTGTAAATTCTTTATAGGAATAACTTTGCATTTCTTTTTTTTCCCCCAGTTGATACAATATAGGAGTATCCCTATATTCTCTTTAATTTAGAGATCTTTATTTGAATGAAAGATTGATTTATCCCATTGCTTCTTTTTTTTCTAGTTACTCTGATAAAGTTTAAAAAAATTGTGGTTACTAATAGTAGTGCTTTTAAGCAATTGCCACACTCCCCATGGTTAATCGAAAAAAAAACAAAACTTTGTTCGGTTCATCTAAGTGGAATTTTTCTTCTAAAATTGAACGGTGGAGTCGATTATTTGATATTGTCCTCGGATATTGTTTCTTTAACCAGTGTTAACTCTGCGTGTCCATGAATGTATTTTGGGAGTTTTCATGTTTTCAGTGATATTTAGAATTTAAGGGTTTTAATATTAATGATAATATTTTTAAAAGCATATTCCGGGTTATCTGGATCACCTGCCATTTAGCTAAACCTTGCTATATGATAAAGTTGTTTGTTTATTCTTGTGTTTGTGCTACATGAAGGCCAACTACTTCACAGTATCTGAAATGTATGAAGCTTTCACTGAGATTCAAATAATAAAAATACTAGGTACTTTCTTCTGCTTCTCTATTTCGTTAATTTTCTCAAAATCATCAATTTCTACTTCTCTACTGATCATTTCTATCAGCCTGCAAATATGCTGTTATTTCTTCATTGTTAAATAAAATCCCTCTGTTGGTTCCAATACTCCTCTCCAGCTCCTTTGTTGCTCCTTTCTTTGCTCTTCTTCAAATTTCTACAAATAATTGTCATTACTCGTGGTCTTCAGTTTCTCTTCTCCTATTGCCTCTTGAATAAGGCTTTTGTTTTCTCCTTCCTTCCTACTTTGCAGATACATGTTAAAGTCACCAGTTATAAAATTTTCAGTCTTCATCTTAATTGTCAGCATACAGCACAAATTGATCATTCCTCTTAGAAACACTTTCTTCATTTGGCTTCTAGGTCAGCACATTCTCCTAGTTTTCCTCTGAACTCTTTGCCTTTTTTCCCCCCTCAACTTTGCTGATTTATTTCTCACTTATTGTCTTTGTAACATTGCATCTCTTCTGTATGTACCCATTTAAATTTACTTGGTAATCTCATCCAGTTCCATATTTTTTAATGTCATGTTTATACTTAAGACTTTCAACTCATGTATCCAACAGTAAAATTAAGAGCTTTATCTTAATATCTGAAGGCATCTTAAACTTAACATTTCCAAAACTGAACTTTTGACATCTCAACATGCTTCTTTGTGGTTTTCCATTTCTTAGTTAATGGCAACTCTTTAAGTTGCTTAGGGCAAAAAAGCCTTTTCATCATCTTTAGCATTTCTCTGACTCATACTGCACATCCATTTCATCAAAAAATCCTTTTGACTCTATCTTTAGACTATATCAGAGTCTCACATCTTTTCTGCTATTATGTTTCATCATCTCTTACTGGGATTAATGCCTGTCCTGTAATCAGTCTTGCTGTGTCCACCCTATAAATAGCGTATTTATAGGCTATTCAAATTCTACCCTGAGGGATCCTGTTGAAATGCAATTTCAGAGAATGGCATGACTTTGGTCGATGGCTTCCTGTCCCACTCACCTACTTATTGACTCATTCCCACACTAAAAGTCAGAGTGCTTACAATGACCTACAAGGCCCTGTCTGATTCGTGCCACCTTCCCATCAGATCCTCTTAACTCTTCAACTTCATCTCCTACCACTATTTCTCTTACTCCAGACCAGACATTCTGGACTTTTTGCCTTCTCTCTGATGTGCTAAACCTGCTCATACCCCAGGACCTTTGCACTAGCTAGTCCCTCTGCCTGGAAGATACATTCCCTTGGATTTATGCATGGGTACACTTCTTCACTTTCTTCTACTCTTCTTTTAAATGTCACCTCTCAGTGAGGCTTTCCCCATCTTCCTATTTAAAATTACAGTAGTCCCACCTCCTCCCCTAATCACCTACTCCCTGTTTTATTCTCCATAGCGTCTCATCATGTAACATATTGTCTTTTTTTGTTTTTATTGTCTGTTTTCTCTGATTTGAATGTAAGTTCCATGAGGATAGGAATTTTTTTCTGTTTTGTTTGCTGCTGTATAGACTTATTCAAATATTTATAATGTATCTAATGCTGAATAGTATCTATCCAGCATTAGGTACATTATAAATATTCGAATAAGTGTATGAATTTTTAATCTTTTCAGTATCACGATTCTTCTGTTAGAGATAGAAATTGAACCTTAGGAATTTTGTAATTTGTGGAAATGGTGCTTAAACCCACATCTGTCTTGGCTAATAGTGCAATCACTGTATGTATTATTAATTTACCTATTGGGATACTATGTATATGAACTTTATATCAGGTTAATTGCTTTATAACAGAGTAAGTAATTAGAATTATACATTTTATGTGAGCTTTTACCCTCAATCATTACCTGTTTGGGAGAATATAGGAACAGATTTTTAATATTTAGTTCATAGTGAAGCAGTTTTTTGCTAGATCATAGAAACTTGGGGAGAGTTGTTAAGCTATTCCTCAAACTAAGCATGTTTGGAGTAAGAATTCTGAGAAACTCAACTTTTCTGCCTTCTAGCAATGAAAAAGGCTATATTTACTGAGATGAAAAATAGCTAAATCCAGAGATCTTGAAACAGCAAGGAATAAATAAGAACATTGCTTCTTAGGTTCAGGTGGTTCACGTATTCCACAGATGTGGATTCTACAGGTGGCAGCTGGAATCTGTGTTTCTTTGCTATCAATGAATTATTCTTAGTTCAGTGGAATCACAGATTTTCAGAAATTATCAAGCTACTTGCAGTGAAATAGAGAACTGATGAGGGATAGAGGTCACAATCAGAAGATAGTCACAGATCGTGATGAGTATGAATCATGCTTTTGCAGCTGCTTTGAGTGAAACTACAGGATGTGCCTGGTTGCCATTTCCTAGCACCTATCCTATTGGTGGTTCAGATTTAAAAAGACTGAGCTGAAAGTAAAGTCTACGCACCAAGAAGAACTGGTATCCTTGGATTATGGAACTGAAATATGAATCCCAGATCTGTCCCCCAACTTTTGGTCACCTGGCCCTACTGTGACCATTGCTTGTGTCTATCCAGGTCCCTGAAATTAGAATTTTTCATGAAATCCTGATATTGGCCAAAAGGTGGTGAAATTTCAGAGGAGAATTGAGTTGTATGCTATTAACATGGTAATTTGTGGTTTCAATGGAAAGCTTAAGGTGTTTATCAAGTTCCTTTAATTTGAAAAGTCTCAAACTTTAAATTCTGTCTCTTCTTTAGTGGGTAGTGCTGAAACCTCTGCTCAGTTCTTTGAGCTTCCAGCTGTTACCTGCTGGGCTCTTAGAGTCTACTGTAGGCACAGGGGTTAGCCAAGGTTTTGAGCAGAATTTATGCACAGATTTTGGGGTACTCCCATGTAGTTCTCTTCTTTTAGGGACTTAGTTCCACAATTTCTAGCTACTGGCATCTCCAGATTCCATTCTCTGACACCTCAAGCCAGTAAGACTGAGTCTGTCTAAATACTAGCTATCCTATGTCACAGTGACTGGGAAGTCCCCCTGGGGGACAAGCCTTATAAATGTCATGTTCTTCCACTACATTTCATTTCTTTAAAGGGTCAAGTCTCTTTCAGTTTATGCCTATTTTTTGTCCCTTCAATGTCTAAATATTGTTGCATTTAGATTAGCATTTATAATCACATGTGAGAGGGTTGTCTGAAAAAAACTACCCTGCCATGACTGAAATCAAAAGAAACCATAATAAGTTGTGATACATGGAGTTTTTGTTATTCAGTTCAAAATTCTTTCTAATTTCCATTAGAATTTCTTCTTTGAGTTGTAGGTTACTTAGACATATATTTAAATTTTTTTCTAACATAAGGATTTTCTACTTATCTTTTTGTTATTGACTTCTAGCTTGATTCTACCATGGTCAGAGAATGTACTCTGTGTGATTTTAATTCTTCAAAATTTATTGAGATTGGATTTATAATTCAGTCTGTGGTCAATTAATACCAAAGTTCTCTGTTTGCTTGAAAAGGATTTCTATTCTTAGCTGTTGGGTGCAG
Organism: Pteropus alecto; assembly: GCF_000325575.1. Lineage (NCBI taxonomy): Eukaryota > Metazoa > Chordata > Mammalia > Chiroptera > Pteropodidae > Pteropus > Pteropus alecto. The sequence continues at coordinate 15,999,009 of NW_006494614.1, read as the reverse complement.
TGTCATGTGTATGTTCGTTAAGTCATGTTTGTTAATGATATTAGAATCTGCATAGTTACTTTTTAATTTTAGTATGCTTTATGTGTCAGTTACTGATATTGATATATTAAAGTCTCCTATATTGGTAATTTATCCATTTCTCCCTTTAATTCTGTTAATTTATCTATTTATTTGGAACCATGCTGTTACATGAGTATAAATTTAGTACTATGCCCTCCTTGTGAATTGAACCCTTTAAAAGTACAAATTTTCCCTTTCCCCTTAAGGTCTACTTTGTCTGCTATTAAAGTAGCATTATCAAGTTTCTTTCGGTTGGTTTTTCATTGTATATATTTTTCTTTTTACTTACAACTTTTCTGTTATCTTTATTGTTTATTTTCTTTTAAGTAGTTGAGTTTTGCTTTCTTTTATCCCAGTGTCACAATCTTTATGTTAATTGAACATTTAGATTACATACAGTTAATATAATTGCTGTGTTTGCATTTTAACCAGCTATCATTCTAGTTATTTTCTCTTTTCTTCACTTGTTCTATGCATTTTTTCTCCATTTTGCCATTAATATATTGACTTTTCAGTTATATTGTGCATTATATTACTCTTGTTTGTCATATTAAGATGATCTTTCTTTTCTTTTTCTTTTTCTTTTTTTTTTTTTAGGAAAAGATAGAGTTTTTAATACCCCATTGTGTGAACAAGGAATTGTTGGATTTGGGATTGGAATTGCAGTCACTGGTGCTACTGCCATTGCAGAAATTCAGTTTGCAGATTATATTTTCCCCGCTTTTGATCAGGTAGGAGGATTACATTTTACTGTAATTGAACGTTTTTAAGGTTAAGCCCAGGAAGTATTGAAGTTTTGCCTCCAGTCTGCCGCCCCCTGTTTTATGAACTTTTTGTTATCTTTGAGCTAGTACATTACAAGTTATTTTAAGTTCTAATAAAATGGTTTAAGAACATCATTTATTATGACACATCTCTTCTCTTCCCTTCAGATTGTTAATGAAGCCGCCAAGTATCGCTATCGCTCTGGGGATCTTTTTAACTGTGGAAGCCTCACCATCCGGTCTCCTTGGGGCTGTGTTGGCCATGGGGCTCTCTATCATTCTCAGAGTCCTGAAGCTTTTTTTGCCCACTGCCCAGGAATCAAGGTATCCTCGTTTATGTACTTTATTTGATCACCATTTGATGTTTTCATTTTGGTTCATTCTATTAATATTAACTAATATGCTTATCTAGAGGAAATATTTCAAGTGTGCAATTCAACAGTAAGTCATATTTATATGGCACTGTATGTTTACCGCCCATAGTTAGAGTTCTTTCTGTCGTCACATATTTGACCCCTTTTACCCATCTACCTCCCCTCTCCTCCCTCCCCCCACCTTCTGGTAACCACTAGTCTACTGTCCATGTCCATGAGTCTGTCATGTTTGTTTTTTGCTTTTAGATTTATATCCCACATATAAGCAATATCATGTGGTTTTTAACTTTTTCTGACTTGTTTCACTTGGCATGATTATTTCAAGATCCACCATGTTGTACAAATGGTAGTATTTCATCTCTACTTATAGTTGAGTAATGTTTCATTGTATATATGTACCACAGCTTCTTTAGCCAATCATCTATTGTAGGGCACTTTGGTTGCTTCCCTGTCCTAGCCACTGTGAATAATGCTGCTGTGAACATTGGTGTACATACATCTTTTTGGATATATGTTTTGAAGTCTTTGGGGTAAATACCCAGTAGAGGGATTGCTGGATCATATGGTAGATCAATTCTTAGTTTTTTGAGGAACCTCCATACTGTTTCCATAGTGGCTGTACCAATTTGCAGTCCCACCAGCAGTGTGTAAGGGTTCCTTTTTCTCCACATCCTTTCCAACACTTATTATTACTTGTCTTGTTGATAATAGCCTTCTAACAGGTGTGAGATGTCATCTTATTGTGGTTTTGATTTGCATTTCCCTAGTATCTAGTGATGTTGAGTATCTTTTCATATATTTGTCGGCCATTTTTATATCTTCTAGGGAGAAGTGTCTGTTCAGATCCTCTGCCCATTTTTTGATTGGATCATTTGTTTTTTTTTGTTATTGAGTCATATGAGTTCTTTGTATATTTTGGAAATTAGACCCTTATCGGAGGCATTGCTTGTAAATATATTTTCCCATTTGGATGGTTGTCTCTTTGCCTTGTAGACTTTCTTTTGCTATGCAGAAGCTTTTCAGTTTGATATAGTCCCATTAATTTATTTTAGCTTTTACTTGCCTTGCCTTTGACGTCAAATTCATAAAATCCTCTTTTAAGTCCAGGGTCCATGAGTTTAGTTCCTATGTTTTCTTCAATGCAATTTATTTCTTATTTTTCAAATAGACTAAGAAAAGCCTTTGTAACTTAGGCATGCTTTTTAGTCCAGGTTAGATAGTATTTGTTCAAACAATTAATTTTGAAGCATCTTTCTTTTATAGCCTTCCACAATAATTTTCATAATAGGTTAGGTCTTTTAATAAAAATATATTTTGCATATTTTAAGTCTTAATGTTTTACATTATCTTTTCTAGTTCTATTTAATGAAGAACTGTATAGGGATTCAATATAGAAGCTCAGCTACCCAGGGCTGTCTCTGTTTTTTGATAGCATAAAGTGGTTGTGAATGTGTGTTTATGTTTTATGTTTCATTTGTTTTTTCTACCAGGGCAAAGTCATAAAGTTTTTCTTAGTCGAGTGGAGAGGTTACATCATTTTTCAATGTAAGCTGGAAGTGGTAGGTTGGGACAGAAACCACATTTGAGGCAACAGTTTTTTTGTGTGTGTGCTTGAGCTAAACACTGAATCGCATTTAATGTTTATGATGTTACCCAGTATTTTTAAGAATAGGCCTTTTCTCTCAATCTCCTACTTTCCCTCACCTCACTCTATTCTCTCTTGTTTAATCCTAAATGAAAATATACATGTAGCACAAAATGCTAAAAATAGCAGATGAAGAAAGCCGATGAAGAGAAACTAAATTAGGAACATGAGATAAAAGACATTGTGTATTGTGGTAAGTAATGTGTTAAGCAGTCTATTTATAGAAAATGAAATCGTGAAATTTGTTCTATTTTATTTTTTAAATAAAAATCCTTCAATAAAAATGATATAAAAATGATTTTGAAAGCCAAATATAACTTGCTTCAAGGAACCCTATTTGAGCCTTTGTGATAAATTCAGGTTTATTTTAATGGTAACTTTTCCTATGTAGCTCTTGTCTTTATGCAGTTTTTTAATAATCATTAAAAATTAGGCACAAGTTTGTGATTTGAAGCAAAATGGTCTAGAAGTTAAGAGCTTGAGCTATGGTATCAGTTTGAACTGGGTGAGAATCCCTGGTCTAGCAAGTGATGTATCCTTGGGCAGGCTCTCCGATCTCTCTTTAAGCTTTAGTCTGTACTTCTGAATTGGGGAAAATAATAATAACTACCTCATGGGGTAACTATGAACAGGAGATGAATTAATGTACATAGAGTTCTTGGCCCAGTTAACACATGTGCAGTCTACTGTCATGATCGTCATCTTCGTAAACAACCGAGTTCTCAAGGCGGTCCTGGAGCCATTTCCTGTCAACTAGAAGTGCGCATTGTCCACATTTTTCTTTTAGCCTTTCAGTAACTGGACATTATAGTGCACAGATTGTGAAGTTCAGTGGATGACTTTTCCACTTAGGAAATGAAGACAGTGTATTTCATGGAAAAGAAGATTGTGATATGTTAAAATTGAGGAGAGTTGCATGCCCTTTGAAAGTTGCAGTAGAGTATTAGTAGAAAAGATTCTTTATTTAAAGGTAAATATAAGAAAATATTGACATCTTTACTTTTTCGTTTAGATAAATAGTTTTTGCAGATTCCTTTTATATATTTATTTATTTATTTATTTAGCTTCATAAGAGAAGACCCGTCTTAGTCACAAGGATAGAGTAGGCATCTGATCAATGTTGAATAAATAGAATTTTTTGAGACAGTATGTAAATATTCGTACATAAGTGATAATTAGGCTAAAATACCAGGTTTCTATTTTTAATTAGTAGCAATAGGTTAGTTAAATATCAACCCTTCCTGTGAGTTTACTGGGATACATTTTTACTAAAATTGTCTTTAAAAAAATCTGTTTTTGCAGGTGGTTGTACCCAGAAGCCCTTTCCAGGCCAAGGGACTTCTTTTGTCATGCATAGAGGATAAAAATCCTTGTATATTTTTTGAACCTAAAATACTTTACAGGGCAGCAGGTAAAAGTTTTCTTTATTTTATATTTGTGATGTTTTTATATTTTTGTTTTTCACAGTTCAAAAAATTAATGTCTCCCTCCCCCAATAGTTCGATTTATATTTTCCTTGTAGAAAAATCTGATTTGTTCTATATTTAGTTTGTTCTCAGGTATACGTTTCATGTTAAATTTAGGGGAAACCCATCCAGCTATTTTATTTTGATTGTGGAAACCCAGAAGCAATGTGAAGTGGAAGCAAGAATATAGGTAGCAGGCACCTAGTAGATGCTTATTAAGTGTAGATTGAACAAAAAAGCGAATGAGCTCATTGTACTAAGTAAGAGCAAATGCCCTTTTAGCTAAGGGTCTGTGTAGGTCTTAATCTAAATTGGAATACTTTTGATAGTGAAGGAGGCACTATTAATGCTGTGATATCAGGTCTACACTGGGTTGACTGTCTAAGGCAAGCTGTGGTGTTTAGTCATGCTCCTTTTAGCTTAAGATCATAATCCTGTAAACATCATCTGTGACTGCTTATTTATCAGCTGTAATGGAAATTTTAAACATCAAATGATTTGTTCTGTCTAAAATATATTTTGAATTCAAGAAATATTGCTTTGCCAAATCTTTTCTTTGAATAGTTAAGCATAAAAACATTTTGTTTTATTGTATTGTGATTTACATATAGTAAAATGCATAGATATTATGTTCATTTTGATAGATTTTTGATCGTTGTGTACATCCATGTAACAACTATGCAAAATAAGACATACAGCATTTTCATCACTCCAGGTCTGATAAATCCATTCATCTTTTCTACCAATCTACTCTTCCTATCCCACACTTAGGCATTTTCTGATTGCTATTACCATAGATTAGTTGCATGTTTTTGGGCCTCACATAAATTGAATAACACAGTCTTGTATATTCTGTGTTTGGCTTCTGTGTTCTTTTGCTCACCCTAGTGTTTTTGAGGTTCATTCATGTTGATGCTTATATCAGTAGTTTATTCCCTTTTCGTTGCTGAGTATCATTCCATTGTATGACTAGATGACAATTTATCAGTTTTGCCTGTTTTGTACAAGCTTGCTATAGACATTCTTGTATAGTGTTTTCATGAACATGTTTTCATTTCTTTTGGGTAATAAACATCCAGAAATGGGGTTGGTGTGTCACAGGGTAGATGTAGATTTAGCCTTATAAGAATCTGCTGAAGAGTTTTTCAAAGTGATTGTGCCATTTTACACTTGTATTGGAAATTTATCAGAGTTCCAGTTGTTCTTAAGTTAAACATTTTAAATTGAATCTCTACATTTTTAAAGAACTCTGTTGTGTTCTATATGCCATTATGGAATAAAACAATTACTCTAAGAATTAAAAAAAAATCTCGAGGTAAATAGGAAAACACTGATGGTATATAATGAATAGCTATTTGATTTCTAATAATTTTAATATCCTATAGGTATCATATTTTTGAGGTTAATCAGCTGTTATAGCTAATCAATTAATGCAGATATTTTCAGTATTTAATAAATGGAGACTGAGTAAGAAACATTTGGAAAAGCAATATTCACTTTACTGCAAATTTTGAAATCAGGATTGGTAAGGGAAATGCTTAATGTTATAGGATTCCAGCTAAGACCATGAGCTTGAAACATTTATTGCAGTCTTGGCCCTGGGAGAGCTTATAAAAGACTCTGATGAGGATTGGGGTTGAGAAGTTTTTCAGAAGTTTCCTCGTGATTGATTATGTGCCATTTTGAGGACTGTAACTCTGAATGGTTTTTCTGACCCCTAGTGGCTTAGTAAAGACCATAAAGGTATTAGTTTTTTCACAGCTAAAGAGCTGCTTTGCAGAAGAAAGTAGAATAGGAAGAAGAAGTTAGCCACTAAAGTCTTCATATGAGTGTCTCTAGGTGGTTATCAGAGTTCATCTCAGGGCCAGCAGTAGAAGCATCCTCAGAGCTTATTAAAAATGCAAATTGTCAAGCTTTATTCAAAACCTACTGAATTAGAACCTGTGGGAACAGGGCCCAGTTATCTGCCTTAGTATCCCTCCAGGTGATTCTGACTCATGCTTAACTTTGAGAACCACTGCTTGAGGTCAGTTTGGAAGCAATAATTGAAGTTGCTCATCTCTATTTTATTTTTTTACTGGTTCTTATATAGAATTCAGGATGCCTTTAACTCATGGTTTTCTTAGACTTAGCCTCTGGTTCGAATTCGTACCTTACAGCTGACCATATTCTGGTTTCTGCTTTTTATGGGGGAAGGGTATTGGTGAGGGGTTGTGAATGTACTGACACTGATTGTTCATTTGCTGCCTATATGCAGTCTGCTCTTCTCCAGCTCTGTTAACCTCTCAGATCTACTTCACATTGACAGAAAATTCCAAATTTCCAGTTGTTTAGAATGATATAAAAAGAAATGGAGACTTTTGATGGAGTAGTCTGTGGTGCCTTGTGGAAGACATTTCTGTATTGACAGAATCAAATGGAGCAATAAAAGAAAGTGCTTTAGATTAATTTCATAAACCAGTAGACCTCTAGTATCCATAAATAATTTGATTTTTTTCCTATGTTCTTCTTGAATGCCAGCGTACATTAGGGATAGTTAAAACAGTGGACTAAAAATGTGGACTTTTATATTTAGAATTTTTTTAAGAGTTTATATTGTGAAGGTGCATAGAGTAATATATATATACACACACACACACACACACACACACACACACACACACACACATATATGATACTAGGCTGACAATTCTTTGTAAAAGTTATTGGGGTTGTGTTCATTACATAATAGCTCATTTAGGTTAATTATCCAGTAATCTTAACTAAATGGAACATTAATCAATTATAAGTAAAAAGAACTTTTGAGTATTCTAAGGCAATGTTTATAAAACCTGTGCATTGAAACTCATATTTTCTTCATAGAATGATATCTCAAATATATAGATATTCATGAATTAGACAGGTACAAAAGTTTGATTTATTAGTTAGGTTAACAATAAAACCCATAATGAGACCGTAGGATGGAAATTTATTTCTCTCACATAAAGATCCAGACTGACAGTCTAGAGCTGGTGTGGTGGATCCTCTGTCATCAGAGTACCTGGGCCCTTCTGTATGGTTTCTCTGTTGCCTTTAACATGCTACGTTCAGTGCCTGGTCCCAAATGGCCATTCTGTTCCCAACATCACATAAACATGTTAGCCATCAGGACAGGGAAAGAAGGAGAGGGGAAATGGAAAAGAACTATCCTTCTCTTTAAAGAATGACTTAGAAATTGCACATAATTAATCTACCCACATCTCATTGATCAAAACTTAATCATAGTGCCATATCTAGCCACAAAGGAGGCTGAGAAAAGTACTCTTTAGCTTAGTACCCACCTGAAAATTTTATTACATAATGATGGGAGGTGGACATTGAAAACTACCAATCTCTGATTGCCACAGTTGCTTCCACGGTCTCCAAAAGAAGTCATAAGTTTTAAGGAGGGAATAGAACTGTTAGAAATAATATGATCATTTGCCTTTTGACCCATAGTCTACTTTTAAGAATCTATTTCATTGAGATACTGATCAAAGCTAGAAAAAAAATGTTATTGTTCATTGACAAGAACCTACTTACGTGGATTGGAATCCAAAGGACAGTCTAGAACCAATGTCTTTCTCTCGCTACCTCTGAACCTTAGTGCGAGGAAAAGACTGGTCAGAAGGAGACTGGGCTAGGAGATTTTAACAGCCTCTAAGAAATGGCGAGGAACTGAATTAGTGGAGGGGGAGGTGTTAGAAATTTCTTAGATCATATGAAATAGTTGGTGTCTAAATGAATTTAAGCAGAGGAAAGAAGAGGGAGGTGTCAAGACTAAGTAGTGTAGAATAAGATGTCTTTGGTAATAATGGAAGAATGGTAGATTAGATACCCTGAAATAAATAAATGATGTATGTAAATGCACGCACACGTGTTTATTTTAAATGTATACTGAGCTGGCACTCAGGAGTCTGGAGTTTTGAAATATCAAGCTCAGAACCGTTGGAGTTAAGTGAATACCAGAGTCTCTCTGTAGGTGTTTGCCAGGCCCTGGAGACATTGAGCTGCTGCTTTGATGACTCCATGGGACAATGGGGACAGGAGATAAAGTCCACCCACTATAGGTAGAAGATCTACTAGGAGCCTTGCTTAAAGTTGGGACTCCACAGACCATTCCACAGTGTGAGATGCAGAGGTGGCAGGAAGGAAAATTACCTGTCTTGACTTTATGCTGGTGGAGAGAAAAGAAAAATCTCCTCTGAGAATTTTTATCATAAGACGGCCCTTACACAGGATTATGATTTAAATATGTGCTAGCAATGTGGTCTGAAAACTTTCAGGTGGATAATTTAAAGTGCTTCTGGGTTGGTGTCACCTTAAGAGATTTGGCAGAAGGAAACAAAAATCTTCTCTGGAGTCACTTCAACCCAGGCCTCAGAATAGTCCCACAGATAAAGTCCAAGGAAAAAATAGTCTCTCTGAGCAGGAACAAGACACTGCAGTTACAGACCCATTAAGACTTCAGCTATTAGAACTATCATCTAAAGAATATAAAAAAGTAGGTATCATATTACAAAAAAACCCAAAAGAGACAGTTGAGAATCCAATCAGGAGATAAGCAAATTTGAAGAACCGAATGGAATGTCTATGAAAGAAAAATAAGTGGAAGATAAAAATCTGATAGTTTAACCAGGAATTATAATAAGATAAAGAGAAAATTAGTAAACTGGAAGATCAGGCCAAAGAAGTTACAAGCATGTCGTTTAGAGAAATAAAGAGAAGGAAAATACGAAAGAAATGTTTGTGAGTGGAGAATGAAGTCTAAGTATATTTAAGAAACAGACACGAGTGCGTTTTCTAATAATGTTAATTAATAGAGTTTTATTGACAGAAAGGTAATTCCCTGGCATATTTTCCCACTCTGTACTATTAGAACTGGATTGATGCAATAGGAAATATTTTAGGCAAATAGCAACTATTATTTTGTATCAACTATTATCTGCTTTTTCCTCCTGCAGCATCATTAAGATGTTATTTCCCCAAATTTAGACTAGTATTTCTATACATAATTCCTGAAGTAAAGTATTTAAGTGATACTAGGTAAAGAGTTCTTTAGGAAACTAAAGTTATTAGGCATCTATGAAAGTTAACTTGCTAACTCAAAGAATTTCTCCCTAATGTATGATTTTTATATCTATGTAATTTATATCACTAAATCTTGTTCAAGATTGATTCAGTTATAGAGGTAAATAGTTATTCAAGGCTTTAGCCTATAGTTGGTTGTGCATAGCTCTCTCTCTTATTAGTTAATCTTCTGCTTCTCTTTGTCCCATATTTTCCTTTCAGGGCATATTCTTCCCATGGCCACTGCTCTTACCCCATGTGGTTCTGAGGGGGCTGCCAGTCTTCATATCTGACCTCTGTGATCTTAGGTGATAGACATGTGGCTCAAGCCCAGCTATTTTGACTTATTTTCTGGGATTTTATATGTGGAGACAGCTTCACTTTCAATGTGTTGTTCTCCTGGGATGAGACTGGAGCCAAGGCCTCTTATATATATTCACTGGAGATGGGAGGGAGAGAGAAATAGGAATCAAAAGTGAAAATTCTCACATTTCATTAGGTTAGTTCTTAAAGTTCCTCAAGTTACTCTTATTCCTTTATTCTTCCTTTGATTCAATGAAGGATCAGGGGGAAATTCATTAATCACATTTTAGGTTTAACCTCCTTTGAGTTTCAGTCCCCTTAAACTTTACTATTATAATAGATAACCTTGACTGATATAATACATCATCTTGATTAGAGAAAAGATGCTTCTCTTTTAAGAGGAAATATCCCCAGTTTGATTTGCACAATAAACTGCAGCCTTTCAAAACATGATATAAATGCTACGTTTGTCCTAATGGCTGCAGTAGGAATCCCATTTATTTATACATAATAGTACTTTATAAAGCTGTTGAGAGGATTCAGATAATCCATGTGTATCTGCCTCGTCTTTTAAGCACTTTTTGAATACTTACGTGCCAGACACAGTGCAATATTGTTGTGTAGACATGTGGGCTATTTCATTTTATCCTCACAACCTTAGCAAAATAATTCTGTCACTATCACCATTTTATAAGAACCTGATCATTAAGGAAGTTAAGCAACTTGCTGAAAGCCACCTAGCCAGAATTCAAACCCAGTCAGTCTGTCTGTAGAGCCAGGTGTTGGACATTTATGGTGCAGATGGTTATTTAATCTTCACAAAAGACCTATGAGGTGGTGTTATCCTGAAAATGAAGTTTAGAGCATTTAAGAAACCTGCTCACAGAGGAATAAATGATAGATAGAGCTAGGTTTAAAGGAAGATGTTTTGACCCTAGAGGGCATAAATGAAACACTTTCCTCTAGTGTCCTAGTTTTATGCCAAGAAATATGTTAGTTTATTTTCCCATAATTAAAATGATCTACTTTTTAACTGAATGGAAATATATCAATAGCCATGCATTAATGCAGTACATCCCTTATCTTATAGTGTGTATAGTCCAAAGTTTGTATGTGTACTGCATTAATTTTTCCAGTGGTTTAGGATTAATTTGCATCTTTAAGAGTTATAAAAACTACACATCACAAGTCCAGTGTGGTCACAGTTTGGGTTTCAGAGCCTCTGCTCCATGCAGTCTTTAAGGGACCTAGTCTCATGTCTCGGACTAGAGGCAAAGGCAGCTGAGAAAGGTAGTCTTCCTGCATTTTAGGGAGACGAGATGAAACTGTTTGGTGAATACAGTATTGGCCCTTTCACAGCTCTTCTTGACCTTCTGACCCCCTCATTTTTGGACCTGGTTCCCATATAGTGTTCTATGTTCAAATATCTGTGCTGTGGTGACTCTCCATGTGTCTGGTCTACAACATATATAAAAATAACTTATTTATAAATAAATAACTTCTGGTTATTTCAGTTCAGGCATTAACTTCATGAAGATGAAAGTAAAGGTAGGTAACACATTTTTTATATAGCAGTTTTCTTGAATTTTGTTTCTACTTTTTTTGAATATACAATAGGTATAAAACTTGTATTTTCTAAGTTATAAGGAATATAACTAATATTTCTAGATTATTGTAATTATGACATTTAAATGCAAATACACTTTTTAAAAATGGCAGAGGGATATTTAGAAAAGATAGATAAGAACAATCTAGGAAGTGTCAAAAATGTGCAAAATAGTTATGATTCAAAAAGAATGAGTCATTGAGACATTATCAGATATAGGCATCTTGTGGAGAAGCTGTTCTTGTATGTCTTTTGAACTTTCTGGTTTTATTTAATTCAGTGACTGATGACATCAGTAATATCAAAGTAAATATGGCTTTCATCTGTGGTTCGTCTAGTGAGAAAAAATGACTAAAAGCCTTGTGCTCCTTTATTTCCAGGATTCAATGATCCTTTCAGGCAAAAATAGGTCATAATACTGAGGATTTTTTTAATTTTTATTAGAAAATACACCATGTACGAATTTATACATCATAAAGGGAAGAATATTGTTTTAAGTAGCTTTTGAACAGTAGAAGACTTTGAAGATATTTTTGTGCAATACTAGGATACAGAAAGGAGAGGAATTAGTATTTCACATTTTAAATTTGTTTTGGTTGGCATCATTAAACAGATTATTTTCATGCAGGCTAGTTAGTACATTTAATACTAGGTATACTCCTTGATAAGAATTAATTTTGATCCAGTAATGAAAGAGAATTTATGCATTTGTTAGATTTTTGAATTAGTTTGATTCGAATACTCATACAGAATTTGAAAAGCCAAATAATATATCTTGTAACAAAAATAGCAGTTCAAAGCCTTAGCCTTTACCAAGTCCTTGTTTTTCTCTCCACAGATATTCCTTTTCAACAGTTTTAGTAGTTTCTTCTGATAATTTATCATTATATTTATAAATAATATGCTTATGCTGCTTTAAAAAAAAAACTTTAGGCATCATTTTAACTTACTACTAGAATTTAGTTATTTTATGCCATCTTCTTTTCCCCAGCATGTGCCATCCTTCCCCTCAACATATCCAGATTTTCTCCAATATCTTTATAGAGTTGTAGTCTAATTTTTGGTCATATCATTATTTAGTATTCGTTTTGCTATTACAATATCAGTATGATTCACAACTTATCAAAAGAAACATTCTTTCATTTCCTCTTTGGCATACAATTCTATGTTCTCTGAACAAAATGCTATTTCTTTTTTTATTTGCTTAATTTCTCATGTTCCTATTACTAACGTAGTCCCTAATCTCCTTAATACTATATATTTTCATCATGTTTGGACACATTAGGTGGCCAGTCAGGTTTCTCTTTTTCCTGTAGGTGTACTTTCTGCTCTGGGTCAGTCTAATAAAGTGGCTAAGGCTGTGGATACTGAGTTTGAAGTATTGGCTGTACTGCTTTTTAGCTGGGTGACTTTTGACAAGCTACTTAACCTTTCTATATTTAATTTTTCTCACCTGTATAATGAGGACAGTGATAATACCTAGCTCATCAAATTGATTTAAAGATGAAATGAATGAATGAATAGATTTAAAGGCACTGAGCATACCTGGCACAGTGAAAGTTCTTAGTTCCTGTGGTGGTTGATGTGATTGTTCTTTACAGGGATATGTTACTTCTATCATTAGTCTTTGACATGTAATTAAAAAGATATATACCTGCTGATAATAAGATATTTTAATATTTTAGTGTAAATAATATTGTAACTAATGGTTAACAATGCCATATGTTGTTTTCTTAAAAAAGATAATGCATGCATGTTCTATCAGCAAGCTATTGATGCTTAACAAGCCATTTTTTAAATTTGCTGGTTTAAATCAACAACTTTTATATAGCTTATGCGCAGGTCAGCTGGGCACTTCAGGTTTCATCGGGGCTCCCTCATGGACCTTCTGTCAGTTGCAGGTCAGGAGTGGGTTGGATTTGCTGATCTTAGTTGGGCTATCTCACATATTTGGGGGCTGAGGCTGGTAGGCTGTGGTCTGCTTGTCTCTAATCTCGCAGCAGGCTAGCTCAGTCTTATTCACATGGTGGAAGCAGAGGTTTCAAGAGGGCACTCAAGGCTCTGCAAATATCTGGCACACATCACTTCTGCTACAATGTGCTGGCAAAAGCAAGTCCCATAGGGCCAGCCTGAGTTCAAGAGGTAGGTAAATACTCTTTATCTCTTCATGGGAACAGCTGCAGTCACATTGCAAAGTGTGTGGAAACAGGATTGAAGGATGTGACTATTTTTCAGTCTTTCATATGTGCTTACTGAAACTTCTAAAAAGTACAAAAGAGAAGATAAAAGGAGCTCATAAATCTATCCCCTAACTACTGTTGACTTTTTATTGTATATCTTGCCAGACTTTTATCTTTACTTATAAACATATGTTATTTACTGTCAATTTATTGCAATTTTCATTTATTTGATTACGAGTGACCTTTTACAGTTCATAATTTTTTACTTCATATTTGTTTTTTCATTATGAACTGTTCAGTAGACTTCTCTCTTAATCTTGTGGGGTAGCATTTATTGTAAACCTAAAATAAGCAGGGAATGCAATTAATAGATTATTATATTATTTTGTGTTGAGAAGGCCTGATCTAGTATTGAGTAGCAAGAAGAATCAAAAGATTTTCATTCAACTTGAAGTGCAAAATTACCTTTGCATTTTTTTATGTATCTTATGTGATTGACCTGATATACTGAAATATTTGTGGAATAGGACCCAGTGGAATTTTTTTTATGCTCTGGCATATTCCTTATTATTCACATTCACTTTCAGACTAATTTTGGACATTAGACAGATGTCTATATTTGGTTGTTGTCCTAATTTAACTGGATACATTCTCAATGACTAAGGTTACTTTACATGATAAAGAGTGATTTATTTTTTGTTTTTAATAAAATTTAGTGTCATGTAGCTTATGGACTCTTTGTAAAAAGTTTGAACTGCATCTTAGAACTGTAAAATGAAAAGTGAAATTTTCTTTTTTTGACTCAATTCCTCCCCTTCAGCTTTTTCTGTGTATTTGCATTTAAATCCATATGTGAATGTATAGAACACCTTTACATGTAAACTGAGTTATATGTAAAGATCAAATTATAAGCTCATATTATAAACATTATTCTGTAACTTGCTTTGCAAATCTTTTCCCATGCATTTAGATTTATACAAATATACGAATGTATAGAACATATATATATACAAATAATAAAAATCAGCATATTATAATTGTTCTGTAACTTGCTTTTCTTACTAATTTATTAGATACATTTCAATGTCAATTTACAAAGATTTAGCTCATTTTTAGGTCATAAAAAGTGTTTTTAGGTATACCATAATTTATCCTTTCCCCTATTATGAAACTTTGAGTTGTTTCTAAATACTGCTTGTTCTAAACAATGTTGAAGCAAACATCCCTGTTTATATATATTTGGACTTATGAAAAGATAAATATAAGCCTGTGTTTCTTAATCCATTCTTGTTTCCTATAAGCCTCATATATTTCCTATATTCTTTGATTAAGCCCTGAGTAATAAATGATCGATGAAGCCAGACAACACAAATCTCTAAATGACAGTGAAAAACTGGAAGGATAAGGTATTTTTGTTTGTTTGTTTTTATAAATAAAATTTTATTGGAATGCAGCTGTGCTCATTGGTTTACATGGTGTCTGTGACTGCTTATTTTTTTTAGTTTTTTAAAAATATTATTTATTTAAATTAGTTTCAAGTATGCAGTACATTGCTTAGTTCATAAAACGATCTCCCCAATTGCTCCCTCCCTCCTCTGGCCCTCCACCTAGCCATCACATTAATGCTAACTGCATTCCCTCTGCCCTGCTCCCATCCCCATGACCAGCTATCGACTACTAATTTGTACTTCTTTAACCCTTCACCCCATTCTCCCAGCCTTCCATCCCCCCTCCCCTCTGTCTGTCACCAAATAGTCCACTATATTTGTGAGTTTGTTTTTGATTAGTTTGTTCTTTTTGTTTCTTAGATTCTGCATATAAGTGAAATCATATGGTATTTATCTCTCTCTCTCTGACTTATTTCACTCAGTATAATCACCTCTGTGTCTATCCATGTCGTTGCAAATGGTAGGATTTCAGTTTTTTAAATGGTTGAGTAATATTCTATTGTATATATGAATCGTGATTTCTTTATCCAATCATCTGTTGACAGGCATTTAGGTTGTTTCCATATCTTGGCTATTGTAAATTGTGCTGCTATGAACATAAGGGTACATAGATCTTTATAACTTATTGCTTTGGTTTTCTTTAGATAAATATCCAGAAGTGCAATTGCTGGGTCAAAAGGTATATCCAGTTTTAATTTTTTGAGAAACTTCCATATTGTTTTCCATAGCAGCTGTACCAATTTGCAATCCCACCAACAATGTATGAGGGTTCCCTTTTCTCTGCATCCTCGCCAACACTTGCCGTTTTTTGATTTATTGATGATAGTCATTCTGACAGGTTTGAAGTGATATCGCATTGTGGTTTTAATTGGCATTTCTCTGATGATTAGTGACCTTTAGCATCTTTTCAAATGTCTATTAGCCATCTGTATTTCCTCTTTGGAGAAGGATCTATTCAGGTCTTCTGCCCATTTTTAAATTGGATCATTTGGTTTTTTTGTTGTTGTTGTTCTTGAGTTGTATAAGTTCTTTATACATTTTGGATATTAACCCCTTATCAGATGTATCATTAGCGAATATCTTCTCCCAGTTCTTATATTTAAGTCTTTAATCCATTTTGAGTCTATTCTTGTATGTGTTGTAAGAAGGTTTTCCAGTGGCCTTTTTTTTTACATGTATCTGTCCAGTTTTCCCACATAATTTATTGAAGAGACTATCTTTACCCCATTGTAGATTCCTGCCTCCTTTGACAAGGATTAAATGACCATATAGGTGTGGATTTATTTCTTGGCTCTCTATTCTGTTCCATTGATCTATATGTCTATTTTTATGCCAGTACCATGTTGTTTTGATTACTGTAGCCTTGTAGTATAGTTTGATATCAGGTAGTGTGATACCTCCAACTTAGTTCTTCTTTCTCAAGATTTCTGTGGCTATTCGGAGGTTTTTATGGCTCCATATAAATTTTAGGATTATTTGCTCTAGCTCTCTTAAAAATGCCATTGGTATTTTGATAGGGATTGCATTGAATCATTGCTTTGCTTTGGGTAGTATGGCCATTTTAACAATGTTGATTCTTGTTACCCATGAACAGGATATATGCTTCCATTTGTTTGTATCTTCTTCAATTTTTCAGTGACTGGACTTAAAATTTTCTGAGAACAGGTCTTTAACCTCCTTGGTTAATTTGATTCCCAGATATTTTATAGTTTTCAATGCAATTGTAAATGACTTATAATTTTCTGGAAAAAAAAAAAAAACAGGTCTTTTACCTTCTTGGTTAATTTGATTCCCAGGTATTTTAAAGTTTTTGACACAATTGTAAATGGGATTGTTCTCTTGATTTCTCTTTTTAGGGATAAAATATTCTTGATCCAGGTACTATGAGGAGACAAGATTCAATATGTAACTATTTAGCGCCTGGAAGCTAAAAATGAAAGCTGGAAATGTTTGTAAGACTTTTAATTTGGGAATACTAATAATAAAAGCCTTGCATTTTTATTTTTTTTGTGTATCAGAATTTTGCCTATTCTTGTGTTTTTAAACATTCTTCTGTATCTATTATATCTTCAGTGACAATCATTCACTGATTGTGACTGAAGCAGCGTTTAACTTATGTGTTTAAAAAATACACACACACACACACACACACAAACACACAAGTATATGCATACACATAGTTTTTAAAGTTTTTTCTCCTGTTTTTGCATCTTCCCTGTAATGATTCTTTGTTTCCAAGAACATGGTTATTTCCATTTATTCAAACTTATTTTATGTCCATGAATAAATTGTGTGGGTATTTCCATTAGGTTTGGCACATTTGTTGTTAAGGTTATTACTAGATATTTCATGGCATTTTTTTTTTTTTTTGCTATTATGCATAAGGTATTTTTTCCATTACATATTTCTAATTGATTACTGTTGGTATACAAAAAGCTTTTAATTTTGTATGTTAATATTGCATTTTGGAGACCTTACGCAATTCTCTAATATTTCCCTTAATTATCTTAGATGTTCTAGGTAGAAAATCTTACTTTCTATAGCTAATGATAGTTATAGTTCTCTTTTTCCAAGAATTGAGAGGCATTTTAATCTTTTTTCTTTATTAGAAATGTCTCATCTTTTCTTAACTTGGACCCTTGTCAGTACTCTTTATCAAGTTAAGGAAATTTCTATTTTTAACTTAGAGGTCCCTTCCTCCTATTTCTTCCAAGGCGTTGAATTTTATCAAACTGTTTTTAAGTATATGATGATATCATTATATGGTTTCTCTTCTTTGACCTCTTGATGAGGTGAATTTTAATAACATATTTCCTAATGTTGAATAATTCTTATATTTCTGGGATGAATTCTACTTGGCTATGATGCATTATTCTTTCAACATATTGCTGGATTCAATTAAATTTTTTTTGAAGATTTTAAAAAAGACCTTTATGTTTATAAATAAAATTAAACTGTAGTTGTCTCTCTTTACATGCATGAGCATGAATATATGTTTATATATAAAATTGGTCTATAGTTTATCCTTCTTTTACCACACTGGTCTAGTTTCAGAAGCCGAGTTATGCTAGTCTTATAGAATGAACTGGGTTGCTTTCTTTTTATGTGCTCTAGACCAAATTAGATTTCTAGGAATTGTCTGTTCTATAAGGTTTAATATAATTTGCTTATAAAATTGTCTTGTTTGTGCACTTTTTGGGACAGATTTTTGGCTTTCTTTTCAATCTTTTATGGTCATTGGTCTAATATCCATTCTTGAGTAAATGTTGGTAATTTATATCTTTGTATAATATCATATTTTCTCTGGATTTTCAAATTTAGTAGTATAAAATTTTCTCCATAGTATCATTTGATTAAATATAGTAGTGTGTGTGTATATATATGTGTGTATATGTATATGTTTGTGTACAGTCATATACATGCACATTTAGATAATTGTTAAGTAGAATTTATTCCAGAAATATGAGAATTTATTCAACATGAGGAAATATGTTAATAAAATCCACCTCATCAAGGGGTCAAAGAAGAAAAATCATATAATCATCTCAACAGATATTATCTATGTGTATGTATATATATACTTATATACTTAGATAATATATATACTTAGACAATTCTTGACACATAGTAAATGCTTAATAAATGTTAGTAGTGTATTAAAAGATGTTTCTATTTAAAAATCTCCAGTGATTTGTTCTAGTAACAGCATGAGTCTTTATTCAGAATATTGGGCCATGAGCACAACTCAGAATTGTTCTAATTTAGGATAGAGAAAGGGGTAAGGATTTTATAGAACTTTAGCAAGAGAGGTCAGTCAGCATTCAGCCACTTTCAGGAATAGTCAGTCAAAAATGATTTTTAGAAAAGGGAGGAATTATTCTTTCTATCTTGTATCTGTTGATTGGGCAATTCAGATTTAACGAGAAGGAGAGGAGGAAAAGTTGCTTGGTGTTTGATAGTGTGAGGACAGCTGTGGAACATTTTTAGTTCATCAGGGACTCTTACAAAGATTATTCAGGATTTACCACATATTCTAGCATATTTGAATGTACCATGTATTATGTTAAGCCAAGCCACAGTCTTCTACTTTTTGAATATAGGCAGTTCCTAATGTTTTTCTCAAACTGTGTACAGAGTTAGATGTCTGAAAGTCAAAGATTGACTTATATTTAATAGACAGTTCTATATCTAGACAAATAAAATATAAAATTTCCAATTAAACCTTACCTTTAGACATAGTTGTTAATGA
This sequence comes from Pteropus alecto, assembly GCF_000325575.1. NCBI lineage: Eukaryota > Metazoa > Chordata > Mammalia > Chiroptera > Pteropodidae > Pteropus > Pteropus alecto. The sequence continues at coordinate 15,979,826 of NW_006494614.1, read as the reverse complement.
CATAGTTAACAACATTTTCTCTATATATAGTAGCCCTCCTGCCCCCTATCCACAGAGCATATGTTCCAAGACTCCCAGTGGATGCCTGACCGTGGATAGTACAGAACCCTATACTACTTTTTTCCCCTGTATACATACAAACCTTTTCACTTAAAGGAAGCACTTTTCTCTTTGGCATATCTGAATTACCATCCTCACTACTGTTGCTGTTTGGGGCCACTATTAAATTAAATAAAAATTTAAAATTCCAGGGACACCAGAGATCAACTCTTTTGACAGTGAGATTCCAAATGGTTTTGATGAGTGGAAGGACAGGGAAAGTGGAGACTCACAATAATTCAACATTCTTTGGAAGCAGGAGTCAAAAGTAGGCTGTTCCTAAATACTGAGTTAACTTGAGAGCCCAACACTAATTTTTTAATTCCTTTATGGATCCATTTAAAAAGTGCTGCATCAGCAGTGTTCTTGGTGACAAAGAAATATGGACACTGACAATTAAAAGCCAAAAGGTAAGTGAGAAGATTATATTCTGAATGTCAGTTTTAGGAATAGTGTAACCAATTATTTTGCTTGTATTTTGTTTTTGTGTCCATGTAAGGATGATATAATAAAACCCATATCTGATTAAATTTTTTCTTTCAATAAGAATAAAATAAATATTCAAAACTCTGTCAGTTTAATTGGCAGATTTTCTTAGTGGTTTATAAAATAATGATGCATCTTGCAATTGATGGTGAAAGTTAATATTCTTATTCTATTTCAACATAATTCTTTTTGTTAGGTGACTTTTTTTTTATTTTAAATTCTCCATGTGCTGATGGAGAATGGCTTTAAAACAGTGCCCTTTGATTCAGCATTCAATTATTTTCTTTGCCAGTTTTCCAATTTACCTTGTTAGAATCTATTTACAGGAATGAAGTTCACCCATATATAACTCCTTGCTATAGAAAATGCATTGGAAAATATTTACTAAAGAAATCTAATATATTAAATATGAAAGATGGACAATTGCTAGTAAAATTGTTGATGAGAGAACTTTTGCTAAATTATTAAATGTACACTAGACAGTACATGAAAAAAAATAATACTAAGTAAAAAGATTGACCAAGATGTATTACAAATGTGGTTAAATCTTAGTATATATGTTTAGTGATGCATATTCAATAATATTGTTTCATAAAAGCTTTTTTTGTTACATTTTATGAGACGGGAAATGTAATGAGGTTAATTTTGAAGTTGTATATGAAATATGGTGGTTGCTTTATCATGTCATTTACTTTTTGATATATGTTAGCAAACTATTTTGAAACTCTAAGTTGTGTCATTATGCAAAAGAATTAGAAATGTGGGATTTTCAAATTAACTAGTTATCAAAGAAATATTAGAATGCATTTGATTTGAAATGGGTCCAGGACTTTGTTTCAAATCAATATTGCTATTTAGTTAAAAATAATAGGTGAATTTCCTCATTTTTCAGTGATATTTTAGTGATAAGAAAACATGACCTTCTGAAACAACACTAATGATTTTAAAATTTCAAATGTTTTTCTGTTTTTTATTTAAGTGTATCTCAGTGTGAGAAGTATCTTGGTTAGATGCAAAATATTTGCTGATTCTAACTTGATGTTGTATTTTTCTTTAGATTGTTTGAATGGTTGTTGGTTCTTATTTAGTGGTCAAGAGTCTCCAGCAAAAAGCTGATGGGCATGCACAGATACTGAATTTATGCTTTCCCATCTTCATGTCTCTATATAGTTAGAACTCTTATATTCATCAAAGTAGATGAAGTCACAAATACAACACTAAATGTTGCACTTTTATGGTTGTGTACCTTCATTAATATCCTAATTTTATTTTTCCAAAATTTATTAGAGACTTGTTAAGGCGAATCAGCCTCTTTTTGCAAAATTTCACATGAAAATTTTTGTTAAACATTTTATTTTGAAATAAGTTCAAACAGAAAGATTGCAAAAATAGTACAAAGAACTGTTATGTAATCCCTGCTACCCACCAGCTTCCCCAGATGTTAACCTCATACATAACCACAGCAATAATGACCAAAACCAGAAAATTAACATTGATACAGTAATGTTAACTCCTCTACATACCTAATTCAGATTTCATTAATAGTTCCACTAATGTCCTTTTTCTGGATGAGGATTCAATCTGGAGCCTCCACTTGTTGTCTTTTTTGAGTCTCCTTTATTTTGGGAGACTTTGTCTTTTTTTTTGTCTGACATCATTGCCACATTTCTTCCACTCTTTTGTTGAATGTTCCTCAATCATTTTGTTTGATGTTTCTTTATGATAAATTCAGGTTATGTATTTATTTGGCAAGAATACCATAGAAGAGATGCTGTGCCCTTCTCAGTGCGTCATGTAAGATGACACATGGTGGTAGCTCGACTTATTTGTTTTGACATTTTCATTTTTCATATATGGTACCCCACTGCTTAGAATGTCAACTTTTTGGCTTTGTGCATCTAATCATATTTATTCTTCAGGATCAACCTTTTTTGTGTGGTTTTCTTTATTTGTTTCAGTTCATCTGCTTTCTCATTTCCCTGAAATCCTTTTGCCCTAATTCTCAGTAAAACATTGACATAGTTATGGTGTGAAGGCCTAGGTTATCACATGGTTGTGACCCTGAACCACTATCAATTCCAGGAGTCCTCTCTGGTTTACTCTTCCTTGTGGTATTGAGATTTAATATACTGGTTCATTCAATCTACACAGGCTCCCAATCACCATGGGGTAAATAGTGTCAAAATTTAGCACTTAATTATTCTTATTTATCAAAAATTAATTTTGTATTCTAATTAGACAATAACAATATTAATATTATAACAACTATTATAATGACATAGACAAATAAATATTGTTAACAGTATGTTGATATGATTTTCTAATATAGACTTTAAATTTTCAGTAATTTAAGGTGAAGAGGTGAGGGAAAGATTGAGTACAGCTATGTTTGAGGAATAATTTAAAAGTAATTACTAGACAGAATTGCACTTAGTTTTTATGTTTACATACTTTTAAACATCAGTGTTAAAAGTAATTGTTGTTATAGAAGTGAAAATTATCAAAAAAGTATGACCATAATTAATAACCTCAATCTGAAAAGTAATTGCAATATAGAGAGATTAGTTTATGGTGAAATATCAGTTTTATTTAGCAAATGATAATAGGATTAAGAATATCTGTTCCTAGAATGAAACCTTTCTTTTATAGTCTTAATGACTGTGTCATTGAATTATTTTAAATTGTAAAACTGTCTTCTAAGAACTGAAAGGATGTCTCTAGTGATTAACTTAATATGTCCTCATTCTGTCCCCATGGTGTGGCAGACAGACACATGCTGCTTTCCACTTTACAGGTTGGATACTGGGGCATGAAAGCAGTATAATGCTTTGTTAGAGATGACCATATTAATTAGATACAGAGATAATAGAGACAGGATGGGGCCACGGCTGTAATTTACACTGTAAATTCTGGCAAACAAGATAGACTTTCTCATGTATGGAGACTTTGCCTATGCTGTCAGACAGCATGAAGTAATGTATATTTTAGAAATACTCTTTCAAAAAAGAACATTTATGTTTTGTTACTATGATGCAATGTGAATAAAGCCTTACTGAGTTTCACATTTCAAAGAGACTAGCATTGCTGTAGATTAGTGCCAGGGCAGAGAAATGACCCTGTTATGGTAAGATTGGGTCTTACAAGGGAACTTGTGTCATTAAGAGTGAGTTGTTCTCTTGTGGATGCTTTCTTCATGAGTTACTAACATGAAATCAGAAGGAATTATAGACCCTGGGGACTTGGAATATAATTTAAAGGTTTCAGTATTTACCTTTACCTGAAACATCATGTAAATCTGTGTTTACATGTGCTTGTAGGTGCACACACATGAACACATGATTTCATACCTCCATTTCTTGGTACACAACTTTTCTTTCTACTTGGAATGCCCTTTACATGATTTCATACCTCCATTTCTTGGTACACACCTTTTCTTTCTACTTGGAATGCCCTTTTTATTTTCTTTTTATCTCTAAGACACCTGTCAATTTTGTCCTCCTTGACGGTGAAGCCTCCTCAATCTTTTTAACCAGGTTGTTGCTTCCCTCTGTATTCCTAGAGCAGTTTGTCCCCACTGCTATATCATGCTTTTATTTGTTTGCTGATCATCTCTTTCCATCTTTGTAACTCTCAGTTGAGCGTGTGCTTTTCAAGGACAGGAACTGCCTCTTTCAATTTCATATTCTAGCATGTCTGCATATATTGGTTATGCAATAACTATTAAAAAATAAATATATAATAGTAAATATGTTTATACACTGTGCCTTGTTTTAAAAATGTATTTAACATGACATAAGAAATACAGCCAATTAGAAAGGAGAGGAGGAGGAGGATGGGAAATGTGACCAAGCATGAGCTAATATATGCTATGAATTTGTGTGTGTGTGTGTGTGTGTGTGTGTGTAATGAATATACGCGCATTTGCAATTACAGAGGAAACATATGTAGAGTTTACAATATACACTAAAAACTAGCTTGACTGATATTTGAGCAAAAAATTGCATCTTTTTAAATTTGGCCTTGGAAAGAAAGATTTCTTATTTTTCTAAGTCACACATTTTTGTCAACATATATCTGATGCTGAAGGGTTTCTCTGTGGACTGCTCATTAGTGTGTAGATTAGAACGTAATCAACATGCGGTAAAATATAGTTGTCTTAGTTAATCTTACTGCTATGAAAACAAGAATATGTAATATAACTGTATAGAGTACTCTTCAGTTCCTGAAGCATTATGATCTAACCCCTCATACCTGCTCTTTTTCCAAAAGCACATAGCCATGGGCTAGGAACACAAGAGAAGTGATTTGAAATAATAACCTCTTGGAATAAATATCTTTCAAATTAATGTGACTAAAAAGTACCTGTGAATTATAGCTTGTTCTCTAGGTGATCTGTTTGTGAAGTTTAAGTAAGCGAACACATTAAAATTGTATTCTTATTCTCCTTTTGGAATTAAATTTATGCATACCTTAAGAAATTTTTGGGTTGTTTTTCATATAAAACTCCTCTTGAATTTAATTCTCTACATGATGTATTTTTGGTGGAGGATTAAGCTTTATTTGCCATGTTGTTCCTTAATTGTTAAAGTAATATGGTCCTACATTCTGGGTAATTTAATATGGTGAAGCAGTCACTCACTGACAACTTTTCAAAGGAGGTGGGCCAGGATGCCAACCTATTTTATTTGGTGTGCCAGCCCATAGTGTTGTATGTTCCAGGAATTTGCTAATCATCAGCTGGCAAATGATTCACAAGGCAGGAAAGAGGACTTTTGATTGGTGGCCACTGACTCACCAGCAAGACAGAGCATGTTGGTGCTTCAAGCTTTGCCTTTTGGCATGTAGATCTCGCTGCCAGGGAAAGACTCGATGATGGCAAAGAGCCTATGTGCTACCTTTGGCATGTTTGCCAGATGTCGTCAGTGTTGTTCTTGATTTAGCAACTTTGGTTTAGCAACTGAGAACTGCTATGTAGAGTTGTGCCCTCTTTGGTGGTGAAGCCTCCTTGGTCCTTTTAGCCAGGTTGTTGCTTCCCTCTGTATTCTACTTAAGTTGAATCTGTTTGTCTGCCTGTTTGTCCGTTCGTCCGTCCATCCATCCATCCATCCATCCATCCATCCATCCATCCATCCATCCATCCATCCTTTGTCTGTTCATCTAATACTGTATTTAAGCCATCCATGGGCTAGAATTAACCTCTGAAAGCATTGTTTAGAATTCAGATTGGCAAACTTTTTCTGTAAATGGACAGATAGTAAATTATTTTAGGTTTGTAGGCCATGCTGTCTCTTGGAACTTCTCACCTCTGCTGGTTGTAGGGCAAAAACAACCATAGGCAGTTAGTAAATGAATGAGTGTTGCTGTGTCCCAATAAAACATTGTTTATTGAAAACTGCATGTTGTAGGATGCACACCCCTTGTTTAGACAGTGGAAGTATATGACTAAACATAGTTGTGTGCTACACAAAAACTTTTAAAAAGTGCTTTTAATGCTTATAAATTTTCTAACAGTGTATCTCTCAGGTTTGTTAGCTTAATTGTTATCTGCTTTGGGGTTTATCTACAAAAATAGTTTTATAGATTTAACCATTTTATTTATTCAAGCATATTGGTGATTTTAAAAAGATATTCATCTCTTTCTAGCACAGTTTATAGAAATGTCATTGGACATATGCAAAAATATAAGGAATAAAATATTCTACCATATCACTAATAACTGCAGCATTAAATTTGATAAATTTTACTTATAAATATGATTTAAAATAACTTTTTCACATGAAAACATGGCCCAGATAAATTTACTAAGTAGAGGGAAAAAAGGGAGACTGTAGAAGGGTTCTTAACAGTGTGTACAATATGATTCTATTTGCAAAAAGAAAAAAAGTTATATATATGTCTATGTATATGCATATTTGTATATTGTAAATATCTAAAAAGACTTTATCAATCAGGGTTTTTAATATTCAAACAGATGAGATCACGCCTGTCTAATATAAGCAGAAAAGGTTTATTGAAGGATGATAAATAGCTCAGAGATCTCCTGAGTGCTCAAGAAGCAGACTTAGAGGCCATATACAGAAGCAGTACCCTAGATTCCACTGCATAACTGGTTTTGCAAAGATTCCTCAACAGCTGTCAGTGGACATGAAATAGCAATCCGAATCATTGCTAACACTGAGCCTGGATACAAGGCTGCCTCAACCATTACCAGTACTCTAGAAGGGATTCTGGACACTTGCTGCTCTTTTGTGTCATTAGCTTCCAATTCAGTCTGGCATTTGTGCATATGATTGGCAGAACACATGTTTTGAGTCCTAGCTGCAAGAGAAGCTGAAAAAGTGAATTTGTGAACCTCACTTCTGTAGTGGACAAAGGTCCTTGCCTCATAAGGTGGAACATTTCCCAAATGTCAGAAGGCGATTAAGAAACCTGAACACCAGAAAGAATGAGAGCTGTTTACTGTAGACATCCAGGAAATTGTTAGTACTGATTACTTCTGGCCAGTGGAGTTGGAATGGCTGACTGGGGAGCAGACGGAATCTTTTATTTTACTCTTCTGTGCTCTTTGAATTAAAAAAGAAAAAAAAAATTGTATAACAATGATAAAAAGGACATGGGGAAAATGAACAAAAGGGAACAACATTTTTTCCTCACCATTTTAACTATAATGCTCTCAGATAGGAATTCAAGGCTTTCCAGCATAACGGGGCAATTCTATCAACTTCCTACTCAGTTTCATTTAAACATTTTTCTTATGATTTCCTCTCAAAATTCAGTCAACTCTATATTGCTTGAACTTGGTTGGCAGAGAAATCATGAATGGTTTTCTCTGGGATACTGTAGGTGGCTTATTCTTTCTTTTGGCCTGGCAGAGCCTATTCAGTTTATCTTTTTGAGTTCTACAGGATTCAGCTTTGAAAATTAAGGCGTCGTTAGCTGCTATGGTTGACAAAGTATTCATAAATGCAAAGTGCAAAAATAAAATGTACTTAAAAATTTGACCCTACTACATGTTTGTTTTTTAATTTTTTTCCAAACCGTTATAAATTTGTTCCTTGATAGAAAACTTGTCTGGGAACTTAATTCAGTTCAATAAAGTTTTAGCAGATATTAAAATATTTTTAACTTTAGTTTTTAGAATAGTTTTAGATTTACAGAAAAAGTGTGGAAGTAGTACAGAGAGTTCCCATATACCCCACACTTGGTTTCCCCTATTATTAACATCGTTCATTAGTCTGGTATATTCATTAACAATTAATGAACCAATATTGATACATTATTATAGGCTAAAGCCCATACTTTATTGTCTTAGTTTTTACTTAAAGTCCTTTTTCTTTTCCAGGATAGCTGATATATTTTATACATTTATATTGTATGTTTTCATCTGGTATGGTAATGCCATGAAGCTGTATAGTAAATGCTATTTCTCTTACAAATAACTTGGAATTTAGGGGAAGACTACATAAAGCTTCGCCACAATGAGTTCCTTCTATACTTTAATGCACAAATGTCACATGAGTGAAAATAAGTAACCTTTCATTTTTTTCTCCATTTTGTGTTCAGTGGAACAGGTTCCTGTAGAACCGTACAACATCCCTCTGTCCCAGGCCGAGGTCATACAGGAAGGGAATGATGTTACTCTAGTTGCCTGGGGCACTCAGGTCAGTGACACGTGTACCCACCAGTAATGTTCATGTTGTACTTGGAAGCTCCTATTTTTAATCACAGTACTATGAAGAATTAAAAACGATGTTTTCCTTACATCAAATTTAGGTCTTGTTTGGTGCTACACCTATATCTGGTTCTCACTGATTTCTCATTGAATGTGAGGTGCTTATTCAGTCATGTTAAAACGTATCTTGTTTTCAGAAACATATTAAAAACAATTTATTTTGCAGCATGTTTTATCCTCACTACTTGTTGCTGCACTTGACATACTATTTCCTTTTTCATCTCATCCTCTGCCATCTCCCGTGATTATTTTGCTAACCATGTGGACCCATCCAGTGGTCCAGCCTCAGAATTCTACCTTTCTCTTTCCAGTAAACCTCACCACTGATTTACCTCTACATTCACCAGCGCTTGTTGTTACATTGCTCTGTCTTCAAGCATTTAAGCTCATGGCTCTTTTTCTCTGGCCTTCTATCTCTTCTTCTCTTCTTTTAAAGAAACAGTCAGTTGTTCTTTTTTCTGTGTACAGGAAATATTTGTTTATTTTAGAAAATTTAATATGGTAGTATAAAGAAGATAATGCAAATCAATTGCAATACGACAACTTCCTCCTCTCTTCACTTGAGTTTTGGCTCGGAGAGATATAGTCCTCATGGTTTCTCATTTCCAGTGTGGGAAACAATTTTAACCACATCCTTGTCATTCTCAGCTTGTGTCCTTGCTTCTTTTTAATAGGAAGTTAGAATGTATTAGATACTAACTCCTGTTCATTGTTTTCCCTTTATACCTATCACTTCTTCCAGTCATTTCCTGTTTTCCTTGTCTTCAAAGGAGAGGTGTCTTCTTGTCATAGCTAATCTGTTTCAGATTAGATTCCATTTACTTTCTCCAGGACTGTGATATTCAGTTAGTCTCTCTCTCTCCTGCATTTTCTTTCCATGTCCTTATATTAAAAAGGTATGTATCTCTTCGCTATCTAAAAAGTACCTTTTCCACCATACTTTTCTCTTAAATACCAATATATTTCCCTCCCTTATTCACACAACTAGAACAATTTCTACCACCAGTATTTAATTCCTTAACTTCCAGTGATCTTGTACCTTATGAGTGCTATTCCCACCAATTCACTAAACCTATTTCTGCTAATATCACTAACCTTCTAATTGTAAAATCCAACCCTGTCCTATATTGCTATGGTATTAATTCTGCCCTTTACTTCTCTCTACATGTTTTCCCTAGAAACTTCACCTGCTCTTGCGACTTTATTTACCTCTGTGTGCTGATATCTTTGGAATCAGTATCTGTGGCTGTGACCGCTCTCATTATCTCTTAGAACCTCTTTCCAACTGTTGTCTAGACATGTGTTTTTTTTTTTTGTGGAATAGGGTGTTGAACATATCTAAAACAAATTTAACAATTCTCTATAAAAATCAGTTCCTCCTACTTTAAATACTACCTCTATTAATGATGTCAGAACTCAACTAATGATGTAGGCCTGAATCTCTGTAGTCATTCTCTGTATATTTTTCTCCTTATTTCAGGTTCATGTGATCCGAGAAGTGGCTTCTATGGCTCAGGAAAAGCTTGGAGTGTCTTGTGAAGTCATTGATCTAAGGACTATACTACCTTGGGATGTGGATACAGTTTGCAAGGTATGGATATAGTATTGATCGAGTGTCATTTCCTTAAGATCTTGGGTGAACTTTGTTGGATATTTGCGAAGAATTATTTTGAAATTTTGAGCTTTGTGAACATTTTTGATTGATTTAAAAATTTAAATTTATACCATGAAAGAAATTTATGCTATGTAATAAGCTGAATGCAGGAAATAAATCACATTAGGTTTTTCCTCCCACAGTTCTCTATGTTTAGAATATTATAAAACGGTGTCCTTCATATTGCCGGCTTGGGTTGAGTTTTATGAGTAACGGAGTAGTGCAAGTAACCACAGAGGTCATCTTTGTTTTTAACTTCTGATTGGTTATGGTTTGATCAGTGGGTTAATATAGTCAGATAAATGTTTTGGTTGAATTTTCACTTGTCTCTTCTCCAAAAGAGATGGAGATGGAACATTAAAAAACAAACAAAAAAAACCCCCTCTTTATATAGCCTTTATACTGTAGATCATATTTTGAATATTATGTTGTGGGATTTTAGCTGCTCTGATTTTTACTTTTCTAAGTTTCTTCTTGAACTTTGGCCAGATTAGGTTGATCTTGTTTCTTACTATTAATAGGATTGATGTAGTCCCCTCTCAAGAATATAATTTAGTTCTCATATACTGGGCTATAAGTGATATCTTTCATATCAATGTCTAGATAAAGTGCATCTACTCCCATATTGGTATAAAGTAAGGTTAAGCTCTTTTTTTGTAATGGCTTTATCTACTAAAGTTTAGGTAACATTGCATGTTTTTTTTCTTGATTTGTTGCTATAGCAAATGAGTTGTAAGATCTTGAAGTATTTTACATTTATTATTTTTAAGAGCTTTGGCATTCTCATAGCTTTACAAGCCATCTCTTACCTTAGTTACATAGAAATAATCTGCAGTTACTACTGCTCTAAAAGTATAGCATAGACAGTTTTTAGGTGAAGATTGTTTTAAAGTTTAGTGGAAGATTTAAGATTTGGTATAGTAAATGTTCCGTAGACTCACTTGACACCATCTAAACACTTGACATGGTTATAGATGGTTTCAACAATATTCTAAGTCTTTATATTTGTAGTTTCCATAATTAAGAGCAGAATTTCGGTTTGAATTATTCTTAACTGAATGAAAGTAATGCTTTTTGCAGGCATTTTAAAATAAATTCAGACACTGGGTTTCTTTCAACTATCCAAGTGTTCCAACTCATGGTTAAAATGGAGCTGATATACTTTGCCCAAGAGTGGGCATCTGGTTTGCAACACGTATCCCCCACTTATCTTGGAGTTGATAATATGAATGGTATTTCTGCGTGGAGATATGATGTTTTGTCATGGTACAGTGGGGCATACTGATATATGGTCAAGGCAAGTATTTTTAGAATCTTATTTACGTATTAATACATTCCAAAAGCATCTGTAGTAGCTCATGACAGAAACAAACAAACAAAACAAATAACACTCTAAGTTGATAACTGTGAAAGCAAAGTAAGGAGAAGTAAAGGAAGAAAAAAGAGGAAAATTATTTATATCTGTATTAATTTGCTTGTGTGGACCTCCTCCACTTTATTAAGTCTACTATTTGCATCTTTATGTGACCCTGGAATGTAGATACTGTTTCCTTAGGACTCTATACTACTGGAAAACTTGAAAGAGGAGAGTAGAGACCTCTCCTGAATGAGAAAGTGATGTAGCAAACCTCTGCCTTGTTAGTGTCATCGTTTTAGTTTTGTGTTGGGATGCTTTTATCATATCGTTTTTCTGGTTGATGATCCTCCAGTTATGACAATGAAAGCCAGCTTGTCATTTCTTGATTACTTTGGGTCTATTTGTGACTCTCTTCGTTGGTCATCACGGCACATCTACTGTTTTCATGTGTCAAAAGAGAAAAATTTTTGATTCTTAGCATGTTTTCTAGGATTTAGAGATGGTTTTAAAAAAAAGGACCCTACAACCAAATACTCATATTAAAAATGAGATTTTTTTTGTTTGTTTAACCATAGCTAAGCTTTTATTCTTCATCTTTATGAATTCTGTAGTAATCAGAAGTTATGTTTATTATCTTTTTTGGTTAGTGCTGTTTTATCAGTTGTTTTTATCTTATAACAATTAGATCCCTTAGCTTTATTAGTTGTTAAACTCAGTACCAAAATGCATCTTTTGGAATATCTAATCAAGAAAAGCTTATTAAAGGTAAAAATGATATATCGAACATATATATTAGTATACTATGCATAGTAAAATGATTCTGGAACAATTGAGAAATTGGTTAATGTAATCTGAATTAAGCTATGTTTTTAAAACATAGTCATACTTTTTGCTTAAGCCTTGAAGTGTTGTTTGAAAGTTAAAAGCCTAAGAAGTTACTTGGGGACAGACAAAGAAGCAGTTATTTTTATTTTTATTTTTTGAATGTTGCTGACGGAGAGTTACAGGTCTAAAAACTGTAGCTCGTTTTAATTCTGAACTTGATATTAAAGCTGGAAGCCTCTGAAAATCAGAATAGAAATTCTTAAGTTTGAGATGCTTAGGAGACAAGAGACTTACCTTGGGGACAGAGACCTACCCTGTGGGTTGGGATGGAGTGGCTTAAAAACATCAGCAATGAGTGTTGAAAGCTCTGAAATGAGTGATAATTTGACATTGATGATCTGAGGCTGCTTTTTACTTGGGAGAGGGGTGCCAATTTAGTCTCAACTAGAAGCTGAGAATCTAGATATATAGAACCCGTATTTCATGGGGTTGTAATGACAGAATTGGAAACTCAAGGGGTCTTAAATACATAGTCATTCTTCCTTTTCAGATATTTGCCAAACTCTAAAGATATCTATGGTGGGAGCTAAGCAGAAAATGCCTGAAAAGCTAAGCCATCACTTGAAGCAGAAGTGACAAAGACCAATTATACTCTCAATTGAAAGTTATGGAATCAGGTCTTATGATTAGAGACAAACCAAAAGTACATCGAATCTTTCCAAACCCGCAATATAGCCTCTACTCCTCTCAGTTCCATATTGGACTAATGTAACTTACCTTCTCTATCTGCCAGGAAGAACAAGGAATCAGTTTTCCCATCTGGAGTTTCGATAAACTAGCATTCAATAAAAAGTTGCTAAGTGTATGAAGAGACAGGACCATTTGATCAAAAACTAAGAGAAAACATAAATAATAGAAAGGAGAAATACAGGTGATCCAGATATGCGAGTTAGCAGACGAAGACTTTATCATGATTATATTTAGGAACATAGAGAAAAAGGGAACAAAAGAGGTACGAAAGTGGAAAATTGCCTTAGAGAATTGTGTGTGTGTGTGTGTGTGTGTGTGTATCAAACATTGTAGAACCAAAGAAAAATACTTGACAATAAGAACTCAATGGATGTGTTTACAAATATATTGAAGTGAATAAATAAATTATAGTATTTATAAACTAGAAGGCAAGTTAATAGAAAATGTTTAAATTGAAACATAGAGAAAGAAGTGGACTAAAACAGATAAGAGCATAAAATATTTTTGGGATTCTGGTCAAAAGACTTGTCTTATATAGAATTTGATTTTTAGAAGGAGAAGAGAAAATGAGTTGGTTAGAAACAATATCTGATTTTTTTCTCATGGAAGTTTTAAAACACCAACCCATGTATTCAAGAGGCTTTGTGAGCTTATACAAAAGATGTATTCAAAGAAAACCACACCCACGTACACTATGGAATGACATCTTAAATTACTGAAGATGCCAACCTAGAATTCTTTACCCAGTGAAAATATCCTTCTAAAGTAAGAAGAAATAAAAATAGTTTAGGCAAATACAAGTTGAGAGAATTTATCACCAGCAAGCTTTCACTAAAAGAAACAATGTAAGGGAGTTCCTTAGGCAGCAGGAAACTTATACTAAAAAAAAAAATCAGGGAGCCTTATGTGGAGTTAAAATATTATTTTATTGTAGGATTATTAGTGTAAAATTCTTATAAGATTATAAATCAAGGATGGATGTTGTAATTTCTATAGGAACAAGTGAAATAATAGTGATGGTGTGCATATCCAGCAAGTTAAAAACGGAACTACAGATTAATAAAAATATTTAGTTAAAAGAAACAAATGTATGTACAAAAACAGGTGTGTCAATAGAAAACAGTAAGATGACAGGTACAAATACAGGTGTATGTTCATAATTAAATACAAAAGGATTAAATAATCCTAGTAAAAGTTTTAACATTGTCAGACTTCATGTAAAAATAACAAAAACATGCAGCTTAAAAGAGAAATACCTTAAATATAAGGATGCAGAACTGTTGAGAAGAAAGGGATGGATAAAAGAAAGCTGGTCAGTTATACTAATTTCAAATAAAGCTTTATGGCCAGAAGCATGGCTAGAAAGAAAGAGGAACATTTTGTAATGCTAAAGGGATCACACTGCAATGCAGATGTCACAATCTTAAATCTGTTATGTCCTCAGTTGCAAAATACATAAGGCAAAACAGACAAAACATAAAACTAAAAAGATATTTAGACATTTCCTCAGTTACAGTGGAAGACTTTAAGACGCCCCTCTTAAAAGCTGATCAAACAGGCAGATAAAACCAGTAAGTATATAGACAATATGAACTGTTATGAAACTTGTTCTAATTGTGCACCCAACTATGCAAGAAATTATTTTTTTAATCGAATGTGTCAAAATTGACTAAATGCTGGGATATAAATATAACTTTAACAAATTTCAAAAGTCTGAAATCATTTAGAGAATGTTCTCTGACAAGACTGGAATTCAATTAGAATTGAGGGGAAAAAAAATCAGGAAAAGCCCCAACTTCCTACAAATTAATTTGTTTGAATAACCATGGATTATAAAATAAAGTATAGTAGAAATTAGAACATTTATTAAACTGACTGGTCTTGAAGATGCAACATATCAAAAGTTTCAGAATTCAATTAAAACAATGCCGAGGGAAGTTTACAGCTATAAAGATATGTATATTTAGAAAACAAATATAAAGAACAACAACAAAAAAATAATAATATGAGTTTCCAGCTTCAGAAAGAAAATTAAGCCTAGAGAAGATAGAAGAAATGAATTACTAAAGAGCAGAGCAATCAGTGAAAGAGAAAATGTGTAGAAGAAAAGTTTAATAAAGTAAAAGCTAGATCTTTGAAAGGTCGGAATACTTGATAAACCTTTAATAAGACTAATGAGAAAAACGAGAAATACAAATGACAAATATCAGGTATGAAAGAGGAAATTACAGAAGATCCTACTGACAGCAGAAAGGTAGTAAGAGGATGTAATGAACAATTTTACAAATAAGTTTTGGGTGAAATAGAGAAGTTTCTTGGAAAATACAAATATTTCAAAATTAATTAAAAAAATAGAAAACCTAGAAAGCCAGATATCTATTAAATAAATTGAATCATTTTTATTAAACCGTATTCAAAGAAAACCCTAGGCCCATATGGCTTTACTGGTGGAATCCTTTAAAACACAATTCTTATGCAAACTCTTACAGAAAGTGAAACCAGAAGGAAAACTTCCAAATTCTTTTTATAAGGCCAGTATAATTTTCATATCAAATCTGTTTATGACAGTATAAAAAAGGAAAATTATAGGCAAATTTTATTTATTAGCAAAGATACTAATATCTGAAACAAAATATTAGAAAATCAAATCTAGCAGTATATACGAAGACCAAAGTGTGAGGGTTTATTTCAAATATGTTAGGGGAGTTTGATATACACAAACATTCACAGAGCAGTTGATGCAGTTCTCCATGTTAACAGAATATGAGAAAAACAATCTTATGAATATTTTGATAATACAGAAAAGTATTTGTTAAAAGTCAATATCCATTCATAATTAAAATTTCTTAGCAACCTAGAAATGGGAGGGAATTTTCTTAATCTGATAAAGAGTATATTTATATTTTGTTTTACAGCT
Source organism: Pteropus alecto (assembly GCF_000325575.1). Classification (NCBI taxonomy): domain Eukaryota; kingdom Metazoa; phylum Chordata; class Mammalia; order Chiroptera; family Pteropodidae; genus Pteropus; species Pteropus alecto. Next base: position 15,964,006 of record NW_006494614.1, on the reverse strand, counting down.
ATGAGTAGCTAGCTGTAAAAAGCCCACAGCAAAATTATATTTCCTAGTGAAATTTTGACAGCTTTTCCCCTGATATCAGACATAAAGGCAAGAGATATAAAAATCATATGGATTGGAAAAGAAGAAGTAAGTTTTATTTATAGACAACATAATTTGTATATAAAGAAAACCCAGTAGAATCTACAAGGAAATTATTAGACTTAAGTGAGGTTACCAAGACTCTTGGAAACAAGGTCTTCAATATGCAATATACAATAATCAATGATTTTTTATATACCAGTAAGAGACAAATAGAAAATGAATTTAAGAAATCGATAATATTTAAAAAAGCGTGAAGGAGAGGTATGGGTTGCTGGTAAGTTTCTTGTTCTAAATACTGATTATATAGTTTCAGTTTTTGAAAATGTGCAGAATACTCATTTTGTGTGCTTTTTTGGTATATTATTATACTTTGACAGAAAGTTAGAGAAAAAAAAAAAAAAGCACTGTGCTCCAGTTGCTTAGTTTCCTAGGATTCCTATTATAGTGGGCCTTTTTATAGGTTCCTGGAGAGCTTTGGTGTGCTCTAGCCTAGAGGAGTTTCTTTTGTCATTCAACTCTGTCGGTGCCCTTTGTTCCATTTCTCCTTGTGATCCAGCTCTGCCGCCACCCTGATGCAAAACAAGAGCTCCTAAGTGGAGCTGCGATTCCAAAGTCTTCTGAGGAGTAAGAATGGTGGTTA
>NW_006494614.1:15935745-15963152 GCF_000325575.1 Pteropus alecto | reverse complement strand
TTTTTTTTTTTTTTTTTAAATGAGTAGAAATTCTAAGAAGTTGGCTATGGAAAATGAGAACTTGATTTTGGCAGGAGGATGACAGGCTTTGAAGGAAACTCAAAATTTTAAGGATCATATGGTCATTTAACTTAGAATCAACTACATACAACACTGCAAAAAAAAAAAAAAGAAAAATGATAGTTTATAAGATGATTTCCATGTGTTTACAGAGAACATTGACACAATTTTGACATGCTTACACTTTTAATTAAATATTAAAATATTCTAATTACTGAAATAAATCAGAGTTTACCATTACACCTTGGAGTCTCTTTCTCTCTTTCTCTCAGGCTCTGTCTTCTCACATTTAATTCCAAAGCAGATCTCTCTGGCATTGCCTACATAATATTTTCATAATTTGACTGGCTTTCCTGCTTTTATCTTTTGATCCTGGTCCAAACCACCAGCCTTTCTCACCTGGGTTTTGGCTATAGCTTCCTAACTACTGTTTCTGGTTCTGACCTTTCCTTGTCATTGGAGGAGTTGATCCTTTCAAATGTGAGTCACATTATCTCTTCTAGTCTTAAAAGGCCTCAGTGGTTTTTCATTAAACTCAGTGGAAAAGTCAAATTTCTTACCGAGGTATACAGGGATTTACTCCATCTCACCCTATTCTACACCTTTTAGGAAATGTTCTCAATCAAGTGACTCTGTTAGGTCACTACTCAAATACCATCTTCTCAGTTGAATCCCATCCCTCTTACAAGGCTCCCTTTCACTTTCTTTTTTTCTAGAATGATTAACACGATCTAACACTGTATAACTTTATTATTTGTATTGTTGATCTTTACCCTATTAGAAGGTACTGTGAGGGCAGGGATTTTTTTCTCTCTTGGCTCATTGCTGAATTCTCATTACTTGCAACAATGCCTAGCACAGGCTTGGTATTCGATAAGTATTTGCTGAAAAATTATGAATATCAACAAGAGAAAAGTTTGATAATATGCTGTGAAAACTGATAACATTGAAATGTTTTGAATTTGGTGTTTTTCTTGTTTTTGGTGCTTATACAAAGATTTAAAAAGTAGCTATAGGATATTGCTCTATGAATAAATCCACTAATTTATTCTACATTGAAATAAGTCTTTTTAGTTTGACCGTGTGTTTTTAATTTTAACAGTTGTCTATGTTTCATAAAGGTCTATACAAGTTCATTTGAATTCTCATTAGAATAGGGCCAATTTATCTATTCTAAAAAGCAAAGTGAAATTGAGTACAGTAAACCTCAGCTATCTATAATTTTTGAAAAATGTGTTCTTATAAATACATTTTTTGCATAGACAAGAGTTACTCTTCTGTGTAGCAGCTTTTAAAACTTCTTAACCTTTTGGATGTCAATATTTCCCAAATCTTTTCACTTATATTTTCTTAAGGAAAATATAATGTACATAATTTTATCTTTTAAAAATAATTAATCTGAAAGAACATGAATTGTTATACTGTATTAATTACATTTATTGGGATTTATGGCTGTTTATTGGTACATTTCTGTGCATAATTTTTGTGGTTTTAGGCTTTTTAAAATTTAAATGTTATCTTATTTTTCGCTGTCACATTATCACCAGCTGTGCATGGAATCCAGATGACTGGATTTTATAACAGACATGTACATTGGCTTAGAGAGGCCTGTAATGTTTTCTCATGAATCAAGAACACATGTTAACCTTCAAACCTTATGATATCAATTTGGGTTTTTCAGGACATTTCTCCTCTCATTTCCTTGTCTGCATTACAGGTGGTTCTTTGTTATGGAATTTAGAGCTGAAAGAGGTCAGCCTGGGCCTATTCTCTTTGACCATCCTGCTGGTCCCAGGAGTGACTTATGACTTTTACATCCATTACAGCTACTATGTAGTTCTGATCATGGTTTTTATCTGTTCAGACACACTGTGGTAAAAGATACTGTCTCAAAGCACCCCCTTCTCACCCTCAACACACACAAGTAATGTACTTTTTTGAGGTATTTGGGAGATGTTTTTGTTTTTTGTTTTAATTTTTAACAAAGGAGATGATAGAGGAAGGATCGCCTCTCTACTTTCCCTGTTTGTCTCTTCACCTCGCTCTCTTGTTTTCCCGCTGCTTTCTCTTTTAAACCTCCCAGATGATGTGCTTGATGTGCTCATAGATGCAAATGATTGTTCTTTGGCTCCATGCCGAGGTATCTGTAGTCTCAGTATTTTGGGGGTAGGCATTCACTGGAGCAGGGCAAGGCCTCAGCGATACTTGTGTGGGGCAGAAGCTGGAAGTAATTCATCTGTGGTATGGTGGAATGACGAAGGTTGGGAGCGAGGGCTCAGTGTTCCTAGATTTAACATCCTTTCCTCCTACCCTTTCATCCTGGCAGTTTTCATTCTTGCTTCAGAAGATTTCATTGGGACCCTAGATAAAGGTAAGGTGGTTTCTAAGGCAGGTGTCAGGGGCGATGTGGGGTGGTTCTGGGAGCAGAGAGGCCTTTAATAAAGGAAAGCAATATCGTAAGAGTAGAATTAGGAAAAAATTAAACCTTGGTCATTTGAATGGGAGCAATCATTTATGTATAAAGAAAAGTTTGCTTAGTTTTGACATTTGAACCTGGTGTTGATTAGTGTTAAGTATTTGTGAATAGTGCAAAACATGTTGAGAAGGCCCATAGTACCACTGAAGATAAAAATAAAAATGTATTAAATTTTATGACTTTAATTTAATTTTGTAGACCTTAAGTTCATTATTTTCAGAGCTTTTTTTTTAAGACTAGATTTCATTTTTATTAAGATTGATAACTCTAGCAAGGTAATGTTTAATGTCTATGTTGCACTAAATGTCTCTAAATTGTTTTTATGGGCAAATGGGAGAATTTACCTTCAGAGAATCCATAATGGTTTAGCACTACCAGTTATATATGTTTTAGTTGATTTCTTGGACTTAATTGAATAATTCAGTGATAGACTACAAACTATTTTGCTTGAAGCTTTTAATTCATGAAAGAGAGGGGAGAGAATGAGTGAATGAATGACAAGAGCTTTACCAGAGGGTGGAAGCTGGTGGTTGGAAGAGGAGATAGTAACTACCGATAACCACTAGAGGCCTCTCTTAAGCCAGGTTTCATGGTTAATATCACTGGGTTTCCATAGTGGAGTCTGGTTGTGTCATTGTAAATTAAGCATATTTTATGTTATAGTTCTGAATAAATAGTATGAAAGTACTTTTATTTTAGAGCATATATTATAATGTAATCCGTACGTTTAATGTATGTATCAGAATAACTGATGATCTATTGGACTGAAAACAAATTAGGAATCTCTTTGCTCTTCTTTTTCTCTAAATAACCTTTTAGTAAAAGCATGCAATCAAAAAATATGGCCAAATAAAAATATCTCTTTGACAATACAAAGATATTTGGTTTTAAAATTATTACTAATTTAGCATCTGTTTAATCATTGAGAGTATATTTTTTTAATGGTAGACTATAAGTAATTTTAATCACATGTTAGAATTATATATTTTTTCATGATTATAATAAGTAATATTGAAATGATTCAAAAATCTTTTTAGACTTAATATTATCTGGAATAAAATTAAATGCTTTTTTTAGGATGATGAAAGTAAGTCTCAATTTTAGTTTGGGATTATTTTGGACGTGGGGTGACCTTATAGACAGCAGGGAGGCAGGGCAAGGTCATCTAGTCTGATATGAACAGTTGTTCTGTTCCAAACTAGAAAGGCTTACACTTTGGAACTTGGTTTCACCTTTGCCAGATCATGTTCCCAGAGGATTTTTCTTTGTCCTGACCACAACTAGTTAGTTGTACTAATTGGAACAAGTTCTAGATTCTTGGACGCTGTATTCAGGATGTGACTACTGCATTTATTGCCCTGTGTGGTGGCCCTTGGCCAGTTCTGAGTCCCACAAGGGCAGGGAGTTTTGTTTATTTTATTTATTGCCGTACTCCTAAGAGTCTTGAAGATGTCTAATATGTAGAAGATACTCATAAATATCTGTTGAATCATCTTATTGTATTTCAAAAATAATATGTAATAATTTGATTTTTTTTAGTAAAAGAAAGGAGAAACTGGTAATTCTTATAGGAAAAAAGAATACATTGAGGGTATCACTCCTGCCATCTGGTCTATTTTTGGTTTGACTTATATTTTAGATATGTTTTGAATAAGATTAAAATAATGGGTTCCGATATAATTTTGTGTAATATGTTTTATATAATAAAACTTAGCACAGTATTTAGTAAATGATAAATCAAGTTAAAACGGCATGTTTTATGCTTATCTTCTTTAGTATTTACTACTGTTCTTTTAATTATATGTCAGTGTCATTATTTCAATGATGAGAAAACTGATGAGAAAAGAAGGTAGAGTAACTTGCTCCAGGCCCCACAGCTCACAGAGCTGGGCTCCGCCTAGATCTCTGGACTTCAGAACCTTTGCTTTTTAAAATTATTCTATTGCTTTTATTGAGAAGCTGCATCTCAAGCAGAGTTTGAGCAGAATTTGTAAATAGTTTTCAGATGTAATGAAATAACTGATTTATGATGTGATTTGAATATGATGTAATTTGAAAGTGTAAAAGACATTGGCAATACTAATGTATCTACTGGGAGGGTCAGCACTTTTTAGTTTGTTCATTTTGTGCTGGGCTTTTTGTCATAACCGTATATGTTCTGATTTAATCCTTTTAGTGCTAAGAATTATTACTTCCATTGTAGAGATAAGGAAACTGAGTCTCAGATTAGAAACTTCCCTCAGCCAGCCAGCTAATAGGTGGCAGAACTATGGTTCATTCTCAGGTCTTAAATTCTTGAACCCTAATATTTTCATAGTACAACAGGGCCTCATATTAGAATATTTTACAGCTAAGTAACTTCATGCTTTAAAATTACCATTTGAGTATTGCTGATAAAATGTGTCTAAATTTGAGCTTGTAATATTTTATAGTATTCCAGGAATTTTCTTGCACAATTGCCCACCTGTACAACACTTTAAAAAATATATTATTTCTAAATACTGTACACACCTTGTAAATCACACTGCCATATTTCATTTCATTTGGCATTATTTTTTTTCCTTCTACATGGAACTGGAAAAAGCAAGATTAAATTATATAATCGTTTTTCTATTTCTAATCTTTTTTGATGTACCTCCTTATACACTTATATTATTTGAGTTTCACTCAAGATTTTCATTTTGTTTGAACTATTTGCTTTTGCTATTAGGAACAGCAGTGAAAAGAAAGCCATTACCTCATTTCATAGTGAAAAAAGATCATAGATATATTGTGTTCTTAGTTTAACATTGTAGTTGTAATATAAGAAATTTCCTTTCGTTAACTTTCTGTTCTTCACATTGATGATCATTTAATTTACTTTCCCCTTAAACTGGTACTTTCACTTACAAAATTGTAGCATTTATGCTATAATCAGTAATATTTTCTTGACTTTTCTATTATGACACCCAGGTTTTGCAGTATCTAGCTGTAATAATTTAAAAAATTATTGAAATTGGTCTACAAAGGTTTTTGAATACAAAATTAGGAAGTATGCCATTTACCTCTAATTTATCTACTTCAATATTTAAACCACTCTTATCTAGGTCATGAATAATCAAACCTTCCAAAACACATACACTCCCCGTCACACATTTCTGTTGCTTTTTCTTCCTGGAACTTGGTTTTCTATTGTTTATATTTTCTTTTATATCTTTAAGTTATATAATTTCTTACATAATTGTTCCATAACTTAAGTTTTTTTTTTTCAATATTTTTTTTTGTATTTTTGCCGATATTGTGAACAGTGTCGTTGTTAGTCGGTCCCCCCTCCCTACCTGCCTCCAATATTTTCCTTTTTCATGTGTGGCAGTGGAAGAGATTTTAAAAATTAAAGTAATACATTAACATGTCAACAACACATATAGTTTAGCAGAGCTTATAAATACACATCAACATTTTGTGCCCCTGGCCCTGGGCTCACTGCCTAAACACAGCCACTTTTAACCATTTCTCTGTTTTGTTCTTCTGATGGCTACTTCCATATCTCTAGGTAATACATTGTACAGATATTTTGCCTATAACATAATTTATTCATTTCTGCAAAGTACCGGATTCTACACAAATACTCTAAAAACAACAGGGTTTATGGAAAAAATAGGTAGGGCAGATCACTTAAAACCTATATAACTTTGTAAGGGTTTGTAATTAGAGTCAAGGAGGATTGAACCTGCTGAGTTATGGAGTTAAGGGCAAAATGCATAAAAGTTGGGGAGAACCATGTAATAAACACTTCTAAAACAGAGCAGATGGTCCAGCTTCAGCCAAAAGGCATAGTATGGAATCGAATTTCTCTGAGGCTCTGCGGTCATGCTTTGCCTTTTACTGTTTCTTAGTGGCATAAAGCATTAATGTGGTGCTAGGGCAAATTGCATTTATGCCAACATGACTAGGTCAGTTGCTGTTGCCTCCGATGTTAAACTACATTTCATACTTTATGCCAGAAAAATGGATTCCTTTGGCCCAGTCCTCCTGAATTAGGTTTGATAGGCAGAGCCTAGGTCGCATCTTGATTTTAGCTATGATAGAGACTGGAAAACATAGTGTTTTTTTTCTTTTTTTACATTCTACCTTGAGAAATCAGGATTGATAATTAGAAAAACCTCAAAATGTGGAGACTATGTTAAAAAGTTTGGGTTATTTGGATCCAATACACATGTTCATTTGAATATACGCATACACGTTCGTCTATCAATGTACGTATACCTTCGTTTATCAAATTTAAACTTTACTCCCTGCTCTGACACATGTAGATTCACTGTGCTTGCATTACCTCTTAGTTTCACCTCATCATTTCCTCAGTTTCAAGTTATTTTATTTCTTCTGTGGCTTGCCTTTTGATTTGAATTATTTAAATCTCTGTTATCTTTTTCTATTAACTTTTCTCAGTATCTCTCGATCTTTCACTGTGTAAGAAGGTGCCATTAATACCCTCTTACCCTTACCTACACCTCTTTTTCTTCCCTTGCAATTCCCATTTTCTGTCAGGTATTTAATTTATGTTGTCAAGACTGTTAACATTAAATTCTGTTCTATATCCATAATAAAATCTTCCAGCCTTTTGTCTGTAGGCTAATTCTAAAAGTTAAAAACCAATAAATACTCGACGTTTTTATGATAAAATAAATATATTCCACCATTGAGCTCACCGGGGGTGGGGGGTAAGATTATTTATTTATTTATTTTTATTTCAGTCCAAGTGTCTGCCTATGGGCTGCTTAAAGGAGATGTTCTTGGCATCTAGCTCAAATGATTTGCCTTTCCTTATAGTGCTTCATATCTGGGCCATAGCATTTTTTTAGTTTTTGGATTTTTTAGAGTTTCTAATTACTTTTCCTTTTCTCTTTGAAAAAGCATAACCAGCCTTTAACATATCTTGAAGATCAATACTATCGCCTGGAATCGATTTTCTTTCTGACCTTCTGAGAAGCATCTAACCTGTCCTACCTAGTCTTGACTATCTTTCTCTAAATCTGCTGCACAACAGTCCTCAGGGCTGTTTCTCCATGTCACTCTTAAAGACATTATTTTTCTGGATCCAATGACTTCCTCTTTCATGGTTTTCTCTCTCATTTTAATAAGGGGCATACATAATTAACTTCTTCAAGCGAAAAGCATATAGACGAGGGAGGCTTTCAACACGTGCATTTGGAAAACAATATTTATTTTGCACTCACTTGATTTTTAGCTAGATATAGAATTCTAGGTTCACAGAAGATAATGCTTCATTATATGCTTGTGTCATAGTGGGACAGAAGAAGTTTGATGCCAGTGTGATTCTTATTCTTTTGTAAGCGATCTCTCTCTGTTTGTTTTTCTGGAAACTTTATGATTTTTTTGGTCCTTTTATGCTGAAATGACACAAGTGTATCTAAATGTGGGTCTGTTTCACCCATCCTGTTTTGCATCTCATGACTTTCCTCTGGATACTTATTACTGATTTAAAAATAATTATATCCTTTCTCTTTTAAAAAAACTCACATTAGTTGGATAATATACCTTCTAGAATGATTCTCTGTGTCTCTTATCTTTTCTATGCTAGTTTTTGTCCAGTCGTGTTTTTGCAATGTTTGGGACATTTTCTCTATTTTATCTTTTAATTTTTATTTTGAATATTTTAATTTCAACAATCAATTTTTTTCTTATGCTCAGTTCTTTTTGTAGCTTGCTATTTTGTTTTCTTCAGTTTTTCTGGGTATACTAATATATAAATTATATGTATATATGTTATGAAATAATGCAACAATAGTATTTTAAAATTCTGTTCTATAAATTATCTCTGTTTATTCAATAGTGTGTTTCTTTTGTAATTTTTTTTGTTGTTGATTATTCTGGTAGCTGACTGGTGCGTTTTTCCTATAGGTCTCGTTCCTCAGCAGGCATCTCCTCTATAGGAAAAGTTGAGCAGATCTGTGCACGTGGGTGAGACTTTACTTTAGGGTGAGTGAATGGGAAGTCTGTCCTTAGGCAGGAAGGAGTGCCGCTAGATGTGTGGATGAGCTAGGCTCACCTCTTGGACATCAACTCTCATGGTATAGGCCTGTCTTTGTAGGTAATTTGAATGGTTTTATCAGTGACTAGCTTCTTTGCTGGGATTGTCTCTGGGATCAGGGTTGGATAGATATGTTTCATTGGGAGAAGTAGGGCAGTTGGTATAGCTGCTTTATTTAATTTCCCTGTTTTCATTCCCTATTCTTATACCCATTTTCCACACCTGCTGATGAATCCATCTGAGAACTCTGGGGAGATTAGCTTTTACCCCTGTCCTTTACTATCCCCTCTCCCCCAAATGTCTGGGCTTTAGCTTCCTTTGCCTTGTCTGCATTTTCATCACACATTCACAAGAGACTTGTTTTTTAATAATCACAACCTCTCTCCAACTTTGTCATTTTGACTATTCTGGTTTTTTCCTTTTTTATTCATTTCCTTTTATATTCATATTGGTGAGAGCAGGAGACAAAAGCATATATATTCAGTCTATCATCTTGAGTTGGAAAGATCTCTGTTACATTTTTTTTCTTCATTCTTTAACAGGAAGCATGATGATTTGTGTATTTCACCAAAATCTTATTTATTTCAACAGTTGATTTTTTCAAATTTTTACATTGGCAATCTTATTCTGCAAGTAATTTTCTCTTCTTTCCTGCTCCGTATACTTATTTTTTTCTCATTTGGCTAGACTCGCTGAACAATATTTAATGACAGCAACGATAGTAGACATTGAATGTGATATTTCTTAAGCCCAATCTTCAACTGATAGAATTGTTAAGTAGAAAATGGAAAGTATCAACTTCATTATATAGATTTCTGGCTTATTGAGAAAGGCATGAGAAATTTTCTGCACAGGTTGTTGTTTTGAATAAATGGATTTGGTACTTACAACCTGAATATCTTTTATACTTCTTTTGCTAGTAACCATAATTCAGAATTGGGGATGGGAAAGAAGGGAAAGTTAGCTTTATAAAATAAATCCTTCCAATAGAGTTTTTAGATGGCAAAGTTGGTTAATCAGTATTGGGCAGCAAAATTAATGTTATTTCTTGACAGTAAATAAAGAAAAATAAGTAACTCAACTGGCAGTTAAAATGGATCTTCTACCCTAAAGCTCATAAAGACCTGGTGAAACAGCCGTCACTGGAGAGAGACTTGAATGTAATAAATACGGTCCACTTGACTGACAGTTAAACAACGGGTTGTTGCAAGGCCCAAAAGATCTCGTTATTGGCTATCATATAGAAGAAGTTAACCTCTTGATTTATTCTTATTTTTTAAAGATGCTTTAAGAATGGTCTTGTAGACATTAAAACAGATTCATGATGTGAAAATCCTGAGTATAGTATTTGGAAAAGTTTGGCGGAAGCAATTTTATGTCAAAGTAAAAAGATTATATCAGTTTTATCCATAAAGGGACTTTAAATCAGTTGGAAGTGTCAAAAAATGAAACGAGTTGCCTCTTGTGGTAATGAGACCCTCATTAATGGGAAAAGCTTGATCATCTGGCAGATGTTAGAGAAGGACTGGGGAGGGTAGCCTAAATAGTGTCTTCTACATCAAAGATTGTGTGAAATAAAGGGAAACTCTTTTAGCATTTTGGAATATAATAAGTATTATATCTTAATATTAAATAATGTAATAAAATAACACAAATATTGTAAGATGTTATCTACTTATCTTTTATGTTTTAACAAGATTTTTATATTTCTAGTAAAATATCTGCTTGGATTACTACTTTTAGAGTTCAATCTTGTTGGTGGTTTTGGGTTGTCCTCTAGAGAAAATATAAAATCTTATTATTATATATTTGGCCCTCCAATATTTGACCCTAGCGTACTATCTCATGTCACTTTCTGCCATTTTCTCCACACATATGTGATGGTCCAGTTATACAATATTGTTTGTGGTTCCCTGAAAACATCCTGTTGATACTGCAGTGCCTTGACACATACTATTTCCTGTACCCCTTCTTCCTCTGGATAGATCTGAGATCTCTTTAGTCTTTCAACACTCAGTTTACAAGTATTCCCCTCCAGGAAGCTTTTCCTCATCTGTTTTCTCATTGTCTTGTAAGCCTGCACTGGAGTCATTTTCTCAGTGTTCCCAAGGCACTTTATATCTAACCTACTGTCTCAGAGCAGGTTTCCCTTTGTGTTGTAGTTCTTAATGTCCTCATCTAGTACTCTTCACTAGTCTCTACATTTTGTCCCAGTATCTTTCACAACTACTAGTATGCGTAGAAGCATATAGTAGGTATGAGATAAAAATTCATTTCTTGTCTCATAATAAATGAACTGTTGACTTACTAGAGATTGGGTTTCTTAGACTCTTATTTTTCTAGGATGTGGCTAAAAACATCGAAGTAGGTAGAAAATGTCTTCTAAGTAGTTTAAGGTGATTGCAATAAAACCCATACCTAAAAGCACAAACACTCTGTCTAAAGGTGGGACCGCAAAGCCCTTAATCATGTCCCTTCAACTTTTAGTTTACATAGAATTCTTACAAACTTCTTAGTGTCATAGCTCACATTAGAATTTAGAACCAACCCATTAGAAAGTGGGGAAAAGTTATGTTGACAGAGATAAGGATGTTGGCCAGACTAAAGCTGATACGTTGATAGCCTGAGAACAAGATACTCTATGGGAAAAGAAAAAAAAAAGGTACATCAGAATATTTTTTAAAAAATCACAGCATTTTGTAGTCATTCATTGTAGAAACAAGGTAGACATCTACCTTGATCCCATGGTATTATAATTGATGTTCCAAATTGTGTCATCATGAATAGATTCATTTCTGTTCTACATACTGTGGTTGAAATGCAATATTATTGCTTAAAGGTGTGAGTGGGGTGAACTCTCATATATGTTGAATAACTCAGCTCCTACAGTGCTAGATAAATGAGTTCTTGCTGAGTTTCTTTCTAAAAGCTGCAAGTGCTTTGCTTCAAATCATTAATTTCCCTTTGGTTAAATTCACGTTACCAATAATGCTATGTAGCGATCTTTTGTTAGGGCATTTTCCTATTAATTTCTGATTTCTCACGTCACATTAGGAAACTAATAAAATGACCCTTTTCCCGTGGCTCTTATTGTTCTTTAGTTCTTTTAATCATGTAACTGATACTATTTTGTATTAAATCCCTCTGACATTTTCCAAACTAACTGGATTGGTGGGGAGGAAAAAAGGGGGAGAGATTAATCCTCCATTTTTGTAGATTGAGATATTGAGGTGTGAGAGATACCATGTGTAGCAACAATACTACGAGTCTCTTTGCTGAGGCTTGGAACTGTTAATCTTGGTGTGAATCACTTGAGACATTTTTCTTATGTCTCTCACTGTGGTTACACTCCTGCAGGAGAGATTGGGCAGGCGGTTCCAAAGGGTGGAGTGGGTGTTGACTAATCTATTAAGCCTTTTATCTGAGAGTCTAGTTTCTCATTAGTATTTCTGACCGAATGGTAAATGGTTGGAATTATGGGTTTTTGTTTTTAATTAATCTCTCTAGGGATGAGAGACTTAATTTTGAAGAATGGAATTTTAAGGAAGCCTGACAAGCTCCATTTCCATGTGACTGAAAAATCTGGCAGTTGAAAAGCTTTCACAACTAGGAATTAGAGCCGGATTTTCCAGTGGCTAAGCTGCTCTTTGGGAGTTAGACTCACGGGTAACCTGCACTCTGCTTTCGAGTCACAGCGGTTGCCTTTGTGGTATTGCTCAGGAGACTTTTATGCTCTTTCTTCCCTAATGGCTTTAAAGGTTTTCATGGGGTTTATCCTCCCATCGTGTGCATTATAAAGATCGTCACTATTCCATCCCTTATTTATACATTTTAAGCAGGTCATTTGATGTGTATCACAAGCATAGGGCTGCTTAATGCTTCATTATCACTGTAAGAGATATTTTCCTCCTCTCTTATACCACCATAAACTTATAATGCTATTGTAGTACCACAGTTTTACAACTTTAGCACAACTTTAGAGGTAGAGAGATTGGTTGTTTTGCTCAAGGTCCTTTAGGGGAATAGAGAAGTAGCCAAAAGTGAGCAAACTTTGGAAGCCACCTCATTTAGCTTTCTGTGCCCTGCATTGTAACACCCTGACAGATAGTCATTCAAGGTCCTATTACAGTCTTTCTGTTAAATGAGGCAGTTCCCTGGTCATGCAGTTATAGTTAGAAAGTTTTCAACTGAAATTTGCTTTTCTGTAACTTCTACCTATTGATTCTTGTTCTCTTTTGTAAAACCATTTTTGTATCTACTACTACATGACTTCAAATGTTTGGACAACTTCTAAGCCTCCTCATAGTCTTCTCATTTCTAGGCTAAAGATTCCATCCATCTCTTTCAACTGTTACTTAAATCTTCTGGTTTCTGGATTCCTCATTGTACCGACTGCTATTCTTTGGACATACTCTCAATGTCCAATGACCTTTTTAACTTCAGATGACTTAAAAATGATACTTGATATATTGTCAGTCTAGCCGAATGCTTATTAGGACTTGTCTCCTGTGGCCTGACTTCTGTCATGAAGTCAGGAGATGTGTGCTTTTTATGCTTCTATTCTGGAATATTTGAAAAGGTCATGAGTTCCATGTCATTGGATATGTTAAACAGATGCACTTATGTCAGGGATGTTATAGTTAAAAACAAATAGCATGTTGAGAGTGTGGTGTCCTTATAAAAAGAAATTAAAATGACTGCTTTAAAAAACAGCTTTGCAAAATAACCCACTTTAAAATATAGGGCATATTAGAGTACATAATATTGGGAATAATACTTGAGTGAATATTCTTCTCTTAGAAGGGCACTTAGATACTTTTATTCTTTGACCAGTCACTGCATGAACTTGTAAGGATATCTTGTATCTATGAAAGACTGCATCTTTTGTCAAAAACTTTTAGTTCACAAAAATTTCATCAACATTTTCATGTCAACACACAGCACTTTAGTTTTCTCCATATTTGCCCACATCGTTTACTTATTCTTCATATAGTCAACATTTGGGGCAATACCACTAGGTAGTTACAAGCTTTTAAAAAAAGCTTGATATTGTTACTAGCATTGTTTTGTTCATTACCAACTACTCACCTATTTCTTTACTAGGATGTTAACTGTGTTTTGTTAGATGATCTCAGCCATTTATCAATGATATTTTTGTAAATAAAATATTGTTTACTCTTAATGCTAAAATTAAGTTATTGAAATGTACATTGACCTTACTATAAATTTGGGCCGTGTAGCTGATAGATTTTGTCAAATTATGGCAGTGAGAGTTTTTGTGGTATCTATTTTAAAACAAGTAATTCTTTAGTGACTATGATAACAACATTCTTCTGTATAGTCTTATTTTTTTCATGAGGTAATTTTTAAAATGTGTGGCTGCTGTAGGATATTTAGTCCAATAATATGTTGCATATAAAGACATTCAATGAGAAGGTTCTGGCATTACAAGGAAAGGATGTTAAAACCCAAAATCTCTCAAGTAAATTGTGGTCTGTAACAGTTCCACCCTTGGGGAAGGGAGGCCTGTTGAAACTTCCATGATTATTAATCTTGAGAAAGAACATGTATGATCTTGTTGGACTAAAGCCTCTTGCCATCTTACCAAGCCATGGCTATAAAAGTAGGAACAGTTTATATCCCTTTTTGGCTCATTAATCAAAATGAAGATGTTAGGGGTACATGTTGGGTCCTTTGACAAGTAAGTATAGGGTTTGAGTCATGAATATTCTCCTTTTCTTGATTTTACCAGGTGTCTCCCCAAAGTCACTTACTAGAAATATACAATAAGAAGTTGAATTTGCTTGGCTTACTTAATTTGTTTTAGAGAATGAATGAGAAAGGCTTCCAGCTGGAGCTGTCAGATTTTTTTGTAGCATGGGGCCTGCCTTTAGTCTTTTATAAGGATAACCTGATACATTCTTTCCTTCTTTTCCTACTAGGAAATGGACTATCCTGACTTTTGAAGCCGCCCGCCCCCCAGGCTGTAAGGCCACCTGTAGATCTGGTTAAAACACAGAACTCTGTGGCCTGGAGAGGGAGGGATCCTAAGCCCTGGTTTTCTTCTGGTTGCTAGATGACCTTGAGAAATGGGTCAATCTCTGTTTTTTCCCTGCTTTGTACAACCGAGACTTTCTTTTTCTCCTTAGACTTAAAAAAAAAACTACATAACAATAACAAAAAAAGGTAATAAGAGTTTTCTTGAGTGACTTAACATCTATCTGGATACTTCAGTTAATATAGATGGGGTGACTTTTCAGTTTACGAGAATAAATTAAACAAAATGCCCCAAATAGGTTCAATATGTTTTCCAGATTGTCTATGTTAAGTAAAAGATGTATGTCTGATCTAATTTGTGTAAATATTTCAATCTCTCCAGAAAATACAGTATTTATGTTCATGTAAATCATAGCATTAAATAATTTCACAGGATACTGCAGGATTGTTTCATCACTTAAACTCTTAAAATCCTTTCAGGGAGTCTCATGGAAATTCATGTGACCCTTCAAAATCATCTAGTTAACCAAAAATTTTAAGTTGCATCAGGATTATTTCATCTCTTTCGGGTTTTCCCTTTTTGATTTAATTTAGCTGTGTTTAAAAACAAAACAAAACAAAACAGTGGATGAATTATGCTCATCCTGAAAAAGTATTTGGATTCCAGTTTACATAAATATAATTTCAGTTTCGGTATCCTAGAAGGCTATTCCTATTATGCCTTTAAAATCCTATTAGCCCATTAACACTGAACTTCTCACATTTGGGCGCCCTGTAAACCTAAACACTTGAGCAACCCGAGCTGCAGTTTGCAGTTAATAATTCAGCCTGCTCTTAGGTGTGGGCAATAAAACTCCTTAAAGGATATCCTATGTTTGTAGACCTCAAAGGGTTGTACTTGAGGTACCAGGCTAAAGTATGTGAGAAAGTTTTGAAAAATATAAAAATCACTCTACTAATGGTAGAACTAGTATCTAATAAGAGTAAGTCTGTGACTCATTGTAGTTCCCTTGCTTTTTATTCTCGTGAGCGATTAAAGGAACCCACTGTAGAGGGTTGGAAATATTTCTTCTGATTGTGGGATGACACAGTGGTTGCTTTTTCCAACCACCATATGTGGTGATGAGGCTCTTCGGAATGACATGGGGGTACTCTCTGAACAAACAGCAACAGCTTTCCAAATAACGTATTATAAAGTATGTAAGACATTTTCCCTGGCCAGATGTAATGTTCAATAGTAGAGGAATGAATTTAAAGTGACCTCCTCCAGGAAAATTTGGGAAACGCCTAGATGGATAAGAAAGCAGCCATGCTGTTAAAAATAAGCAAACTTCTTTTCCATTTTCAGGTGAGAATATATGATTTAAGTATACATTCAAATTTTGTTTTCATGATTTCTGGGATCACTTAGAAAAGGCATTGATTGATGAAACCTATATACTTCAGTGAACTAATAATCTGAGCTGTTACAGAGTTTTTGTTTCCAACATTCAAAAACTTTTAAGTAGATAGTGTACTTTGGTGTGGTTCATTTCCTAAATGTTTAGTAATTGATCAAGTTATGTAAATAAATTATGTTTTACATATAGTAGATGTAAAATACAGTAGAGTGAAATCCAGTTCCTTGGAGGAATTCTGGAAAGGTGGACTCTAAACCTGTGCCTCTGAGCTTCCTCTCAACCACCGAAAAAACAGCAGCTTCAGAATTTCTAGAAGAATCTTGGGGGGTGGGTGGGAGGCAGCTAAAGGACTTGTCCTGAAATGATGTTTTCTCTGCACACACTGTTTTTATACCTGGGTTTTGTGTTTATTTGGATGAGCTTGAGGTGTAGGGCTCTGCATCTGTTGTAACTAGTCTTTGGTGCCTCTGCTGCTCTTCAGATCAGATCCAAGCCAGAACAGACATGTGCGCAGAGATTTGAGGAATACTCATGACTCGGATAATGATTAGCCTGGGCTCTCGGAAGGCTTCAGAACTTTGTTCTCCTCTCTGCAGGATGGGAGGGGAAAATTCCAGCAGTGGAGAGACCTAATGTGACTACCTGGACCTCAAAGCTTTTGGGAACCTGAGAACTAACTCCTCAGGGAGGTGTGGTGCCTGCCCAGTAGTCCTGTGTCCAGAACTCTTCACTAAAACACTATAGAAGACATCCTGCCAAACTAGGATATGCTAAAGGCTTGTTAAAATTATGTATTCATTCAATTTATTCCTTTGACAAATAGTCATTGAGTACCTTTTAATACTTTATAGGTGTTCTAGAAGTGGAGGACATAGCAGCAAACAGAACAGACAAAATTTTGCCTTCTTGGAGCTTAGATTCTATTGGGGAGATCATCTACAAATTGTGTGTTTGTGTACATACACACACATATATGCATATACATACATATGTCAGGTCATGATAAATTTCATGAAGAACAATGAAGTTTAAATGGATAGCGAGGTGAAAGGAAGTGCTATGTTACACAATTGGTCAGGGAAGACCACTCTGAAGTGGATTCTTTTGAGCAGATATTTGACATAAACAAAGAAGAAAGCTGTGTAAATATAAGTATACATCAGAGATATTGCAAGTTTGGTTCCAGACCACCACAGTAAAGCAAGTTGCAAAGTTTTTGCTGGTGGGAGGGTCTTGCCTTCTTTGTAAAAAGTGTAACATCTGATGTAAAACAAGATATGCTTGTATCTGGGGAGGAAGAGTAGGCAGCATTAATGTGCGAAGGGCCTAAGGTAGGAGTATGCTTGGCCTGTTAGAGCAACAACAGCCAGAAGGCTGGTGTAGCTGTAGAAGGAACCAGCCGCCAGGTCAGCAACAATATAGGAGTTCCTGCTCTCACCATTATAAATCAACACGCTTCTGGAGGACCTGAATAACGATGTAAAACTAGAAATTTTAAAAATTGGTTTAAATATAGAAAAGAAAAAAACAATTATTTGTATTTCAGAGGACATTTTTGTACATTTGTGAAACCCAAGAGACTTTAACTAAATAATTGAGAATTAATAAAATAATTGAGAAAGGAAGCTTGGTATACAATGAGTATTAAAAAAAATTCAATAGTTTTTCCTTATACTACTGATAAATAGAAATGGAAAATGACTAGGAGAGCCTACTCATGATCAAAACAAATAAACCATAAAATACTCAGGAATACATTTTATAAGAAAGAAAGTGAATGTATGCAGACAATAAAGTCTTATGGAAGGCCTTAAAACAGGACTCGAACATACTGTGTTTTGGATGGCAAAGCAATATCACATAAACACCATTTACTACAACCCCAATTTCAATCCTAATGGAGTTTTAAAGTTTTTAACTGCCTAACGAAAAACGAATGCCTCAAAATAGCCAAGAAAGAACAGTGAAGGGGATTTTCCCTTAGCTGAAATTAAATTTACTGCAAAGCCGTGTTAGTCTATGGTTAGCAATTAACATGTAGGTCAGGGGTTATTTCTGTGAAGGGCCCAAATAGTAAATATTTTCAACTTTGTGGACCATGTGGTCTTAGTCTTGATTACTCAACCCTGCCTTTACAGCATGAAAGCAACTATATGGGTGTGACTGGATTTATTTTTCAACTGTGGTTTTCCCACTCATGATATAGATCTGAAAATAGTCCTCAAATAGATAACACAATATGCAACAAAGATGATATTTCAAGTTATTTGGAAAGGACATTTTATTTACTAAAAGGCGCTAACAAAGTTTATATTAATCTGAAAAAATAACGTTGAATCCTTACCTTATATATAAAAATAAATTATTGGTATATAAAGATTTAAATATAAAAGCTGAACAATAAAATAATAAAAATTTAAGAGAATATTATATAAACTAAGATTGGAAGATATTTTTTAAACAAGACAGAAAATGTAGAGGCTATAAAGAAAGAGAGAGATTTGCCTAAATATAAAATGAAATTTTGTTTATGGCAAAGTTACAAAATTTGATAACAAAATTTGATAACAAAGAAAGAAAAATGGCAATTTGTGAAAAATATTTAAAACATATGAAGAAAAAGGGCTAATATCCATAACATGCAAAATGCCTCTACAGAGACCCAGTAAAAATAAGGGCAAAAAGGACAGTTCTTGAAAAGAGAAACCAAATGGCCAGTAGCTATAGGAAAAATGATTGATGTCACTATAACCTGTATTCTTCTTGTGTAAAACAGGATAATTATAGTACCACCTCTTATATAGTTGGAAAGATTAAATCAGATAATGCAAATAAGGTATTAAAGTGCTTGGCGCCTAGCATGTGCTCTAAAAATGTTAGTTTATTGCTCGTAGAAATAAAAGCATGAGCAGACCAGCATTGCTGTGAAAGAATAGTTATTACAGTTTTGTTTGTAGTTGTGAATAACTGGAAACAAACTGAATGGACCATCGGTAGAGTAATAATTGAATAAATTATTGTGTATCATTACTATGGAATTTTATGTTTAAAAATAACTAGTTTAAATTATATCAATAGATTTGGAAATCAGTTTATGATGTATTGTTTAGGAGAAAAGCAGATTTTAGGGTAATATAGAAAGTATGGTTTCAGTTTTATAAAACGATATGGTAAAAATCCTTTGAATGTTTTTATATGATGCTGAGCTGTTAAATTTCTACATTTAAAAAAATCACTGTTTTGATGGACAGCATTCTAAAAACAGACAATATGCATCACTGCCTTCTTTCAATACTCCTTTCAATATTTGATTACTTGCTTTTTTTTTTTTTAACTCAGGGTTATTACTGCATAAATTCTTGTTTAGGTTAAGATACCAGAATGCTTTCAGAAAATTAAAGTGTAGAGGTATTCACCACCAATTCCCTAGCTTTTATGATACTCTCTGATTTTTCTTTTTAAGACTTTATTCTTTTGGAGCAGTTTCAGGTTTACCAAAAATTGAGAGGAAGGTACCGAGATTTCCCATATACTCCCTGCTGCTACACATGCACAGCCTCCCCATTATCAACATCACTCATCAGAAGGGTACATTGTTTTAAAAAGAATCAAAGATGAACTACAGTGATACATCATAATCACCCAAAGTCCATAGTTTACCTTATGATTTACTCTTGGTATTGTACGCATTCTGTGGGTTTGGACAAACGTATAATGATATATATCCATCATTATAGTATCATATAGATTATTTTCACTGCCCTAAAAAATCCTCTGTGCTTGATTTATTTATCCCTCCTTCCCACCCCCACAACCACTGGCAGCCACTGAGCTTTTTACTGTCTCCATAATTTTGCCTTTCCCAGAGTGTCATAGAATTAGAATCATACAGTATGTAGCCTTTTTAGATTGGCTTCTTTCACTTAGTAATATGCATTACGTCTTTTCATGGATTGACAGCTCATTTCTTTTTAGTACCAAATAATATTCCATTGTACCACAGTTTATTTACCCATTGACCTACTAAAGGACTGTCTTAGTTGCTTCTAAGATTTGACAGTTATGAATAAAGCTGCTATAAACATTGGTGTGCAGGTTTTTGTGTGAACATAAATTTTCAGCCTCTTTAGGTAAATTCCAAGAAGCCTGAATGTTGGATTTTATGGTAAGAGTTGGTCTAGTTTTGTAGGAGACTGCCAAACTGTCTTCCCAAGTGGCTGTACTATTTTGCATTCATACTAGCAAGGAATGACAGTTCCTGTTGTACCATGTCCTCACCAGGATTTGGTGTTGTCAGTTTATCTTTTGCAAATGTTTTCTCTATCTGTGGATTGTCTTCCCATTCTCTTGGTACAGGCTTTTTCAGAGCAGAAGTTTTAATTTTAATGAAGTCCAGCTAATTAATTATTTCTTTCATGGATAGTATCTTTGGTGTTTTATCTACAAGGCCACCAATGCCTTCATCCACGCCCTGTCTCTAAACATACACCACCATCTCTAAGGTGCCTAGCAGCTGGCTTAGAACTCGTGCTGATCAGAGGAATCTGACATCTTAATTAAGACAAAGCCTCTTGAATCTCTGGACTGGGTGTTGACAGTTCGTGATATCTGCCCTGTGCTTTGAATGTCAAAGTTTCAAGGAAGCGTGGGTAAAATATTTTTTATAGTGGTCTGTTTTCTCCTCTGCTATCAGGCAATATTTCTTTCTCACTGTATCTCTTCCTTCTCTCTCTTTTTATCTCTTTGTCTGATTAGGAAAGAGAGAGCTGGAATCCATAGGCCTGTATACAAACTGAGATCCCATAGACCTGACAGGAGAGGACTTTTGTAAGAGTAGTGTGAGTGAGCTATAGAATACAGACATTACAATATCTTTTGTCTAGAAAATACTCATTTTTTTTCCTTCTACAATCAGTTGTGTTCTGTGTAACAGAATTCTGGAGGAGTGAAAGATGATACTTTATGCGAATATTCCATCTTCTTTATTAACTTAATAGTTTTCTAAGATATTACAGTTTAAATACATAATATGAGTCACTCATTTGTTTACTCCAAGAATATATATTGTGGACCTGCTATGTTTCAGGCACCTGGCTATTGAGGATACAATGGTAAACAGAATAAACATGGTTCCTGCCTTCACAGAGATTAGAGACTTGACTAATGATGGAGAGTCATTAATCAAAGAAAACATAATATCATAGAAAAGTAAATTTATAATGGGGACAAAACTCTAGAGCTATTGTTGAGGTCACTTAAAGAATATTAAAAACTATCAGAGTAACACAAAGTAAACTAATTTATTTTACTACTTCAGCTGAAATTTTTATTTAACTGCAAATCAGCGATGGAGCACTTTGTGGAATCCATACCTCAAAAAGAAAAAATAACAATATTTTATAGTACCCAACACAATGCTTACCCATAATATGCATCCAAATGTTGGGACACTTAACTAGAAATAAATGTAACTAGAATCATAACTTACTGCATTTCAAAAGCATATTTTTTGAATTGATAGCATGCTATTAACACATTATTAAAACATGAAGGTGATTTCTACCCTTGCATCAACGAGAGATTTTACATCATAATGGTAACTAACTAGTTCTGTTGAACTGAAAGAGAAAAGTAGGCATTTCTTACAACTAATAACTAATTGTGATTATGTAGTAGATCTCTTATATAGATTTAGATATTTGTTTATCAAGATTTTCCCAAAGGTCTGTTCTTTCATCAAAAAATTCACTATCAGGCTCCCTTAAATAGAATTCCTTTTTTTCTGTTATATACATACATATTTATATTCTCTCTAACATACATGTATATGTACGTTATATATGTACTATGTAAAAAAATATATAAATGTATTTGCTCTCTTTTATTTTTACTTTATGGCAAGCACATTAAAAAACAACAGAAATTTAAGACAGTAATTACCGAGGAGTTCCTCCTTTAATCAAGTCATGATTTTCATTTTTCATATCATCCTGTGAATGTGTAATTTGCATAATATATAACAATACCATAGGTAGAATTTACTGTTTTATATTTTCGTTTTATGCTTTGCTACTGTCTTTTGTTTTTAAAATTATTCCTTCACTTCTCCTGATCACCCACCCCCGCAACTAATACGTAATGGTAATAGCTTTTTTATTTTTTAATGTTTTTAAGTGCTAAGTACTTTCTTGGACTTAATCATTGTTTCTATTTTGGCATAATCTTTGCTCTTATCTCATTGTCTTAGCAAGCCTAACATATCCTAGTTCCAGTAACAAATAAAAATTTGATTCCATTTTCTTTTCAAAGGTTCTAATTTCCACTGTAATCCATTAAGATGGCTCATAATGTTTATCAACCTAGCTGTATCCAGAGCAGTGGCCTTTTCCAAATCAATTTAATCTGACTTTTATAAAACAGAATTCTGTAATTAGAGAATGAAACCTACTTGGTGTCATTAACTGGAAATCAAAATTAGTCATTTTTATCTAAACATTTACATTCTTTTATATCTTGGAGTAGGTCATCAGTGTTCTTACTTGACTGGATTATTTTCTCTTTATTGGGAGTTCCCAGCTATTTTCAGAACACAGAGCTCATTACTGTGAACTCTGTTTATCTAAATTAGGCTTCCTTAGCTCAGAAGGATTATTTAGAATTTCCTTAGGTAAATGCCATATCTGTTTGTAGTTCTTAATCTCTTCATTTTATGTACTTTGCTTGCCAAATGTCCAGTGAAATAGAGTACTGCTGTCAAGTCTCAATTTGTTAGACCTCTTTCCTTTTCATGATATTCTAAATGTATATCCGGTTTTATTCAGAGGCTTCTAAAAGGAGTTAGACCTTTTATTTCCTGAAATACTAAGCTCCAATAAGTCAAACAGAACATAAATAATATTTATATAGAGGACATAGTGTTACTCACTACAATCTTGTGTCTTTATTATTATTATATGAAGAAACCAAGAAAATAGTTTTAAACGAACATTATAGCTATTTAGTTGGACATTGGTTGTTAGGGAATTAGATTTTTGTTGTTGGCTGTGATCAGAGATGAATGGTGTGCCTCAGCTTCTATCTGTATGTAAATTCAGAGCTGTGATGAAGGTTTTAAATATATTAGTAACTTGATAAAAAATGATATTTTAAATTTATATTGTTCTTTAGTTTTCAGAGCAGATTGTTGCAACAGCAGTAACAGCAATAGCTAATCCTTAGCACTGGCTGAAGCACATTATCTTTGCTCTTTTTTTAATCCTCACAACCTTAAGGGATAGTTGGTATAATTTCTATTTTATTTTTGAGGAACAGGTGCTTGGACAAGTTGAGTAACTAACCTGTGGTTAATCACTGGAAATATAAAAGCCATTTTCTAGAATAGTGTCTTCTATAAAATAGATGAGATTATTTTTAAGTTAGTGTCCAAACTGGTATTTGAATTTAGGTTAATCTGATTCCAAAGCCTGTATCCTTGATCTTTATATTTCTTCTCAGTTGATTGCCACATTAATTCTGTCTAAAGGCCAATGGCAGTTAGTAGGTTCTGTAAAAAGAATTATGTAGAATAAAATTGGGTCCTACTAGTTCTCCTTGTAGGTGCTTATGGAGTAGTGGAAGAGGGTAACTTAGAGTCACATTCTGCTTCTTGAACAATCTCAGTGTTGTCATCTTTGAGCTTTATACGGTGTAAGGAGGCAACAGAACAACAATTGATTTGCTCTACAGAGCAGTGAAACTCTGTTGGGAATTGATGCTTCTGTGAGCACTGGCACTGGGAACCAGTGATCAGTCATGCCATGCAGATGGGAATGGCTCTGTTTATCCACGCAACCTGGATATCAGTGGCTAGTTGCTGGTAAGATCTGGCTATAGTCAACCAGGCAACTAACCAGTGCTCCATATGGAATGGTTGGTTTTGCAGCCCTTAGAGTTTGGATGTGAAATGTAAAACTAATTTATTAGTAATAGTTTATTCAAAATATTTAAAATAGTTGCTCTTCTGCAGCCATTTAGGTGTTCTGTTGAAAATTAGGGTGCAAATTATTGCCTCATGTCTTTAATGTTGCATTGCTGTGTTCCCATAGCACTTTATCCATACAACTAATACATTATCCATGTTATGGTAATTCATTTACATGTGTATTACCAGCTTAGCCAAGGACTGTTTGAAAGAAGGACTGTTTCATACAATTTTGTGCTCTTACAGGTGACAGCCTTTTAGGTGGTCAGTGTTGAAATGGTTTGAAATGTAAAATCATAGTCCACTGTTCAGAATATATGCATTCACTTAAATTTAATTCAAGCTCTAGGTCTCAGTTTAGCTGGAAAAAGAAAAACTTCATCTATGAATATAAATATAATTTTAGGTCTCCTGGTCTTATATATATCCGTATATAGCCCAAGGCTCTCTGTTATTTACATGGGGAAAAAAGCTAAAGCCCTCATTATATGACAGTTACAAGCATTTTACATTTATTAACTTATTTATTCTTTACCACATCAGCATTAGGTAGCTACAGTGAAATACTGAGATACAGAGAGATTAGATAATTCTCCCCATGTTTAATAATTAGAATTCACATCAAAGATTGAGCCAGGCTTTGAACCCAGTTTATCCAGCTTCAGAGTATGTGCCATTAACCAATAATCCATACTGTTTCATTTATTTGTATGTATTGCATACATGTATGTGAGTCTGTATCTAGAAAAAAATTAAAAGAAGTATTCTCTATTGTAATGGACATCATTATCATTTACTGGAAAATATAATATTTTGCAAAAGAATCTGTGCTTTTCTAAGGTCAGCTTTTAACATGAAGTAAAATAATATTTTTTCCCATACAGATTTACTTTAAGAGGAATTGAGATGCATTGCAATGGGTTTGGAAGAGAACCGACAGAAGAGCGAGAAAATTCAAGCCATGTTATTGTAGAATATATTGTAGATATTTCATTTTGAGAATGTTTTTTAAGGGAATCGAAGTGTTTTTCAAATATTTGAAGGTAGAAGTTGGTGTAGACAGTTTAGCTTTTTTCTTTATAGTTTGGGCAGATAATTAAGATAAATTTAACCTTTGGTAGATGATTTAGAGCAACGGGTGTTTGCTCAGTATAAGGAAGCACCTTCTGCATAGATGGCCTGCCTAAGAAAATAATGAGCTTGTTCTTCCTAGAATGCTCAGAAATGGGCCAGAAAGAAGATCATTACTGAGAATAATCAAGCATTTGGCTGATTGAATAATCGAACTAGGTGACCAGGTATAAAGTTCCTTTTAAACCTACAATTCAGTGATTCTGATAACTTGGGGCAGAATAGATTGTTTCAATTTACTCTTATTTACACACTACACCACCTAGAAAAGATCTATGTAGGTGATTTCTAGTAAAACATGCTCAGTAATCCCAGTGGTTGCAGAAAATACCTGTCATAGTTATTTATAATATCAAGCTTGTAGAAAATCATTCATGAAACAGTGATAATGGTTGCTAAAATTTCCTTAGTGTTTATTGTCAGGAATTTCCTTAAACGTTTTATATTTATAATCTTATTTATTCTTCACAGTAATCCTCTAGAGTTAAGTGCTATTACAGATATCCCTTGCCTTTCGAAAGTTCACATCACTTCACTTTTACAAAATTAGTACCTGTTTTCGCTAACTGAAAGAAATCCAAAGAGGATTTTTTGATTTTACTAGAAAACGCAAAAAAGCAAAAATAGCCTTCAGAGTTTGTTTTGCAGCAAGCCATTAATGAGGCAGCAGGCAATCCAAGCAGCGAGAGTGGCGCCACCAAGCTCCTTTCCCAGTAACTACACTCAGCATTAAACCACCATAGCTTTGAACTGTGTGAACATCTGTGCTTTATCTCGATTTACTTTGTGCGGCTGTTAGCAAGATGTCTCCTAAAGGTATCAGAAAAGTCTAAGAGAGCTCGTAAATGTTAACGCTTAGCATAAAACTGAATGTAATTGGTATAATTTGGTAGGTTATTTTTTTGAATCTGAGAAGACACAAATTTTTTTCCATATAAATTAATGATAATTGCTTCTTTGCTTTATGCCATTTCAGCTTAGGAATAATTTCATAGGAATGCTCTCCTTTTGACCATCAGGAAACCTGTACTGTCTGTCCCCATTTTGCGAGAGGTTAAATAACTTGCACACGTTCACATTAGTCAGTAAATTGACATGTTCAGGACTTGAACTCAAGGCTTTCAGACTCCAAAACTCATATGCTTAACTATTAAACAATCTTTCAACTTCCTGGCCCAGATCAGAAATTGAAAATCAAGATAATTAGTAAGCTAACTATGTATACTAATAGGTAGGTAGTAGACTAATTGGGGGGGATCACTTTGTAAATTACATAAATGTCTAACCACCATACTGTACATGTGAAACTAATATAAAATAATATTGAATGTCAACTGTGAAAAATAAAATTTTTTAAAAAAGGACCCAATAGGAAAATAATTAGTGAACCAAAGTTCTCAGAATATGTTGCCTTTTATTGTTTACATCAGGAAAAAAATGTTCTTATCATCTCCATCAATTGGAGAGACTGCTGTGAGGAAAGGAAGGAGTAAAACAGAAAAAAGAATGGGGAAAAGGAAAAGAAATTCTTCAGTAGAAACCATTTTATATCTAGTTGAAGTATATATATTATAAAACTTAAATATATTTTTTAAAGTTTTGTTTTGGCTGGGAAGATTTTAGAAAACTAACTCTTTTTTTAAAAAAATGAGAATTGGGTTTTGAAGAGATTATCTCTAAATTATTCAGTAAACAACAGGTAATTGTTGACCACCTTTGAGAAAGGAAATTTGTTTCTCTTTAGTGAATATACACTCTTCGGTATTTATGTCAGCGTGTAGAGGCATCTCAAAATGTCACTCTGGGGAAGAGAATGTTCCACACAGAGGGAAGAGTCACTTCACGTGCCATAAAGCAGAAGCATGCTTAGTAGAAACACCAAGAAAGTTTGTGTAGCTGGAGCATGAATAGTGACAGCAAGTGTAGTCAGAGATGAGGTGGGAAAGGTTGTTGGAGAGTGGAGTGTTAGTATTTCGCTTTCTACTCTGAGTGAAATGCAGGCTATTGTGGAGTGAAATGATGTAATGTATTGCAAAAGTCTTGATCATGTTGCTGTGTTGGAATATTTTGAGCAGTCAGGGAGACCAATTAGGAGACTTGCAATTTGGAAGAGAGATGATGGTGGCTTGGACCAAGGTAGGTAACAGTAGAGGTGGTGAGAGAAGTGGTCAGATTCTGGGTGTTTTTTTTTTTTTTTTTTTTTTTAAGGCAGAGACAATGGAATCTACTGACAGATTGGTTATAAGGAGAAGGAAAGAAGAGTCAAGGTTGATTCAAATTTTTTGACCATAGCTTTTGGAAGGGTGGAGTTGTTGGTGACTGCAAAGATATGCTTTGTGAAGGGAAGATCAG
>NW_006494614.1:15882858-15935673 GCF_000325575.1 Pteropus alecto | reverse complement strand
ATATACATTTGAGAGTCATCAGCAGATAGATGGTATAATTTATGAGACTGGATAAGATCACCAAGGGATTGGGTATAGATAGAGAATAGAGAGGCAACCTTGGAACCCTCCAACTTTCAGGGTCGGGAGAAGGGAAGGCACCAGCAGAGGAGACTGAGGTAGGATGTACAAGGCTATATGAAATCCTGGAAGCCAAATAAAGAAGAGAGTATGGCCAGCTGTGTCAAATGATGTTGATAGGATCTGTAGATAAATACTGAGAACTGAGCAATTGGTTTATCAACACAGAGGTCATTGGTGAATTTGAGAAAAATTTTAGTGAAATGTTAGGGAAAAAACCTGACCGAGGTATGTTTAAGAGAAATTAAAGGAGAGGAATTGAAAACTGCTAATGTAGAAAATTGTAAAGGAGTTTTTTGGCAAAGTGGAAGCAAAGGAGGATGGTATAGGATGATGGACGTGGACTCAATATAATGTTGGTTTCTTCTTTATTTTAAAGAGGTAGGATAAATAAGAGCATGATGGGAATGGTCCAGTAAGAGCACAGCTTTGAGTAGTTTGCTCACATATATGTATATACCTTTTCTAATTTATTCTATCTACTAGTGTCCCATTGTATGAATATTTCGAAATTGATTCATCTGTTCTCTCATTAATGGATATATAAGTTGTCTTCATGGTTTCTCTATTATGTACGGTGCTTCAGGGAATACTTTTGTTTGTGTTTCCTTGTGCCTACATGCACTATTTCTTTCACAAATACCTGGAGATGAATCTTCTTGGTCATATTTTATCTGTATTTTCAACTTTAATAGATATTTTCAATTTGTTTTACAATGTGGTGGTACTATTTAAACACTCACCAGCAGTATGTGAGATGTCCTGTCATAATGAAACTGTGAAATGGTATCCTACTGGGTTGAAATCAGAATTTCCATAATAACTAGTGAAATCGAACATCTTTTTATGAGTGTATTGGCTATTCTGGATCCTATTCTAAAAATTCTCTCATTTTTCTATTGGGGAATTTTTAAAAATTAGTTTGTGGAGTTTTTTCTTTTTTCTGGATAAGAAAACTCTATGAATATTACAAGTATCCATTCTCAGTCTAGGGCTTGAAATAAAATTTTTAATGGTATGTTTTAATGTACAAAAGTTTTAGATTTTGTTGTCAGATTTATTCAACTTTTTATTTAGAATTTGTGATTTTTTTTGTCTCAAATAAATCCTTATCACAATTTAAAGACACTCTTTTGTATTTCTTTGAACAGTTTTAAAATTTTATC
The DNA here is from genome assembly GCF_000325575.1 of Pteropus alecto. Taxonomy (NCBI): domain Eukaryota; kingdom Metazoa; phylum Chordata; class Mammalia; order Chiroptera; family Pteropodidae; genus Pteropus; species Pteropus alecto. Next base: position 15,934,387 of record NW_006494614.1, on the reverse strand, counting down.
TTTCAAACTTAGGTTTCTAATTGCCTTTAATTACATCAGATATTTTTAGTGGGCTTTACAGTGGGAACCCTGTTTTATTTTTGACCCTGTAGCATTTTTTGAGTAGTCTGTCCTTTTTCATGAATTTGTGATTCATCTTCTGTCAGTATCTAATTTTCATGTCCTCATGGGTTATTTATGGGCTCTCTGTTTTGTTTTTTTTGTTTTTTTGTTTTTTGCATTGCTTTAGAGTCTTCCACTAATACTTCACTGTCTTAACAATATAGCTTTATAATAAATCTTCCTATCTGGCAGGGCATATTTCCCCAGCTTGCTCTTCCTCACAATTTTTCTTGGCTATTTTTGGTCCTTGTATTTTACAGGAATTTGAAGATTAACTTGTTAAGTTACACACACACACACACACACACACACACACACACACACACACAAACCTGTTAGGATTTTGATGGAAACTGTATTTAATTTATACATAATTTGGGGAATATGACATCTTGGCAATATTGACTTTTCCTTTCTATGAATATGTTTTATCTCTCCATTTATTCAAGCCTTCCTATGTTCTTCCATAACCTTTTGTATGTTTTCCCACAAACTTCTTGCTCATGTTTGCTTAGATTTATTTGTAGATACCTTAGAGATTTAATTGCTGTGATGAATAGGATCTATATTTTCCTGTTACCTTTTCTTTTCCTATTACTGGTCCAGAGGAACAGTATCATTGAAAACTGAACTATATGGAGGTTGAAAGAATTAGTAATAGAAAGGGCAGTTTGGAGGAGGCAGAGGCTCCTAAAATGGAGAGACCATACTGAGGGGGCTGAACCAAATAGCATCAGTGAAAATGGAGAAGAGAGTTTGGTTTTATAGCTGTCTGAGGCAGGTCCCAAAACTGGTGACTGAGGGAAGTGAGGAAATGAAGTAAAGTTGAAGTGAAGGAAAAGAGGCGTGGGAATGATGATAATTAAATGATGATTCTATTAAATGAGATTGGGTGTATAAGAAGAAGTGTTCAAGAGGGATAGTTGAAAGTTCATTTGAGGACTACATTTTAGTCAAGTAACTTTGATTAAAAGAATTACAATTCTTGAGAGCTAGCCTAGCAGCAGTTCAGATAGTATTGTGTGGGTAAAATAGGAGTCTGGGAGAAGTCCAGCCAGGTCTTGGTGCTCTTTGTTCGGCAGGTTTTGGTTCTCGCTGATGTTCAGTTGATTCTTCATTTTCCACTCACCTGCTTCTTAATCATCCTGGTTTCTTTAGCTCTGATTCAACCTTTCAACTATAGTACCTGCTACCAACTGGCAATTTTCCTGTACATCTTATATTAAGTTGCAAACTATGATGTTGATCCAGTAATTTTTTTAATTAGCCTCACACGTTACAGGTTGCTGCTGGTCAGCCTACAAATTGACTTTTTTTTTTTGGTCAGCTGCTCCCGTTAGCTCAGTCCTTTGTAGATGGCTGCACATCCCAGTTTGCCCAGCGTAATTTTTGTTCCAGAGTAATTATTAATAATATCCCCTTTCTTCTCAAAACAGTTTTAGTTTGGATGGTACATTACTTGGTTACACTACTCACTAGTCACCCGAGACTACAAAACATGACTACTTCTGAAAGCAGAGATTGTGGAAGAGGAAGATGGCGATGGTTAGTAACTAGACTAGGGATACTGAGTACCAGCTCTAGTACATTAAGGGTTTAGAAATAGTAGACTCGAAAAATCTGTGTAATGTCTCACACTATATTGAAGAGAACAGATTAAGTATACTATTGAGGTAGGTATCCAGAGACCTGAGTCAAATAAGGGTAAAGGTAGATTTGTAGTTTGACTGTTCAGCTAGGGGTCAGAGCAGAGAACTGTTTGGAAGGTGGTAGAGACTGGCATCTCGTTATCAGGCATAGGGTTGTCTCTCTGGATCAGGGGTTAAGGGGAAAGGACTCAGGCATGGAATATGAGGGCTCTAGTGCCACACCCCAGTCACAGACTACTAGGCAGGATTCAGTCACTGAAAGAATGGCTAATAGGATAAAATATAAGAGAAAAAGCAAAAGGGAGCATGACCAAGCACTGAGACCCAACTGGAAGTACAGAGATATTAGGGCAATGATACGGAGGCTGCTCATTCCCAGGCAAAAGCTATTATGTTTTGCTTTTCAGCACTAACACAAAGGTTGGAACGTCAGTGGGTATAATCCCAAAGGTAGGAGTATCCTGGTCGGGAAGGAGTAAGGAGGGAAGCCCCGTGGTTCGTGACAAACTTTGCTCCTCGATGAGGTGATAGGAGCTGAATGTGTATATATCTGTTATAAGAAGATTCAGGATGCACAGAAAGAACATTTTAAATTCATATCCAGGTAAAATCAGGCTAAATTAAGCATTGTTTGGTAACAGGTAGGAATTAGTGAGAAAAGCCCTCAAGTATCTATATTTTTAATAATCTTACTTTAAATAGGTCTCAGTGTAAGTATCGAGAATTAGAATTATGAAGAATATGTTTATATTTGCCTATTTTAATATATATAGGAATGAATGAATGACTCAGTTTTTTTTTTTCAGTAAAGTGTGACAAGCTCTAAATGTAAGTGAAGTGTCTATGAAAAAATGCACTATTTCCTGATGCCTAAACTTATAAACCTGAATCTGTAAAATGACAGAAGCTACTGGATATTTATGTTGGGGAAACTATAATTAGGAAACATGTCAAATATTGATATTTGGGGAAGGCTGAAGTGTTTGATGACAGATAGAAGAGAAGACTGGAGAGATATAGAGAGGGAAGGGCAGAGTTTCAAGGTTAGTGTGTGTGTTTGTGAGTGTGTGTGCCTGTGTGTGTGTAGTTATATATCTTGAACCATAAAATAGCATAACTAAAGGTGTGTGTTATAGTAGAAGTAATAGCTAGACAATGAGTAGTTTTCAAACACATTAGGAAATTCAGCTTCTTTTCGAGGTAATATCCCATAGAGATTCTAGAAGGGGTTGCTCATAAATCAAATCCTGAAGGGCTCCAACATTTATATATTAAAAAAAAGCTCCATTAAAATTACCGTTAAAAGAATTAGGCATAAATGTTTTTGTTTTGTTATTATCTAAATAGAGAACAGATTTCTTTGTTCTGAAGGATAAATGGCTAACAGGCATTTGGTGTGTACTTTATGTGTGTGTGTCTACTATAATAGTAACGAATAATGTCTTTTAACAGTTCATGGAAAAAATTAGTTTCTTTTCTACCAAAAAGCTAGCTTTGTGGAAGCTGACAAAAATCATTATATTATGATTTTTGGCTCAAGAAAATAATGATATCTTGGAAAAAGTGAAGGAGTATGGCACTGGAAGAAAGACATCTGTAATACAACAGACAAATTATTTAAACAAAAGATACAGTGTTTCTTTAATTGGATTCTCATGGACTATTGATTTAAAATATGCTGACCAAAGACAGAATCTGCAGGAAAGGAACTTTGGATTTCTGAATCACAGTTTTTCTAGGTTGGGTTCAGTTTAATTTAAGAAACTTTTATTGAGCATCTATTCTGGAGCCAGACAGCCCAAGTTTGAGTCTCAGTTCTATTTTTCTACCTCTCTGTGTATCCGTTTCCTCATCTCTGAAATGGAGATGATCATAGTAGTCCTTATCCTCTTTGATTACTTTGATGATGAACTGAATTTTAATGTAAGCAAAGTGCTTAGAACTGTGCTTGCCACTTTAATGCAGAAAGTCGCCTGAATTAGAGACTGAGAATTTAAGGATGTTCATACTGTCTTCGTGGGAGAGAGAGGTAAGTGACCCAACTATTTCAGTATTTTCTGATAATGCCAAGAAAATGTTTATCAAAAGGTAGCTGTGGGGACATGGGGGTGGAACAAATAACGATTTTAGGGGGGTAGTCTTCTGAAGTAAAATTGAAGAATGGTTTTCTATAGGAAAGGAGAAAAAATTTCTCCAAAAAGTCTAGGAAACAAAAAATAGATGAAGCCAGAAGCTGGGACACACTCATTTGTAGCATTTTGAGCTTCCTTCCTTGCTGGGCCTATCACTGCGTGTGGTCACTGTTTAGATACTTGATAAAAACATTATGGAGATCATTATAAGTTCCAATACTCTTCATTTGTTCTGTTAATTACAGAATCTAGTTGAGTCTAATAGAATTGGAATAACCGGAATAGCAGATAACTGTTCTTTAGTGTAGAGTTCTCTGTACTGTTGGAGAAAGTATTGACTTCTGGTTGACTTAGAAGAATGCCATGAAGAATGAGCAGTACTTTCATGTGCTCCTTGGGCCTGCCTGGCCTTTCCACATGTCTCCTCCTGCTCAGTCTTTGGCTTTTTTCTTCACGTGATCCCATATTGCTGTGTCAAAAGCTGTGGCATAAGCTGTGGCATCTTATGGTTGATTTTTTTGGTTAGATAAAATTGTGATGACTGCTTGCTGACTCATTGGCTGGCCCCACAGTTCTCTATGCTCAGTATCCCCACCCCCTAGCTCCATTAATGCAAAGAAAGCTCTACCAGACCTTTCTTGAAGGGGCCCTGGGAATGTTTTTGGATCTCTTTGACATCCCACTGGAGCCAGGAAGACAGAGCAGCTCAGACCTCTCAATCCCATTCTGCCATGGCAAATTTTACCACTGTTGGCTCTTTGTGGTATCTACCCCACACTAACTTGGAGGACCCACCAAAATGGTTCTCCCAGAAATGTTTAGATAGGAGGCTAGGCATAAGCCCCTAATATTTGTGATAACCCTCAGTCCATTTGAATTTTTTACCACCATACTATTCCATCTCCTGTTTCACCCTCCTCCATACACACACATGCATACATACACTTTCAAGACCCAGATGGTATCTAAACTCTAGTTAGACACTTTGGTCTTTACCTCTTTCTACCAGCCAATCGACTTTTGTCTCTCTTCTTGATGCCAGGAAAACTGCACTAATATCATATTGTGCTGTTGCCATAATCTGAGTAAGTTTCATATAAACTCTGAATTCTAAATGTTCCAAGCCAAATGCTTTTGGAACATTAAAACATACCATTTGTATCTCAAGCTCTTGCAATAGAGTGTGTGGGTTTCAAGACAATTGTTTCTGCTGATCTCATTTTAAAAATTCTATTTGGAAAGTTAGAACTGAACAACAAAGTCTTTGCTTCTGGCCTTATGTGCCTGTCCCCCAAAGCAGAAGCTGTTTCAGTAAGAATGAAAAACAAATTAAATGATATTTTAGAAATACTATCCCGATAATTCTTGTTGCCTAGACCTGAATTACAGCAAACAAGAGGAGTACGCAATCATTTACAGCCCCGTGATAATGAGTCAAGCTGATATCTATCCACCCATATTTACAAACAGAATTGTTATTTTGTCAAAGATGTGTTACAGGTGAGCTCATGTTAGACATGGAGGGGAAACTGTTGGTCAGAGTTTAAATTCTGACCCCTCTCTGATTCAATTCAATGTCTTTACAGTTTATTTAAACCTTCCGGAATCTTCTCTCTCAAACAGACAGAATGATTCATTTATGACAACAGAGCACATTGTCAGTACTTTTGGAGACTGTGGAAGGATGTCAGCAACCAACCAAATTATATTGAGAGACGTAAGATGAATAGAAATGGTTCTTGAAGTGACCCCTGTTCAGTTTCTAAAATGCAGCTCCTTAATTACCATTGTGAATTGCTGCTCATGGCTGTGTTAGTGGAAGTCTGTGGGGTGATGAGGACTACTTGAACACTGGCTGTGTCAAGGTAGTTTTGATGCCTTCTGCTACTTAACATTCAGAACAATCCATAGCTCTTTCTAAATTGCTGTTTAAAACCTCTGTGTTTTATCAGTGCAAGTCCCAAATATCTCCGCAAAGTAATTATAAGACTTACTTGCCTCAAAGTTTTTCAAAGAATAAAATGATATAAAATATGTAAACATTGCAAACTTCAGCTTTATGCAATTGTTAGGTTGTTGCTGTTATTAATATTTACTAACTCTCCTACTTACTCTGTTTTTCCTTTTTATCTTGTTATTTTCAATGCTTTGGGACATTCATGCCTGTAAAGCTTGATTTTTTAAAAAGAAATTAATTTTTTTTCAGAGTCAGCACCCTAGCTGGTCAGTGTCTTCTGTTATCTCAGCATCTTTTTCACTGTTTAAGTCATGTCCTGGGGTTTCTTTGGTTTTTTTGGAGCCTGTGACTCTGTTTTTTAAACATGAGATCTGCTTCCAAATGTAATGCTTTTTTGTACTGAACTACATTCTCTGATGCATGTTTTTTTCTCCTCCTTCCCTCCTTCTCTCTCTCTCTCTCTCTCTCTCTCTCTCTGTCTCTGTCTCTCTTTCTCAGCTTCTTTGGGCTTATTACTTATAAATTAATTCATATCCAATATTTAGCTCAAGTGACAATTATGTGCAAAATATAGTGATAGTACGGGGAAGGGGGATGAGCCCAGGGTGCCTAGGCTTCTCACTTGAGTACCAGTCAATGGAGGTACCATTCGCCAAGGCTGGGAATACAAGAGATGGAGCGGATAAGGAGGGGAGGGTTGCATAGGGCTAGGGTGTAGTGAGGGTTTGCTCTTAGCTTTGGATATGGGAAAAGCTTGTGGTTTCCCAGAGTGTGATACCTGAGAGAGGCTGTGACTCCCAGTAACAGACCTGGGAGTCATTAGCATAAAGACTGTGATCGAAGCCAAGAGAGTGAATGAAAGAAAGTGAAGATGAATTTCCTACTGAATAACTACTAGACTTATGGTTATTCTATTGTTAACAGGTACGCTGGTAGGGGAGGACTGCTCAAATAGATGTTGAGATATTTATGTGCTTAATATCATTGATAGGCTTTCTGGAAATTACAGTTTTGAAAATCAGTGAAAATCTTAGACTAGAGCAACTCAACAGTGGCACTATTTGCATTTTATTTTAGATAATTTTTTGTTGTGGGGGCTGTTGTGTGCATTGTAAGATGTTTAGCAGCATCTTTGGTCTCTACCAGATGGTAATAGCATTCTGTTCCCCATCCCTCAACCCCCAATTGTGACAACCAAAACTGTCTACCAACATTGCTAAATGTCCCATGGGCTCGATAATGCCACTAGAGCAAGTTCTTCTCTGTTTATGTAAAGCATTTTAGGAGGAGCTACATTAGCTTTTCTGTTCCAAAATATCCAAAAAATACATTTGCTTCTGCAGTTATCCTGATTTCTATTTAGGAAGCAGCTTAATCATCCTGGAGGACTGAGTAAGTAATCTCATAGTTTTTTTTTTATAACCCATCTACTGCACATAAAAGCACAGATAGCAGTTAGTTTCAAATCAAATCTTGTATTCTCTATGTGTGCATCATATATAAATGAAGGGGAAGCTGTACTCCAAACAGTGTAATAGCTTTTGGTTATAACAGTCATTTCATAGGAATTGCTGTTAGTTTCTTATTTGTCAAACATTTTAAGACAGACCATCCAAGAGTTACCTAAGAATACTCTTAGGGAATGGAGGTGAGATGATGGCATTCAGGTGTAGCAAACATGACCTTGTTGTAGTAATTCGAATGTAAAAAAAATTAAACATAAGAGCTGGTACTTAATATTTTAAAGCTTACATTCTTTTATAGTTCATAAAGAAAAAGAATATAAGAAAGTAACTTAATAAATTACCTCCCATGCCAACTGAATTAACTTATTGCTCAAAACACTCCTTAGAATTACTCAAGTTTACAGAAATGTTTATAAGGTATGTTAATTGTAAGCACTTACCTGTAATGTGTTGCTCCAAAATGACGCTATTGTTATATTAGAGTATAAATTTTGCAAGGGTAGGGATTTTGTCCTGTTTTGTTTTTTTTTTTTTTTCACTTTTCTTTCTTCACATCGCACACTTACCTCTGTATTACAGTTCATAGTAGTGCAGCGAGTGGCCCAAGATATTTAGCATCTCGATTGTTTACCTCTGTTTCTCTCCTGATCGCTGGTCCCCTTCCTCACAGTCTAGTATCCTTGACACTCCATTTGGGGGGAGAGCTGAGGCTAGGAATTTAGATCATGGTGGCATTACTCTCTTCATAGATCTTTCAGCATTTCTTCATAAGCTCTTATTAAATTGTGGCTGCTGCACAATTTAATTAATAGGCCTTGAGAATTGTGACTATTGACTTCCAGCCTCTATCTTATTCTTGTTCTGCCAAATGGAGGAAGGGGAAATATGGCTTTAAAAGCCTTTGCAACATGTATCCAGCCCTTACTCACAGGCCTATACCCACCTTCTCAAAATCTAATCACAGCCCTTGATTAATAGAAATGGGAGAAAAGCGGGGGAAAGGGAGAAAATATCAGAGTTTAGGGGTGTTTATGTTGCTTTTCATCCTGAAGACAGGAAGAGTGGTATCTGGACAGCTGAGGAAGGCGAGGGCCTTTTCTGTGTACTACTGCCGCTGTCATCTGAATGGAATGAGTAAAGCCACTTTGAAACCAGCAACTATATTTTATCATTTGAAGCAGAGATGAGTTGGGGTTCATCCAGTCTTACACATTATAGGGAAGATGGAGTGAATCCAGTATGGTAACTAACTATGAGTGTCATGCCACGAGAGTCTACATAGTGCAGTGGATAGAGTATGCTTATCCAAGTTAATTACTGGCTCCCTGTGTATATTTGGGTTACTTAACCTCTCTGGTCCTGAGGACTCATCTGTAAAGCCCACTCAGAGTTGTGAGGATTTAATGTGATTGTTGTGTAAAGTGCTTAGTAGTTGTAGCAGCAGTTTTTATGGTTTAACTGATGAATGTAGAGATTGTTTATAAGCTTAGGAATTATTTGATAACTATTTAAGAATTTTTTCTGGTTGTTGAAGGAGATTAGGATTCTTGTTTGGCTTTACCACTAAGTAGGTAGTATCCTTGGTTAAGTCATTTAACTTTGTGGACTGTGGATTTCTTGTATTTGGAACTATTGAAATTGATGACCTTTCGTTTTGTAAGCTCTGAAATCCTATTTTATTTTGCTCTTTCAGAACCTAGATTTCTTTTTGTTAAAAATATATCTATCAACTAATTTGAGTTCAACTCATCCACTAGGTTTAAATAGCCATGGCAGTTGTGAAATCTTTTACAATAATCCTATTATTTTTCAGGTAAGCACATGCAAATAGAACAAATAGCTTAATTGATATTTTACAAGTTAATTATGTATTAATGAGTCCTATTTAAGGTTAAGGGATGGTATAAACTTATTTAAAATATCTCCAGAACACCAGGCCTGTCACAGGGATATGTAACAAAGGCAAAATTCTATTAAGATGATATTTGTAACCAAATGCTCATAATTTTTAAGCAATCTGTTGCTATAGGAGGGTGGATCATGTGTCCTTTCTGTGTTTATATTTTTTCTCCTTCTGCCATATGTTTATTGTGTAAACCAAGAGATTATGTACAATTAAGAGACAACAACTCTCTCTCCAGAGCTCAATTTTCATGTATCACTCACATACTCTATTTCCTGGAAAACTACTCTTAGTGTCTTAAAGACCATCTTTTTCTTTAATGTGTTTCTGTTTGTTTATAGTGTTTACAGCAAGCAGCAACAACAGATGGTTGGTTCACTCATATATAATTTTTTAAGGTAATGATAGGGAGTTAAGTTATTAAGCCTAAAATGTAACTTTCAAAAATATTTTCAACATAATCTATGCACAGATTTTTGATTGAGTTATTGCTGCTCATAAATATAAGTCAGTGGAGTCATAATATGAATATTTAAAAACTAATGTAAAGAGAATATGAACTGACACAGACCAAAAACTCAATATTATGCCATAACAATAGCTAACATTGTAGTAGAATACTTACTGTGGCTCTAGACATATGTTAAGAGCTTTATATTCATTATTTTGTTTAAGCATTTTAACAATACTCCTAGACAGATTTATCACTCATCTGTTTTATAGACAAAGAAACTGAGGCTCAGGTTAAAAAACTTGCCTATATTCACAAAACGAGTGAGCAGCAGAGCTAGGAGTTGATTGAAGCTGCCCAAGTCCAAAGGTCATGCTGAAGTTGCATTTTAAAGTAAAATTTCCAAAATTTCCTTCAAACAACACTGGGACTTATTTTTGTTTAGATCAAATGAAGTGGCAAATTGAGTGGTTTCTGGAGAAATTCACGTCCAAACAATGTTATTGCTAAGATTATTCAGATTATTTTTGTCATTAGCATTTGATGAATATGACTGTGTCATGAACTGAACATGATTATAGAAGAATTAGGAAAGTACCTTAATTTTCCAGTTGCTGGCATGTCAGTTGTAAAACCACATTTTGACAAGGTTATTGGGTATAAGTTATTTAAACAAATTTTCTTAACTTAAATTTTCTGAATTGAATCTGAGAAACATTTTGAATTGCTTCTTAAATGCATCGACTGAACTGATTGAAGCCCAAATAAATCTATGTACTTTGCATAACACTAGGGCAATATATGTCTACCATCTTAAATGGTTACTTATCCATGAAAATATAATGTTTACTATTAAAAACAATCCTAACTAAATTCTTAACATTGAAATTTTTGCAAAGAATAATTATACATAAATCTAAGATATTAAAAGAGTAGCAGATTCTAAAGGTAACAGATAAATAATAAGCATTAAAAAATGTAATTGGACAGAACATGTCACACAGTTTAAACCAAAGCCATTTAAAAATATGATTATTTGAAGTCCCTTACAGTGTCGACCCACAATACTTTTGACACTTCTGGTCACCTGATGTGTGGGTTTTCCCCTACCAAGCAATTCTTCCTGGCACCAGCTGAGTGTCCTATAATTTAACTCAATTCTGACACTATCTACTTGGAGATAGTATCAGATCCTATAGGTTTAAGGCTCAGTTCCATTAGACTGCCCTTACCCCAGCTTCAGATGCCAAATGCAAGTAGTAGGTTCCCAGGTTACCCACAACTTTTGTCTGACTTGGCTATAAAATAGGGGTTCCCATAACCCCCTCCTTGGGTTTGATTAATTTGCTAGAGCAGTTCACAGAATTAGGGAAACACTTTTTATTTGGAAAGGAAACTGTCTTACAATAGTTCTTCCTAGGTTCAACTGAATAGCACTTTTCTCTGTTTGTGAAGTCAGGCGGCTTCCTATTTTGGGTTTCAGTTATACTTTCTAAATTAAATACATCAACTGTGGTGACATCTTCTCTTGGCTTAGCTTTTCAGGCAGGAGATATTACTGTTAATGATTTAGTCATGATAGATATAAATGTGGTTGTCTCATGGTGGTGTGTGTGTGTGTGTGTGTGTGTGTGTGTGTGTGTGTGAGAGAGAGAGAGAGAGGATGTTTTCAAATTTGTATACTTATGGTGGATGGTTTTACTCAAAAATCTAGTAGTTTCCTGATTCAATTTTATAGATTCTATAGTTGCTTACAAATGTGAATACCTAAATTAAGAACAAATTTCACAGGGAAAGATAGATACTGTATGATCTTACAGAAGCAGAGAACAGATTGGTGGTCACTAAGGGCACATAGCAAGTGTAGGAGGTGGCGGGGAATCGTGAAGATGGTCTAAGTGTGCAAACTGCCACTTATAGATGAATAAGTCATGGGGATATAATGTACACCATGGCTATAGTTACACTATGTTATATACTTGAAAGTTGCTGAGGGTAGGTCTTGAAAGTTCTCACCACACTAAGTTGTCTATGTCAAGTGATGGATGTGTTAACTAACTTTGGAGTAATCACTTCACAACATATACATTTATCAAATTGTTATCTTATATACCTTAAACTTACACAATGTTATATGTCAATAAAGCTGGGGAAAGGAGAATAAATTCACCCTAGTTATAGTTTCTTTAATGTTATTAATGAGACTTCTTTTAAAAAGGAAAAAAAATAATAATGTTGAGCTCTTCAACAAATGAGTTTATTGAACAGCAATTATGTACTGAGGCACCAAGGGACAGCAGTGAATAAACAAAGTCCTTCTTGTCATGGGGCTTAAATTCTTACATTGAGCTGGTTGATGGCTTTTGGTTTAAGATCCTAATTTCTCTTTTCTTTACTATCTCTCCCTCTGTTCACACACACCTGTATACCCACCCCTCAAATAAATACATACATATGCACATACATTGTATGATATTATATACATAAATGTATGTATATGTATATAATATGATATAATAGTATAAATAACTTGTGTGGGGTAACTCATACATATATTTTTCTGATTTTATGATAAAACCTATAAATCAGGGAATTGATTATATATAACAGTAATGCACATATTAAGACTTTAAATTCTGCCTTTCAATATTCCCTATTATGTATCCCAAATTTTCCATTAATGTTCTGGCTCTATAATCTGTCTGTCTTCCACATTAATTTGTTTACATACTTTTTTCTTTTTCTTGTTTGACTGAAACAAAACAATATAGAATGATCGATGGCACGCTGTTTCTGCCTAAAAGCCTAGAAGCATTCAAAGATCAGTGACAGGTTCTGTTTTCACCAGCTCCTGGCTTTTTATAGTGTACATGCCTGAGAAGAAAAGGTCATCACCTTGAGCTAAAGATTCATGTTTTCAGGGACTTTTGGAACTTGAAAGGACTTTAGCACTTGTTTAATCTAACCTAGAGAAAACCAGTAGAACTCTGATCACAAATAGAGGACAAGTAATGGCTTTAGACACCGCACTTCTTTGTTTAGAAGGATACCAGAAAAAATCTTCAACAAAACTTTCTCTTTCCTTAAAAATGTCAACTATGTAAACATCTTTTCATCTATCCTGTAGTTCTGTGGAATAAAACGTTCTGAAGCAGCAATGATTGCTGACACTTCCTTTCCCACTTTTAGTGCATGTTGACAACTTGTTCTACCTTGCTTTTTGGTCGGTTTGATGCATTGGGGCAAGCTGCCTAAAGGGCTCTAAGCCTCACCCAAGCACCAGGAGAGTGAGGATCTGCCTTTTCCCGCCCAAGGGTTCTTGGCTTGGGGATTATCCCCTAAACAGCAATCCTGATGAGAACAGACAGTGCAGCGTAGTGTGAACATTTATTCCATGATGATGAGAGTTAGCAGAAAGAGCAACAGTTTAGCAGCATTAGTGCATTCTATCAATGAAGTACAAGTTAACGCATGAAGGCATAACCCATATTCTTCACCTTTATGCTATAACTCTTTGGTCTGTAGTTCTCTTCCGAAGTCTTCCCCAGAAGTTTCTCTCAAGCTAGAGTTAATTAGAGTGGATGTTGTTGTGCCTCTAAGTATGGTTTACTTTATTCGCATGTGTTTTTTTCTCAATTGTGATAAGATGTCCTAGAGTGGTATCTTATGGTCAGGGCTAGAGGAATGGAGAATGCTCTGTATTACATGAACCAAGATCTTTAATCTCTATTAGGTGAGATCTTCTCCATACTCTTAATAACCTTTCTTTCTTGGCCTCTTGAGCATAAAGAATATGCTTAATATACTGTGTAGGGACACACAGTAGTTAAAGCAACATAAATAGTTCTGCTATTATCTTTGTGTTATCATTCTTCCTCAGGAATTGAGACTCAGGAAGTAACATTAAGTTAATATTATTGACATAAATTTTATTTCTTTTGGTTTATATATATTCTTTGAAATTTCTTTGGTTTATTGTTATACAAGAGTTATATGTATAAGGAGTTTATATTTTTTACTTATACACATTTAAGTATCAGAGTTATTTAAGTTTATAAATTAGTTTTCAGAATTTTTCTTCCAAAGGCAGTTTATTTAAATATTATTTGAATTGAGACATATTAGACAAAAAAGCCTCTGTAAGTGCAGTTTGCAAGGCACTGACTTGGATGATGGGCCTTGAGAAAGCAAACTCCTCTCTCTCTGATGACTCCGACCTTCTTGGGCCTCATCAGGCTCATTGCTGTTGTTCATTGCTAAAATTCAGTGGCAATGTGGAGCCCATAGTTATACACTCTACACTTGGTGAGGGCTTGGAATCTGTTATAGCCCAAAGGTTAACTTAGAAATCACTTAATTCAAAAGGCCAAATTAGGTTAGGAGTAATAATTTTATTTGACCATCAAAATTTGTATTGCTCACATTTGACAGGGTCATCTTTCCTTTGAAGACAAATTTCCCAATCTTTAAGTTTATGATAGGATGATTTGGTGGTGATGGTGATCATAAGGATGATAATAATGGCAACAGCTACCATTTAGTGAATGCCTTCTACTTGTCAGGCATGTCATGTATGGAATTAGTGGTTCTCACAGCAACCTTGGAAGTAGGCAGTATCATCCCTATTTTATAGATGGAAACCTAGGCTCAGAGAAGTTAATTTACTTAAGCCACACAGTTGGTAAATAGAAAAGCTAGATCTTGTTTTTAATATGAGTTGTTCTGCCACCTTATCCTCACTTATATGCATTTCATTATTTATATTATCGTTATTTGAAAACTAAATATGTTTCTTAAAAGATGAGAATGTATGGTAGGGACCACTATTTGAGAATTGAACTTTTCTTTATAATTTTTTATATAAAAATGATTATTTCAAAATAGATGCCAGTTCTCTGATCTTGTTTTCTGGTTTAATTCTTATCTTGTGGTTTTAAAAAGTGGTATCAAATTAGACCAAATGGACATCATTGACATTTACAGAGACTTTTATCTCAGAACACCAAATTATACATTCTTCTCTAGAGCACATGGAATGTTCTCAAGGATAGACCATATGTAAGGACACAAAACTAGCCTCAGCAAATTTAAGAAGACTGAAGTAATACCAAGTATATTCTCTAGCCACAGTGCTTTGAAATTGGAAATCAACTGCAAAAACAAAGTGGGTAAAACCACAAATATGTGGAGATTATACTTAAGATATACATGATACTAAACAACGACTGGGTCAAAGAAGAAGTAAAAGGAGAGATCAAAAGATACATAGAGACAAATGAGAATGACAATACGACATATCAAAACTTTTGGGGTCCAGCAAAAGCGATAATAAGAAGGAAGTTTATATCATTGTAGGCCTATCTCAAGAAATAAGAAAGATCTCAGTAAACAACCTAACATCACATCCTAAAGAAGAATAAATGTGGCACAAAGTTAGCAAAAGGAAGTAAATAACAAAAATTAGAGCAGAATTAAATACAATTGAGAACAAAAAGACAATAGAAAAATTAATGTAACAAAGAGCTGGTTCTTTGAAAAGGTTAATAAAATTGATAAACCTCTGACTTGACTCACTAAGGAAAAAAGAGGAAAGACTCAAACAATTAGAAATGAAAGAGGAGAGTTATGACAGACACCATAGAAATAACAACCATACAAGAATACTATGAAAGACTGTATGCCACAAATAGCCTAGAAGAAGTGGAAATGTTCTTAGAAATATATATCTTTCCTAGACTGAATCACGAAGAAATGGAAAATCTAAATAGACTGATCAACAGTACGGAAATTGAAACAATCATCAAAAACCTCCCCCAAAGTAAACATGTAGAACCAGCAAATTCTTCACTAGCGAATTCTACCAGACATTCAAAGATGATTTAATACCTATCCTTCTCAAACTCTTCTAAAAAATTGAAGAAGAATCAACATTAACTAATACATTTTATGAGACCAACATTACCCTGACACCAAAATTTGGCAAGGATAACACACACAAAAGAAAATGGTAGACTAATATCTCTAATGAATACAGATGCAAAAATTCTAAACAAAATACTAATGAATTGAATACAACAGTACATTCAAAACACGTCACGATCAAGTGGGGTTCATTCCAGAGGTGCAAGGATGGTTTAACATGTGCAAATCAATCAATGTGATATACCACATTAACAAAATAAAGGATAAAGAAATCATATAACACAATGTAATATATATATGACTTACTGTTTAATCGTATACCTGAAACTTACTGGATTTTGTTAACCAGTGTCACCATAATAAAAATTAATTTAAAAAATAAAAAATAAAATATTATATGATCATGTCAGTAGGTGCTGAAAAAGCATCTGACAAGATACAACATCCATTTATGATTAAAACACTCATAAAATGGGTATAGAAGGAAAGTACCTCAACAGAAAAAAAGGCCATATAGACAAACCCTCAGCTAATATCATACTCAAGGGTGGAAAACAAAGCTTTCCTCTAAGATCCAGAAAAAGACAAGGATGCCCACTGTCACCACTGTTCTTCAACACAGTACTAGAAGACCTAGCCAGAGCATTCAGGCAAGAGAGAAATAAAAGGCAAAAAGGCATCCAAATTGGGAATGAAGAATTCATATTGTCATTTTTTGCAGATGACATAATTCTTCATATAGAAAACCCTAAAGACTGCAGGAAAATAAAATGATTAGAAACAATAAACAAATGCAGTAAAGTTGCAGGATACAAAATCAGTGTACAAAAATCCACTGCATTCCTATTACTAACAATGAAATTTCAGAAAAAAATGAAAAAAAAAATTTTTCAATTGCAACGAAAAGAATAAAATGC
This sequence comes from Pteropus alecto, assembly GCF_000325575.1. Taxonomy (NCBI): domain Eukaryota; kingdom Metazoa; phylum Chordata; class Mammalia; order Chiroptera; family Pteropodidae; genus Pteropus; species Pteropus alecto. The sequence goes on along the minus strand of NW_006494614.1, from coordinate 15,917,888 downwards.
CTAGTAATAAACTTTAACAAATGATGTGAAGGACCTATATACTGAAAACTATAAGACATTATTAAAAGAAATTGAAGAAGACATAAAGAAATTAAAAGATAATCCATGTTCATGGATTGGAAGCATCAACATAGTTAAAATGCCCATATTACCCAAAGCAGTATACTGATTTGGTGCAATCTCCATCAAAATCCCAATGGCATTAAAAAAAAGAACAGAAAATCATCAGATTTACAAATCTGTTGAAACCACAAAAGATGTTGAATAGCCAAAGTAATCCTGATTGAAAAGAACAAAGTCAGAGGTATCACACTTCCTGACTTCAAATTAGGCTAAAAAGTGACAGTAATCAAAACAGCATGGTTCTGGCGGAAAAACAGACACAGACCAATGGAACAGAATTAAGAGCCAAGAAATAAACCCACATATATATGGGCAAATAACTTTCTACAAAGGAGCCAAAAACATACAATAGAGAAAAGAAGTCCTCTTCAATAAAGGTGCTGGCAAAATTGGAAAGCTATGTGTAAAAGAATGAAACTAGACTGCTGTTGTCACCATATACAAAAAGCTCAAGATGGATCAAAGACCTAAATGTAAGACTTGAAACAACAAAATACATAGGAGAAAACAGGTACTAAATTTATGATCCTTGGTCTTCGAGAGGATCTTATGAATTTGACCTCAAAGGCAAGGGAAGTAAAGCCAAAATAAACAAATGAGACTATATAAAACTAAAAAGCTTCTGCACAGCAAGAGAAACTATCAACAAAACAAAAAGGCAACCAACAAAATAAGAGAAGATATTTGTAAATAGTGCCTACAATATGGAGTTAATGTCCAAAATATATAAAGAACTCATACAACTCAACAACAAAAAAACAAACAATCCAATTAAAAAATGGGCAGAGAACCTGAACAGACACGTCTTCCAAGAAGATAGACAAATGACCAACAGACATATGAAAACATGCTCAACTTTACTAGCTGTTAGGGAAATGCAAATGAAAACCACAATGAGATACCACCTCATGCCTGTTAGAATGACTATTATCAACAGGACAAATAATAAATGTTGGAGAGGTTGTGAGTAATGTAAATTGGTACAGCCACTATGGAAAACAGTATGGAAGTTCTTAAAAAAGAATTAAGAATAGAATTGCCATATGACCCAGCAATCCCTCTTGCAGATATCTAATCTACCCCCCAAATTTAAAAACATTTATCCATAAAGATATATCTACCCCTTTGTTTATTGCAGCGTTATTCACGGTGGCCAAGACAAGGAAACAATTGAAGTGTCCTTTGATAGAAGTCCTTCGATAGAAGTATCTATCCTTCAATAGATGATTAGATAAAGAAGATGTGGTACATATATAAAGTGGAATATTACTCAGCTGTGAGAAAAGATGAAAGACTACCATTTGCAACAACATGGATAGATCTTGAGAATATCATGCTAAGTGAAAAAAGTCAGAAACCGTATGATTTTACTCGCGGGGGATATGAAACTGAAAGCAACAGATGAACAAACAAAATGTACAAACAAAAACTCATAGACACAGACAAAATAGTATGGTGGTTACCAGAAGGAACAGGGGGTGAGGGAGAAGTAGATAATGGTAAGGGGGGTCAAATATACGGTGACAGAAGGAGATTTGACTTTGGGTAGTAAACAACAATGTAATATATAGAAGATGTTTTACAGAATTGTACATTTGAAACCTATATGATTTATTAACCAATGTGACCCCAATAAATTTAATAAAGGTGTGCTGAAATAGTTCAATATTTAAGGTAGTGCAGATACGTTTATTAATATTACTAATCTTGCCACTTAATTTTATTGAGAGAACTGACCTTTGACATTTTTTCAAATTGGGTACTGAACACTTAGCTACAGCTTATTGAGAATTTGCAGATTTATGTCTTGAATGTCTTTTTCTAGCCACCCCTTCCTCCCCACTATCTTGCTCAATGAGCAGGATAACTCACTGCTTCAAGGCCAGCTACAATATTATGGTTTCAGTGTCAGTCACGCTGAGCCAACTATGCCCCGATTTCAGAATTATGGTTGGCTGTCCTAGTGTAAAATGATACGCTCAGGCATCACAATGCTGTGGGACCGAGGAGCAATATATTGACTGAAGTTTATGTTACTATTTCACCATCATGGAAGTTTTCTGATTTTTGTTGGAAGCTGCGGTTTAATACATGAACTTCATATAGTATAGACAAAAAATGGTGAAAAAAGACGAATATATAAACACAAGCACAAATTTTATATGTCATATTTTTTATAGTAGATGTGAGAAATGATTATTTTTCTTTGAGACTTATGAGTGATTTCTTAAGTTCTTTATGACCACAAATAGTCAAAAAACAAAACCCTAATAGGTTTCTCTTGATTACTAGAAATAATCATAACATTAATCACCATCAGAAATAAAGGTGTAATATATAATAGATTAAAAAACATCAACATATATACTTACTAGAAATGAATTTTTGATTAGTAAGGGCCAAAACCCAATCTGAGCATTATTTTGGAATCTTGCTGAGCTGTGTCAAGTGGGGGGCTGGTACCTCTGAGAAAATGGCAGTAGCGATGATAAAACAGTAAATACTCATCATCTTGAGCCCATATCATGACTGTGACTCATAGTCTTATCCTCATTATTTACATCTTTGGATTTTCCAGCCTTTTTTCTTTGTAGGTCCTAAATAAACCTGATTATTTTCATTGTGCCACCTTCATTCTCTTTCTCTGCTTGAATATGTTGGCCATGTTGTCTATGCTTCCTCTTTATACCTCTTCCTTGTGGCTCAGACAGACACACTAGCTCCAGACGTCACTCTCACTGCTCTTGGCGTGGCCCAGCTCCCAATGCTCATGGACAAAATTAGCAGTTTACATTTTTAAAAACTGGAGGTGATGGTGGTGTCTGTGTAGGGGAGGGGGGTGTCATAAAAAAGAATTATATAGCTTTCCTTTATGTGAAAGAAGTCTCTAGAAAATTACATTTCTGATAAAATTATTAAAACTTTAATCAATAAAAATGCATCTCATCTATTGTATATATTCTTGCTACACTATTTCTCCTATGAGGGACTAAAAATAATTGGCAAACTCATTTTCATTTTTATTAGCATATAAACACATTGGAGGCCTCCTGGTAAGGACTCGAAGGACACTGTGAATGCTTCAGGAGTTCTGTGTTACCAAGGGTGCTTTGAAGAAGAAAAGTTTCAGAGCTGTAGGCTGCTTTTTTTCTGGACATTTAAATTTTCAAATGTTGTGATTGTCCACTTAGGTCATTTTGGAACATAAAACAAGACTACTGAAAACTTAAAGTTACACATTATCTTGGATAGCTTATTGTTTTTCTGGGTTTTAGAAACACGTGGTGAAGAAAGGGCTCAAATGTCTTTCTTTTGAAACACTGAGTCTGCTCTGCTAAATGTAACGTTCAATGAAATGGATGTTTATATTGGTAAATATCCGCAAAATGTTTGGGAAGGCCGGAATGGAAAGCCGCCTAATTTAGTGTATAATTTTGTGGGTAAAGATAACATGGCAGAAAGTACATCTTGACATTTGAAAGAAAGTATTGTTTCGCCAGAAAGATGTTTCCTTAAAGTATAGGTTGCAAACTCTTGGGCAGAATCTAGCCTGGAGATATATTTTGCTTGGCTTTCACAATGTTTAAAAAAAAAAAAAAAGAAAGAAAAAGACTTTGACCACTCTTGTCAGGGACTGTGTTCCATGATTGCCACATTACCCACCACTTGTTATTGCCTCACTTATTCACACTGCTCCCTGGGGTGCCGAGGCATTTGTTTTTGTCCCTTGCTAAAATGAAAGCTATTTTTGCAAGCAGTCTGATTTTTGTGCCCTTATCCTTTAAGTCATTGTCAGACCGAGAAGAGGAACCTTTTTTCCTTGCTTTCCTTTCCATTCTTAGCTCCACTCTCAGTTTGGGCAAAACCAGGTCCCAAAGGTAAACTTTGGGAAAGGAAAATGGAAGAAAGAGAGGAAGGCTTGGACTTGCTTCTTCAGCAAGGATTCTGGGGGTGTTCGAGATGATGAGGGAGTCTAGGGAGACCCCTCACTGTCATGCTGTGGCCAGGGAAGGAGGAGAAATGATATTTGTTTTACTCACCTTGCCTTCCTGTCTGCTTGTTTCTTGTCTCTATATTTCTGACACTTGCAGTGGAGGCCAGTTTATCCATATTCTTTTATTCAGGTTACAGTTTTGAAGTCCACTGAATGGGGAGCATATACTTACTGGGCTAGCGGAGGACAATAGGGCAAGATAACCAGATACACAGTTTATCACCACTGTGGGTTTTAGTTTTGCTAATATGGTTTTAGTTCCCATGTGAGACTTTCAGGTCTCATCTATATCCTTTTCCACCTACCCTTATGGTCTTGGAATTTTTATTCCTGTCTCTTGGGGGTTAGATCTTATATTCTGTTGAGAATGCACAGAAATTGTTTAAGCACTTTCTTCTAGGTCTTGAGTTGACCATTTTCAAAGGCATGCTTTTCTTTTGAAGGATCAGGATAATTTTCAGTGTTTTTTATTTGTTTATGTTTTGTTTTTTAATAGGTTTTCTAGTTTACTCTGTGTTTTGCTTCCTTTCCTCATCTGCGAACAGAATGATCACTTTGTTCAGACTTATTTGCCAGAAACCAGGGTGTGAGGATTCACTTTGATTCTGCTCTCCATTTGTTCACTGGGGGAATCCTTCTCAAATTTCTAAGCAGAAGATAAAGATGTGCTATACAGCTTCCAGTCTGAACATCCCAGACAGGGAAGAGCTTCTCCACTGCTACCCCTCTACTTGCTTCTCTGCCATTCTGAACTGGGAGTCACACACTCAGAGGACTTCAAAAGTTAGGCAGATTAAAGGAAATTATTGAAACCCTTGGTTTTAGACAGTGTGCAATGTATGGTGGCTGTGGAAAGCATTTAAATACAATATTTTAAAAATGCTTTGCCCTTTTAAACAGAATTTGCCCATATGTCAAATATGGTATTTAAGTCATTACTATGAGGGTCTGGTTCTAAAAGTGTTCCTTAATTTTTTTTCAATGTTTTTGCTGCAGTATATACACACAATGATTTTAAATCAGAAGTTCAGTATTTTATTTTGTGAAAGATTTATGTCAATTTACATTGCCTAAGCAATGTAAGAAAATTTTACTATACCTGTGCCAGAATTTAAATTTAAATTATTTTGTGACTTTAATAGACGAGGTTCCATTCCATTGTTATATTTTACTTATTTTTAAAAATTATTAGAATAATGGAACATTTTTATTGATTAATATTTTCTTTTATAATAATTTTATTCATAAAGGCAAAATGACCAACTTATAATAAAGTTAGTAAAAAAAGAACAAAATCCTTTTGGCTTGCTCCTCAAAAAATGATTTTTATCATTTAGAATTGAAAGTATTATAGGTGTGTCTCACTTTTTGTGTTATAATGGCCACATTCATTTCATTCTATTTTCTTAGTCATTGTTAATAAAAATGTTGCAGAATAGAGAATTGTATATCAAACAGGAATGAATTATTATTTTTGTGGTGTACAAGGAAAGAAAATTTCAGAGTTTTTCCCCCAGAAAAAAATGGGGCTTAACTCTAAATATAGACAACTAATATTTTTACATCTTAACTTCTCACTGATATTTCATTAGCAATGAATTTTGATACTGTAATTCCTGACCTTGAGATTTTTGTGTCTTTGTGCCCCTTAACTTCTCTATCAAGTAATCAGTGGATGTTTTGTAGACAAATATTATTATTTCTGCTAAAAGAATTTTTTTGCTCGACACCACCATCATATAAATAATTTCTCCCTATCATCTTGGTTTTAATGTGCTTTCTCTCTATGGTATCTTATATATACTCAAATATATGTGTAACTTTTGCTGAAATGTCCTTCGTGTTTTACCATACCATTTTTTTGAGTCATACCCAAAAAAGATCCAAGAGATTTTAAGCTTTGCTCATATGTTATGAGCTACACATGATTTTTGTTTCATAATGGACTAAAAATCCACTTACTCCAACGGAATTGGACCAGGTTTTAGAAAATAAAAGCATTTATCCATGGTGATGCAGAACTATAGCAGTGTTTATACTTTCTATCATTCCCTAGAGAGGTATTACCTTGGTAGACAACCAGCTGGCTTCAGGGAAAATTGTACCCTTGATATGTGCTTAAAACAGCAGTGTAAAATGTAACTGCTGACAATCTTGGTTTCGGTTAAGGTCACTTTCTTATTATTCATGGTATGCTGGGAGCACAGGGGATGATGTCAGTTTCTATAATGGCCAGACATAATATTTCCCTCTGTTGTCAACACTTGAGAAAAACTTGCCAAACAGAGACTTCTGATTAGAAAAGGAGAGAATATTAGTAATTGTTTGTTTTAAGAAGAGAAAAATTCATCTTTTCAATTTTATTTTAGAAAAGACCTTAGGAGTTGACATTTAAAATTCAAAAAAAAATGTTATTTTTAACAAATATAACTTGAATTTTAATTCTAGTGTTCTGCCCAAACTATCTTTAAATTACTTTAAAAAATTTGTTTGAATATGCTTTGCCCAAGGACACGTGGGAACCCATAGTACAAGCCTTGAAGGTTTTTGTTTAACACATCTTTGTTTCCTCAGTATTGGCACATGTGAGTGGCTCAATAAATTGTTTTTGATATGAATCAATGACTTTTGGAATTGATACATTAAAAGTTAATTGGGAAATTGCATATAGTACTCCAATAAGATGATGAAGATGATTTTCTGATTTGTATGTACTAATGTTCTAAATTTTCTTCATTGGCATTATTCTAGTCCTAATTATTGGCAGAGTATGAAGCAAAGATCAGAGGCTCAGAAAGTTCCATAGCGTGTAACTAGATGCCCTTGTTTCCATGGGCAGTGGACTACAGCTGATGTTAGCGGTTATCAGTTATTGTGATTCTGGCTAGCTGATTTACCATTGAAGATTTCTCAAGAGAGGAGTGCTGTCTGAGCTAATCAGTTTGGCAAAGGATATATTTGACATTAGTGATCTTAGGAAAAAATGTCCTTGTGTCTGTTTTGGAATGGAGGATGGTGAGGAAACCAGATGTGAAGCTTTTTTAAGAATGAGAACATGGTGAACCTTTGAGTTTGATTATATCTTTTTCCATATGGTATATCATATTCTGAAAAGATTTTATTTCCAGTTCTTAAAGGGATCAATTTAAGAAATTAGATGCATTAAGCACCCTTAAAATAGTATCTGTATCAACAACAAAAAAATCAAGTAGCCCGATGAAAAAAAATTAAAAAGGAAAAGATTAAAAATTGATTAGTGAGTAAACATTAGTAATTATTAGGGAAATGCAAATCAAAACCACAAGATACTACCCCACACCCATTAGGATGTCTGCTATCAAAAAAAAAAAAAACAAAACAGAAAATAACAGTTGTTGGTGAGGATGTGGAGAAATTGGAACCCCTGTGCATTGGTAGTGGGAATGAAAAATAGAGTGCAGCTGCTGTAAAACTATGGCTAGGCCTCAAAAAAAAAAAAACAAACATATTATTACAGTGTGATCAGCAATTTCACTTCTGGGTATATACTCAAAGAAGTGAAAGCAGAGACTCAAACATCCACGTTCATAGCATCATTATTCACAATAGCTAAAAGGTGAAAATAACCCAAGTGTCTGAGAGATGGATAAACAAAATGTGGTAATTGCATACAATGGAATATTATTCAAACTTGAGGGAAATTTGACACATGCTGCAACATGTATGACCCATGAAGACATTATGCTAAGTGAATTAAGCCAGTCACAAAAGGGCAAGTACTGATGATTCCACTTACATGAGGTACCTAGAGTAGTCATTCATAGATGGTTGCCAGGGGCTGGGGGGATATATTTTTAACTAATAGAGAGTTTCAGTTGGGGAAAATGAAACAGTTCTGGAAATGGTTGGTGGTGATAGTTGTAGCAATATGAATGTCTTTAGTTCTCCAGGTGTGTACATTTAAAAATGGTTCAAACGGTAAAAGAAACGAGACTTTGTATGGCGTTTTTAGTCAGCTCATAATCAGAACCTAGAGGCTAAACTAGGTGTATGAGTTATCTGTGAATTATCAAACCCTCCCTAAACACACAACATGTATATACCACCATGGTTACAAAACAATATTACTTGAGTGAAGGTAAACTGCCTGAATTAATGAAGAATACATGTGACATGGTACCGCCAATGTTCTTTACTGTTGAGTCAGGTTCTAATTTTTGAAGAAGTGTGTAGTAGCTATTGTACTCCCACTTTTTCAATTTTTAGGAGAATCTAAGCATATTGACGGTAAGGTTTCAGTTACGTGGTACTTCTAAATGCTTCTTACCACGGTAAACTCCAAAGAAAAAGCCCAGAAGAGCTCAGGATGATTCTCAGAATAGAAGATATGGAAGATACAACACCTTGATTGTGTTTCAAAAGTACAGCTTAGTTTTTTCAATAGTAATCTTTGTTAACAATTTTCTAAAATGCTATAATATGGAAGTCAACAGTATTAATGTCCAAGTGATATGCTATAATTTCTCCTATTCAAAAAAGATTGATAAAGTTGAAGCAGCAATGCGGCACAAGTTTATGGAAGTATTTTAAGTCCTGTTGAAAAAAAGTGATAGGGCATTAATTAGAAGAAAGATATAAAAACAACCTGGAAAGTGGCTACTTCAATTTTTGAAAAATTGTTTTGGCACACACAAAAAATATATCGACTCCCAGGGGTGGTTAAACTTTTTTTGATATTTAAGCTAAAGGAGAAGGTGGAAAAAAATAACTTTTAAGACATTTATTTGTATACTTACTCCTGTTTAACTACATAACTAGTAAATGTCCTTCAGTCCAGTATAATACCTTTATCATCATGGTGACATGTCTTTTTTTAATAGGAAAAGAAACTTATGTTCAGTAGCAAGGAAAAGCTATGTCTTGTATATGTTTGTATATTTGTTAACACTCATGCACTCAAAAAACACATAAATAAAAGCGGAAACATATTTTTTACTGCTAACTTCTTATTTTAAAAACAATCCAGAATAGGAAATATAGGTGAAAAGAGCTGACCCAGATAGTTCTCTATCAGAATTAGAAAAATGACTAGAGATTGGTTTTTAGGACTTCCTTTTCAATGCCTTTTGTGGCATTATTAGTCCCTCTTGAGAGCTTAAAAGCATCAGAAAATCAGAGACTTGTCAGTGACTCATTTAAATCACTGTGTCTCTATGCTTTCATGAAAAAATAATATTAAGAACATTTATTGAACATACACATCCGTATATTAGGTATTCTGGTTAGGAATGGAATACGCAATACTTTCTAAATTTTGTGCTCTTGAATGAAAACAAAAACAAAAGATATTTAGGTACTTTTTCAAGCTGTTTATGTTTTAATATATACATTTGTCCCAAAATAATAAAAATGAGCATAATTTGCTCAATTTAATGCATATTTGTCATATGCTATGTTCTGCAGTAGTCACAAATATAAATAACACAAAATCCCTGTTTTCACGTTTGTAATTTTTTTAAAGTTAAACTTTTATTTGTTGAAAAGCAATTCAGAGACAAATATAAGCGCTGCCATTTAGAGGCTCAATTTTTTTCTTAAGATTTTTTAAAATTAGTTTTAAGTATACAGTTGTTTAGACATTTATATAGTTTATGAAATGATCCCCCTAATCTATCTTCTCTCTGGTTCTACACATAGCCATTATATTACTGCTGACTGCATTCCCTATGCCGTGCTCCTCATCCCCATGACCATCTATCAGCCACTGATTTGTACTTCTTTAACTCTTCACCACTTTCTCACACTTGTAATTTTGAGTGCTGTTGGAAGGGATCATCAGAGAGATTTCCACAGGGCTATCCTACGAGGTAAATTAGTAGGGTTCCTCACCAGAAGTATAGCGGTGAGTGCTGCCTTGACCCTAGTACTTGACTTTTCCCCTTGTGCTCTGGTTTTAGATTTCATAGAACATTGTCTTGTCAACTACCTCAAATTTTATTAGGAAATGGTTGCTAGAATGTATATAATATGATAAGAAATAAAGAAAAAAGTACCATGGGGTTTAAAATAAGGGAACGCCTAGAAAGTTGGGGGAACCATGGAGGAGGGGTTGTATGAGGTGGGTCTCGAGGGAGGGATAGAATGCCTGCCAATTTGGAGAAGGAAGTCATCAGAGGCAGGAAAGCATGGGTCACATTCACAGAGTAGCGATTGGCCTGACATGACTGGAGTCTAGAGGGACTATGAGGAAACAAGCTGGAAAGGTAAAGTTGATTGATAGTAACACTTTCATCTGACATATTTTAAAATAACTTTCAGAAAGATGTCCATTTCTAATTTTGCAAAAGTGATTTTTCCTAGGCTTTTCAGTGTTTCAGATCTGATTATACAAACAATTCAGGCAGGAATGAAGTAAAGAGGATGTCTGAAAATTTCCCAAGCATTTCATGCTTTTGTCAGTATGATTTGCTCATTCTTCTCCTGTTGACTTGATTCAGTTTTCTTTATGCTCTACTTGCTCCCTTACCTATTTTTTCCAGATGGGTGATAAAGCTCTAAGGATTTAGTTTTTCTCAGTTTACACCGTTTTTCTCCAATACTGAAATATTTGTAACTCCATCACTAATATCCTTGCCAAAATGGACTTTTCCGAACTTTTTCTAGAGTTCGTGACTGTTCTTTCTCTTTCAGCATTGGCATTTCTCCCGTGGAATATCAGTGCATGGTCTGATTGTATGTAAGGATCATTGCTGATTAATAATAGTTCCAAGGCATATGTTAATACTTTTTTTGGCTTGTGATTGTGAGGTTTTTCTGGTTAATTTCTCAAATGCATTTGGCTACTAAACAAGAAAATATTTCAAAAATTTAATTCATTTGCAATGATATTCGAAGCTAATTAAAATTGTCTTTAATGATTCTAAATTGTGTAATAAATATTGATATGTTTTTGTTTAATAAAACACAGGTATAAATTTACTATTACTTTTGCTTACATGTATTTATAAGCAGATTTGATTTCAAAAGGAAGTGGTAAAGGCCAACTTTGGTATTTCTTTGCTTTTCATTGGCCTTATATTTAGAAATGTTAAAAGAGCTATGAAGTGCTTATCCAAAGTGTTATTTTTCTACTTATCAGCAGTCAGTAAAAGTGGCTGAACTTGGTGTTGGTAAAGTTGATTGCTTTCTATATATGTTTTGGTTTTTTGAATGTCATTGTTGGCACTTTCAGACAGATGCAAGCTTAATGGTCTGCCCTCTGTATCATTTTCTTCTGGAATGACAGCTTAACAGTTTTCCTGGTTGGATTGTGTTAAAATCTTTAAAGGCTACATTCACTAAACCATATGTCCAGTGTTTGGGCAGCCAAAATCTGTGCAATCATTTTAATGGAGTATAACTTAGCAACTCTACCATTACCACAGATATCTTATTGTTAAAGCAACATTAAAATATCTTTAATTCAGAGTCTGTTATTTCACATTTAAATCATTCTGGGATGTGCTGAAGTGTACCTTTGCACTATTTTAAAAATGAATTTTGCCAAGAAAGCAATAGCTTCAATAAGTTATAAACAAGGACATGCTTAATATAGTTAAATTATTAAAATAGATTATTAACTAATTCAATTTCTTAAGTGTATACTATATTCTGAACATCGTGCTAGGTATGCTGCCTAGATAACTCGAAGTCATGGCCGTTAGTAATGACATCTGGGTGAAGATGGACAATGGAGAATAGTCATGAAGTGGCAAAACTGGGAATAAGGTACTTCGGGGTGCAGTCTGGTCATCTGTCTGTTGTTAGCAGTGCCATTCTGTGAGCTTTTTCCTGAGATTTCGATATCTCCTCTTGTAATAGGATGCTGCTGTTGCCCTGGAGGAGGGGACAACTAACTGAAATAGTGAGAAAGAGCGAGATTCCAAAGGATAAATCTAGGACAGACCTGTTCTAACTGACTTAGCAGCCATAGGCTGTTTCACTCCTAGCCTTTCAGAATTGTTTTTAAAGTTTTCTTGACACATCTTCTGGAGTCCCTATAGAAAAGAAAGTGCTTTTGTTTTGTGATAAAGGACAGAGAGAACGGTTATTCATAGTCCTAGTCTTTAATTGGCACAGCTTTCCCTGGTGCCATTTGTTCCCTCTAACTCACTGGTTCCCCATCTCCCTCAGGCCAGGGCCCTGAAGCAGGTTTGAGTGGCAAGAAGTTGAAGAAGCAGATACTGGAAAATCCAGCCATATGTGATCTTTCCTGGCTTTGATAAGTTCAGCTTTCACATTGAAAAGTTGTTTGAACCTTTTTAATTTTTTTCAAGTGGTGAAACACATTTATCTCAGAAGCAAACTTCAAGTTTCTTCTAAAGAAAATGAATTTTAAAGTGTTATTAGTATTTATAACTGTAGTTATTTTAAAAAGGTTAACATCTGTCTCCATTGAAAGACACCATATTAATTTTTGCTATCTTAGTATGTCAAAATGCTAAATTTGGCTAGTTAAATTTCCTGGCAGTTTTATATCATTGTGCCTCAATATATGAACATTAATTGTCTGTTAAAGTTGACAAATATATGTGGTTTAATCAGATTAGCTAATTGAATCACATAGAAAGAATAACATTCTCCAATTTTGTATATTTGTAACAATCTTGTTATCATAATATTAATAGTATTAATAATTTCTAAAACAGTATTAGAAAATAAATCTTGTCTTCAGAAATTTCAGTAAATTAAAAATTAAGAATGATTAAAAAGCTGAATTTATAGTATACCTTACAAAATCGTTGAACTGTACTTTTAGACTCAATTGCTTAATGATATATGCTAATTATTTGAGAGTGTGACTGAAAATATCTGTTACTTCTAAATTTTGGCATTATTTAGGATTTTGATGCAATTTTCTTTTATACATTTTAACAAGATTGATTTTAAAAAGCAAAGATGAAACTTAAGTGCTTTCAAAAATAACTGAAGTATTCAATGTAAAACACTGAGCTCAAAGCCTAGCACAAAGCAACTCTTGTGACAGTCAGTTGTTTGTGATTATGATCATTATTTCTGACTCCCCTTTTCTTGCTACGTCCTCTCCTTCTCCCTCCCTTCCCCCCGCCCACTGGCGTGTATACCTGGACAATTTTCATAAACTCACAGCATTCCTACTTTTTTTTCATTATGTCTACCCTCTAGCACTTGGTGTTTTAAAAACTTCTGGAATTACTTCCATAACTGTCAGTGCATAACTTCTGTTCCGAGAGCACAAATATTTACATAACACACATACAGAGGTGTTGAAGAATGTTACCTTCTGTGATACCAATAGCTTATTTCTTACTCTGTCTAGAATCCAAGGGCCTTTGGGTCAAGAGATGAGCTGGGTATGATCCAGATATGTAGCAGATCATACAGACACTGGCATGGGAAGGCTGATTCCCTGTGTTTTTAGTATGCCTATTTGCTGCTGGAGTTTGGGACCTCGGAGTTCCCTTGCATCTGAAGTTAGTCCTAAGATACCATAAAAACATTTTTTTTTTTTTTGAGAAAATAACTGCCACATTGTTACCTTCAGCATTCAATGCTTTTCCTTTATTTTTATTTTTTTTTAAACTTATTGAGAATACTTTCAATACTATAAAAATACTTTTTTACATAAAGTAAAAAACAAGTCCCTTTTCTACAGTTTCTTCACTGTTATTTTTCAGGAGAAATACGTTTTGATAGTTTGGAATGAATCCTTCCAGACTATTTACACATGTTGGCTCACTATATATAGCTATTTTTATTGCTGTCCACACTGCTGTGGTGGTTTTTTTTTTTTTTTCCCCCCATAAAAATGAGATTCTGTTTTTCTTCACTTTGCTTATTTTATCAATTAACTTATCATGGGCACTATTTCATATCCTTAGTCTTTTTCATGACTGCATAATATTTGACTGTATTGATGTATCTTGGTTTGTTTAACCTTTCCCCTGCTGAAAGACAGCCAGAGGTTCTCTGGATTTCATCAGCTTACACATCATGTTGCATAAACTTGAAGGGTTGGAAGCTTTTGTCCTGGGTACATCTGTGCTTAGTTTCCCTACTACGTCGTTGAGGCTCTGAGAAGCCTAGGCTTTATGCCTAGGTTGCTTGTTGGCCATCAAGGATCATTCTAAGGTTGTCATTTAATCTTGGATAGGGCTCAGCTCAGCTAAAATGTACCAGTTCTGTCGTGTGGAGTTTTAAGGTGACACCAGCATTTTTATAGAAGTTTCTCATTTCTATTTCTTAGAAATTTAAGTTGTGATGTCTAGCTAGGATAGATTTTAGCAATGTCATCCTTAGACACTTTTACGTTGGCAAAGATGTGGGGATTCAGAGCTGTAAGAAGGGTCTGATTGTCAAATCTGTTTTTTCAATTGGTAATTCCTTTAGTCAGGACATCTTTTAGAGAATACTTTGAGAATATATTTGTTTTTTCATGATTGTGGAATATTTTTGTCTCTTTATATTTCTAACCGGGTGCATTGAAATTTAATTTGTGACTGTCATAAATGGCATAATTAATCACAGTCATAAAATCCAAATAGCAATATTTCAAAGTTAGCATTTCATTGGGGGTAGGGATGGTATTCATTAAGGTGTTCATAAAATTTTATGTTCTCCAGTCACTATTTACTTAGTAGATACGGTAACTTATTTTTCCTCATGGCTACTGGCCATATCTTGGAGTATAACATATGCTGGTTTAAACTGCTGCATACTTTAAAAATTTTAAAGTCTAATTGTCTAGAATGAAGGAAGAATTTTAATTTATATATATATTTTTTGCTTGGAAGATTTTATTTCATATTCATAAAATAGTAATGTAGAAGTTAAGGAAGGTGATATCAAATTAATAGAAATGTAGAGGAGAAATTGCCACTTCTGTTTGGTAATATGGTAATAGTTCAGAGTATTTTAAGCTATAACTTGCTGTTGATTTTAATATTTTTTGCCTTCCAGTGGGAGCTGGCATCCTGCTATGATATAGCTATACTTTTTGATTTATTATTGTACAGAGCATATCATGCACAGTGTGAACAACCACACTGAGCCAGTATTGAGAATACATCCTTATTATTTGTGACATTTTCTACATTAAAATGGAGTCGTTGTCATTAACCAGCTCTTAATGCACATGGACGAAGAGGGTTGTAACTTCTCTTTTACTTTTGCAATAATTTCTTCCTTTAGGTCCCCTTGAATATCTAGAAGCTTGAACTTTTTCTTTGCTACAACATTTATGTGCTATTTTTGTGTTTTCCTTCTCCAAAAAAATAGTATTTGGTAAGACTTTTATTTATTTGCAAATAACCTTAAAATGAATGAAAAAGCACTTTTACTCTTAAAGTAATATGAGGAAAAATGATATTGACAAGAAAATGTGAAATACAGTAATTTGGTTTATAACAAAATATTTCATAATGTAATGCATTTTTAATGACATACATAGAATTACAGATCTCATTTTTTTTTGTACTAGGATTATGAACTATATTGAAAAATTTTTTAACAGGGCAAAAATGAAATGACTGTCCAGTTGAAAGAGAGTTGTAACTTATTTTGCATAATATTGAATTACTAATTTTTCATTATTAAATTTAAAGGATTTTTATTACTGAATTAAAACTACCATCATGTACTTGAAAATATGTATTCTCTTTAACATCAGGTTTTCCTTTTCTTTTTCAGTCTGTGGTCAAAACAGGGCGACTGCTTATCAGTCACGAGGCTCCTTTGACTGGGGGCTTTGCGTCGGAGATCAGCTCTACAGTTCAGGTAGAGTAACTTTTTGGCACTGATTTTAACATTTGTGCAATTGCATGTGTGTATTCCAAGAAAAAATTACTTATCGCAATATATAAAAGTATGTACTTTTTGGAAATGCACATTTTTCATTTGACTCCACTTCACTGTCCTTTATTTAATGGTCTAATTAAATCATCTAGAAAAGAAATCTTAAAATAATAAAAGCTGAAAATTACTTCACAGGATGAAGAAAATTACAAATGAGTTTAATAAGCTAATATCAGTTAGTTTGCTAGGATAGCAAGACCACTTTTTAAAATTTGAATGTGATATTTCTCTTGATAAAACAAGCTTATTATGAAATATGCTGATTATAAAATTAATCTTAAATTCTCTAGCCTACACTTTACTTCTATCAGAAGTCAGTAATTTAAATTCAATAGATAATTTCAAAGTCAATAATTTTTAGTTTAATTAGTGATTTTTTAATACTATTGGTCACACTTTAAAAGTAGTTTAAAAACATTCCTTTTTTTAAAGTGTTCAGTTAAGATGCCGCATATCAGGAAAAATTACACCTCTTTATGGAGTACTTTTACTTAAGGAAATATGAATAAGATGACTTAAATGAATTTTATTTCTCTAACCTTTAAAGTTAAAAATTAGATAACTATATTTTAAATGTAAAATACATGCATTTTAAATTCAGAACATTTTTGCAGTTTGCAAACATTTTACTTCTCTTTACTAATGTTGATTCCATTGTTAAAATACATATAAGTTAAGAATTCTATTAAGAGTATATGGTTTAAAAACTTGATATAAGATTATGATATATGAGTAATGATAAGTTTTTATTTTTAAACTTTTAACCAGTAAACAATGATTTCTACCTATAAAATATCTTTAAGTACTAATTCACAACACTCTAAATATTTTTAAATTAGATGAAGCAAATTTAAACATAAATGTTTTTAAAACTAGATCAAAATAATCCATAATTATATTAGAAAAAAATTATACTGTTATTTCTACATGGTATATATTTTGTCTCTAACAAAATTAAGAAAAACAAATTGAGTTTTTTAGATTTGTTGTTTTCCTATTATATAAATTAAAATTTGAAACGTACTGCTTATCATTATATAACATGAGTACCTGGTATTGTGCACTTTTTTCATTCAGTAGCATAATGTACTAACTTTATAAAAAATGGGGGTTATAAAAATGAATCATTCTAATACCAAGATACTGTTTGAAGTCAGAGGCAAAACTGGAAAAAGAAACTGGGATTTTCTGACTCTTAGTTATTTAATATGTAGTCTATTAAACCATTTGAAATGACAGTTGCTAATAGAACTTTTATCTGATAACCTTGTTTGTTTTGCCCACTGAATGCCATTTTATCTCAGAAACTTTAATTTAAAGGTAAAAAGGAAAACAAGTAGAACATATGTAACTCTTCTTGTGAAGTTCTCTTTCTCTAAGTGTGTTTTAAAAATATAATCTCCATAAATTAATAGTAAGCTGCAACAGATTATAACATATTTTTTAAAGCGGGGAGGAATTAGAAAGATCCTCTAGTGTGTCTTGGTGTTGAGTAATAGGCGGACTCATGCTGACAGAAAAATGTATCTCAGGCCCCAAGAATCCATCTATGAATTCCAGTTTAAAAACATTATATTATGTTAAACAGAGTCACCATAAAAAAAGTTAGCACCAACATCATAAACACTGTATCAGAATCAGATTCTGAAATTGAGATAAGGGCTAAAAGTTGTGAATGAGACTATCTAGAATATAATTATATTTATATCATAATATGAAGACATCAAAGAATACTTTGTAACACTCTGACTCCTAATAATATGCCCACAGATCTTCAGGTTTCTGCCATCTGAGAAATCCTGACCTAAACCAATCATATTCTTTTTATAGATAAATGTTTGTCATCCAGTGTGTTTGTGACTTATCAAGTTTAAAAAGATGGTGGATTATCTGAGACTTGGACAGGAATATTGAGTAACTGTTGTGTGCGTGCATGTGCATTCTTTATTCAAAGCCTCCCCTCCCATCCCCTAAGAGGAAGATAGCAGTATTGGATTCATTATAAAATGTTCTCTGTTTTCCATGTTAAAATCATTCAACCAACTAACTAGAAAATGAATTAAGATAATACTGTAAATTATGTAGAAGGATCTGCATTTGATATTTTGAGGAATTAGAATCTGATTTATTAATATGGGGATGCATTTGAAAACGTTAACAGTTTTTGCTTAAATCACATTTTATTTGCACAAATGGAAAGTGTGGAAAATAAATTTTAGTAAAATATAATCAACATAGTATCCTCTAAATTTTGCCTGTTGTGGTTTTTATGTATTGATAAGAGAGAATTTGAAAAAGAAAGAAAGGAAGCTAGACACCTTGAGAGATTTTCTTCTTTTTTGGTAATAATTATTGCATGTAATTTAAAGTACTCTGAATAATAAAAGCTAATTTTCAGTAATTATTTCGTGCACATATTCAATTAAATGCAATGTACTATACTGAACATCTTCTTTATGAAAGACCCCATTCCCTGTTATAAGTAAAGCCCATATCAAATACCAGTGCCTTGGGTTGTTTAAACTGAAGTCACTTAAGTGTGAGGTGCAGTTGCTTTCACCACTTGGAACAAGTCATATTTCTATATTTCCTTTTACTGTGTATACTTAGTTAGGTTAAAAAAATAAAATAAAACAGGGTTAAGACATTGAAAGCCAATTTCCTGAGACTGCAGGGAAAAGGTACACCGAACTTTTCATTGTCTTGGAAAAGAAGTTTGGAATTATGGATGAGAATGATCTGCAGTTTTGAGCATTATTTATTAAAATACTGAGTTATTCAAATTATTGTATTAACAAACGAAAATTTTATGTGAAAGTGAGCAAGCACAAAATAATCATCATAAGCACTATTTTGTGGAAGTTACTTGATAGCTCTTTAAAAGTTCATAATTAATTTTACAAAATTGTTCTTAAACTAGTAATATTTTAAGGGAATGATTATTAACAATAAAACTGTTTTTAAATGCATTCAAATCTGAAAGCACCAATTTTTGTTTTTTTGGTTCTAAATTATTATCCATATTAAAAATAAAAAATATTGAAGAGAAACACAGCACAATAGAGAGGATTCTTTTAAGGTTATAGTTGGTAGTTTTAGAAAAATTATATCATGCTATATAAAATTGGATATCAGATAAAATAAATTTTTTTTGCTAGGTATAGGAAGTGTTGCTAGGATTGCTATTAAGATTAGTTAGTTAAAATATAAAAAGAATAAATATAAAATATATTTATATTTTATTTATATAATTTTTCAGTTTATGGCAGACAATTCTTTCATCATATAAGGAGTTCAGTGTCCATGTCTTGAGTTTGTTCATGCCTGTTGCCTTTTTTTTCATAAAGCCATTTATTTTCAAAAGTTTTATTGTTAACAGCCTAAGTTTGAAGTAATGTTATACTCACAAAAGTGATTAGGAGCTGCTTTATACTGACTGACTATAAACTTTTTAAACTTATATTTATCAATAGTTTTTTTATAAAATTTATAGAAATGCTTACAAAAATAAAAACCAATACATTGAATCTAAGGACTGCTCTGCATTCTTATTGGATTTAATTTGGAAGTTAACTGGGAAGCAGAACAAGCGGAGGTCTGGTATATTTGGCTCCCCTCAGGGGAAGATTTCTTGGTGGGTCATCCAAAGCTTCACTGTCTCTTCCCATCTAATTTTACATTCCCATCTGTTCTCACTTTGGGGTGAGGGAACTTTTTCCTTCTTTCATTTGACACACACACCAAAACTTGGAGATGTGCTTCTTTTAGGGAGTTATGCATTCCCATTGTGCACCCCAATTTGTGGAAAAGTACAAAGACAACAGAGTTTAGGTAATTCATTGACCTCATCGTATAATTTGGGCAAAGATTTCCTTGTTTCAGAAAATTATATGAATGAACTTATAGGACGTTTGTATTCCTCAGCTTTATATAATCACAGCTTTAAAAAATTTTTTTACTCTGCAGAAAAAAAAGTGTCAACCTCATCCATTTCAGTATTCCTTCAAATGAATTTATATTATATCTTTTCAAATGAAATATTAAAAATGAACATTATTTATTTAAACATTGAGACCAGGTAATTTGTGGTATTTTAGCAGCTTTAAATAGCATGTTTTTTGAATTGTGTTGAAACTAACTTTTATTATTAATTTCTAACACATTTCCATAATGATAAAATACATTTTGACTCTGATAGACTTGTGATAATTAAAAAAAAAGTTCTTTTTTTTTTTTCTGGATTCAATATTTAATAAGAGTGCCAAAAAATTTAGGGACTGGGGTTTGCTTAAAGGTTTAAATTTGTTTTTAACACATGGAAGCAATAAGTCTGTAATAAGGAGTCCAATTGGAGAGAATGGTAAGTTTCCATACCATTGTTCCATCCTTTCTGTGCGGTCCCTTTTCCTAGAATAAGAACACAGAAATTGTGCATACTGACATATATTTTTAAGGTAATCATATTGTAATAGTTTGAAAGGAGTTTTATAGGATTTACACAAATCATTGTCTAAAAGGAAACTCATGATTTTAAGGAAGGGAATTTTGCTTTTCTTACTGTTTCATGTGAAAAAGGATTATACAGTAGGATTTTTTTCTGATGAACTCATTACTACCAAATTTGCAAGCACTCTTCACAACATCAATCTGAAGAAGAGGAAAAAGGTCCTAAATGGTCTTGAGTTTTTTACAGTCGTGGCAATATGTTTAATTAAAGTTACTATGTTGATAGAGTAAGAGTCATCAGAGAAAACTACCAGAGTAGCAATTTGATGAATAGTTTGCTGCAATTTTATAATCTTAATTTTTTTAACCAGTGATGCAAAGCTTTTTCCAACAACAACAACAACAACAACAACAACAATGGATATAGCAATCAGGCAAAGTGTACTTCTATACTAAAATCTATTTGGATGGACCCAGAGCATCAGGAAAGAAGTTTAACACAATTTTCATATATAGGAAGGCCTTTTAAAAATGACATTTTGCCCTAATGCCTGTTGAATGTTCACTAAACACGATAGCCATAAATACGAACCAAAGACTGAGTCTTTCAGGGATGCCTCATGGAAAGGGCCTCTACATCACTGTAGTTAAATCCATGTTATACTCTTTTGGTCCTCTCCTTTCCCTGACCACACCTTGTCGCCATCAATGTGTCTTTCTCCTTTGCTCATTAGTGTAAATGTGGCCAAGATTCCATCATCAGCCCTCCTGTTCTCCCCATTTTTTTCTTGAGCAGGATCAACCATTTGTATGGCTATTTTCTGAAACTTTCAAATTCGAAACTGTCAAGATTTGCTCTTAAGTGTTAGACTCAAAATTCCAACTTCATGCTAATTTTAGTAGTGATAAGAAATTTATCTGATAAAATGGTTTATGTGGAAGAATCTTAACATGAAACAGGAAAGTCAGACATCAGCACATGGCTATCTGCCAGTGTCAGAGCTTATATCAAAATGAGCTCTATTTCTCCTCAAATTTTTCTGGACTTTGAAAATTGTCTTCTTCAGCTTCTTACATCTTATCACATTACTAGTTATTATTTTCTTAAAACACGTCAAATTTTGTTCATTCTGTGTTTGAAAACCTTTAATAGATCTTCTTTGGCTGTAGAAATAGATCTTTATGTCAGCATTCAAGATTTTCATCTGCCTAAACCAATATTTCCAGGGTTACTTCTTGCATCCTTTCATGACTTCAGTATGCTGATCACACTACTGGCCATTTCCTGAATGATAATTAATTCTTGCTACCAACCCTTACTGAATATTCTAGGCATGGCCTTAATCTGGTCATTTCATTTAAGAAATAGACACATTTAAGAGTTACTAGAAGAAATAGATACAAAGCAGATCATTATACTATGGTACATGCTAGAATAGAGAAATATTTAGAAGACTATGGAATTATAAAAATACTTGATCTAACCCAGATGTGACAGCTCAGTTAACTCTTGGAGGATGAGTATGACCCTGGAAATAAAGATGCATGGGGAAAAATATTTGATATTCTAGATTAAGGTGGTTTCGGAACAATTGAAGAGTAGCATGTGAAGCTTGTAGCACCAGATAAGGATCAACAACTAGGTAGGAATTAAATTCTAAAGAACCTTATATGTAATACTGAGGAATTTGTTTTTGTGTGGAGAAAATAGACATAACAGAGTAGAGCCAGCTCACACAGGTATAAATTCCAGTTCTTGCATATAATGTATTTAAAATATACTTTATAGAGTTCCTGGCAAACAGGAAGTAGTAGGAACTCGAAAAAAGTGGTTACAGTTATTATCATTTAAGGCAAAAGGGTGTAATTAAAGGATTTTAAGCAGGAGATTAACATCGGAAGATTTGCAAGTTAGAAAAAACTGGCACTTATGTTGAGGATGCATTGGGAGGGGTGTGGCAGAAAGTCACAGAGTTTAAGAAACTATTGGAGTGATTTAGGTGAGAGACCTAAGGGTATTCTAAACTGAGGACATGGAAGTGGGGTTGGAGAGAAAGGTAAATTTTAGAGAGAGGAGGAGAGAGAATCTGAAAGAAAGACTCTCTGACTGGTTAGATAAGCCAGTAAGGCTGGGACAAAAGTGGATAATAGAGAGGCAGGCACCGGTTAAAAATAAGGAAGGCTAAGCTTGGTTTCTAGGTTGGGTGAGTTTTGAATGGAGGTACAGTTTCACTGGGCTAGAGAATTTCAGGCTTAACCACATATTTTATGGAACATGATAAATTCATTTTAGACTTGTATTTGAAATGAAGATGAAAATGTGTCTCCATAGCTCAGGAGAGAATCTAAAGTGTAGGAAAAGATTAAGGAATCGTCCTTTTGTGATGACTGAGGTTACGGGATGGGTATAATCATAAAGGAAAAGGATAGTCTTTAGGTGGGAAATTTTGGAAGGAGTCCCTAGGTATACTAACATTTAAGAGAAAGAGGAAGAATTGTACAGGCAGGTGAGATGAAGTGGCCAGAGAGAAAGAAGGGAGTAGGGGAGAGCCTTTATAGAAGACAAGTAGGGAGAGTTTTACCATAGAAGATATGGCCAATAATATTAAACGCTTCCAGAGTTTGTCAGCTAAAGACTGACAGTTATACTTTGAACATAGCCCCTGGAAAAGACATTGATGACTTTGATGAAAGTAGAAGAGTAGCCACGTCAGGAGCCACATTGCATTTGAGTGGGTAGATTGAATGAATGGTGAAGATTTGAAACAAGGAACATAGGCTACTGTTTCAAGAAATTTGACTTTCAAGGAAAGGAGAGGAATAAAGCAGTTAGACATGGGTTCAGTTTCTAAATTCTGTTTGCTCAGCATGGAATGCCGTTTTCTCCATTCGAATCCCTCCCTGGCAGTCTCCTTAACTTCTCCTTGTTCCTTACCACCTCCTTCCCGTCCCCCTAATAAAGTCTAAATGAACTGGAAAAAAGAAAAAAGAAAAAGAAAAAAAAATCCTAACTACAAAATCTAAAAGAAAAATGTAAGAAATAACTCATATGGAGATGGGTAAAGCATATTTTCAGTGAAAGAATAAAAAAGCAACAGGATCAGTTGTATTGTCGCAGATTAATATATTTGCATAAAATGAAAAATTTCGAGTGACAAAAAATAAGCACAGTTAATAGGAGAATGACAACTCGGAAAGCGATGGAACACATGATGAAAGATTAATATGTGTACTATATTAAACATTCTTAAATATCAGTGAAGAAATTAATAGCTCCTTTATTAAAAGCATAGAGACAGATTATTTTTAGGACTATTAATGGCCAGTAAACATGAAACCATATGCCACTTATTATGGCTAAAAATGCAAATTTCAAAAAAAAATGAGATATTAATATCATTTGTTACTCATAAGAGTGGCATCTCTTAAAAATGAATGATATTTAGTGTTGAGATGGTGCAGGGTAAATATAAACATTCATTTCTTTTTCCAGGAATCAGTATGGGAATGTGTATCAAGACTTCTTCTGACTCAGGAATTCTAGCAGTTGTCACTTTGGAGTTACACACAAAAATGTATAAGGGCATCCTTCTCAGTGCTGATCCTTTGATAGGAAAATATTGGAAACAGTATTGATGACAACAGGGATACAGTTGAATAAATTATGAATGTGGATTTATTAAAATATAAGAATACTTGATAGCATTGTAATATTTGTATACATATACTATTAAGTGAAAAACACTACGCAAGCCTACAGGTAGGTGTTTTACTTACCCAATTTATGAATAGAAAAAATATACATATACACATATATCTAGGCATAGGAAAAAACTTGCAAAAAAACTTGCAAAATATAAATCTACAGATTTATATTTTGGTCCTAATTCTTTATTTTTCTATGTATGTATAATATAGTAATTGAAAGCTTCATTATAATTACATATCTCATCCACATGGCATGATAAGTCTTCTAGTTCTTCGTAAGTTGTTTTAAATAAGAAAGCCCATTTTGCTCCCGAAGTTAATTTTTAAAATTGTATATTTTATTTCGACATGGTTTCTTAATCATATACATTCGAGTTTTTGGAATTGTCATTCATAGTGATAGTAGTTACATACTCAGATTTGTGATGTGGGATGGTTTTAAAACCAGTGAAACCCCACTGCACAGATTTGGTTATTCTGCAGGTTAATTCTATCCCCTACATGCATGTTATCGTTGATTCATTGCCCTCATAAAAGTGAAAGCAGCATTATATTGGTATGTTCATATTATTTAAGTTTTCTGTGTTAATCGGTCAGTGATACTGAGACTAACATTACTAGCATGTTATGATATGAACATTGGATCCTCTGCTTATTTTCCCTTCATTCTTTTGGTATTATCTTTGTAGGAAATGTCTGTCATTCTTTCTGAAATCTTTCTGGATGTCAGCCAGTCATAAAAAAAGATCATCCACATTCCATCTCTCTGGGTAATGATGAAGTACCCCAGTTTCTTTCACACAATCCTGAATATTTTTCCAGTCAAAATTAGTAAGTCCTCTTTGAATTCAAAGGTACATTCATACCAGTCCTCCTTTTCCCCACCTCCCTTTCTTTATACCCTCCGGTTAGCATTTTGTTGTCTTTTTGGTGATGTCCTAAGACCACTCCTGTCCATCCCACTTAAGACTGATTGATCTGCTACTTGGATGGGAAAAATGAACTCTGCTGGAAGGTTTGAAAGGAAATGTGCTCAACTGAAAGGTTATGTTATGAAAGTGTCCTTCATCATGAGGTTGAAATTATTTAAAGGAGCATGTGGATTCTCCAGTAACCTCAGTTCTGAAATAAATCACGCCTGCTTAGACTCTCCTTTGTGCCTCATCTACCATAAGCCCTCCATCCCAGAATCTTCTTCCATCACATTGCTCTGTCAAAATATCCTCGTAGCCCTTGAAATGTCTGCGGGAGTCTTATTTGTTTAGTGTCCTTCTCCCAGTAGAAGACAAGCTTCATGAGCTTGAGGACCATGTCTGGCTTGTCATGCCAACAACCCTGGTGCCTACAACCCTGGTGCCTAGAACCATGCCTGGCACTAAGCAGATACTGAATAATTTAAATGAATTGGTTGCTCCTCACATCACTGTCGCTAACCATTTCTTTGAAGGAGATATTCTTCAAGGATATCTTCAGTGATATTCTTGCTGTTTTATAGTGTATATAGAAATCCCTAGTCAAAGTCCTCTTTGAAAACTGATAGACTGAATTGTTGCCCTTTGTATACCATCTCTCCAATTAGTTTACCAAAAAAAAAAAAAAAAAAAAAAATTGTCTTTTTTTAAAGTTACTTCAGAAATGGGCACAGATTATATGCTGTTGTCCTTCACATTTATACTTTGTGTCCTTTTGACAAAGTTATTTTTGTTTTAAGAAATGCCTTGAAATGACTAATATTTCAAAATCCACATTTATATTTGTTTTAAGTAAGCCAGTGGTGTTTTATTCCTCCCCATAATTCTCCAGTGAGGCTAAAAAAAGACATTTATGTAGTTATCAATGAAGTTTCATAGAATTAATAGAATATCAAATCAGTAAAATAGATTTTCTGAAGGACAGCATTACCTTCTTTAAAAAGTTAGTGATTTCTGTTACTTGATACCTTTAAATTGTATTTTAGCACCTGAAGAGTTGTGGTTTCCTTTCAGAGAATTAATTCTTGAACATCTAGTTGTATCTTCAAAGAAAATTAGTCAAAATGATTTAAATATCTCATTTTCCTATTTGATGTGAAATAGTTTCTTGTATGTAAAAAGAAATATTTTTAAATGGACAACCTTGTCTTAAAAATTTTCAGACTTTAATAAGGGTATTTCAAATTTTATAAATGAGAGACAGCAGAGCATGTAGCCATGACCTGTCCAATCTTCTTGGCCACCTTGTACAACATCTTAGGCAACTACAGAGAATCATGTTAAATTTGTACAGAAGTGTCAGGCATGTTTTGTCAGTGTTGTATTTACAATCAATGAGGTGTTATGTTGGCCTCCTGGAGGCAGAATTAAATTTCTCAGGTAGTTGGTCAGACATCTTGGTGGGCTGTGAAGTTGCTGTTGTTGAAAGCTCATTTTATTTTGATAATTTTGTGTAATTAAATTCATAGCTCAAATTAGTTTGTTTTGTTAAAAGGCCATCATCTCTTTTCATGAATGAGTTCATAGCTCACCAAAACATGGTCGAGTTTAAAATAGACATTAAAGTAGAAATGAACTACTGCTAATGTATTTTCTGCTCAGTTTGAATCTAAACACTTGTGAAAATTAAGACAAGTTACAATCAGCACTTATCCCAAAAACAAGCAGTTGAAAATGAAAGCTATACGCAGAAATCATCTGGTTTATAATTGTTTTGATTTTTAAATCTGTCAATATTAATGAAAGTGTTCAAGTTGTTTTAATTTGCAGAAATGTCTGAAAATTTGCATTTGATTGGGGAAAGTGTTGAATATTTGATTTTCTTTCAAGTTATGTTAAAGAAAGGACTTTATTTTAACTTCTTGATCCATTTGAAGAGATACTTTTCTTTTCCAGTCCTTTAGAGGATCATATAGTGATATTTCCTGTTAAGTTATATTGCAGATGGCATCAAGAATCTATTTGTCTTTATCAAAATTATTAGGCGAAAAGTATAATTCATGACTTTTTAAGAGCATCTAAATATTTATGTTTTAAGAAGTGCCTCTAGATGACTAACCTTTCAAAATTCACATTTATATCATCCACAATTGTAGTTGTGTCATTGTTTAAAACAAGTCCTTGTTATTTCCTATCTTTTGAAAGAATTTGTTGGTCTTGTTCATAACTATATTTCTGCATTTTTTTCCTGGCTCAATTTTAAATTCCCATGTTAGAATACAAACAATATAACAGTATAAAATAATCACCATGCCTGTATTGTTCAGTATTTTCTGAAACACAGAATCTTGGTTTTCCCTGAGAGGGCTTGTTTTTTTTTTTAATATTCTAGCACCATTTTTTTTTTTCTTTATTCTACTAGTCTTTTTAAAATATCGATGGTTAACTCTATATTGACAGTTGAATAAATAAAAACTTACACTTACCTTTACAGCTCGTTACTGAAGAATCTCCTACCTCTACACCCTGACAATAAATTTATGCATTATTTTTTAACCATCAACTTTTCTGGGCATAGATTTCTACCTAAGTGTGTGTAGCAGACCAGATTGAATGTATTTTGTGAATAATATTCCAACATGATACAATGCTATAGTTTATTAAAACCAGCTTTCCTGTGGCAGTTCCAGAACCATAGTTCAGGTACAGTAAAATAATGAAGTACTATACAGTTGCTGATAAATCATCTTTTAATATGATGGAATGTTTTATTGTGTACACAGCTATCAATTTACCTAATGAGTTAAACACAGTATTCATATATTTTACAAAACCAGGACCTTGACTAATACTAGTTTGAAAGTCTTTTGTCTCAGTGTTTACACTAAGTCAGCATAGGTCAAGCCAAGTCCTCTTATTAGTGTATATGACACTTAGATATCTTCTTAGCCCTTCAGAGTATCTTTTTTTCCTCCTTTCTTGCCTTCCTTCCTTTCTTCCCTTCCTTCCTTTCTTCCCTTTGCCTTTTTTGACAGTTCTCTTCATGCTAACCTCAGTGAACATGAGTATCTTTGCAGGAAAACTGTAATTCCCTCACCCTGGATGGACTAAACATTATTCCAGGTAGTTTGTGCCTATGAAAACCTTCTTCATCCTAATAGGCAAGAATTAGAAGTGCCCTGTTATACTGGAAGAAGGTAGAGAAATGAGATTGGATGTAGGCAGATAACTTTCTTTTTCATGTGGTTGATCAAAGGTGATCTTAAAAAAATTATGGAATTACTTAACGTCATTGGAAAATCACTTAGAGTAGATCATCTGTCAGTATGAAAGGGTGTGTGTGGGTGCGCGCGCGTGTGTGTGTGTGTGCGTGTGCGTGCGCGCGCATGTATTTTCCTGTGAAGAATATATGAATTTACTTTTTTACTTGTGGTTTTTTAAAATGATATAATAGAATAGGGTGTTATATATGAAACCGCTCCCACGTTGTTAATTTCTTCCAAGGATATCAGAGCTAACATTAGTTTTAATGGTGCTGTTAGAGTATATTTGCTAAAGTTGAAAAGAGGGAGATTATGACACATAATTAAGAAAGACATATTTCTCTAAATTCAAATTTTTTTAAAAAGTGGGAGGTTCATAAAACATTTTTAAATGACTTTCCTGAAGGGTAAGCCTACTTTTCACTTTTTTCTTCAGAACACATGTTCTCAAAAAAGTCCTATTTTGAAATGTTGGTCATGCTATTTATAGAAATTTGCATGACATTTCTTACTACTTGCCTTGTTACGTAAAATTGGGACAAAAAATTATTTTTTCATTGATGGAGGAGCATTTAAGTTAATAATCAAAAACAGTTTTTTCTACCATCATCATTGTTATCTCTGTTAAAAAGATTATTTAACAACCAAAGCTTAGCTCATTTGCTACCAGGTAATGAATTTGTTTTCCTCGGGGATACTTAGCCTTAAAATAATGTTTTCTGAGAGGATAGAATTTCATGTTATACAAATAGAGATATTTCCTTTGAGATGTTGGGAAGGATAGCTGGACTTATCAGGTGAATACTAGTTTGAGGGTCTTTTGCCTTATAACTGTGAAGCCAACAGTCTCTCTACTGTCTATAGCATTTTAAAATTGACAATCATTCCATAGATAAAATCACAAGTAATTATTATTAATAAAAGTTTGTTTTTGATCATCGACGTGGGAGAGTATGATCACCAGTAATAATACTTGCTTATTATGTTCTATGCAAGTCAAGTGTTTTGTGATTTCATATTTGCATTGGTTTTCATGAAGCCTTTGGTCATCTGTATGTCAGAGCTGACAACTGTATTAGGGTACATTATTTAAAGAAATGTTTAGATATGTACAGTAAGTGATTATAGAGTGTCAGTTTCCGTGGCACGCTAAGGAGAGGTGAACTGGTAGGGAGTAGGAAAATGAGATCCACTTCTCTTGGTCTAACTGTTAAAAAAAAAAAAAAAATTATTCCCATTTTGACAGATTTCCTTTTCCTAGTGCCTGAATAGGAAGCTTGTCATAGAGACAAGACTTATTTTTGAGAATAAATCATGGAATTTTTCTTATGAGTTTTAAAAATAATCTCTTGTGAATACCAAAAACTTATTACACACCTTTTTATTTTGCAAAATGTTTAGTTCTATAACCATGACATAATCAGCATGAACCATGTTGAGGACTAGGTTTTTGAAATGCTGACTTTTCTGGCAAAGCCATATGCTGTCAAGTAGGTGATAGAAGCATTTTCTAATACAGCTAGCTAGCACTATGTATGTTGCATATAGTGTAAACCAATTTGAATTTTCTAGCTAGTCAGACCTTGAAAACAATAACCAATTCTATCACTACTTTTGCTTTTATATTTGTTTAGCTTTAAACTATATTCTAGATTTATTGTTTTCTATAGTTATAGTGTAAAGGGATAACGGAAAATATATTAAGTTGTGCTGAAAGAAAATTTTGAAATACAGTGAAATATGGGCTATGTTGTGAAACAAACATTGCAATGTGAACATATGGAACAAAGCAGCATTCTTTTGAAAACTCAGATCTGTAGGGTGGCAACACTGCTTATGTTTGAGATTCACAAATATGAGTGTTAGTGTAAATGGGATGATGATGCTTTAAAAGGGGGCAGAATTTCCAGTGCAAATGGTAAGAAATGTAGATAGAACTTTATTTTATTAAAAGTAGGAAGTAAAAATCACACAGGGAAAAGTCTTCACACGATATTGCATGAACTCAAAGGAGAATTCTGTTTTATTTTATGGATTCAGTTACTAGGATTTACATAATCCTATGTCAGGATCCTCTAGGTTTGAGGTAATGCTACTGTAATAAATCTAGCAGACAGATGGAGAAAAGAAGGTATTTTCAAAACTAGCTAAGTCCAGTTATTGTAACTGAATAAGTCTGGTAAAAATAGATGATAGAAAGACAAAAGAAACTAAAAATTAGGGCAAAACATGAAATTAAAAAAAAAAAGTTTCAGAGAATGCCCAACCCAACTTCCCACTTCCTCTGCTCTGATCTCTCCTTGACCCCCTTATAACTTTGTATTCTCATGAGTGTGCCCACACAAACCTCTATGTGGGACAGACGTAGGACTCTGTATAAGAGCAAGGCCTAAAGCCAGTTAAGAAAAGACTCTACAGAGTCAACGCTGCCTGTACCAAGATCTCTTTTTCAAAAAATTAGTACACACACAAAAAATGAGAACAATAAGAGTGCTGTCTTCTCCCTTCCTCTGTCTCATTTAATGGAAATAGAAACTTCCTTGAGAAGGTCAGTCCTTTATTTTGTAATTTTGTTCATCTTTTATTTGTATTTCATACATTTTTCTCTCATCAATCGATGATGTTAATTGGCTTTCGTTTTAATGTTTTTGTCAGTATGTCAACCTGATGTCCATCACTCATGTCTTTGTTTTGTTTAGGAAATTGTACCAATTCATAAGATGATGACATAGACCAATTTTTTTCATTATCATGCAGACATTTTAGCTCCTTAGACCTATTTCTCTGTTTTGTTTTTGCTTTTTAATATACAACAGGACCAAGAAAATATGGGTCTCCAAGAAAATATGAATAGGAGGACTCTATCCTAAAAGAAGTGTTCCAGAAACATTCAAGTTTTTCAGTAATTTTTAAAAAAATTCTTACACATTTCAAGGTTTTAAAAATGTTGTACCTAAGTAATCAAGGAATTCAGTTACAGATAACAGTGGGCCATTGAAATCTGAGCTAGGTAATTAATTTGAAAGGGATACTTATTTTTATTTTTCTAAAGGTTTTTTTTTTTTTTTTAGCTCATTTTTTAACCATTTGTCATTGATTTACATGTATTCTGTTTAAAGAAAATGGGGAAGTGAAATTATAGTAAAGGACACATTGCCAAAATTTATTATGCCAGCCACTATTCTAGGCTCTTTACCTGCATTAGTTCATTTAAAAATATAATGAAGAATGATACTATAAAAGAGGAGCCACTGTCATCTTTATGTTATAAAGGAACTGAGGCACAGAGAAGGTTAGCAACATGATCAACCACACAATAGGTAGCAGATTTGAACCTTGGCTATGCAATTCCAGACTAAATTTCCCTAAAATTTGTCTCTGATAGAAAAACAGATACTGTATCTCTACTAAAAGTTGAAAAACACTTCTATTAAGTATCTGTGACAACATGTATGAAGAATTGGGACCATTGGACTTAAAATTTTCAGTTTGTTTTAATACATGACTGATACAAATTTTATTGATAGAAAAATAAATACTATCGATAATCTCTAATTGGGTAATCCTTTTTTTTTTTAAGCAGCAAAGCTTTATAAAATTATCAAATGGTACAACATTTGATTTGTCATAAATTTTGGCTAGTTTTTCGAAAAACACAAGTAGGCATTTATCACATCCTATTTGTGATATTGTTATTTTTGTTATTTAAAAACTAGATTTTATTTTAAAGATTATATGAAATCTAACTTTTCAAATACCAATAAACTTCCTTATTACTGATAGGAAAGTTTGGTGAGCATGCTTTCTTAGTTTACAGTTCTTCAAAGAATATAGATAACTAATTGTTAGAAGATATATCTGCATATTGGGAATTTTGAGTGTGAAGGTTTTAGTTTTTAATTTGATGTTCATCTTGTAATGCTATTTATTATTATTGATTAATGACCTTGTTTTATAAGATGACCAGATCCTTACCTAAAGTAGAATCATAACTGAAGGAATTTTTTTCTGTATTTTAATACTTTCATTTTACTATGTTCTGGAAGAATGAAAAAGCAGTAAGTTAAAAATCAACATTAAATATAAAAGAAATGAAATATATAGCAAGTAATTGTATACTACCTCTTTTTAAAAAGTTATTTTTACGTTATCAACAAACATGAACAAAAAGCTATTAGATAAATAAGATTCATTGTGATATAGATGCTTTGAAAAGGTGTATAGTTGACTCAGTTAAAAGTAACAGCATCTAGAAAGCACACCTGACTATTCTGTGAGAAGTAGTTTCTGGTCACTGATTTCTGTGTTCTTGTTACGTACCTGGTTTTTACTAGAGATTATTTTATTTGAACTAATTGTTGAATAGATTCGAGGTGTTCATAAAACTTTTAGAGAGATTGCATCTCACCCATGTAGTATTTTGGGGTCAGTAATTTGCAGGCCTGGAGACAGTATTGTTTGCTGGCTGGGCAGAGCTACATCGTGAGCCGTGGAGAGGGTGCTGTTACATCCTGGAGCTGCAAGTTTCCCTCTAGGCATGGAAGAGGCAATAAGCTCTTTACTTCAAGTCTGTTTTACTCTCAGCTTTATTTTTAACTTCCCATTGCCCTAATCATCTTGTTATTGTACCATCTTAATATTTTCATTAATTGTGCTTATTTCAGTGGAGAGAAGAAAGTGTGCAAATAATGGTTCTTAGATTAGGTTGTTTGCCTAGGGTGATATTTTAGGGAAATCGGCTAACCATGTTTTCAACCTACTCCATGATGATGGAGGTTGCAGGAACATCTGAAATGTCAGAGTGAGAAAATTGAACATGACCTCCTAACAGCTCAAGAAAAATTGGATGAAGTTTAACACCATCTGTGAATGCCTTTGAGACTCTGTCACATAATCTTTACTTCTCTCTCTCTCTCTCTCTCTCTCTCTCTCTCTCTTTTTCTCTCTCTCAATAATGCTGTCCTTACTTGAGGCCTCCTAGACATTTACTGTTTCTCCTATGTGCCTTTAAAATGTAATTATTTTATAGGCCATTTAAATATTCTGGGGCTTCTTAGTTGCTTGGCAGAAGTTTGGGAGCACAATGTGACCACTGACTAAACTTACCTTGGTCTTAAAGTTGAACAGATGCTACTTCTTTTAAAGACAGCTATAGTTGTCTGAAAGTGTTAACTTGAGTACTTTTAGAAGGCTTTTAGGAAATACAGGTTTTATATTCCAAATCCCTTATGGTGTTTTAGAAAACTAGCAAGCAGTAATTCTTTTTTTCTTCTAAGATTCTAAATGAGTCTTGAAGGTAACAGACCAATTCTCTAGCGTGAAGGTTTGAATGGAGAGGGAGTTAATTGGAGGTGACACGAAACTATGCTGTGCAAATTTTTAACTCACAAGTTCCTCAAGTCAAGGTCTGTTAGCTCTACCACAGCTCTCTTTTCAAAAATTCGAAGAAAGAAATTATGTTACGAAAGCAGATCAGACATACACATTATGGATTTATAATCTTATTTCTGATTGACATTTATGAAAACCTAATGCTCAATTTTGGTTAAGACTGAGGCATGGCTTAGTGCTATAGTTTCAGGAAATTTGATCAACATCTTCCTTAAGTTGGAATAGTAATTTAATGGGGAAAAGTAAAAAATGGACCCAAACTAAAGATTGTTTAACTTGAACACAAAGGAATATTAGACTGTTTAGAAAATGGTCTATTTACTTAAGACAAGGAAAGCTCTGGAAATAATAAATGATTAATTCAAAAGTAATTATCATCCTGATAAGATCAAATGCTCTAAGTTGCATCTGTGAACTGTCAGAGTATAGGAAAGTGAACATGTTAGCATCATTCTGGTATTTTCATAGGTTCTTCATTCATAAGGAATTTTTGGCAGATCTCAGTTGTCTTTGTTATCTTCGGTGGGGTAAAGATTGTTGGTATCTTTTGCTGTTGCTGCATTTGGGATTTTGGATTTCTGGATCTGATTTAGTGGGTTTGCTCTAAATTTTTGTTCTCTAATGTCTCCCCAAACTTCTTAATTTAATTTTGTAAATGTCAACTAATTATGTAGTTCTTACTTTCCTAGAACAATAAAAATTACCAAAGTTGACTCAAGAAGAAAAGGAAAACTCAAATCTTCTTATAAGTGTGAAAGAAATCAAACTAATTACTTATCTTTTCTTAAGGAAGCATCAAACCCAATTTATTTTATAGGTAAGTTCTACTGGAGTTCAATGTTTTATATACAAACTCTTCTAGAAAATGAGAGAACCTGGCCCATCTCATTTTATGAACTTAATATAACTTCAAGACAAACAAGGGCAATTTAAGAATAGAAAACTGCAGACTAATCTCACTCATAAATATAAATGCAAAGTTTTTCTAGCCAACCGAATTCAGAAACATTCAAGACCAACTTGAGTTTATTCCAGGAATGGCAGTTTAACATCAGACAATCTATTAAGATAATTCATTCCATTAGCTGAGTGAAAGCATAAAAACTACATTATCATCTCAGTGTTTGCAGAAGAACATTCAATCATTTTTAACACCTGGGTATCATTAGAAGAAGAAAAAAAAATCCTAGCAAATTAATAAGTTTCTTTTGTGCGATAAAAGTTATCTACCAAAAACCTACAACAAACATTATATTTAATGGTAAATGTTGGAGGCATTACTTTTAAAATTAGAAACCAGGAAACCCACTGTAACTATATTTACAATTATATTTATATATATAA
>NW_006494614.1:15876748-15882814 GCF_000325575.1 Pteropus alecto | reverse complement strand
TATTGTACTACATGTCTAGTTAACACAGTAAGACAAGAATAAGAATTTAAAATTTATAAGACCAGGAGAAAGGAATGAAAAATTTCATCTGTTGACAGAGAATATGATTTTCAATATAGGAAACCCAATTTAATCTATATAGTCATTCAGATTAATTGAAGCGTGTAACAGTGTTGCTACACATAAACATCGAATACAAACTGAAAATACAATTTTCAAAAACATCAGTATCTACAGTAGCAATTATGTGGGAATAATCTTTAAAAATCATTTGAGAACTTTGTGGAAAAATTACAAAACTTAAAATCATTTAAAAATTTTTAAATGGGTAAAAAAAATTACATTTATAGGTAAAGAAATTCATTATAATACTAAGTTGTGTAATAGACCTATAGATTCAGTCCAACTTCAAACAAAATCCAAGCAGGTTTTTTCTTGAAACTTGACAAGTTAATTGTAAAATGTTATAGAAGAGTAAAAGCACAAAATACTCCTAACAGGGAAAACTAGATGAGGGATAATGTGCTGCAGGTTGACACAGCAGGAGCAGCTCACATATAGATAATGTTGGCATCACTTGTCTCTGTGTTTCTTACGAAGCACCCAGAGACACAAGACTGATAGAACACCTGTCCTACAGCCACTCACTCACTCGCAGAGCTGTGGGACCAGATCAAGTTTGGTTCAATTTGACCTATCCTCCTAGTTTATCGGTCTTGTCTTACAGAACTGCTTTCATGGATTAAGTGAAAAGAAATATAAAAATCATTAATACAGGGAGGGCTTTGAACGGCAGTCATTAAGGACAATGTCTCTAGAGCCAGAACGCCTGAATTTAAATCTCAGCTCTACCTCTTATTTGCTGTATAATTCTAGATGGTTATTTAATCTTCTTCTGCTTCAGTTTTCTCATCTAGAAAATGAGGGAAATAGCAGTACATTCTGCATAATGTTATTGTGAAGATTAAATGAATTAATACATGTAAAACTAGTAGACATTACTAGGCACACGGTACTCAGGAAGTATTAGCTATTACTGTTTTTTTTTTTTACACCCTTATTCTTTTTCTGAAAATGCTTCCATCCGTGTGTCAGCTTTTGAAAATAGTTTGTATTAGATTTAATTCAGTGTTAAATTGCTAGTGTCAAACAAAATGTACCTTAAGTAATAAAAACAATGAACAGCAGGTTTATTTAATAAATGGATACTGAGCACCTACCATATGATAGGCTAGGGTTTAAAAAACAGATCAAAGATAGTAGTTTAGTGTGAAGAGATATTTGTTAGTGAACAATATGATTACTGAGATACCAGTAGAATGGAAGTATGTGCACAATACAGTCTAAACAGAGAAAAGGTGCCTGAATGAATCTAAGAAAATCAGTCCAGAAAATTCATGAAGAATGTAGAATTTTCTTTGAGATATGAAGAATGAGTAAAAGTGTCCTCAGCATCTAAGCAGATAAGTCAGTCAGAGCTGATAGGACTGGAATTCCATTCACAGGAAGAAGCTATTTAATAACCTTTGCAAGGTTGTGGCAATAGGATATGTGTTGATGGAAAGACACCGTCAGACACAGATAAAGAATTAGTTTCATTAATGGAGAATGATACAGAAAGTTATGGAAACAAATCAGGTGATGACACAACATGTTCTCATATAGAAGTATAGCTTTGCATTATCTCATGAAGTCATGCAGCTGTGGATTGATACCCAGCATAAGCACTTCCTTTGTCTGACCCCATCTTCCTCCTGGGAGCTGGCTCCATGCCTACTGGAGATTCTCCTTCTGAAGACTGGCTCCAGGTCTACCTGCTAATCAAGATCAGGTGGCTGGTACAGGTAAACCACAACATATTTCTGAATGGTGTTTACTATGAGACTGAGTGAGGTGAGGGTTGGTTTCCAGAAGCATTCTTCATCAGGCCAAGCTCCAGCCCATCTGAGACCTATTCATGAAACTTATTCTCTACCCTTAAAGCAGAACCTTGGTCTTCAAGCTTTTCTTGTCATTTAAGTCATATAGCTAGCAGCTTACTCTGATACTTGCTTACAGTCTTTCAGCTAGTCTTCACTACCAACTTTTCTTTCCCAAGAGGCATAATGGCCTCGGAGAAAGAGGCTTTATTTAATTGGACAGACTGATGTTAGAATCTACTGTGTAATAGCTATGGTTTCTTGGGAAAGTTATTTTCCTTTATAAGCCTCAATTCCTTTATCTGTAAAATGGGGATGACTAATCTAACTTATAGGGATCACATGAGATAATATATGCAAAGTGCCTAGTGCATTGCCAAATACATAATAAGAATACAACAAGTTGATTTTCTTTTTTCATATTCTAAAATTGGACTGTATCAATATTAAATGTCCCTACTCCCTTTCTGTAGTGTTCTATGATTCATGGTGCTAGTGATTTTCTGTTACATATTTTCATACATATTCCCCATGAGTATGCATGTCTCTTAAATTTTCAGTAGAGTAAATTGAAACTTAAATCTCTACATGTGTCCATTACTAACTACAAAAATGCCTTCCATAGAAAAATATCAGTATCATACTTGAAAGGGTAACAAAACTAAAAATATGTAATTTAGAAAATTTATAAATCATCTATGTTCACATTAGGCATATTTTATTTTAACACGGAACATGATCTAAATGTCCAAATTGACGTTTGTTAGTTCTCATTGTCTTATTCTTTTAGTAGAATGTGAAGCATGCACTTCAGAGTGGAGTAGAATTTTTTTTTATTAGGGTATAAACCTATTTAAAGAGAAAAAATTTACTGATATCATAATCCATTCAAATAGAATTGTGTCCAGATGTGTTTTGAACTACATAACAGTGTAATTGTGACTTAAAAAAAAAAACAACTTTAAAAATATAGAAACTATTCCCAAAGCAAAATCATAGACCATCCTATGCTGCATTCAGTTTAGTCTAGCAAAATTTTTGAATGCCAAATACAGCAAAGGTCTCTACAGTTGCAGCTAAGGGATGGCCCTTAACCTCAAAAAGCTTACAGTATAAAGAGAAATAAATATGCAAATTATAATATAAAACAGAATAAGATGAGCAAAATTGGAAAAACCGAAAAGGTTATACTAAAACTACAAGGTTCATTAAGCAGTGGCTATTTCTTACATTTGTCTCTGTGTACCTAAATAGATATGTGTATCATTTTATTTTTACACTTTTGGGACTATGCTTTATGTGTGTGTTTTCTGCTTTTTTTTTCATTTAGCATTATATCATGAACATTGTCTCATATCCTTAATTATGTTAAAAAATATTGTTTAAAATAGTCATAGGGATGTGAATATAGTCAATAATGTATAGTGCCAGGTGAGCACTAATCTAGAAGATCACTTCATAACTTGTATAAATGTCTAGTCACTATGCCGTACACCCGAAACTAATATAAAATAATATTAAATGTCAACTCTAATTGAAAAATAAAAAATAAAAAAATGTATCGTTCAGTGACCGTAAAAGGTCATTGCCATCATATGCCAGTAGCTTAAAAATTCTTCTGTCATTGACCATTTAGTTATCTGTTTACCACTTCAAGCCCCAGCAAAAATGAAAGAGCAAAATATCACTAACATTGATTTTTTTTTTAACATGGAGTGTATTTAAATATATTTTCTACTGTATACATCAAAGTTAGTACCAGGTTATTACATTGTACTGTTTAACCTTATACATGTAATTGTTAAACAGTACTATTCAACTTCAATGAAAAAAAGGTGGATTTTTTTTTTACTAATTTAGCTTGCCATTCATATATATGTACACTCACATGATTTTCATAATTTTACCCAAATTAAATAACATAATTTACTGTGTATCTATTACTTGTCAATATTTTATTATCTTTAAAAATATTTATAATAAATCAACTAATTATTTTTTGATCTATTAAAAATATAGATTATTGGCAGTAAATTTGAATATCAAGAAAGCAAGTAATCTGTTTTTTTGTCTCATACTTTCTTTAGCCTCAGCAATTTTATTAAAATGCACTTTTTTAATATTTGTATAACATTGACTTTTAGTTATTTTAGTTAGAGAGGAAGTAGTATCCTATATTTTGGCCTTTTTTTTTTTTAATCTCTAAAATGTAGCTCATAGTATTTCACTGGGATGATACCAAGAATAAATCTTTAAAAATATGTAAAGCACCTGCTATGATATCTGACATAAAGTAGGTGCAAAATAAATGACCACTTCTTTCTCTTTTTTTCTCTGCGTAAGTTAGAGCGTAAACTGGTCTGTAGAAGATTCTATAAGGAAAGATGCTCTATCAGTTAGAGCCTTTTAAAAAATGGAAGTATCTGTCAGGATATTGCTCCCCTCAGGCATGTTTTTTGTCTAGGGTAACTTCCAAGGTTTCATTCATGTTCTGTAATTTCATGATTCTGAAAGAGTGAAAATAACAGGTAGGCTTGGTTAGGCAGTACAATCTCAAGTTTAGGATAATTTAGTTTGACAGTTAAATCATTAAAACAGATGTTAAAACATTTACAAACCTTAATGAGTGCTTTTTTAATTGAGAGTTCAATCATTTTGAGAACATAAGCGATACTTGATTGTCTTAGATTTTCCTCGACTCATAATGATTTAATTTGTATATAAAAAGTAATTATAGTTCTGTATCATTATGCGACAAAATATTTAGTGAAACTCAAACTGTTTTTTTTTTCTTTTTCATTTTGCATCGTTTTTTTTCTGTATTACGTGGTCATTATTCTAATTCGATACAAGTCCTTTCCATCAGAACTTTCCTTCTCAACAACCACTAGGTTCATGTCTTATGACTATAGGAAGGGTAACAACATAAGCAAATGTATTTATGATGTCCTTTCTTCATTGCATTTAATTTCACCCTTAATTAATGGAGAAAATTATGAAATAAGATGCTTCTCACAATGAGTCCTTAAAATATAGTACTTCATACTACTAACTTTTGTCTTGTGATTTCTGATTTGTTTGCCTAGAAGTTCTGGCAGAAATGAGAAGGAAGTGGTCTTATTTGTATTAATCCCTCAGTGGCTAGCTAATGCTGTATTGTTCCCCAGCAGCCTGAGCCCGGGCTTGTTACAGATGCTTTGTGCACTGCCTCTCTGTCTCATGCACAGACTACCCTGACCTTGGCTTTCAGTGGAGGGCAGAAACCATTTAGGAGCATTGAACAGTGTGGCTTTTATTCTGTTTGCTTTTAGACATTCTAAGTTGGTTCAAATCAGATTTCCCAGAAGAGAATCTTGTGGTGCAGCATTTCTCCAAAGATGAACAAGCTTTACCGTATCAACCTTTTACATTAGGCATTCTCTCTGGGCTTGCTCTAATTTTTTAAAAAGTTGTCCTGTCATTCTGTTCAGCCTTTGTTGAGCTATCAGAGTCAAATGTGGCCTTCCTCACTACCTTGGCTTCTCTCTCTCTCTCTCTCACACACACACACAAACACACATACACATGCATACACATGGTGCCTTTTCATTTTTTTCCCCTCCACTCTGAAAGGGCAGAATTGATCTAGAATTCAAAGGTCCCTATATTAATTTTCTATTGCTGCCATAACAAATTACCATAAATTTAGTGGCTTAAAACAACACAAATTTGTTATTTTACAGTTCTGTAGTTCTGGTGTCCATCACATGTATCACTGAGCTAAAATCAAGGTGTTGACAGAGTTGAGTTCCTTTTTGGAGAATTCTCAAGGGTTTCTTACTTGTCTTTTCCAGCTTCTAGAGGCAACTTATATTCCTTAGTTCATGGTGTTTCCTCCATCTTAAAAGCAAGCAATATTGCATTTCTCTGCCTCCTTCCATAGTCACATCTCCCTTTCACTGACCACAGGTGGGGAAAGTTTCCAAATTTAATAATTCATGTGATTAGATTGGACCCATAGGGATAATCCTGGGTAACTTTTTTTTAATCTTAAGGTCCTTAATCTTAATCACTTCTTCAAAACCCCTTTTTCCATGTTAGGTAACATATTTAATTTCTGGGGATTAGGATGTGGGCATTCTTCAGGGCAATTATTCTTCCTACCACA
>NW_006494614.1:15866387-15876719 GCF_000325575.1 Pteropus alecto | reverse complement strand
TGGGTGGGATTTTTTTTTTTTCTTCTATTATTCTGGGGACTTGAAGGAGACCACCCATCCCTCTTCCTCACCACAGTGGGATATAGTCATTGTAAAAGCACAAAACCTAGTCCATCTGGCTGTAGACTATGGCTTCTCAACCCGACTGCTTCCCTTCAATTTAATAGACTGGATTTTTGGCTGTCTCTCCCTCTACTTTCCTCCAGAAACTCTAGGATTTATTTAGATATTCTTGATCCACCAGGTGCTCAATCTGCCAGAGTTCTTGCAACTTTCATCAACTCCCTGTGTCACAGCATACATTGTACTTCATAGAAATAGCAGTAGAATCTCACTAGCTGTGGTTGTTTGGGCAATAATCTAATACCCCATCACCCCCTACTCCTTTCCATTGCAGCTTTTTCTATAAAGAGCAGTTTGGAGCTCCTAAAATCAACAAGAAATTTAATCAGTTAATCATTTAAATGTGTAAAGTGTAAGGATAATCAGATAAAAAGATATGGCCTTTGCCTTCAAGAAGCTAACAGTTTGATACAGAGACAGATATGCAGTCTGATCAGTGCTATGTACAGGATGGATGGATGTGTGTATAGTTTGTGTGTGTGTGTGAGTGATAATGGGAGTACAGGAAAGGTAAGACCTTAGATCTCCCTGGAGGATTCAGAGGAAGCTGTCCAAAGGTGGCTGGAGTTGGGCAGCAGATAGCATGAGCATGCTAACCAGAGAGGTCTTCTGCCTTCTCTCAGTCTTTATGGAAAGAGCTGTGCTTGTGGAACTTTTAATGTAGAAAAGAATTACATGTCACAACCTGCATTTTTCTTCTTTTTCTTACTCCTTTCTTTTTAAAAAGAACCAATAGGAATCAGAATACTGACTGACACCTTACCAAGAGCGTGGTCTTGCACAAATTTCTAATCTACCCCGAGTTTTCCCATTGGTGGTACCCAACCCCCTGAATTTTGAGGTTTGAATGACTTAATAATGTTAAGCTTTTAGAATGGCATACAGCATACAGAAAGCATTCAAAAAAAAAAACTGTTTATTAATAATGTATGACTGTCACCATTTATCATCAAAATCTGTCTTAAATTACTCATCACGTTTATGCCATCATTATATGGAACAAATGTCTTGATTCAGGCCAACTTTTCTCTTATTTATGGTTCTGGAGTAGCCCCTAGATGTTGAAGGAAACTCATAGTCTTCTGGTTGTAATGCATAAATGGGTGTGTAGTGAAGCCATGAAGGTACAACTTCCAGGTGAGGGGATGTGTTTATTTAGGTTTAGGAACTGTCAGTTTCTTTCAAGATAATTTATAATGCTTAATTTGTATTAGAAAGGTGATCTCATTTTTCTATAAATTCCATATTGTTTGTAAATTTGGTGAGATAATATGGAAAATGACAATTTAAAGCAAACTAATTTTTACTCTGATTAAGCTACATAATAATAGTTTTAAATGAAAGTGACTGCCAATGTAGCTTCCTTTAAAATATTAATAGACAACGTTATAGAATCAGTCCTTTTTGAGGTTAGGTTATAGCCACATGTTATATTTGTTTATGACTCTTTAATGAAATAGGAAACATTGTGCAAATTTCTAAATGTATATACTGCTAAATTTAAGATACTAAATATGAGCACTTTCTCCTTTGTCTCAAATGAGCAAAATGAAATCTGGATCATATCAAAGTGAAGATGTGTTTGTTAGAGAAAATATGAATTCATCGTTTATAAAACCATTATAAATAATATTAAGTCCTTTTTTCTACCTAATTTGATAATGTTTACATTTTAAAATTTATTAATTACAATATCATATTTGAATAGTAGCAAATACATCCTCAGGTTATTTTTCTTCCAGCTTC
This sequence comes from Pteropus alecto, assembly GCF_000325575.1. Classification (NCBI taxonomy): domain Eukaryota; kingdom Metazoa; phylum Chordata; class Mammalia; order Chiroptera; family Pteropodidae; genus Pteropus; species Pteropus alecto. The sequence continues at coordinate 15,874,850 of NW_006494614.1, read as the reverse complement.
TAGCTTTATAATGTACATCAAATTTTCTTGTAATATTTATACTATACATATGCAACATTGACTGTATTTTTGAAATGTTAAACAGAAATGTAATATCTTCTCAAAGAAATTTCTTGCCAACTGATTAGATTAAACCTTCAATGATGTCACAAAAATTAGATATTTTCTCACCATACCTCTGATATACCCCTCCTTCAAAGTATGTAAAAATCCAATAAAAACACAGAGACAGACAATACACCAGGATAGAGTCTATCCTGACCTAAACAAGCTTATATTATGGAAGTGATAAGATTGTAACAGATAAGGAATTAGACAATATAGTTTATCTAGGGCTGACAGCTTTCACTTTACATGCGACTCTTGCCATTCTTAGTAGGAACTTCTTAGCATACTGAAAAGGAAGGATACTGAGTTCAGAAAAAAATGCCACAATCAGTGATGTCTGCTATGGGTGCAGAAAGTCAGCAGTGGATTGGGGGTGGTACACATTTCCCACCCTTAAGTGTCTGAGTGGGAAGGAATGGAGAGAACAATAGTCCATTCATCAGACTTGTAACTTAAGATCTTTCTCAATTCTGTTGAACAACTTTTCCTTGAAAACCCTGTTTTTTGTAGTTATATCCCTAGGCAGGGAGGATTATATGAACAGGATGCCTGTGGAATTGTCATGGTAATTTAACCCACACAGATATAGATGATCTGCTGTCATGTGGCCCTGAATGATGTTGGATGCCTAATGTGTGAGCCTGATAAGGAATCTGTGTTCGAGTCTTAGCAGCCCTTTTAAACATAAAAATGTTTATATTTTTCATTAACATCACTATAACTTACTGAATGCTCAGAAACTTACAGAAAACTCAAGTTTGCCTGACTTTTAAAAAAGAGACCACACTTAGATGAAGAATAGTTCTTTACCATAACGTTATCTTTAATATATCTTACCTAATACGAAACAGTAAACTAATGTCTACTATTCTTGGGAGCTATAAAATATTCAATAGCAGTCAAGACATAAAATGTTCCCCTTCTGATTTTATGTTCCTCTCTACTCCAAATTACATTTTGTAAAATATAAACAATTAAATCTGAGATTTTCAGTAGGAAAAATATGATTATGAAATCAAATGTGTTTTCTCACATCATATGTATATTGTAGAATTTGGGTGAATATCAAACACTAAATAAGCTCAACAAATATTTTTATGGAGTATACCACATATGCTGGGCAGTAGAGAAACAGCGATGAATGGAATATAATACCTGCCTTCAAGGAGCATTCATTTATGAAGAGAAGAGCTCCAGTTGGATCATCATTGTAAGGAGCGTATATATACAGATTATTTAGCAGCTAAGAGGTGAACATGTATGTAGAATACTGCCATCATTTCTCCTCTATTTACTGTAATCTCCCATTTTTAAGTCCATGGAAGCCAGCTTGTGGCATGCGTTTCTAAAAGAAAATGGATTCCTTAGGAATTGGGATCTGCTTAGCCACCTTTAGTCAGAGGAGACTTTGGCTTAGCGACTTGTTGAGTGGAAATGAAAAGCAGTTATTGGGAAATATTTTCACAAAGGGAGGACTTTAAAGTTGCAAAAATAGCATGACTCAAAAATAGTATAAAATTATAATTTCTCCGTCATCACCAATAAACGTTTATGGAGAATCCCCCAAGTGATTTGACTGGTTCTGGATTTTACATTTCAGGTTAAACTTGCCTTTGCCTTCTGTTCTTGCTCAGAATGTTCTTTGTAAATTTGTCTGGTAATTTAAAAAATATATATGTATATAGCCTAATGTGTCTGTGGGTTTCTTTTTTTTTTTTTTTAATTTAAACTAATTTTGATGAATCAATAACAATTTATATAAGAATATAACAATTAAGAACTCAGGCTCTGGAATTGGACAGAACCGATTTAAGATACTGTCTCTGCCACATGCAAACTGGACTAGTTGTTTGCCTTTATAGTCCTCAGTTTCTTCATCTCTAAAATGAGGATAATGATTCTTTCCTCTCATAGGGCTCATGAGGATCAATGAGATGATGCAAGTCAAATATTTAAATCGGCATCTAGTATATGCTCAGTAGGTCTTAGCTATCTATTCGTAGTAATATTATTAGTGTTATTTGGGTTACAGAAACCCACCTTCTCAATTTGTTTTCTGCTAAAAATGCCTTTTGAAGTATTTTGTTGCTTGTGAACACATAATACAAACTGACCGTTATTTTTTTAAGTGATCGTTTTCATCTCTGAAACTGCACAGAAAAGTAACAAATTCTGTTACCTCATATATTTTTTTAACACACACATACTACCTCCCAATACAGATAAATTTTAAGGCATCAAAACACGTTAGATAGCTTTTCTTAATCAGAGTTTAAGTGGGTTTACACTCTAGTGTACAGCCCCATTCCAAGCTGTTCTTAAACAGAGAGGAATTTGTTGACAAACTTTGTATTCAGCAGATTTTACTCTTTCTCCTTCAGTATTTTCCTAACATTTACATTCTCAAACAGTATTTATTTCCCTTAAAACTCTCACACTTTAGCCATCTTAACTCTCTTCCATATTCCTAGAGCTTTATTCTGCCCACTGATTTTACTACTCTTTTTTCACCATTAGGGAATTATTAGTGAGAAAAATGTTATTTTTCCTATTCGGAGACTATTTCCCCCACCAGTTCAGCATAACATAGACAGAAAAATTCATTGACTTCAGTGATTCAGAAGTCATTTGTGGAAGCTCTTTTGCAGTACATTAGAATTGCCCAGAGTTTTAAAAATCCTGATGCCTTGACTATACCCTAGAATAATTAAATCTGAGCCTTTGGGTGGGACCAAGACTTCTGTTTTTAAAGCTCTTTGGGTGATTTTAATGTGCAGTCAAGTATGAACCCTGTTCTAAGAGAGCATTGTCAGGCACAATTAGATTGGAATCATTTCAGGAATGATTGGGAGTAGGGGGAAACCAAGACGGAAATGTTAACTGCTATTCTGATAAGTTTTCATGATCACAGGAAGAAAAGAGATGGACAATAACTCAAGGAACTATAGCAGGAGATATAGCAAAGTCACATCAGTAACGACCTATAAAGCATATATGTTAGCATATATAGCAGTGAGTCTCAGCCATTCCTTTATGATGGTGAATCAACAATTAAAGGGTCAGGGATGAACCTGCAGTTCTCAGAGGTTTCTGTGTAATTTGTACGCCTGTCCTTTCCCTATTACCCTCCCTTCTCTCTTTATCTTTTTCTTCATCCTCTCCTGCTGCCTGTGGTCACCTTGTTGTTTTCTTAAGACTGGGTGGGGGCTGCATATCAGATGCTTGCTCTCATAGAGAGCTGATTTCCCTCATGGTGGCCCTATGGCTCTAGCATTTCCAAGCAAGAGTTTTAGTTTACCCTGATTAGACTATAAGGGTCATATTTCCTTAGCCAGTTAGTGAAGTCAGAGCAATGGAATGTGCCAATTTTGCTAAGTCAGTGGAGGCTCACTCTTGAACTGGGGGAGGTGTCAGTTTCCCCCAAAATACTTGAGAGAGAGGTCAAAGAAGAGTGGATATCTAAAGGAAAATCTAGATACTGTTAGAAGGGAGAAAGTAAGATGGATGCTGGATAGATAGGCAATATGCCCACCTCACAGATACATGATGTCACTGTGAGTCAATATAATGAATTATTTTACATATGCAAACTACTTTTTTATGGGGACATTTAGAATGGCAAACAGAAAATATTGTAGTGATAGCATTTCCATGAGCATCAAATAATTCAGAAAAAAAATCATGTTTCTGTGGTGTTTTAAAATATAATGTGATATATATAAAATACTTTGATATATTGAAATCATTCACTTAAACACTGAACATATAGCAATTTGTATCATGTCTTAATGAATTCTTTTTGTAAAAACTCTATTTACAACGTTGCTTTTGGGACAGAGTCTAGCCTTCTATGATTGTATTTCTGGAAATTGTCAGGCAAATGCATTGCTGTCCTTTTTCTGGTTACTATTTTATAGAAAATTGTGGTTCCTAGGTATATCATTTGAAGAGTCTGCAGACTCTTTGTCTAGAAAAAATGGGAGTGTTAAAGCCTCCTACAATATGGAATCAGTAACTGAAATAAAAGGTTGTTTGTAAGAGGTCTAAAGACTAAGATAAAGCTCATAACTCAGTTTTAGGACTGTATCGTGTACAGTTGTAATTGACACATGTTAGAGTTGATCTATTTAATGGTGATAATATCCTTCAGAAAAAAACAAAAGCAGTTGTTTTTTTTTTTAAACAGGAAAATGAACAGAAAACCACTTGCCAGTTTCTGAAAGTTTAAATTGTTAGACTGCAATCATCCCTCTTCAATTTAGAATTAAAGTTTGAGATTAAAAATACTTGAGATAAAAGAAACCCAGACACCTATAACTCCAGTCCAATCGTGAGAGAATCATCAGACGAATCCCAATAGAGGGACATTCTACAGAATCTGACCAGTAGTTCTTAAAACTGTCAAGGTCATCAAAAACAATGAAAGCCTGAGAAACTGTCACAGCCAAGGAGATGATAAAGAAACAAGAGGACTAAATGTAATGTAGGATCCTGGAGAAGTTATTGGACTTGAACAAGGACATTAGGTAAAAACTCAAAAAATGTGTTATTATTAACTAAAGTCCATCCTATGGACTTTAGGATGGACTTTAGTTGATAATAACATATCAGTATTAGTTCGTGAATTGTAACAAGTGTATCATACTAATGTGAGATGTCAACAATAGTGGAAACTAGGAAGGAGGGTATATGAAAATTATCTTTGCTATCTTCACAGTTTTTCTGAAAATCTAAAACTCTCTTGAAAGTTATCTTTTTTTTCTTTTAATTTGGTAATAAATTTTGTAGAAAAGTCTCTGCTACAAGGTAACTAGCAGAACCTCAATGCCACTGCTTGACTAAGGCCGGAATCCTATGTTCTTTAGCATCCTCTGCAGCAGCCCTTAGCTTTTTTTGTTTTACCCCGTGTTCTAGGTCTTTGACCTCCTGTTCTGCCGTCCATTGGTCTGTCTGTTTCATTGTAGGGTAATGTAAATAAGGAAACTTGTTTCTTAACTTATTTCATGGCAGGTATGTACGGGATTTCACTAGAGTTAACACTTCCAAATTTTAGAAGCCCGTGAGATAGGCCTACCATTTCCCTCCCCTCCCCTCCACCTCTCTCTTCCCCTTTGCTCCTCTCCTTCCCTTTCCCCATCCCTACCTCTTTTTTTAGTTATTATTAGTTTATTATGTCTTGGCTCTGTGGCCATCTATATTTTATTGTCATTTCTTTACTATTTGTGTGTCAAAATAGTCATCTGACAGTCTTCTGAGTTTAAGCTTTGTCAAGAATTCAGGGCTGAAATTCTTTTTGTTCAAAATATACTGGCTCCTATTATGAATATGGAAGGGCTAACGGTCTCAAGCCCTTGTCTTCCTCCCAGCCTGAGAGATGTGAAGATAAGGAAGAAGTGGAATTTGTCAGGTGCCCTGTGTGCCAGACATTGTGTGCTAGGATGACTTCTATTAAAGGGTATCAGGAAGGGCATTTACTCTTTCAGCGACTGGAGTTTGACTTCCTTTATTATCATGGCAATCAGTGTAATGGCAGTGTGGATGATTGAGTAGAAAAGCTAGAGCCTCACTGTCTTGTCACTTACCTAGCTGATAACAGATTCAGGACAAGGACTCTAGTTGTTTACTTTCCAGTACAGTGTGAGTCTGAAACCCAAAGAAATTGAGATTTCTTTTATTTTGTTACTATTTCACAAAGGAAACACTTTCACAGCATGAAAAAAAATAACTTTTTTTTCCCTTAAACTTTCTAAGAAATTTACATAAATTTATTAAGGAATTTGCTTAAACTTTCTAAGAAATTAGTCTGTACACAGAGATGCTAGTTTATTCCAAATAATAGAATTTTTATCCTTCTGAACTTTGTATAACTAGGTACATAGAAAATTTTCTGGTTATATTTTGCCTTCATTTTCAGATTACCTCACAATCATTACCAAGTTGCTAAGTAGCAAAATTAACATGAGACTAGCTTAGAATTTGCTCTATTGTAATCATCCTTGGTGAGTGACAACACAGGACTTGAATGAAGGGGAAAGGTTTTTCTTTACTGCCCTTAGATAAAGCATATGAAAATCTGTTTCTGTTGGCAGTAAAGTCCTACTCCTTGTCAAAGGAACAATAGAAAGCATTTATAAAATGTGATCTTCATGCATGTTGCTACGTTACTCAGTTTTGAGCCTTTTCCTTTATAATACATAATCATTAGAAACCACTGACAGAGATGCAGAGATAAGAAATAAGGAAAGGAATCAGTAGTGCAAGTAAATGAGAAATTGATGTTATCATTAAGACACTGGATATGGTAATAAGTAGATTACTAGAAGAGAAAAGATATTTGACTACTAGCCAAGAAAGGATTCCAGTTAACCACAAACAATAGTAAAATACTTCCAATTTTAAATTTCTTATCGTTCATTATTTTCCTAACTTCCTCATAAGTGGGCGTTTTAGTGTTGATCCTAAAAAAGTTTTGTACTGAATGAAATGATAATTTCCCCCAAATTACACAAAAAAAGTGATCTGCTCATACTGTGTGCTTTCACTTACTACCCTCATCCTTGTATTGTTTCGTGTCTCAGATTCTCAGCAACTCTAGTATTCGTCTCTAGTGATATCCCTGCTTTCCTATAAATGAACCCTGAGTTTACTAGGAGAACCTTGTAGATCTCTGTAGCTGCTCTTGCATGGGCTATGTAACATATAGATATATAAAAAATGAAAACCATCTGTCACTGTCTTTCTGCCAGGGCTGGTCTGTTGGCCATCTGGTCGTCCCCTCCTTTTCTGCTGCTCTGTTGTTGCTCCTTCAGGGTGTGCTCTCCCCCTCCCCCCACAGGCTCTCTGTTCATATCTGGATCATACTAGCTTCTTTTCTGCCTCCATGCCTTTGTATTTATTTTGTCACCTGTTTGGAATGCTCCCTCTGTATTCTCAGCAAAGCTGCTTCCTCACGGTTTTCAAATGCCACCTTCCCTGAGCACTCTGTACAACTTATAGCTCCCTGCTGTGTCTACTGCAGGCCTCTGTGTACTTCGTTTCTAGGACTTCCTCATACATATTTCCTGTACTAAATATTAAAACTATGAAGGTAGGGACATCACGGGCTCTGAAATATTTGATTGACAAATGATTGAGTAAATGAATTAAAAAAAAAAAAATCAACATCAAGGTCCTCCTGAAGGTTTCCTGGAAAAGGGCATTTGTGCCAAATTAGCAAAATGAACGATGTGGAGATAGCAGGGGATGGAAAAATCAGAGTTTGAGAAGAGAGAGGTTTGTTGTAAAGGTGGTGTTATAAAATAATAAGCTTTGCAATGAAGGTGGGCCTCTGTATGTCTGTTACTGGGCTGTGAGGGAAATAGGGATAAATAGAGAACAAACTTTGGGGAGCCAGGAATATCTTAACTAGGGGAGGGACATGATCACAATGGCAATGGTGTGGCGTTTGGAGGTTGAGTAAGACAGTGCACAGTAATTGCTAAGGAATAAAAATCTCCACACCCCACTTCCTGTCTTGCTGATTTTTTTTTTGCCTCATCAGTGACGAAGGTCATTAATGCCCAGAGTGAACAAGAATGTAATTCAAAACTGGAGTTTGGTTAACAAATGTTTACTGATGCTAACTCTGTTTCAGGCATTGTACTTCTAATATGATGGACTATGAAAACCAGTGTGCATGACACTTTGCAGTGTTGGTTTTGTACACCTAAAATGAGACACAGCTTAAAGATATACCTATTGATACTTGAGCCAGTAAGGACAAAGTTGGCAAATAATTACCTCCTTAAATAAGAGGGAGTTGTATTTAATTTAATAAATTGTAATCAATTTGGCTAGTTATATATATAGTAATACTTATATATCTAGAAATAATATATATCACTTTGGCTAGTTATATATATATAGTAATACTTATATATCTAGAAATAACCACCAATAAGAAATATGACTATTGAAGATGTGTGCTTCTTTTAAGAAACTCCAAGAGCTGCATGGAAGCATATGTTGTTTTCTTGTTGTCAATTTGCTTCTGATATGTCATTTGCTCCCTGGAAATTGATTCTCTTCTTCTGCTTAAGCCCACACACATAACCCATGTCCAGCTGTAATATCCTTAGATTAATTCTTATACATTGTTTCGAAACTGTAGTACAATGGCTGATTTCGCTAATTTTGCATTTATTATAAAGCTGAATTCTAGTGAAATAATTCAGTTAACAAAGACGTTGTTTGCTTTGCACAAAAAGTGGTATATTTCAGTCTTGAAACTAGTTCATAATGTCACCACAGAAAAGAAAACCTTCCTCCCCACTCCCCCCACCTCGAATATTAGTGTTCAGAGCTGTTGCTTATTGA
>NW_006494614.1:15859318-15866333 GCF_000325575.1 Pteropus alecto | reverse complement strand
GGGAATGCGGTCATGGCCTTCAGCATCCGGCAACCCACCCAGCCTGGAGAGCCCCTCTGAAAAGAATTTCCTTCCATGGAAATTGAGTTACTGAAATAAAAAACTTAATTTCTGTAGCTCAGATCTGTCCATAGGTTTGTTTTATATGCTTGCCTTCTGTAATGAAAGGAAAAGCGTTTATAGTAAACATAGTACATAGGATTTTCTTCAGGAATGAGGTTAAATATATTATATGTTAATTATTCCATAAGGATGTTCTCAAACACACAAAGCAACCTTTACTCTTTTTCATGTGAGTTATAGAGCTTGAAAACCGATTCAGCAAGCTGCTGATCAAATATATTTATCAATACTGGGGGTTTTCAGAGTTTCAGTCAGCGTCTTTAGGTGGAGGAAACTCATGGCATTATAGAAATCTGTGCAAGCTGTGCTGGATAAAACAAGTGACTTAATACTCATGTATAATACTCATATAACAGTAACATAAACCTGAAATCGGTAGTTCTGAATCCAAAATTGCTTGCAGGGCAGCTTGATGTGTGAACACTGTATTTACAGGACCAAGACTGCACATTTGCTCTGCAGCTGTGTTTAACAGTTATCAGTTTGGCACGGAGTATGATTGTTTTGGAGGGAGAATAGAAACTTCAGATCCCTTTTGGCAGTTCTGAAGTAACTGAAGTACCTACTGCTGAAGTGAATCATACGAACTTAATTAGATTTGCTACATAATTAGTATTTGAGGAAACCTAAGGAAAATCCTTGTGGTTTGGCGATTTGTTATGTCAAATATAAGCGTGCTCGTTTAGGGAACTGGGAATTGAAAATGATGAAATTCTAATGCATCGTAACCCAGATATATTATATACATATATGATTTTTTAATAGAGCTCTTAAAAGCGATACTTTCCCAGGGAGGACTGAAATGCTTGTTCCAGACACTGGGGCCTGTCTGCTTTCATGCACGGGGATGGTCCCGTCTGCAAACAGCCATGTCCACTTGATGGCACTTACGTGTGTGCAACTAGCTTCACACCTATAATATGAGAGCCCACAGCTATTTAATAAACACCCCAGTGCCAGCTGTGGAGACTGTGCCAATAACCACTAATTGAAGCTGGCAAGTACAGTTTGAGACAGGGAGATCCCGTACCACACTTAAATTTACATTTTAATTAAAGATTAACTGCTATGTCTTATCTGTTGTCTGTTGTTTTAATTGCAAAAAATTTAATTTTATTCTCAAAAGACATGTCTTTAAATACTCTAGGTATTTTCTTTTTTAGTTTTAGAGTTCTACAAAGCGAGTTAACAGTGGAGAATAGCTATAAAATATTTACCATGAGAAGAGGATTAAATTTCATATTCCAATTTAAGTTAAAGCTAGGGTAAAACTTGTAACCTATGTTTATTTAAAATATTTTTCCAATCTATCAAAAAGCTGACACATTCTTTTCAAATTGCTTAGCTACCTAAGTTCATCTAGAGTCTATCATAGATAAGAAAATAAATAAAAGGAAGCAAATTTAATTTCCTGATGAAACTTTTAGTAGAAGAAATTTTAAACTTACAGCCTACCATAAATTGAACATCTGTTTTTTCCTGAGAATTCACAGCTTCAGAACCCAGTGACAGCTCATGCCCTGCACTCAAGCAAACTGCTAGTAATTAACTAGAAACAATGCGTACTCGTGTCCACCCTTTCCCTCATTTGCACATCTCCTCCCCAACAAGTATCTAAAAGAAACAAAACATAAATCCGAGCTTAAACTACTGTTAACTCTAGTTAAAAAGACCTATCCCTCAATGATGGGGTGGAGGGGCCACTAAGCAGCTAATCCTTTTTTTTTTTTTTTTTCCAGTTTTCGTCCCTTTCCTTCCTAGAAACGTGCACAGCAGAGAAAGGGAGAGCTGCACAGGCTCTTGCAAAGTAAGAGAAAGAATTCTAGAAATATATTCAAAGCTATGTTTCTTTGCCCTAAGTTCTCTTAGTTCATTCCTTCTGAAAAATGAGAATTAAAAGTCATTTTTTATATGATTGTCCTAAGGCAAAGGTTAGCAAATTCTGGCTCATGGGCCAAATTTAGCCCACTTCCCGTTTTTGTACAGCCTGCAAGATATTTCTAGTCTAGCCTAAAAGACACACAATATAACCAGTGATTAACGTTTTTAAAGCTTTTTATTAAACTTTAAAAAAATATTGATTTGACTTGACAAAAACAAGACAATAATTCCACCAGTTTTTCTTTCACAGGTATAAATGATAGTACTACATACAAGAATCACCTTGTATCCAAGCGAGACTCTGGCCCACTTTTAAATCTTGTCTTTCCCCATGCATCCATGATTAATTAACCAGGAGGGCTGGTAAATACCAGCAGAACTGCAAGCACTTTGGTTCCTCACTTCAACTCTGCCAACCTCAGCTCCTCACTTGTGCGACCACATAAAATTGTTAAAAGAGTTAAGTGACAATATACAAATAATTACACTTGTTTATTACTAAATAAGAACACCTCTTTGGTTATACTAGTTAGCAAATATATGGTTTTCCTGTTCTCCTTATGCACGTGCATATTCTTTTTTCTAAAACTGATAGACATATGTTAAAATGCCTCTTTTCCTATAGGCCACCATGCTGTTTCTCAGGATACTGGCCAGGATGTGTTGATTAAGCACAGGATTGTTTGTTTGCGTCCCTGTGTGCTTATATACATCATTACGTGTGATATATGACAAATAGGGAAACTCCTGTCATCTCTTTGGGGTCGTCAGTGTTGTGTGTGTTAGCTTCTGGATTCCTAATTAAGGGACCTGATGAAAGTGATCTAATTCAACTTCAAATAAATAAAAATAGTAAGTAAATGCTCTGGTCCATCTAAATAAATTATGTGAACATTACTATTTTATGTGAACTATATAAATTTAGTTAACCTAAATTTATTAATAAACACTACCTTTGGGAAATTTTAATATTATATATTTTTACTTAACTGTAAAAAAGTATCCAGAGCTGGGTCCCAAGTCACTAACCCCCTCGTTAATGTATTTATAGTTTTAGCAGGCTTATTACAAATTTGTCCACACTGAGCAGGCAATACAGACAGTGTTAGCATATGTGCAGACTCGGGTTCCTCTTATAAATCTACAGTTTACTCAGTATTAGGAGTAAAAAAAGGAGGCATATGTATTTCATCCTCTAATTCCATTTTTTTTTATCTAGCTTCTTAAAATTCTATTATAAAAAAATGTGTATATGCAAATGCATAGACATTCAACCTGAAAAACTTCTTTGTAAGAAATATTAACCAACTTTAAAGGTAAAAACATAAATATGTAAATACAGTAAAGAGGAAAATATATTTGAGATTCTGTATTTTATTTTAATTGGATACAGACAAAATTACAGTTGCTAGACTGTTTTAATGAATAGGTAAAATTCATCATGTTCGCAAAAGTCATCCTTATATAAATAGTAAGAGCACTTACAAGCCTTTTCTTACTCAGGTCAGAGATTCCTGCCAGAAACTTGTTTGCATTGTTAATTTGTTCAGTTATTAAACTTTGAAAGTGCAACTAATACAGAGATCCAATTAACGAGTTTTTGACCACATCTCTCTAATAACTGATATTGCCTAGAACATTTCTTTCTGCTGTGCTTTTCTTAGTAAAATTGCAGTAATTTAGTGACCAGAATTAAACTGCTGAAAAATAACTTGGTCTTATTTATTCGTTTAGCAAAGCCAAGCTTAAAGACTGTATTGCTATGACACCCAAGATTAACTTTAAAATAAAGTGAGTTTAATTTCAGGAAAAAACATAGATCTCTTCTGGCATTATGTAGATAAAATGAAGTTGATTATTCCCTTTTCCTTGCCTTTTTTACATCTAGCATTTGTTTTAGCATTCTTTTAAACATAAACAGAAACCTAACATTTTTAAAGAGAAAAAGCAATAAAAAGATATATTGTAACAGGGGTTTCATTTGTAAAATAGCAAATATTTTAGGCATTATTATTATTTTTTATCTAGCTTCTCAAACTTTTTAGAAAGATGATGCCAGATAGGGGGAAATCACTCTATTCTAGTAGTTTTGTTTTATAATTAGTCTTGAAACTTAAAAAACAGGTCAAAAAATTGAGAGAGTGACAGATCCTAGATTTTTAATGCAGATTTAATCCCCCAAATTCTAAAGTAATATATATATATATGTATTTTTTTTTTATGAGACAAAGGAATCATCAGGTTGCTTTTGCCAGAATTGATTTCTGCCTTCCGAGTACCATTTAGTGGTGTGTTAGAATGCTATACAAAGAATTTTGTGGAAAAACAAACAGAAAAATTGAATGTTTTGTGGGATCATCAAAAGTTGCTCTACAGGAGTATTTAAAATTTCCTGGTGCCAAGCCAAGCAAAAATCCTACCTTACAGAGAGCGATTTGTTCATGAGATGAGCCAGGACTGCAGGTCGCTTATGTTTATCATGTGTCCACAGTCTAAAGAAATTCCACTTTCAAACTTGGTGTCGTTGATGCCTTCTTCTATAGGAAGAATTTTGAACTATAAAATTTGAGAAGCTTCAGTGGCTGTGGAAATTTGAGAGCATTGCCTTTTTTTCCTCTTCTATTGAATATAAATTGTTTTAACAAAAGAAATGTAGCCACAGTACATTTTAATGTCAAATGTGCACATAGTATACGTATCTCAACAGAATTTAAACTTTAAACTTTGAACTTTTAAAGCCGCAGAACATCACTGTAGACTAATTTCAGCAAATAAACAGAATGTGTTTTAGGCAGGTTAATGAAGAAATGTTTTTTTTAGCTATTGTTTCTCACAGGGCTCTTCAGGTAAAAGTGGTTTGGCAGCTTTGGGTCATAGCTCAGTACTGTATCTAGCTAGGGGAAGGTTTGAAAACAGAACCAGAGATTTACAGATTTTTCTTGGAAAACCAAAGTGGTCTGGATAGAGTGCTAGTTTTACCTTTGTGATTGCTAATTTAGTTTTTTATGAGAATTAAAATGAGTTAACATTTATAAAGTATTTGGTGTAGTCCCTGGGCCATAATGAGCACTCTGTACTTTTTAAAGTGATTTTAAGTAAGATTATAAATTCTAGAAATGAGTCGTCACTTGCTTTCACTTATTTTTGATTTTAAAAACAGTGAAATTTATAAAACTCATTTTGAGGAGAAAGCAATTTACATCATGTAATAAATTATTGATTTTAATGTTAAATTTTGATATTGAAATTTGTTCTACTTCAGTTTCAATAGTTACCATATTGAGATTCATAGATAATTTTACATTAACATGTTTATATTCTGACATGAGTATTGAATTCAAACCATGAATTATTTCTATGCATATTTTAATACCATGCTAAACTTTGTGATAGATAGCTAGACTGTATTCAGGAAAACCTGTTTAGATCAGAAATAGTATTTCTAACTTCAGAAAATAAGCTTCCATTTTTAAAATGGAATTGAAATTTAAATGAAAACCCTAAATTAGAATTCAGTTGCATTCTTTAACTCGCTGAAAACAATCTTGAGAAACAAAAATTTTATCAAATTGCCAGTAATTTTCGTTAAAGAGGAAGAAACAGAATTTTTTAAAAAGTCAGCAGACATTGAAGACATTCCAATGAAGTTAAGTAATAGAGATCTCAGTTTTTAATTTAGTCACGATTATGATTTTACATGGAAGCTTTGCTGAAATAGACTTAATTATAATGTTTCAGGTGTTATACAAATCTCTATAAAATTATATTCATATACTGTTTTATTTAGCTATATTGCTTCAATTGTGTCTTAACAGTGAGAGACCTCATATCAACAAGTGTTTGTTGAATGCATCTCATGTACATGATATTAAAAAAATAAAATAAACACAGCTCTAATGTTTGGGGAGCATCCTTTTCGTTTGGGGGTGGATTAGGGACTCTGCTGTCTGAAGAATTAATTTCACAAATGTGTGCTATACAGAAAATTGGTACAGACTAACGTATATATTTTTAAGATCTTTTAAAAATATGCTACATACTATTTAAATCATTAGCTTAAATGAAAAATAGTTTATTTTACATTAGTAAGATTGCTTTTATTTAATTCAGTAATGAGATTAATTTGGAATTGCTGGCATAGTACCTTCACAGCTTTCTGTGGTTAATTTGCTGAGAATGTGTGATTTAAGCTACTAGAGTCATTTTTTTTTTCATGTGCTAAAAGTCACATTTTGGCTATGGGGAAGTTTTCATGGCAGATTTAAAACAAATTTAAAGCAAATATTTTCTGATACTATTTGGAAGCTGGGAGAAGTTTAACCTTACATAAATAATTAGAACTGATAAACATAATCAAAAATAAGTCTCTAAGTTCATGGACTTTAAAGCTATCAAATATACATCATTTTGGTGTATTAGTTTAGTTTTTCTCATATTTTTAGAGTTTAACTCTTGCACTGCTCATTATGACCCACTACTCATTATGACCTCTAGAAAACTAATTGCATTTAGAAGCAAAATCTCCAGTGTTTTATTATTAATGAAAATTGACAAGGACCAAGTGTTATTGATTTCAGGTTCAAAACTAATCGTGTTCACAAATCATTTAAAGTTCTTAATGTTTTCTCTTAGAGAAAAAATGATAGCTCTACAATCCATATTTGTCTTGTTCAGTGCTCATTACATTTATAGCTTAATTTACCACCCCCCCCAAAAAAACCAAAATATATTCTCATAGTTTAAATAACAATTATGTAATATAACCTGGAGCTTTATTTTGTTTGAAAAGTAATTTAAAAATTAAGTTTTTGAGTTACTACTCTGAAATTAAGCTGAGGACTGATTTTTCTCATTGCTCCAAGGAGGAACATTAAATCCTGATTTATCAGATAATCCTCTAAGCAGCGTATGTCATTTCGGACTTGCAATGTGCTTCTTACTAGGGTCCTGCTTTTCTGACTTTCCATTAAATGTTTAGAAAAAGTAGTTGAATAGTTTTTCAGGCCAAAAA
>NW_006494614.1:15857062-15859307 GCF_000325575.1 Pteropus alecto | reverse complement strand
AAAAAAAAAAAAAAGGAATTTCGTCAGCCAATATCAGCTTAAGAAAGTAGGAACATACATAAAAGACCTAAATTTTCTTATCTCACTTTGAACTTCATAACTTTCCAACTCAAAATGATATGTATTCTTGCACAATGGGCTATATCTAGCTTTCTGTCATTAGAAAACCTGAGTAAAAATTATTCTAAAATTTTTCTTAGAAAGAATTCTGAGCCCAAAATTGCCTTAAATTAAAAAACAAAAGCCTAATAATGACTGCTTTAAAAATAAATCAAATGATATCTACGAACTTTATTCTCAACTCATTTTTTGAAGTTGTATGCCTTGATTACATTGTTATCTACCAGGCTCTCTTACTTGTAACCTTCCAGTAACTGACTGGCAGCCTATTTTTCTATAGTAGCATGACTTGGAGGGAATTTTTGCCTTATCTGGAGCTCTTGACTTTACCAGCCGCACGTAAATGTCATTCCAGCCCCAGCAACTGGCAATTACTGTCCAGGCTTCCTGCTTTCCACTAGGGGGCAGCACCAGGCCCTGCCTTTCCTTGAGGCCTGCGTGTAGCCCACCCTCCGTCCTCATTTAGTGCTTAGTTTTGGTATTTTCTTACATTTTTTAAGGCATAGTAAGTGTTCCAGTAAATAGTAGCTGTTCAGGCTCTGTGTTATCACAGATATTATTTCTCGGGGTTGACTCTTCTGTGTACCAGAATCCTGTCTTCAATGATTTGGTCTATCATTTCAAATACCTTGTGTTTATTATATAAACTTGGAAAATCTTAATAGGAAAACAAAAAACCTAGCAGTTATTGAGCACCATGATGTGTCAGGCACGAAACCAGGTACTCTTCATATGCTACTGCACAATCTAGAGAGGTAATTAGGCAAGATAACAATACTGTTACAAAACAATCGGATGATACAATAGCAGAATTTTTAATACTTTTGTTTTTCTATTGAGTAATCAGAGGCTTGGAGAGGTTAAATCATAGTAGAACAATTTCCTCCAGACAATTCCAAATTCCATGCCATATCAATTATATTATGCAGCTTTGCAATAAAAACAACAAAAAGATTTATTGAGAGAGACAAAAGCCACAGTATGGAATGCTTGAGACTGATTTCAGTGATGTAACTCCTATGACACAGTGACAGGAGAATCTATAATTGATGTACTTAAAACTCTAATGGAGAAATGGGGTTAAGTGTTGAGAGACCCTGAGTGAGCCCACAGAAGCCCCAATTTGTACGCATTTACATATACATATATACAGCATATAACCTACATTGTATTCACCAAAACATAAGAATAATTGCAGTACAATTTTTAAAAACCTACCAGTAATATTTTATTTATCTTAAAACAATAATAGATCATTTTATTTTTTCTCATCCTCTTTCACCTCCCAGAAAATTTACAGGATCTCTGTCCTCTGCAATTTCAACAAGATACTTTTGAAACAATAAATTTGTTTTGTTTTGTTACAGAAAATAGGCAAATAAAGAATTCATTTTGCCTGCTGTTTATGATTTTTATGACATGGAATTGTTATTTCACATTGTCTGCTTCTTTTCTGGTTATAATATGCATAGCAAGCCAGATGGCTAATATATAAACAATTTGAGTTATGATTATTTGAATCATTTAGGATAGCCTAGGAGCTTTCTGATCCCCAGGACCATCTGTTTATTCCTAGGGGCATTGCCTTCATGCTGAGGTATGTACTTTCAGCTTCTTAACTTTTACCTAACGTCCTTATACATGCTGAGGTATGTACTTTCAGCTTCTTAGCTTTTACCTAACTTCCTTATACATATGGAAGAGGCTTCTTAGACCGAACTTAAACCGAAGTTCTGTTGTAAAACAGTCTGCCATCTATTTCATCATTTTTTTTTTTTAATTTCTACTTTATTTTGTTGTTGTTGTTGTTATCGCTGTCTTCAATAGTAGTGCCTTAAAACTGCAGAAGAGTGACTAAGAATATGAGCTTTGTAGTCAGGTTTCAATCTTACTTGGCTATGTATATAACTTGGACAAGTTCCTTCACCTTGGTTTCCTCATCTGTGAAGTGGAATGTAAGACCTACCTCATGAATTTGTTAAAACAATTAAGTGAGATAAAATAAAACTCATTCATTTAGCAACCATCCCTGCTGTATCCTAAGTACTGGCTACTATTCTTATGAACATATTTTAGAAAGAAAATTCTCATAGTTACAAAAAGACATATCCAAACATTTCTCTCT
>NW_006494614.1:15853738-15857011 GCF_000325575.1 Pteropus alecto | reverse complement strand
TCCCTCCCCCTCTCCCTCTCCCTCTCCCTCTCTCTCCACCCCCTCTCCTTGTGTGTGTGTGTGTGTGTGTGTGTGTATGTGTGTATGTACAGCTTCTGTATGAAGAAAATCGATGGAGAACAAGGATGCCCTGTTTCGATGGTTGCCTGAAAAAACATATGCTCACACATTAATCATTTGTATGTGAACCAGTTCAGTGGGAAGGAACTGTGTACAGCTGCTTGACCCAAATATCTTATTTCTAATTGCATTAAAAAAGTTTTAACACAAGTCCACAGAAGGAATAATGTGTCTCTATAATATTCTTTAGTAAATGTTAAAATTTTAAACTGTTTCAGGTGGTTAATCATAGTCATCTATGATTTTTATAATACGTTTATATACTTATAAATAGTATAAAATAATCATATAATTCCATGTAACTTATAGTAATTGTTTCTAAAGGAAGAGCTACATATAAAATCACAATTTTTTAGAACATAAAATAGGAACTTTTATTCACATAAGGTAATTCTTTATTTTAGTCTTTTCCTTTATTTCATTTTTTCCTTTATTTCCTTTATGCCATTTAATCACAAACTTAATTTTGTGTCATACAAACTCCAGTATTTATAAAGTACAAAGTAGAGTGCTTCCTTACCTCCTTGCCACTCTCAGCCTCAATGGATGACCCTGGTTTATAGTTCAAGTGTGAACTCTCAGACCTTTTTCTATGCCCGTGCAAAGATTTAGATGTATTCCTATGAGGAGTGATTCTCATTCTTGAGGAATTAGAAGTATTGCTATTTGAAAAAAATTTTAAGTTTGATAATTTTAGTTATTATGTTAAAGGGAGTGATTTTCATAAACACTGATAGATCATTTTGTTGTAGGACAGCTCTCCAGGGTACTAGTTACAAAGAAATTTTTTTATAACAAGTGCAAAATCAAAGGCATTTAGCAAAATATTTTGCCCTTAGTTTTCTGTATTTTGCAGTGTCCATGCATAGTTTGTTTATGAAGACTGCATTATTCAGTGAAGATGGAAAATCAACTAAAGTAGGAAAACTGAGTTATTCCCAAATTGAAAATTTAAATACCTTTAAAATTACTTATTGCAATCAAGAAACAATTCACCTGATCTGCCATCTCTTTGGGGCTTATTAATAGTGGAATTTCTTAGGTGACTCTTTAAATATGTATGCAAGCTTCTCAAGTTGTTGAAGATTTACTATTGTTAGGAAAGTCAACATTTATTTGTTACTGGACACTGTCAGTCATAGTGATTACTGGGGGCAGGGAGAGGTGTGTAAATGGTCAGTTGGTGCCCTTTGAAGCTAATTTGTCCCATTCCTGTGCCCTTTCTGCCTGAATATACAGGAAGAAATATACACAGAGGGTAGGGACTGAGCATCGGGCATCAGGATTTCTTCATGTAAAAATTTCTGCTCAAATGAAAATTTAAAAATACAATTAGTAAAATGTAAGAAAATGTAGACCTGCTCAAATCCTTGGTGAAGTAAGGCAATGTAGAAAGTGGGTGTATAAAAAAACCAAAAGTTTTATTTTCAGGTAATAGCTGTGAATGGGAAAATCAATATCATCTTCATAAGAATAGTTTAATCATATCTCTCTCTTTTTAGATATTTTTACTTCTCTAAAAATTTTATTTTCTAATTTTACATTGTCACCTGAATATTTTTTTTCTGAAGATAATTTACTACAGAATTTTTCTGTAGTTGAGATTTTACATTTCTATACCAGATTTCTAGCCTCA
Source organism: Pteropus alecto (assembly GCF_000325575.1). Lineage (NCBI taxonomy): Eukaryota > Metazoa > Chordata > Mammalia > Chiroptera > Pteropodidae > Pteropus > Pteropus alecto. The sequence continues at coordinate 15,855,255 of NW_006494614.1, read as the reverse complement.
TGGAATTCATAGTCTCTCAAGGAAGACAGATTATTGGGCAACTACAGTGAGTGGATTGTGCTGTCGGAGCTCAGGGCAGAAGCCCTTTCTTTGTCTTTGGTGGTGCAGGGTTGGGGAGATGTCAAGAAAGGCTTCCCAGCAGAGGTGACTCCTAAAGTGAGACCTGAGATGCGTGCACATCATACTGAGATCAGTGGGCTTGGGGCGTCCGTGGCCAGAGGACCTAAGGCATCTACAGAAGGCTGTTTATGAGAGAGACCAGGACACAGTCAAGCAACTGTAGAAGTTCAGTCTGACTGTGTAATTACAACATTTATTATGAAAGTAATATATGTTTATTGTATATAAATCTCGAAAAATACAGGAAATAAGAGAAAACATATACCATCACTAATTTTGAGCTGTAGAGTTTATTGCGAACATTTTGTTATGATTTTGTCATGCCTTATATTCCACTTATATTTGTAGAACAGTATGTTTGTTATAATTCCAGTTTGGCTCAAATAATATATATGTAGATATAAAATACATATACATACATGAAAACATATTTTAAGTAGAACTGGGACCATTCCAAAGATGCTATTTTTTACCTACTTTTTAAACCTGCTTTGTTTTACATTCTAACACACTGAATTATTTTAATTCCCTTAGGTGCAGTTGTATTTTAAGTTGAAATATTTCATTTCTGGATAAAAAGACATCTTCTTAAAGTTAACCATCTATATTCTTCTCTGCAGGAAGAATGTTTCCTGAACCTGGAGGCTCCTATATCAAGAGTCTGTGGGTATGATACACCGTTTCCGCACATTTTTGAGCCATTCTACATCCCAGACAAATGGAAGTGCTATGACGCCCTTCGAAAAATGATCAACTATTGACAACAAAGGTAAGTCTGCCCTGCATTTTAAGAAAACTAGTGTGTGGCCCCGTGTTGTTACCCAAGGAACAATGTTCATCAGTGTGTTGTATGTTGGTAAATGATAACTTCCACAACAAAACGTGTCTTTCTGAAAAAAATTTAAATTTATAGTATATTTACATTTAATAGAACATGTTAAGCATACGTATTATCTGATTTCTGTAAAACCAGTGCATGCATCTGTTAGCATTGCATAAGCACTAGATGAGGATACTGTGCTGTGATTTGATTGCAAACACACCCTACCTTGTTGTTTAACTTTTACCCTCATTTCTGTAAACTTTTATGAGCCATTCAAACTCTTCATGGATAGGAATAATATCTGTTATTTAATATGGCCCTTCGAGCACCATTAATTTGGACTCCAGTGATTTCAACTATATGATGATCCATAACATTCAGAAATTTGCCTTTATATTATCTGAAAAATAGATTTGTTGAACAAAAAACCTATTAATTGTACACAAGGGAAATTTTTATTTAAAAAAAAAAAATCAATATCAATGGACAATAGACTAGTTGTTACCAGAGGACAGGGAAGAAGTGGGAGGGGGGTAAAATAAATAAATAATAAATGACAACATGGACCCCCCCC
>NW_006494614.1:15840348-15853717 GCF_000325575.1 Pteropus alecto | reverse complement strand
ATAAATATATATATAAAATCAGGCACCACTATCGTTTCCAGAATCTTTTTGAGAAGTGAATGGTTTTAAATTGTGGATAATCAATGATATTTTTTCCATTATAATTTCTAAGTCATGCTTATATGCCCCTCCAGCAGTGTTAGTCTAGCAACAATGAATATCATTAAAAGCTGTTAGTTTTCAGGGTTTTAATACTATAGAAGTTGCTATCACTGACACTTATTTTATCTTCGGTATTTTTCAAATGGTTCAGACGTATAGATAGGATTTAATGCTTTGCCTTTTAATGTCTAGGTTGTCCAAAAAATAATAATACATTTTTAAATACCATGATCTTTCAAAAGAAAAGGGAGAACTCTGGATAATAACACAGCCCACACGTTCTAAAGATAAGAAATGTTAAATTTCTTAATTCTGTGTATGGGTAGTAAAACTAGCTCACCTAAAACCAGAGAGAAATAGAGATCTTTAAATTTGTGTAGTTAGACAAATTGATGCCCCACTTCTGCCACTTGGACCTCCACACTTTTTGTAATTCTATTCTAAGAATGTTGTTGCAGATGTGAGTTAGGGCCATTAGTCCACACATCCCTGGTATTCTCTCAGACATGTAGAGGTAGGTGCTGTATTTCTCATGTTCTCCTAATGTCTGTGACTGCATCTGGTGATACTATATTGTCACACTTAGGACTGGTTAGGAGATTCTCATTTTGTAGTCCATTTGTTCCCTTCTATGGACCATCACAATCGAGAGTCAAGATAATAACATGTGGCCACATGCCTTGTTATTTTTAAAGTAATATTTAGGAGCTGGTTTTATATTTGGATATATATTCCTTTTAAACATAAAAAAAAAAAATTTAAGCCTATCTCAAAACTATGATAATGGAAAAATATTTAAGCCTATCACGAAACTATGATAAAAGTTAAATACGGCATTAAAGAAAGTAGTCATGAAATTGAGAAAAATCTATATGTAATTCATGGTAGCCAGAATGTCTATAATTGTTATTGATTTCTTTTACAGAAAAACTGGAAGATTATGACTAGATACGGAATATTTTTTTGAATGTTTTTATATTTCCTCAGACTTAACTCTTCTTGAAAATAGTTTTTATTAAATCAACCATGATGGATATTGGCTGAAAAATTATGAATTAGTTATTGTATTGAGTGTTTCAGATTAATTTTTTAAATGATCCATATGATAGTCATATAAATTTCATTTAATTACATCTGTAAATATTGGATGTGGTATAGTATTCAATAAAGCAAAATTAGATTGTCTTCAGGTTGTGTGTCCTTTTTTTCATTAGTAAAAAGAGTTTTGTGGCGGAGTAATAGATTGTTAACTTGTTGATTAGATCTGAGTAAAAGTGAAATGTTTAGAAATGCTGAATTTTCAACTTTATTGTATTTGGTTTAGTTCTTTATGGCTAAGGTGGTTGTATATTGATAAAGCTTCTGGAATGTTTTTCCTCATTCTTACTTCTTGTTGAGACAAGGTAAACTGATGAACGTGCTCACTTTTTCCAGAGCATGGGGGACAGGATTATTCTTGCTGCTTCTCTTCCTAATTTGGGGAGATGGACATCATGAGCCAGTCTTAAGTTATAAAGGTATCAAGCTTTTGCTGTAGTTGATTTTTTCTGTGGTGATGTTATAAAACAAATGTGTTCCCTCCCGCCCCCATGTTCTTTATATTATTACGTAGCTAAAAAGAAAAACAGCATTAGCAGCAACAAAAGGCACCAATAGGAGAAAGCGTCCTTGTCGAGGACTTTGCCAGGCCTCTTGTTTCTTACCTCACCTCTTTAACCCTTCACCATAGTTTTAGACAGGCCTAAACGGCCTGAGAATTCCTTTGCAGTGTCCCTCTCCCTGGCCCTGCCCTCCGAGGTAGGCTATTAGACCCACCTCTAGTCTTGTAGATTCCAAAAGTTTCATCTCGCCAGTTTCAGCAGAAAGATTCACCCCCAGAAGCAGAGAAACAGGGGCATGTGTGTTTTCCTTTATAAACACTGAGAAAAATGGACATTTTCTTAGAATTACAAATGTATATATTACATTCAAACTATAGGTTAAAAATTGCGTCCTGTTTATTTTGATCAGCTTTTTGGAGGAGGATACAGAAAGTAACTTTTGCAAATTTGCCAGAAACTTACAGGTAAAGGAAAAGCCCTTTATCAAAGATTCTGGATGGCAGAGGCTGAAATAAAGAACCAAAACATTTGTTAGGAGTAATAATAAAGTCCTGGTTTTGGTTTAAAAATAGAATCGCCTGTATAATGTAGGATGGGAAAAGATGTGTATGTCAGCAACAAATTTGGAAAATATTTAGGGAATCCATTTGGCTTACAGGACAGGACTGTCTGAGTTTAAGACACCAAAACTCAGTGTGGACCTTGGCATCAGTCTCCGTTCTCCACGAAAAGCTCTAGGCATCCATGCTGGGAACTCTGCGCTCATGTGGTCCATCCAGCAGAACAGAGACTGTGCGGTGGTCAACCACATCTCGACCTGCTACAGTGGATTCTATTTGAACATATGTGTTTTAGCTGAACTTATTTTTTTAGTTGATATTTATGCTTTTAGTTAGTGTTACTTATTTTGTTATATTGCCATTAGTAACTCTTTAATACTAGTTTTTGTACTCATTTGGTATTGTAAGAATTTTTCCTTAGCCATTTTAATTTTATTTTAATTTCGTTTTTGCATTAGCAAGCATGAGGATAGCTGTGGGGATAATCTATGCACTAAGTGCCTGACTATGAAAGCATTCCCATCTCCACTCCGCTTCAGTTAGCCCTGCGGTCCCCACCAGTAAATATCCCCCTCCCTTCCAGAATAAATGGCTTAAATTAATACTAAACTTAGTCCATGGCACAAGATGTGCATATACATCTAAGTCATTGTCTTTATTACATTTATTTATATGAAACAGATGTTCCATATTGTGAAAATAAGAAAATAGTGATGAGAAGACACTCGAGACGTTAAATCGAATGCCAAATTCAAAAATCCCCCACTACTCAGCCTAGCATAATAATGTCTGCTTCCTGTGACAGCAGGGATATATAAGTGAATTTAATCTTCTGTAGTTCAAATTATCCAATCAATTTCATTCAGAATAAAAAAATAATATCCATGTTCTATACAACTGATAGGTATTATCCAAGCTAAGTAAACAGATGTGTGTACATTAGAAAAAGAAATGAGGTCCAAGTTCCAGAAATGACCTCAATCCAATCCCTTAGGTTTAAATCACATAATATAAAAACTCTTGGTGAGAATCCTGAGAAGATATCCCATAGGCATCTCATTCAGTTTAGTGAAACCCCTTTCCCATCAGTTTGTCTCTGGTGGACCCATGTGGTTTCTGGCTGCCTGGCATCCCTGCCCCCACCTTCTAGTAACAGATCTGCCGTTTGTTTAGAGAACTCCTTCTCCTCACTGCATGTGGGTCCAGAGGGGCTGCCAATCCCAGTGCCATCCAGTACTAGCCACAGAGATGGCCTTGGCCCAGGCCCGGCCGGGGACCTCAGAATGGAAAGTCGGGTTGCTGTGAAACAAAATGTAGCCATAGTCTTTTCAATGGACACTAAATTCTAAAAGACTCGTTCTCAAACTCTTACCTGTTCCAAGTACACTTGAGAAGACAACTGATAGATGTTAACCAGATAGAGATACAACATTACCTTTAGCAGAAATTCTTGGCCGAGGGGTTGGAATTTCCAGAGAGGTGTGAGGTTTGGAGACTCTGATACATATGCTCCCCTAGGCCATCTAGTTTGAAAAGAAATAGAAAATATTCATGCACGGGCAAAGATTTAGAAACCCTGATATCTGATACCTTCCTGAATATGGTAATTCAAGATATTTGCCAGGAAAATGAAAAATAAAATTAGAAAAAGGATGAGGAAATCATACTGGAAGTAAGAATGGAAACAAGTTAAATAAAAATGATACACCTAAATAATTGTCTTAAATACATTTTCTGTGTGAAACAAATGTTCCACATTTGACAAAGGGAATATACCACAGTAAAGATATGACAGTTAAATTCTTTATAAATGCGTAATTCAAATGTCAACAAACACTTATAATACAGAAGATATGGACAGAACAGTCGTAAAAGAAGGCTTCGTCACCCTACTTTCAATTTGTTAGATGAAGTAGACAATAATAAGTAATAGGGTTAGGTCAATAGAAATATATTTTAAACTTTGTGCCTCTGTAAACAGAATATATCACCTTTTAAAGTACATATAAGCAGTTAAAAATCAATCATGTACTAAGGCACACAGAAAAATAACAGTAAATTCCTCAAGGAATATTAAAAGCCATCATATTTTCTGACTATGTCCCAAATTAATGGCAAATATTCCAACTACTTAGAGATTAAAAAAAAAAAAAAAAAAAAGGCACCCAGCTAAGTCACTGTGGAACCAAGGAGGAAATGTAAAACAATTACAAAATATTTAGAGCATAAGATCACTGATGTGCTTCTGCCAGGATTTTGCTCAGAGGTAAATTCATAGACTTTAAATCTTTTAAAAAGAAACTGAAAATACAAGAATGTGAGAATGCATAAAGAGGAAGAAGCACAAGTGTGAGAAAAATAATAAAGTTAAAAGCAGATAGTTCCAAATGAGAAAAATAAAGCTGTAAAATTGAAAAGTTATTTTTTCATAAATATAAATGAAAGTTTTCATTTTATAATGTCTGTGTCCTGTAAGAGTGGAGATACATTTTTATGTAATCATGATGGCAGAAAGTAAAGGCCATGTAATGTCTGTGCCTGTGTCAGTTAAAACCATCATGGTCCTTTGAGGGGAGGAAGTTATTTAACAAAATCTAATCATTTACCCAAAGTATTGATAAGCAAAGGTCTTTGCTATTGGAATATTTTATTCCATCATTTTAGGAAAATAATTATCAAAGTACTAAAACTCCTTTAGTTTCTTGCTGAGACTTACTTGGCTAGTCTATTTTATTTACTATGAATTTTCAAAAGTACAGTGATTATAAAGAGTTAAAATAATCATTTTAAAAATGTCATCTTGATCATTTGGACTGCCTACCTACTTATTATCCTGGAATTGTTTTTCCTCCATCCACAATGTTTTACTGACTCCACAGAGGCAGGGGTTTGATCTGTTTGTTTCCTACCAACTCTACAGAGCCTAGAACAGTGCTTGGTCTACAGAGGCTTTCAATATGTTGGTGAACAAATAAATGAAAGGAAATTCAGGCCTATACCTGAATCAGATCTTGTACCTGAAAAGTACTTAGATAAGAGACCACTTTGGATAATGTAGACATTTAAAGTGACAGTTTGATAGTATTCGATATTTTATACCACCAGAGGCATGGAAATTCAGGAACAGAAATAGTCCGTTAGGTAGGACTAGACCCCAAGAATCCCCAAGAGAGAAGCATTCTTTTTGTGTATTAAAGCCTGTTTCTTCAGATAGATTTCAAAACAATGTATTTTTAAGTGTCTCTGTGACAGCATTGTACACTAAAATGTATGCAAATGGACAAACCAGAATAGAATGCTTATTCAGAAATATTAATTTGAGGGTGATGAGATTGTCAGTAATTTTTATTTTCTTAATCTCTGTTCTTGTAGTCACAAATGGAGTCAGCCTGCCTCACATATATCTGCCCAGTGGCCCTGTCTGTGCTCTTTTTCCCTTCTGATTGGTAGAATCCGCAGACTTGAGACTGGGCTAGAGGATGGACACCATTGGCCACAGAGAAATGGAAAGTGACCGAAACTGGGCCAACTAGAGCCTTTAGGATTTTTTAAACAAATAGGTCTGAGAAGATATTTTGGAGGGACCTATGGCCACTGTCCCTATGGAGGAAGGCCATCTTCATCTGAAAAGGAATGGAACCAGTATACTGAGGAAAGCTGCAGTACAAGGAGGAGTGAGTCCTGGCTGGGTTCCAGTCTCAGGAGCCAGTCACCCCAAAGCCAGCTCTACTTCAGCCACATGCAGACACAACCATTCCATTCTCCCTTTTATTCTGTGAGGAATTGCCCTAGATCCTTTCAATGAACTACCTTTTTCTTTGTTCAAGTTGGACTTCTGTTGCTTGTAACCCAAAGCATCCTAATTCATTTATTCTAAATGCTTTAGAATATATTCAATTCGAAAGAGGAAAGTTCACATGTTTTTAATAAAATATACTTGGGGAAAACCCTTTACCTTTATGACTAGTCTTTGTATTATGTTTGATTTTTTTCTTTCTTTCTTGTTTTGTTTTTATTATCTATCAATTCTTTATTATTCAATTATAGTTGGCATTCAGTATTATTTCATATTAGTTTCAGGTGTACAGCCTACTGGTTGACATTTATATAATTTACAGTGATCTCTCCAATTAGTTTAGTACCCACCTGGCACTATACATAGTTTTTACAATATTATTGACTATGTTCCTTATGCTGTACTTTACATGCCCACGACTATTTTGTAACTACCAATTTGTACTTCTTAATCCTTTCACCTTTTTCATCCAGCCCACAGAACCCCCACTCACATCTGACAACCATCGGTTTGTTCTGTGTAGCTATGAGTCTGTTTCTGTTTTGTTTCTTTGTTTACTTTGTTGTTTAAATCCCACATATAAGTGAGATCATGTGGTATTTGTCTTTTTCTAACTTATTTCACTTAGCATAAAACCCTCTAGGTCCATCCATGTTGTCACAAATGGTAAAATTTCATTATTTTTATGACCGAGAAATATTCTATTGTATATTTCTACAATATCTTTTCTATCTAGTCATCTATTGATGGGCACTTAGGTTGCTTTCATATCTTGGCTACTGTAAATGCAATGAACATAGGGGTGCGTATATCTTTTCAAGTTAGTGGTTTGGATTGCTTCAGATAAATACCCAGAAGTGGAATTGCTGGGTCATAGGTTTTTTAATTTTTTAATTTTTAATTTTTTGAGGAACCTCCATACTGTTTTCCATGGTGGCTGCACCATTTTGCAATTCCACCAACAGTGCTCAAGAATTCCCTTTTCTTTTGGCCGTCTGTATGTCCTTTTTGGAGAAATGTCTATTAAGGTCCTCTGCCCATTTTTTAATTAGATTGTTTGTTTTTTTGGTATTGAATTGTGTGAGTTCTTTATAAATTTTGGATATTAACCCCTCATTAGCTGTATCATTGGTGAATATCTTCCTCCATTTGGTAGGTTGTCTTTTCGTTTTGTTGATGGTTTCCTTTGCTGTACAAAACTTTTTAGTTTGATGTAGTTCATTTATTTTTTTTTTCTTTTGTTTTCTTGCCCAAGGAGATATATAAGAAAAAAAAATTACTAAGAGCAAGCAATGTCAGAGAGTTTACTGCCTATGTTTTCTTCTACGAGTTTTAGGTTTTGGGTCTTTAATCCATTTTGAGTTCTTATATATGGTATAAGAAGGTGGTCTAGTTTTTGTTTTGTTTAGTTTTGTTTTGTTTTGCATGTTCTGTCCAGTTTTTCTAACATCATTTATTCAATAAATTGTCTTTAGCCCATTGAATATTCATGCCTCCTTTGTCATAGATTAATTAATCATATAAGGTACAGGCTTATTTCTGGGCTCTCTATTCTGTTTCATTGATCTATGTGTCTGTTTTTATGCTAGTATTATGCTGTTTTGATTACTCTAGCCTTGTAGCATAGTTTGGTATCAGGTAGTATGATACCTCTAACTTTGTTCTTTCTCAAGATTACTGTGGCTATTAGGGGACTTTTGTTGTTTTATATAACTTTTAAGATTATTTATTTTATTTCTATGAAAAATGCTGTTGGTATTTTGCTAGAGATTGCATTGAATCTATAGTTTGCTTTGGGTAGTATGGACGTTTTAACAATGTTAATTCTTCCTATCTGTGAACATGGTATATGCTTCTATTTATTTGTGTCCTCAATTTCTCTCTTCAATGTTTTATAATTTTCCTAGTATAGATCTTTTACCTCTTTGGTTAAATTTATTCTTAGGTTTTTTTAAATTAAAAAAATTTTTTTTTTTTATGCAACTGTAAATGGGATTGTTTTCTTAATTTCTCTTTCTGGTAGTTGTTATTAGTGTATAAAAACGTGACCTATTTCTGAATATTAATTTTCTATCTTGTTATTTTACTGAAATCATTTATCAGTTCTAATAGTTTTTTGGTGGAATCTTTAGGGTTCTCTCTATATAGTATCATATCATCTGCAAATAATGACAGTTTTACTTTTAGCCCATTTCACATCTCTGCCCCTCCTACCAGTCTTGTCGTGGCTTTTTTATAGCCTTAGTTATAGGACTTTCATTCAGCTAGTCTTCAGATGGTTCTCCAGACTGACTGTTCTATAATTTAGTTGTAATTTTAATGTGGTCATGGGAGGAGGCGAGCACAGCGTTTAGCTACTCTACCATCTTGCCTGGAACCTTTGATATTTTTTCTTATCGGCGATGTGCAAATTGGCTACAGATATTGTTGTGTTAATGTCAAATGTCTTAGCCATAAAATAAATTGAATTTAGACTTTCAACCTAAAAGTTGAATGCTGGCAACCTTCTCTTAGGGCAAGAAAATGAGCAGTTCCACAGCATCTGTCTTTTAGAAGCCTTCCTCTTTGGGGCTTATTCATATTCTTTATTGAAATCATGAGAACTTACAACTGTTGTTAAACTTCCTCATGTAGCTGAAAAATAGCCCTTGGGAGTTTTCTTTTTCAGAAAAGTTTTATATGCCTGTTGTCTAATAGCAAATTTTTCTTTGAGAGAACTTTGTGTCAATTCCCCATACTTACCCTCCTTCTGTTGAAGCATACATTTTTTCCCCCCTTATTTCATCTTTTATGTGAAATATTTCAAAGAGGTTAGAGAACAATGTTGTGACTGTCTGCGTACCTTCCATCTAACATAAAAATTGTAAAGTACAATACCATTCCTAGGCTACCGTCACCAGAGGAATAATTAAAAGCGCCATTAATATTTAACAAGTTGTTGTTTGAAAAAATTCTGTTCTAATTGCTAGACAGCCTTGTAAGGTTTCTGTAATTATTTTGGGGAATTTCTGGAGGGTTGCTTTTGAACAGTCATTTGGATGATGTGGAAGCCACAGTGCCCTGGCTGTGGCTCCAGCTCTCTGCGCAGTGTCTGCTGCCAGCAGCTATGGAAGGCACTTCAGGGCTGTTGCTGCCACAGGGGCCATCTGCAGCTGGCACTCACTGCCCTGAAGTCCTCAAAGCTCCCCATAGAGGCTAAGTATAGGTGTGGATGCTTTTGATGCTATTCATCATTGGGCCCCTGGAGAGGTAATGGTGTTCTGTGTTCTCCCTGGGAGCAGGAAAATCTCTATTTCCCACTGAGATCCATGGGTCCCCAAAGAGTGTGGCTCTGTGCATCCATCATCTGGATATTTGGTGAAACAGGCCATGCCGCTGTTCACTGGGAACAGACCAACTGTTGTACTTGAAACCTCTGTCCTTCTCGGAGTTCAAGCATTGTTATTGGTCTATGTCTGGGTCCCCAGCTCCCTCTTCTCTGAGATGGCTTCTCCACCAGGCTCCTCTGATTCTCAGCACACACAGACTCACTGCTAACCTCTTAGAGCAAGACTTTAGTCCAAACTTGGTTTACTAATCTAAGGAAAGAACAGGGCTATCAGATTTTTTTAATGTTTTGTGCACAGTAACAATTTTCATATAGATTATGGGAAAATGGCCTAAAAGAAAATGGAGCAGCAGTGGTTTGTGATTTATGGTATATCCATATGACTAGATACAGTGTAGAATTTGAGAGTAATGATTATGAAAATTACATAGCAACATGGAAAAATGCTCATTATATACTTTTACATGGAAATCAGGATGTAAGATTATATGTATATTATGATTACAACTACTTTAATTATAACTATTATTACTTCTGAGTTTTCTTGCACAGGAATAGAGAACAAAACAGCAATATTAGAGTGAGGACTGTGAGATATATCATAATAATAAAAGAATTTATTTTTTAGCATGTTTAGCACGCAAAGTAATAAAGTAGTAAATATATACTTTACTAAACTGTTAATGTTAAGCATTGCATAACCTTCCTTCCTATTCTTTAAAATACAGTTCTTTTTAAGCACCAGTATTAAAGAATCTTTTTGTCTGTCTGATTACTACTAAGAACCTAAAATAAAATATATTTTTTCCTTTCTCCCTCTTAAAGTCTATTTTCTTCCCCCATACCATCCCCAGCCCCCTCCCCCCCCCACACCACAAATGATTTGTTAGATAATCTCAGAAGGGAAGATTTAAAAAGAAACAATTCACCTTCTACAGTATTATACTAATGCCTTTGCAAAAGTTCGACTGTTTCTATTAAGACTTAGAAGTTTATTAGGGTCACAATCAAAGGTTTTAATTGAGTAGAGTTTAATAACGGGATGATTTACAAAGGTATGGGCAGATATAGGGAACTGGGAAGGAGTGAAGCTCCTAGGAAATGGCAACTGTGGAGAGTCATTGCCTCCCGTCGCCTGAAGAAACAAGAGGGAAGGAATGGTCCTGGAGCCATAGAGGAGGGCTCACCCAGCAAGAGATACAGCCACAGAAAAACAGAACAGCTCCTGAAGCAGCAGAGGGGAGGAAAGGGTTTGTACATAATCTGGTCTTCACCTCCTACCCTCTGATGGTGTATCAGTGCTTCCTCTTGACCAAACCCTATTTCAAGCCAAGGGCCCAAAGTAGCCTGATGAAACAGTCCCTAGAAGTTAGCCTCTCTGGAAACAGGGCAAAGAAGGGTGAAGAATAGATTTAGAGGGGCAAAAGGAGAATAACCAGCATATGGATCCCCAGCTATTCCATGTCATAGTATTTCTGTTTAACTGAAAGCTTAGTATTTTTTGAAAGTAATGAAAAATTTAGACCCTTTTTAGTCATGCCACCATTTCTCGGCAGGCCTGAACTTTTGATGTTTATGTATTCTACTGGTGGAAATTCATGGCACAGCATTTGTACCCTGTATTTGCAATGATACAAGAATCCTCAGTTTTCCTGCGAACATCTGGAAGGATTGCTCTCTCAGCTTGTGGCACAGCTGCTACGATGGAGCTCTTCCATGCTGGTTGCCAGCTTCCATCTGTTTGCTGGGTCCATGTTTTTTTTCTCTCTTATTTTGTTGGAGAAAATCCTCTAGTAGATTTCTTGTAAAGTCTTCATGGAAAGCTTATTTTTCTGAGCCTTTTCATGTCCGAAAACAGCCTTATTCTAACTCTTGACTAATAGTTTGCTTGAGTATAAAATTTTAGGCTAAGAAACACTTTTGTCTCAGAACAGTTAAGGCATTGCATAATTTTCATCTCACATTTATCTAAGTCTCTTATCTCTCTCAATATTTGTCTCTTCATCAGACTTCTTGGGACATATCTTTAACCTTATCTTCTAACCATCTATATATTATTTTGGCCAACTGTTTTTTCCTTTGTTTCTTTCTCACATCCTTTTTTTATTTTAAGGCTGCCATATGTGTGTGTGTGTGTATGTGTGTGTGTATTTTTAATCTCAGGATATATATTAAGAGCTGTGGCTTTTTTAGAAGTTTTATTGTGTTTTCTGAATTAGATTTCTTCCAGTTTCCATTTTTCTGTTTATTTTGTTTTTTCTCTCATCTTATATAAGGTGCTTGGCAGTTTTTTTTTTTTTCTTTCAAGACTTAGGCATCAATTGCCGATTTGGATTGTGGTATGTACCTACCATGGAGTATTATTCAACCATAAAAAAGAATGAAGTCCTGATATATGCTGCCACATGATGAACCTCCAAAAAATTGTGCTAAGTGAGAGATTCCAGATGCAAATGATCACATGTTGTATGATTCCATGTGTATGAAACATCTGGAATAGATGGACCAATGGAGACAGAATGCAGATGGTTGGTTGCCAGGGGCTGGGGCAAGGGGAGAGTGGGGAGAAAGTGCTTAATGGGTAAAAGGTTTTTCTTTGGAGTGGTGGAAATGTTTTGGAACTAGATGGGGGTGATTGTTGCACAACATTGCGAATGTACTAAATGCCACTGAATTTGTTCACTTAAAACAGTTAATTTTATACTATGTGAATAGCACCTCAATTAATTATTTTTTTTAAAAAAAGCTGACGATGATTTCTGGATGTTTATGTATGTGTAGCATAACAAGCAGTGGCTTTCATTTCTGGATGCTTAGGCAGAAAGCTATCACTTTGAGAGTGCCAAAACATTGTTGGAACAGAAAAGGACTTCCTCTAAGGCTTTTTCCTAAGAAGAATGTTCTCATCTCCCACTTAAAGGTGGCAGTCTAATTTATTAAGTGCTGCTTGGATCTGGGGTCTGGATGTAACATTAAATTCTGTTTTCCACTTTGTGCATCGTTCTATTCTTGCTCTGAATCAGATTTTCCTGAACTCAAAGGCTCTTCCTCTGAATTCCTGCAGGGGCTAAACCCCTGGTCTCCATGGGAGAGGTAGACACCTGGTTCTCCTCATGGAGGTGAGGAAAAGGAATCCTCAGTTTCCTTCCCCTTGCCTTAGTCCTGTCGTGTGGTGCACGGAGTCACTCCGAGGGCCTTGGTGCAGCCTCTCTGCGTTGGGTGGTTCTTTCTTCACTGTCCTTCCTGTTGTAGACTGGGGCTTCCTCCTCTGGCACAGCTCTTCTCCTTATTTCATTCTTTTGACAATGTGCTCATGTCCCCTCTTCTATTTTTTTTTTGTCATTGGGGTTTATACTTTAAACACTTTTTTTCTTCATTATCATTTTAATGTCATTGCAGGAAGGAGAGGAAATAAATCTATTTGTTGTTTAATAGGATGGTTTAACTGGAGGCCTGTACACTTTTTTGAAAACTTGTCAGGGGAAATTTTACCTCAGAATGAAAAGAATGCTGCCCAATTGTCAGCTCTAAAGTAAGCCATGTTCTCAGACAAGTTACTAAATGCCCAAACTTTTCTTGTGCCTGATTTTTAACTGTTAAAATGGTGATGGAAGGTGGTAAGACGTGACAGGACATGGCGGGACCCACATTTATCAAATGCGAGTTATGTGCCGAGAGAACTACCCTTTACCTCCTCAGGCTTCAGGTGCAAATTACTGAAATTAAACTAATGTTTACCTGTCTTGTGTGATTGTTCTTGCAAAGTATCAGTTCTCACAGCTCTCTTTGAAGTAGGTGAAAATTAAATAAGGTAGTGTCTCTGGATCCCTAGAGCATCAGCCTGTGCCTCTATTACAGGTTTCTCACATGCCATGTCATTATTTGTTTATATCTTTGACCTCCCAGCAGGAAGGAATCCTGCTTTATTCATCATTATGCACAAAGTAGCTCAATGAATAATTGTACAATGTAGGGCATTCCT
>NW_006494614.1:15822114-15840236 GCF_000325575.1 Pteropus alecto | reverse complement strand
TAGGAATAATAATTTAAATGGAAGGAAATACATTGATAAATGGAAAGTGATCTTAGAATTCAATATCAACTATGACCAAAACTAAGAGCCTTGTGTTTCCAGATTGTTACTTAGCCATTGTATTTTTTGTTTTAAGAAATCTACTGGTACATGTATATTTTATTGCAAGAACCAGAGATCTACTCATATTAGTTTATACTAGGTGGAATTGATTCTAATGAATCTCATTGCAGGAAGAATTCTAGGACTACCATAATTAGAAAGTTATTGTACAATTATTTTTAATCTCCCCACTTCTTTCTTCATCTTTCCCTGGGGCTTCTTGGTACCTTTTCTCAGCTGCATGTCGGTTTCATTCTCTTCTCTCTGATGACCTTATCAATTCACTCATCACCATATGCTTGGCTACCTTAAAATGGCAGCCTATATCTGGCTTTCTAGCTTGGCTTTACGTAATTAATGAACTCAATATTTGTTCATTCTAATTCCAGGTTCCTGGGAGTGGGAATAATTGGGAATAAGTGGGAATAACTGCTTAAGTCAGGTGTCTCCTCCTGGTCCGCAGTTGGGGCAGGGTGTGCAGGTGCACTACATGTGGAAGGCTAGGAGAAGATAGCATCAGTACTAGAGTATGCTTGACAAGTTTCTCTCACTGAAGGAGTTATTGTTTTTGTCATTGTCATCATTTCTTCATAAATAAGGTATTTTATCCAGAACTTAGTAGATGAAGATTAGATGAAGTGTGAATGAACATATCCTCCTTTAGAAGACTTTGTGTAGCAGAGGGTCACCTGGGGATGTGGGTTTTGGGTGTGGGGGAGTCCTTTCAGGAAGTTCTGTCTGATGTTGCTCTTACTGTGATCAAATAGGAGCACTAACCCCCACAAGAAATAGTACTTTTTCTCTGCTTCAGCCAAATTTCTCAAGTGGTCAGACACTGGCAGCTAATAAAGAACTGGCAAATAGAGTTTGGGAAAATGGAGCTTCTGTTGAACCAAGGTTTGGGAGCCCCACAAGGACAGAAGGATTGCTAAGTTTCAATTTCTGTGATTCTCTGCCATCTTTGCTCACAGAGATCACAGGTTGTAGATTTGCAAAGGGACCAAAGGAGAACACAGATTCTGAGAGAAAACTGGCATGGCAAAGAGAGAGCTGGTTCAAGGAGTAAAGGTCACAATTCATTTAGAAACAGTGGTCCTGAGAGTTGCACAATTAAAACGATTGTTTGTTGTATCATTATTTACATATACCAAGTGTGTGCTAGGCTGTCTCCGAGAAATGATGAATTAATTGTAAGCCTAGGCATGGACTGGAACTGGAAGCCTGACTTTCTATTTTTTATGATGGTCAGCTCAATCTTGCTTTCATGCTCTTTGGTAATTTCCTCTCTTACCTTCAATCCCTTAGATCAGGAGAATCTGATTTCATTTTGACTCAGAGTGAAGTCTTGAACCCCTAGTCCCCGACCAACCTAGAGTTGGTTTTATAGAAGGTACACCGAAGCTTACCATTGGAAGAAGCCTTAGAGCTCAGGGTAAATAATGGGCATGATGATGCCTAATGGCTTCTCAGTGTAACCAGAGATGGACATTATTGGTTTTCTAGTCCTCCAGCCAGCAAGCTACCCAGAATGTCCCTCCCAGTGCTAGAACAGTGCTGGGTCACTATTGTAGGTTCTTTGGTGACCCAGGGCTAGGGCAACCAAGGACTGTCATAGGACCTGCCAAGCCTTGTGTAGAAACATCGTCTCTTGGACTGCTCCCTAGAAGAGAAAGTTTTTGGTAGAGTCTGGAACCTAAAATGGGTATTTATACTGTGGGAGAGAGCAGAAAAGCCTTCATAGGTAGGGACACATGCATGGTTTGATACGAAAAAAGGAGATCGAGCTGGCCTCACAGTTTTAAAGAACATTTTTCTCAAAAAAGTGGTCCTAAAACTTTAAAAAATTGGAAACTACTTGAATTTTAAACTTAATAAATGTTCTGTCAACTCCCTGACTTGAAAGTTGCATTAGCCAAAGACGTGCCTTTAGATGTAAGTTTAAATAAAGCACCTCTAAAGATGAAAATTCTATGTAATTTTACATAATTAAATGTAGCTATTTTGTCATACTACAATTTTCCGCTTTGCTCTTTATGTCTACAATTTTGATGTTCGTCATGGATTTGGATAGTTTATTTCCGTGCAAGTTTACCCACATTTGTAGGGTACAGATAGTAATTATTCTCTACCCAAAACCAGACAAGATGCCCCAAGTTCTAAGTTTGATGACGCTCGGAAAAATTTTAGCAAAGAAAATAGTGAATTCTCTTCAAATCTGGGCACAAACAATGAAGGCAAAAGTAGTTTCAAAAGGCCACTTTTATTTCTCCTTCTATTTTACCTTTTTTCACTTCTCCTTTTCTTTGTCGAGGATTTGATTGAGCATCTTGACATTAGCATTTCTAATAAAGGCTGAGACTACCATACAATTCCAAGGTCTAATATGTTTTTGATTACAAGAAACTAACTTTTTTCAAGAGCCTGTCTTTAGGATACATTTATTATATTGTCTCTTCAAATAAAAAATGGTGTAGAATGTCAGTGTCTGTAGTCTTGTAGGCAGTTTTTTCTCATCACCTTTCCATTACACATGGAAATTAATATTTCGAATTTTCTATGCTTTGTGTGTAGAAAGTTATTCATGTACTAAACTCCTTGAAGTTAGAAAAGCTGACCTCATTTTGGAGCATCGTTGAACAAACTGTATTATTATAAGCATCACACAGGGCTGTGGGCCAAGGAGATTACGAAAGAAATGTAGGGATCAAGTTCATGCTTCCTAGAACATACAATCCAGTTAAGCAGGAGTATAGTAAAGAAGTCATTTAAAGTTTTCTTTTAAAATAGATAAACTTGACTCTCTGAAAGTCTGAGAAGGTCTACATAAAATTAGTGATAAATTAAGAGTACAGAGAGTATATTAAAATATATAACAGTCGTGTGGTGGCATTTAGGTGACTAACATTTAGGCAACCCTAAGCTTACTTATAGTCTTACAGCTTCACAGTGAGCACTGGGTTGCTGCTCAGGACAACAGAATCCCTGTCATTTATGCTATTGACTCACAGACATTTGAGGCATTGAGATGAAAGTTACAAATAATTCCCAAATACTTCCAACAAGCCTACAACACCCTTTCTTCCTTAAAAAGTTTGGAATGACTAACAGTCCTGCAGTGACGTTCTGCAGCTTTTTTCTTAAATCGTGTGTGTGTGAGTCATGTAGATTTAGAGAGTGTTTATCACTGAAATATTTGTATTTTTACTGTGAATTCAAACATGCAATTGCCCCAAATCTGAAATGAAAAGGACCAACTAAGGAAAGAAAAAATAGCATCCTCAAGACACACCCCAAATGACCAAGGCTCTGAAATGGACTACTGGCAGCTATGATGCTTACAGTGATGCACAGATAATTGGATTAGGCATTGCTGTTGAGTCTGAAGAGAGATTTGATGGATAGTGGGAGGAAGGAGATCCAGGTCTATTTCTGTCTCCATGTGAGATGGGGAGGTCCTGGGCCACGATTAATGGTGAGAGGATAGCTCTGCTCTCTGATTGTTCAAAGTCATTTTCAGACAGATATAATTCTACGAGTAAAATGTATTTATCAGTTTATTTCAGAGGTTAGTAGAGTCTCTTTTCCCTCACTTTTTCTTTAAACTTCTTTGTTACAGCCACTTACACCTAAGTGAGCAAACCTAATCCTTTGTCAGGAGCCTCAAACTCTGGGACTCCCGGCTGAGATTAAACCCAAAACTTGTTCACACTATAAAAAAAGACTCATGATAACAGGAACAAGTGTTGGCAATTCATAGAAAGATAGTTTTGCTCCTACTTTGGCTTCCCCTGTACAATCATTGAACCTGTTGAAAGCAAAGTTGGGGCCAGGAATTCATTCCTAGCAGGAGGCTAAAATATGACACTTTTGGAAATATTTGAAGAGCAAACAATCTCACTACAACTTGTATTAGTCTTTTAGGTATAATTACTCAAAATAGCTTTATGATATATGCAATTTATGTTTTTATAAGTACAGGGTGTGTTTCAATTTCCTGCAAACATTTTCAGTCTCTAGACCAATGCCATAACCTTGAACCTGGAATAATCAAAGCAGGAATTTCTCTGCTTGGCATTGAGCTCTACTCATTAGCTGTTAATGAGGCAGAAGTTGTAGAGCCAAGTCCCATGTGGGCCAGTTGGCTTCATATTGAGAGAAGCATCTTTCAAAGGCACAGACTGAATTCCTGTCTGTAGGCGACATCAGGCAGATGCCTATCATGGGACACAATTCAAACTTGAGGAAAGAGTATGGATGTATAGTGTACTATAGCCCATATGTATAACTGAGGAAAAAAGCACCAACTGTGACCTACTCTCCATAACAACTACAGCATCTGTTCATAGACATAGCACTATTTTCCTTTAGTCGGGAGAGAAGTTTTTTTAAAAAAAGGAAAAAATAAAGTTACTTATTTATGAAAATTCAATTTGACTTATCCAATCCAGTGTCTTGTTGACCTAAAAGTGATATTTTGTTCTACATAGAACTTTTTACACAGTATTTGCAGTGTTGTTCTTGGTTTTCACATATCTTAGTATAAACATCTCTCATTTTCCCATTTCATAATATAGTGCCAAATCTATAAAGAGTAGAAAGGAGGGTACAGAAGTAAACTTATGTATTTATCCATCCATCAGATATCCATCCACCCACTCCTCATTCATCTACCCATATAAATTTCCAGTATACTTTCTGAGATATAATTTATCCTTGCTGCAGTGGTGTTCTCTTTGCCGACTCCTTAATCCTTTGAAATCTGGCTTTCAATCCAGCTAACCTCCCCATATTTCTCTTTCAAAGTTTACCAGGTTAACCTCCATGTTCAATGTCTATTTTCAATCCCAGCCTGGGGACAAGCGAGAAGAAAGGCAGATTTTAGAAGTGAGCTATCTCCCTGGAGCCTTGGCCCACCCCAGCAAGAGAGCTGTTCCACAGCTGTATTTGAGCGAATAACCAAAAATTCTCTCTCCCAAACACTTCTTCTTTGACTTCCATGGCTCCGATTATCCTGGTTGCCCTTCAACCTAATGATCCTCTCAGGTCCTGCTCAGCGTAAAATGAAAACATGGATTCCTGTGTTAAAAAAGTGGGAAAAGATACCATTAATGATATTCAAATACAAAGACTTTTCCTTTCTCTTGTAGTTTCTCTCTTCACTTGTGATGCTGTTTTTCTATTTGCTATTTAATGGTATTCTAAATAAAGAAAAATTAATATTTTCAATTGTTAGTATAAATTTTACCCTTTATATCGTGTAGCACTAATTTAAATGCAAATTCAACAGCATTTAATTTATTTGTAGAATTACTGAAATTACACAATCAGTATTTTGTGGCTTATATACAAATATATATTTCATTCTTACCAGAATAGTGGAATCACTTCAGAAAACTTTTTAAATTTCACTTCTCGATATGCACACATCCTACCAACACCGTCAGCCATTAATGAGTAAGGAAGGACTGAAAAGAAAATGTGAGTTGTCTTATCTTTCTTTTTGTTCGATGTTACCATTTTCAGTATTAGTGGTTGGCTAATACAGGGAAGTAACATAAGAAAGAAAGGATATAAGAGGGGTTTTTGGTCATTCTGAGTTTCTTAGAAGGCCATTGATTTCTTTCAAACCAGCAAATTCTGGTATGAATAGAAATTGTGGCCTTCCAGGACTTTCAGTCTTCCCCAACCTCTCTGACTGAATCGAAGATAGAAAATGCTTACCTTGTACTCACTTTGAGTCTTGCTGAACCCCCACACATCATGGGCACTGGAATTCTGTGCTCAAGAGACATCATGAATGCTTTCTGTGAATAGGGAGGGAGGCAAGGACATGCATATTGTGCATATTTCCTCTACTAACATGCATGCTCCATTGTTCCATCGAACTTTAGTTACAGAACACAAGTTCTGAGATAAAATTTTTAAGAATTTCAAGACTGCGGTGATAGAACATTTTTCTAGGCTTGGAGCGTGGAATCTTGTGAGACTGCATAAGTCACACACCCATGAAGCTGGCCTTGGATTCTCTCTGGTTTCTCTGTTTTACTCACTGTACTTAATAAGTGTCATGTGTAGTTTCGTCATCATCTTCTCTTTGTAGATTACATTCACCTTACAGATAAGTTAACACCAGTTTCTAGCTCCCAGCTTTTGCCAGCCAAATACATTTCAGCACATGTCTACAATGAAAACCATCATTTTCAGCTGTTCTACAATGAAAACCATCATTTTCAGCTGTTCTTCCCTAGTTCAGTTACTGGAACCAAAATTCTCAGTCACAGGGTCTGCAGTCTGCACAATGGTGATAACATGGTAGCTGTTCAATATATATTGGTTTATTGCTCATATCTAAAATCTGCCTCTAGTTAAAAAATTTGTAAGATTCAATCTGTCATTCAGAAATTGGTTCTGGTTGTAGATGACCCATAACTTTATTTCTTTTCTACTTTTAAAATCATTCTTATATGTTTGAGATGTTCTGAAGCAAGGAATTAATATAAAGTCTAACCATCCAGTTTTACTTCTCACTAACCAAAAACTTTTTAGCAGGAAAGACATTGATATTATTAATTAAAATGGATATTGGGATTTGGAATAGATGTCACTTACATATGCTCATACCTTTGCTATTCAATCACTCCTAGGTAAGCAGTTTTTTTTCTTCTTTTTCCAGATATTTATATACATATACTTTTAAAAATCTCTGCCAGCGGGCCTCAGACTTAGTCCCTTTCAAAGCCACATTGGCTACTGTCTTGTCGTTTACATTCTTCTTTGTTGAAAGAATTGTAATTGGATGAAGTTTAATTATGGTGTCTTGATATTTCCAGTGCTTCCCACTTCTGGTTAGGCCATAAATACAATCACAGTATTTTGTGTTGTTTTTCTGGCACTTTTAGTCCAGACTAGAACCCAGGAAAGGTTCAAGAGTACTAAAAACACCAACACCAAAAACAAAGAGAAACAACTAATAAAGAAAGATGGGGGTTTGGATTATTTCAAACCTCATTATGGTATTTGGTTTATATTTAAGTGAGGTTCAAGTCAGTTCCTGTTTTTATGGGATTCATCCAGCCAGTTTTTAGGCATCTTTGCTTTAGGTTTGGCATGTGGAAAGACTAAACTGCCTTTTTGTTTGACTGGGGCTCATCCAGTTATTAACTGCCTACAACACCGAGGTAGAATTTGTACTTATTTCACATGGCCCAGGAACTGGAAATAATGTGCTACTTGTATGAGAAATCCAAGGAAATGCCAAAATAACACGCGGCTTCCAAAAGTGGCCCAGAGAGCTGTTAGGCACAAGAAATAGGAAGCCAACTTAGAATCCAGTGTCAGCCTCTCCATAAAAATCTGCATTCTGCCAGAAAGTAAAATGCTAGTTATTTATGAAATTTGAAAGTTTTTACATAAGACTTGCTTTTAGGCTGTTCTAGGTTATATTTTATTTATGGTACATATAGTAATCCTCTAATTTGGAGGTACCCAAAACGATTTTAAACTATTCTTTTAAACAGTCTTAACAGTTCTGTGACATTTCATTCAGCAACATCAGAGCCAATAAAGCAAGATATCAATCAAAAAACATTAATTGAATTTTCGACATATCTCGCACTGTTACAAAACATCGGTAAAATGAATAACTCCTGCCTTCAGAAAAATGAATATTTTGAGGTTACAATAACATAGGCATTTAATTAATTAGAGCACAATACCATATAGTATATAATTCTCCTAAAGAAAAAAGTCAGAAGAAGAAGAAATCATGTTCCTTTGGGGAAGAGAAAGTGAGGTTTAAATGTCTCTCTGGAAATTGGTGAGGACCAAAGAGAGCATCCTCAGAGGATTTGTGAAAAACATACCTAAGGGGTTTTAGACATTGATAGATGCTCATGATATTTTGCATTTCTTTAGCTGTAAAAGGACATGACATTTCCAAAGACTGAGCAGTGTGGCCCAGGAAAGAATTGAGATGTGGCCTGGATTATGGAGGAATTTAAAAACTTGAAAGAGTAACTTGTCTTGATAGAGTAAGAAATTATTTCTTAATGAGAGTGGGGTGGCAGAGGGAAATAAGAAAGGTCTATTCAGATTATTTGTCTATTATTAATTAGGTTGTCATTTTAATATTGAGTTGGAGGAGTTCTTTATATATTCTAGAAAGACCTTTGTTAGATACTATGATTTGCAGATTTCTCCCATTTTGTGGATTATCTTTTCACTTTTTTTATTGTGTACTATGTAACACAAAAGTTTTTAATTTGGAAGTCCAATTTATCCTTTCTTTTGTTGCTCATGCTTTTGGTGTAATATCTAATAATCACTTGATACATCAAAGGTCATGAAGATTCAATCCTATGTTTTCTTCTAAGAGTTTTGCAGTTTTAGTTTTTACATTTAAGTCTTTGATCCATTTTGAATTAATTTTTGTATATGATATCAATTAAGAGTCCAACTTCATTCTTCTACATGTGGTTATTCATTTGTTGAGAAGATTATTCTTTTGACATTGGTTAGTCTTAACACCCTTGTCAAAAAGCAGTTAACCGTAGATCATGGGTTTGTTTCTGGCCTCTCAATTCTATTCCAATGGTCTCTGTGTATATCTTTATACTCGTACCATACTGTTTTGAGTACTTATGCTTTGTAATAAGTTTCGAAATGGTATAGTTTGATTCTTCCTACTTTGTTCTTTTTTTTTTTCAGGATTGTTTTGGCTATTTCAAGTAACTTGCAATACATGTGAATTTTAGAATCAGGTCGTCCATTTCTACAAAGAAGTCAGCTGAGATTCTGATAGGGACTGTAGATCAGTGCAGGGAAAATTGCCATCTTAACATGAAGTCTTTAGGTCCATGAACATGGCATATTTTTCTATTTTTTTAGATCTTTAATTTTTTGACAGTGTTTTATAGTTTTCAGAGTATAAATTTTACACTTCTTTAGATAAATTTATTTGTAAGCATTTTATTCTTTTTGACGATGCTACTGTGAATGGAATAGTTTCTTTTTTCTTTTTTCTTTTTTCTTTCAGTTTTGGATTGTTCATTGTACAAAAATCAAGTGATTTTTGTGTATTGATCTTACATCCTGTAACCTAATGTCAGAATGTGGATCATGCCAGGTGTTCAATATATTAGGTTATAGGATTTTGGCTTTCATCCTCGATTTGTATAGTCACCAACAGAGGAAAGTTTTATGCCTGATGTTTTTTTTTCTCACCACTGGTTAATTAACAGTTACACAGTGTTTGTTGTTCATTTTCCTCCAAGTTAATCACATTTAAATATTAAATCTAAGATTTAAATATGAAATACTTGATAAGGTCAGCAGGTTTTCTAACAAAAACATTTTTCCTTATTTTCATTGAATAGGTCTTGTGTTTTATTCATTCAGTGGCATATTATCAACTTTTATCTCTAAGAACATTTCACTTAATTATGCTTCTGTAGTTATTTTTGATAACTAAAATATTTAAATACATTTCGAATCACTTCTGTGTTAAGGACCTTTCCAACCACCAGCAATAAGGTTTATTCTTTACTTCACAGAGGTGCAAAACAGTGAGCCCTGTAATTCCCATAACGTCTATTTTATTAACAACACTAAAACCAATGGCAATGTTCGTAGAAAAGGTGTTTCATATTTTGCATATTTAGTGTAATGCTCTGAGGCTTGGAGAAATTCCCAACACCTGATTAAATAAGATAAACGTGTCATATGAAGGTTTTGCATTTATTTAATACAATATAACTTGTGGTAAATTGGAACCCATGCACTAAAGAGCCTATTTAATGGCCAATAGATTTATTTTGATGGTAAGGATGACATATTCCAGGAAGAGGAAGCAAACGTTTAAAATGTTTACCATCATCCTTGATGCATTTTTGATAATCATGGACTCTAGACTAAAAATTACCTCTTTTTTGTTTCTTTCAACTGTCAAATCTGTTTAATAAGATTTGGAAGACAATATTAGTTTATGATACTCAGAGTTCTGAAAATATCAAGCCATAAATTATGGCTTATCAATTTTGATTCTGATAAATGTAAGAAAAGATGTTATAAGATAGTTACTAAAATAGTATTGAGATAACAATTGACATTTGAAATTCCTTCTCATCTAGAGAGTTTATGATTGTAATTGTGTAGAGCCAGGGGTTATCATCATTAGATTTGAAATATATTTTCTTTGTATTACTAACATCTATGTATGCATTTCACTGAAAATCTGTGTGTAAAATACTTTGAAGTGACACCAGGGAGATGTCCATGACTTGAGTTTGCATAGAATTGCTATAGATGCTCCAGTTCAACTTGTTCCCCTCATCTGTACCTCCGATTTCTACCCAAATGTCCACCCCACTTCCAAGGGATTCTTTCCTCCCTAATTCTTTGTTCTTTCCACCACTGCTCTGGAAGTCTTCCCTGTCTTGAAAATGATAAAAAATAACAAAAACAGAACAGAACCAAAAAACAAAATAACAACAACAACAACAACAAAAAAAACCACTTCAATTTGAAATGGCTCTTTAAAAGAATGCAAAGAACCATTGTGCCAATCAGTGAATTATAATTGAAAGATTCTTACTAATAAAGTGAAATAACTATTATATTTTGTCATAAATTTGTATTGCTTATCTTCCTGTAGCTGTTAACAAATTCTTACCTTCAATATTATTCATTTCAGTCATTTATTAGTTTTGTATTTATGGTTACTCTTTTAGCCAGCTTTTTTGCTAAGTCATACTGTAAATATAAGCATTGGAATCATAGTGGCCTATAATAACTAACTATTATTTCTATCTCATGTACATGTAGACCCAGGGACAGCTTTGACTCTGTTCCATATCTTCACTTTGAGATCAGGCTGAAGGAACAGCTCTTATTTTGGTCTTGTGGCAGGGGGAAAAGAATAGTACAAGAGCATGTTGGTTCCTATAACTTCTGTTGCAAAGACACATACATCACTCTCACTCATGTTTTATTGGCCAAAGCTTATCACATGGCTAGGCCTGAGCCAACGGGATGGAGAAATATAGTCCTGCCTAACAGAGGCAGACTGTGAGTCAAATGCAAGGGGTAGAAATGTTTGATCTTCTCAAAGAGAAAGACTAAACAAAATTTGTGGAAAGTTAACATAATCTACCATACTGATTACAAAAAAGTTATACAGATTACTGGTAGAGGGGGATTTTAGAAGCATAGTGATTTAACTTGAACTCCTTTCCTTTCATTATCCATTCTAGCTATTTGCCTCTCCACAGCCAATTAACTGCTAGGACCTATTAACTACAGGGTATATGTCCCTGAACTCTGGGGCCTAGAATGAGAAAATGGTGCAGTTTGCCCTCCTGGGGAGACAGGATAACTGTGACAGAGCCCCAGGGATAAAGACCAAAGGCAAGAGATCCCTAAGAGATATTACTGCCTACCCAACACCTAGTCCCACCCTTTATCCCCTTCCTATCCCCCCTCCTCCACACAGGCATGTGCTTCTGGGAACTGTGACCCCATCCCCCATCTTCACTGGTCTGAACCAATTGTGAAAATTCCATCCCCTTTTGTCAGCACTTACTTTATGATGCTTATTTTATAAGACCCATTTCTTATAATGAAATGTAAAGGGCAGAATTCTAGTGTTTTTTTAGAGAACAATTCCTCACTCCTACACAGCAAGAAAAGGAATTATCTTTAGTAGGAGCGAGGAAGCTTACATTTGGAAAGGCTGAGCCATTTTTTGACCGTGAAGAGCTATAGCCTTAGGGCCAACTCAACGTACTGGAACAAAAGAGTAAGGAGATGAAAAGAATTTGGGTCTTTATATTGTATTTAAGATACTGATTCTAACCAACTTAGGCTCTACCCCATCTTTGACTTCTGGCTATGTAAGAAAAAATTTCCTGTTGTTTAAACTAGTGGTATGTAGGGTTTATTCCTTAAAAAAAAAAAAAAAAAGCCTGAGAATACCCTTTAAAATATTCTAAATAGATATTGACTAAACTGCTTTATGATCTCACCAGAGCAGTATATGAGAGTGCCCATTTCATAACACTATTTTATAATCGACACTAACCTGAAAGGCTAAAAATAGAATCTTTTTACTTAGGCATATCTTTAATTTAAAATGTGGTCAACTAATTTTCATAAGTTTCTGTTCATTTTTTCCTTTAGTAAATTTGTTTTTCTTTTCCTTCACCAAGTCTTCTAAAAGAATGTTAGATATTTCTGTCACTGATTTATAAGTCCCTGTCATATAATAAGAGTATTAGCACTATGTTCCCTAATTTTTATAAATATTTTCCTAGTTTGCTTTTCAATTGCAAACAGTTTGGTTTTAGGTGCATAGGAAACTTAATAATTTTTATATAACCAATTATATAAGTTATATAATACTTTATTCTTCAAATGACTATGTCATTCAAATGCCCTTATACATCATAAAATTAATTTACCAATAACTTTAGAGTATTTCATAGTTTCAAATCTTACATTTTAATATTCAACTCACTTAAAATTTGTATTTATGATGTGAGGTGAGGATTTTTTTTTCAAAATATTCATTTCTTGTTTCTTTTTTAAAAATTCTAATGATTTTTGGATAGATAGTACACTTATACGGTTCAAAATTTAAAAGGTATAAAATGATATGGGCTTAGAGACTAGTTGTTATTTTTTCTTTATACGCATTCTATCTTGAGGACTGTTTTTCTGTATTTAGTTGAAGGTAATTTTTGAACAATTATTTGGAAAATCATATTTATCTGCCAATACTTTTATATCACAGTTTTCTCATTCACGAGCTCATGATTTTATTCTCTGAACCAGTTGAAAGATATTTACAAATATTTTTTCCAAGAAATTAACATAGGTAGTATAGTGAGCTAAATGATGATCCTAAAGATATGTCCATAACCTAATACCTAGAACCTGTGGTCCCCCTCCTCCCCCTGCCAAAAAAAGAATATTGCCTTATATGGCAAAAGATGATTAAGTTGAGGATTTTGAGAAGAGCTTATCCTGGATTTTCCAGGTGAATCCAATGCAATCACATGTATCCTTATAAGAGGAGCAGAGGGACTTTTGATACATACATGAAGAAGATGATGTAAAGAAGGAGGCAGATCGGAGTGATGGACCTATCAACCAAGGAACACCAAGGACTCTGCTGCGGCCATCAGAAGCTATGAAAGACAAGGAATGGATTCTTTTCTTTGAGCCTCCAAAGGGAGCACAGCCCAGCTGATACCTTGCTTTTGGACTTTAGGCCTCCAGAACTATGAGCAATATATTTCTGTTGTTTTACGCCACCAAGCTTGTGGAAATTGGCTACAGAAGTTCTAGGAAATTAATAATGTGGTATTTTACGAACACATATAATAAATAATGTCTTTCTCTGTCTTAACATATAAACTACAAATTGGCAAGATGTAAAATTTGGGGGTTATAACCTTATTCCTTTTATATTCTCTGGATATTGCTTTGTTATTCTTGACCATTGTTCATTTTAAGGGAACATGCACTTTCTTCCTGTTTATGGGATCTGTTTTTCTTCATCCTTTTGTTAAAACTTTTTCAAGGATACATCTCTTTTTATTGGTAACTTTCTAGATTGGGTTGGACCTTTTTAATATACATATAGAGTCTGTTTTCCTCAGCTCAGAATATGTCTTCTATTAAGGCTCTGTATTAGTCTGTTCAGGCAGTCATAACAAAATTCCATACACTGACTGGCTTCTGAACAACAGAAATTTAATTCTTATGGATCTGGAGGCTCGAAGTCCAAGATCAAGGCACCAACATATTGGTATCTGGTGAGGAGGGCCGGATTTTTGGTTCATAAACAGCCATCTTTTTGCCATAATTTTAACGTAGTGGAAGGGGCAAGAGTACTCCCCGGACCTCTTTCATAAATGCACTAATCCCATTCATGAGAGCTCCACCCTCAGGACCTAATCACTTCACACAGCACTTCCCTCCCCATAACCATCACATTACAAGTTAGATTTCAACACGGAAATGTTGAGAGGACATAAA
Source organism: Pteropus alecto (assembly GCF_000325575.1). Lineage (NCBI taxonomy): Eukaryota > Metazoa > Chordata > Mammalia > Chiroptera > Pteropodidae > Pteropus > Pteropus alecto. The sequence goes on along the minus strand of NW_006494614.1, from coordinate 15,826,097 downwards.
CATTTAGTCCATTGCAGGCTCGAATTATTATTTTTATTTATTTGAGCTTTTCTTTAATACTTTTATCTTACATTAGCTCTCTTCTATGATGTCAGTCTTTATGATCCTTTCTTTTGTCATTTTCATCCCATTGTCCCTTTCCTCTGTCTTCTTGTATGTCTTTTTAATTTGTCCTCGGTAATATTGTTTTCATATTTTGTAAGTTTTTGTGTTCCTTACAGTTTCCACTGTTGATTTTTATTCTGCTATTATATTATTAGCTCCTTAAGTCCATTCTAATGTGGCATTGTCCTTTTTAACTTTTTTCCATGTGATTTTTCTGTTTCTTGCTTATAAAGGTTTTATCTTGTTCTTTTTATTAAGTTTCTTGGGGTGACATTGGTTAATAGAATTATACAGGTTTCAAGTGTACAATTCAATAATATGTCATATGTATATTACATTGTGTGTTCAACACCCAAAGTTAAGTTTCCTTCTGTTATCTTCTTGTTCTTAATTGAGGATACTGAACATTTTCCTGAAAAGTTCTTTTGGATCCTGTAGATCATTTTCAGAGATGTACTGTTCTTCTGTATCACCCAAATAAATATTTTCTCATATAATTATATCTTTTATCTTAGTAAATTACATTTAATATTCTAGTTAAAATGACAGCCTATAACAAGCCTATAAGAATAGCAGTCCGTTGTCTCACTTTAGCTTGTCCTTGACCATTCTGATTCCTAGTGTCTAAAGGCAAACCTTTTGCACTCTTTTTATTTGGCTTCTTCTCATAATTACCTTCTTAATATAAACATGTTTATATTGCTATCTCTTGATTTTATAAGTTTTATACTATGAACTATGAGGATTATATATCTAATAAATCCCTCCCCCAATATTCCAAAAGAGTATTTTTATAATTTTTCTATCAATTAGTATTAAATGTTTACATTACTATGACTAGGTATATATCCCTCATGAGCCATGTAATGTAGCATCAATACAGCTCTTTTGCTTTCTCTATAGTCATTAATTGCTTATTTATTATTTGATTAATTTTGCTATATTTATCATTAATTCATACTTAAACTCTCCCGTAGAAGATTACTCTCCTCTCAATTTACCAGTCTTATTTTTCTCTTGGAAATGTCCTTTCTGGAGTCCTCCAACCTCCTACTCTGATGGGGATTGTTTCCTCTCTGGATCTGCTGCACAGCTATCAGCCTGTGATTTTGCTTCACCATTATGTTGGAATTCCCCTGCACCATTGTCCCAGGAATTCACTTCTTTCCTATGTTGAATTCCTTCTTTCCTGGACTCTGGTGTTCCTCTTTCTTGTTTCCGTAAGTTTATTTTCCAGGAGCTTCCCGAGAAGGATGTAAGTAAAGCAAAATTTTGAGAGTTTGCATCTCTAAAAACTTTTTTTATTTCTACCCTCACACATTTTTGCCCCTTTGTCAGAATATGGAATTGCAGCTTATAAGTATTTTTCTTTATAATTTGACATCCTCTACTTTGTTTGTTTATAAGGTCTGTTGTTGCTTTTGGGAAATCCTCCGCGTTCACTTCATTTGTTTGCAAACTGATTTTGTTCTGCCAACTTGGGAAGGTTTTTGGATCTTTATCTCTGAGGCTCTTGAATGTTGCTACCAAGTAGCTTAGAAAGTGATTTTTCATTTATCAAGTTGCATGAAGTAGACCTTCAATTTGGAAGATCATGACATCTGGTTCTAGAAATTTCTATTTTATTTTAACTTGATACTTTCCTCCCTTAAATTTTCTCTAATATTTTTTTCTTGTCCTTCTATTACTTAAATATTTACCATCCTAGTTTGTAGCTCTGATTTTCTTCTGTTTTTGTTTGTTTGTTTGTTTGTTTTTTACTATTTCCCAGTCTTTGCCTTTTTGTTCTACTTTCTGGCAGAGTTTTCTCAACTTTCCCTTTTGACATTTTAATTGAATTTTTATCTTATCAAATGCTTAATATCCAAACACTTCTTTGTGTTCCTTGACTATGTCTTTTTAAAACAGAGTTCTGTTTTTGTGTTTTGGATGCGATATTTTTCTCACCTTTTTGAATGACATTAATTATTGTTTCTTTTGCTTCTTTCTTTTTCTTTTCCTTTTTTTTTTTTAATTTACTTCTGCTCCCTGTGTTGTCTCTGCATTCCCTGAGTTGCTTTTTTTTCTGTTTGGGTGTTTTCATCTCTGTTTGGGATTCTCCTCAACCTTTGATGTTTGTAGGCCATTTAAAACTCCTGTAGGCTCTGTGTATGGTATAGGAAAAACTTATCAAGTAACAGCTTCACTAAAGTTTGATTGGACAGAGGTCTAGCCATTTTTAATGGGAGGTTCCCCAACTGTCTGTATCTGCAGGTCTTGCCTTGTGGGCAGATGTGTTTCCCCAGTGAGGAGTACTCTAATTCCTGCCAAATGGGCATAAGTGTGGTTGCCCATGTTCCAGAGTCACATGGGAAGAAGGGAATCTGTGAGTCTCAGTTGCATATGTTAGACCTTCTGACTTGATCTTCTAATTGTTATACTATAGAACACCCAGAATTCCCAATTCCAGAATCTCTTTGGTTCAGCTTTTTCAAAACGTTTCCCTTGGCCAGATAGGGGTGAGTATTTGCCAGGCTTCACATACTTTGGGAGGAGATCTAGGGGTCTGTATGCTTCCTTTGTATACTTTTAAACAATATTCTCTTAATTCTAACCCATGAAAGGTACCTGAAGGCATTTCTGGTATCTGTTGTGCCAATTGGCTTATATACCAGCACCCTTTCAGGGTCAAGATAATTCTATCTGCTTTTCAGTTTTTACATTTATTCATATCTTTGTCTACTCTTATCTTCTCTTGTTCCCTTTGTCCTTTTGAGTTCCATTTGTGTGTATGTGTGCATGTGTGTGTGTGTGTTTCAAGTTCCTATAAATCATTTGACTAGGATGTCAAGAAAAATCAGAGGTAAATATGTTTTCGATATACCTTGATGTCCCAAACATGTCTTTGTCCTTTTTCTTCTGCGGTACTTTTTCATGGGCTATTTGCTGTTTCTTCTTATTCTTCCCCATTCCATACTGTGTGACTTGGTGAAACCAGTTGAGTTACATAGTCATCTCACTCTCCTCTCCTCACTGTCCAAATTTATAACTTTAGAGCAGGTTAATCTCCACAAATTCCCGAATTAGTCATTAGTTTCTATATTGCTTGCTTTTATAAAATCTACCTCTGCTCTCTTCTAGGATGGTTTTCTTCCTTTTCCTTTTCCTTTTCCCCTTCTTTCCTTCCTTCCTTCCTTCCTTCCTTCCTTCCTTCCTTCCTTCCTTCTTTCCCCACTAGTTTTTTTTTTTCATTTGAACTAATAACAGTATCTGAAAAATTATAGGAATGCACTGTACCTCAAATACTTGATCTATAGAGACAATCTATGGGGACTACTCACATCCAAAGATGCACTGCACCCAGAAATCCTTTTACTTTGTGCCTGATTATTTTTCAGGATTTTGCAGTATCTGGAGTTAGGCAAAGGATATCGTGCTCTAGACAGCACCTCTCAATGTGTTCTGGATATTTTCAGTGTCCTGGATGTTATAGGTCCCAGGACTCAGTACATGGATGGATGGTGCAGAGGCATGAAACCCATTCTTAGGAATTTTGTTCCATGAAGCAAAGTTAGAATGTGTCAGAAACTTCAGCTCTACCATCTGCCTCTTAGCTAGTGCTAATTGCTCCCAGATTTTGAATGTTTCTCAGTCTTTGTTTTCAATGTTATTGAGTATTTTCATCTATCTTTGTTTTCAGCAGCTATTTAGTGACAAGTTGAGAGAGTATGATTAGGGATTGCCACCCAGATTCCCTTTGAGCCAGAATTCGTATCCTATTTGAAATTATACTTGTGGTTGACTTTAAAAGCATCCCTGTAACCTATAGTTCTCTAACATTCTTTCTAAAGTCAAAACTAAATGGTTCATTTTAAAGGATATTACATATTTTTACTCTT
>NW_006494614.1:15813959-15822090 GCF_000325575.1 Pteropus alecto | reverse complement strand
TAATGATTTCCTAGTTTCTGGTAATAAATGCCAAATTAGCGTTATTACATTTTTTATACTATATAATTTTTTTTAATAATTATTATGAGTACTTGCATTCAATTTTATAACCACATTTTATAAAAATTTAGGCCATGTTTCATGTGTTTTAAAAATTTTAATACTATTTTTTAACCATAAGACCCCCATTCTTAAGACATTTAATTTGATTTACTCCTATTTACTTAGCATATATGATTCAGTGAAAATTTTTGTTTTTGTTCTCCATTTCTTTTTTCTTTTTAAATGAGTACTTGCTAAATAAATCAGCCAAAAAAGGCAAAATACTATATTACTTTGCTTATATGAAATACCTAGAGTAGTCAAATTCATAGAGACAGAAAGTAAATGGGCTGGGAGCAGAGAGAAATGTAGAATTATTATTTAATGAGTACAGAGTTTTAGTTTTGGAAGATAAAATAAGTTTTGGAGGTGGACGATGGTGATGGTTGCACAATGATTTAGATGTACTTAATACCATTGAAATGTACACTTAAAATGATTAAAGTGGCAAATTTTTTGTTTTATAAATTTTACCAATATAAAAATTAAATAAATAGAAAATAATTTCTCTCCTTACTCTACTTCATGACTTTTTATATCATTAGAATCATGGACTTTGAGAGCCAGACAGATCTTAGAGAGGTGAGGTCCTGAGACATTGAGAGATTTATGTAGAGTCAATAAGTGAGTAGCAGAGAACTACAAGCTATAAATATTGATTATATTTATCAGAACTCCATATTTTAAGTATTGAGTGTCTCTTTTTTTCCTGATTGCTGGTATGAAAGGTTTGTTCTGGAAACTTTATTGTGACTTCTACCTGTCTCCTTCTTTAGACATAGAGGTATCTATTTAGAAGTGATATGACGAACATTATTTCTGGTAAGTCCAACAAAGGTCTTGGGCTATTGAAAGCAATTAGAATTTCTAGAAAAGGGATACTTAGTGCATTTCTCAGGGGATCAAGAGGATTTGGGAGTTGATATCGTGGTTGGGTCCTTTGCATGGAGAGCCATAGGCTTGGGAATGGAGAGTGAAAAGGAATTCAAGGAAAGCTTGGCATTGTCTTCCTGACTTTGAAGCTTCTGAGTGAGCCTGGACGGACTACTCCATGGTGTTTTATGACTAATTAAATTGTATTTATGCAAAGAAGAGGAATGGCCAAAATTACAGATGACTGTCTGGAAGAGGCTTTTCCCAGACTGAAGAAGTGGAACAACTCACTGATGGAGAATTTAATGAATTGCAGCTTGGACGAAGCCAAACAAGGATGAGTTTACATTTATTTGCCACATACAAAACATTCTCCAAATATGCAGGGGATCATGACTAAGCCCTGTGTAAAGAATTTACTGGGTTGTATGTTCACCACTGCTTTGGAAAAAGAGACTGCTAACATTCCTTAGGCCACACTGGAATTCAAGACCAAAATCCTTAATTCCTCCAGTGGTTGAGTATAAACTGCAACCTCTGAGCTGCCAGAGTTTTCTCTGGTTATGACTTGTTACAGATGCAACTGTCACATGTCATTCAGATTGTAACAACTTGGTCATGTCAACTGAGGAAATATGGATTCAAAAATGCTTTACAGCATTTTTTCAAAATAAACCACTGTGTGATCAGTGAAGGGATTACACATCTGGAGTGTCCGAAAATAAAAGTCATTTCAAGAGTAGTATTAAGTAGAAGGACTTAAATAGCACGTGTGGGGATAGGTTATTTTATTCTTAAGACGGCACCAAGCTTTGGACACTCAGTTACCATGGCAGCTGGCGACAATGAAACCTAAGAAAGCTAATCATTTTAACATGATCTTCTTCAAGAGTCTTGCAACTATCATCTTGGTGTTTACATTCCAGTAAATTTTTCTGGAAAAATGTCCACAGTACTGTGTTGTAAGTGGAAAAAGGGAGTGTTGTGAGTTGAAACCTCTTTCTCTTGGTTTGAAAATCGAATGAGACAAATGTAACATCCAAGTTGTTTTCAAAGCAAGAGGATTTCCTTTCACACTTAGAGGCTGAGAGGAATGTTTTCTTTAACTCTGTATCTAAGAAAAACAAAACATACTTTTCTGTTTCATTTCAGATCTTCTTGACAAAAGACTGCTGACATGGATCGGGTATAGACTCATGTTTTCCTCCCATGTTATACTTTAACAGAGTAGTATTCTAAATACAGCTCTTACATGCATAATCACTCTACTTTGCAACCAAGCAAGGTAAAGAGCCTACTTATATCTGTCCCAGATTTTCTAGAAAACAGGAAAAAAAAAATGTTTTCTAAGTAACATGGAGAAACAGTAAGAATGTTGGTAGCTGGGGACTGAGGATTGCTCTGCAATTAGTGATAATGTTAGTACAAAGATGATTTGATATTGCATCCTATAATTTGTTGAATTCATTTTGCCTTCTTGCTGGGCACAATTACTTCTAAAAACTAGTTTAGTTTCATTTATTACCACTATTATTTTTCTGTTTCCCTCTGATCTTGCTTCCTTCTGTTTAATTTGGGTTTAATTTGCTTTTCTTCTAGCTTATTAAAGGAAAAACTTAGATCAATGATTTGAGAACTTCCTTTCTAATATAATCATATAATGCTATAAAGTTTCCTCTAAGTATTGCTTTAGCTGCCTCCCACCATTTAGTATGCTATATTTTAATTTTCATTAAGTTCAAAATGTTTTAAAATTTTCCATGGGATATGATCTCTGATCCTTGGTTTATTTAGAAGCAATTTTTTTTTTTAAATTTCCAAAGATTTGAGAGATTTTTCAAATGTATTTCTGTTTTTAGCTTCTAGTTGAAATATCTTGTTGCCAGAGGACATACTTTATAAGAATTCTATTTTTAAAAATTTATTGAGACTTTTATGGCCTAGAATATGCTCTATTTTGTAAATGTTTTATGTGCACTACTATTCTACTGTTTTTGGGAAAAAAAATGTGTGTTCTACTGTTTTTGGAGGAGAGAGTATTATATAAATATCAATTAGGTCAAGTTAGTTGATGGTGTCTTTCACATTTTCTATATCCTGTTGATTTTATGTCTAATTGTTCTATGTTACTACAAGGAAAAATTGAAATCTTTTAGCTATAATATTGGATTGTCTATTTCTCTTTTCAATTTCATCAGTATTTGTTTGATGTTTTTTAAAATTCAAAATGTATTTGTATATGTATTAAATTTATAAACATTTAAAATTGTTCTGTCCCCTATATGAATTGATTCCATATTGATTATGAAGTGTCTCCCTTTACTCCTGGTAACATTACTCTATCTAAAATTAATATAGCTATTCCAACTTTATTATGTTTAGAGTTTACATGGTATATTTTCATTCTCTAATTTTTATCTTATTTGTGACTTCATATTAAAGTGACTTTCTTATGGACAGCATAAAATTGAGTGGTCCTTTTAAATTTAGTCTGACAGTCCCTGACTTTTAAAAGGAGTGTTTAGCCGTTTTCATGGGGTTTAAATCTATGATCTTGATATTTGTTTCCTATTTGCCCCATTTGTTCTTTGATACTTTATTCCTATTTTCTGCCTTCATTTAAATTAAATACTCTATGATTCTGTTTTATCTTCTTTATTGGTTTATGGGTTTTACCTCTTAGTTTTGTTTTTTTTTTAGTGGTTACTTTAGGGTTTACAGTACACATCTTTAACTTTTCACAGTCTACTTTCAAATAATAATGTTACACTACTTTACATATAGTATAAGAATCTTAATAGTATAAGTATACTATCATTTTCTTCCTCTTGACCTTCTTGTTATCACAGTTATCCATTTTACTTCTACATGTTCTAAACCCCCAAATGTATTATTATTCTTGCTTTAAAGAATTATTTTTAAAGAGATTTATAAATAAGAAAAACCATTTTAAGAGGATTTCACATTTACCTACATATTTACAATTTCCAGCATTCTTTATTCTCTTCTGTAAATTTTAGTTTTCATCTATTATTACTTTCCTTCTGCCTGAGCACTTCCTTTAATATTTGTTTTTGTGCATGTTGGATGGCAATAAATTCTCAGCTTTTTCTTTTTTTTCTTCTGGTCTGAAAATAACCTTAATTATGCCTTCATTTTTGCAAGATATTTTTGCTAACTGTAGAATTCATCAGTTCTTCAAAAATGTTATGTCATTGTGTTCTGGCTTGTGTAGTCCTTGACAAAAAGTCTGTTGTCATTCATATCTTTGTTCTTTTCCTCCCCCATGGCTGACTTTAAGTTTACTTTTTACTTGATCACTGGTTTTCAGCAATTTTGTACAATTTACGGTTATATGATTTTCTTTTCCTTTTGCTTTGGATTCATTAAACTTCTTGGATATCTGAGTTAATAGATTTTATCAAATTTGGAAACATTTCAGTCATTATTTCTTTAAATATTTGTTCTTTTCCCCTGTACATTTTCATATTTGAGATTCCAATTGCACATATCCTAGACAACCCGATATTTTTCACAGGTCATTAATGTTCTATTCTTTTTCGTTTGGGGATGTGGGTAGGGGAAGTGTTTTTTTGTCTTTTTACCATTCTGTGCGTTATGTTGAATACTTTATAGTTCTATGATTTGGATCCACTGATATTTTTTTCTGCCTTGCATAATATATTGTTAGTCACATCCAATATATTTTCTCAATTTCAAATATTGCTTTTTTCATCTCACTAACTTCTATTTGGGCCTTTTCTATAGCTTTTATTTCTCTATCATTTTAATGTTTTTTTTCTGTTTCTTGAATACATGCAACATATTTATATTTATAATAGCTATTTTAAAGTCTTTATAATTCCATCACTTCTGTCATATATGGGTCTGTGTTTTTTGATTTATTTTTCTTTGATTGTAGGGTAAATATTTTCCTGATATTTGCATGCTGGTGATTTTTCATTGGATGTTTGATATTGTAATTCTTATTGTTGTTGGATCTTGGTTTTTTTTCTTTAATTTTTTTTAGAGTATTGGTTTTGTTCTGATGTATAGTTAAGTTTCTTGAAACTTAACGATTCTTCTGAGGCTTTCTTTGATTCAAAGAAGCCTCACCTCAAGTTAATCTAACCTCACTACTCTACTCATTTTCCTGTGTATTATGAAATCTCTCTACTCTGGCTTGTGGGAATATGAACTATTCTCAGCCCTGTTTGAGCTCTACAACTTGTTCGGCCTACTGCTTTTCAGTAGATCTTTCCCTGGCTTTGGGTAGTTTCTTCTTTTGCATTCACAGATTTGTACTCAGCCATAGACTCAAGGGTATTTTTTTTATAGATCTTTGGAACTTTCCCTCTATGCAGATGTTTCCTCTCCAGTACTCTTTCTACAAATTCTAGCTATCTTGCCTTCTTGAACTCTAATCTCAAACTTAGGGAGACTGCCAGGCTCTGTTTGGATTTCCCTATTCTGCACTGCAGCCTGGAAATTTCTAGGCAATGAGTTGGAGCACTTGTAGAGTTCTCCTCAAGTGTTTTCCCTTTCTCAAGAATCACAGTCCTGTGCTGTTTGTTATCCAATATTTTAAAATCATTGCTTCATGAGTAGCTCTCTCATGGCTAGCAACAGGAGTCTCCAGCTGGGCACAGTCTGATTCTACTTAAATTTGTCATGTCATTCCTCAATTTTTATTTCTCACTTGATTTTTTTATATTTAGGAGCCAGTATAGAGTGATGAGAAAGAATCAGGCCATGGAAACCGACAATCCAGGTCTGAATCATAGCTCTATTAAAATATGCAGTAATATAATTATTTTATTCATGACTTCATTCTTTTATTTTTATAGTATTTATTAAATGTCTCCTTTGTGCCAGGCGCTACTATATTCCTGCCTTAGTTTGTCATCTATAAAATTGGGAGAAATAACACCTCATTGTGGTCGATTACAAAAATGGCCACAAGTTTTTCCACCTTTTTTTTTTTTTTTCATGATCTTGCAGTATGAATTCGCATCCTCTCCTATCAAGATGGGTAAATTTTCCTTTACCCATCAAATCTGGGCTAGCCTTGTTACTCACTTTGGTGTATATACTGTGCTGTGGAAGTGAAGTATATTAATTCTGAGCCTGGATCTTAAGAGACTTTGTAGGTGTCTACTCTTTCTTGAAACCTTGTGCCTGCCAAGTGAATAGGCCTGAGTTGGCATGCTGAAGATTGAGAGACTAAGCAGAAAGAACCATTGGTTACCCTAGTCCTGCTAGTTAAGGTCATTGTAAACCAGTCAGCCCCACTATCAGATACTGTGCTATATTCTAGCTTCTGATTATAGTTTAAGAAAGCCCAGCTAAGATCTACTAAGCCTGGCTCAGCCCAAAAGAAATACATATGTGAGCCAAGTCTAAATTGTATAGAATTGAGAGTTAAATTAATGTCTGTTGTTTTAAGTCACTACACTACCCCCTATATTTTAGGGTAGTTTGTCATGCAGAAAAAGCTAACAGATGTACTATATAGGATTGAGGTGGAGATTAAAAAGTATATGCATAAAGTTTCTAGCACAGTGCCTGATATGCAGCAGGCATTAAATAAGTGTTTAGAATTGCTATTTTTAACCTTATTGTTATTATCAGGGGTTAACATCTGATTTATGGATAGAAATTATTTGAGACCTCTGAATGCTTTCCTATTCTGAATTCTTTACGTATGTAGCTTCAACTGTACAGTTGATACATGCACACACATCGCATATACATACACATGTATACTCATATCATACACATATATTAACAAATCATAAATAAACAAAAAAACTGATGTGATAATTCAGTATACTGTTATATAACCTAGTTAAGAAATAAGGTGGTCTAGTAATAACGTACATATCATATAGTCTAAATGCGAATAAAATTTTTTCAAAAGTTTTGAACATTAAAATACACTACGCATTAAAACTGTATTAACTAAGTGTGATTCAATTTTGATGATCCAGAAAGCACTGAAGGCTCTCTTTCTATCCAGAATTATCATTATAAATATTAACTATTATTGTGTGGTATCTGTGTATATATTGGTTAGCTGATGTTTTTCATGGGCTGAATGGAAGATAAGTAAGATACACAGTTGTGCGCAGCTATTTTTGAGTAAATAAGAAAAGCTTTAAATTTTAGCTTAGAAATCAATTTCTCAGGGAAAAGTTTCTGACATTGACAACATTGATTAAAATTATATTTTCCAAATTGTATGCTCTTAATTCATACTATATTTGTTCTTTTATTAGTCAACTATAATCACATATTATTTCTGTAACTGTTTAATATTAAACTCCTTTATTCCACAATACGCTCTATTTCAACATTTATGAATGGCATTTACTGAAGTGCCTGGCACTTAGTAGATACTTGGTAAATATTGTTTGGATGTATGAGTAAGAGCTAAAGTGGGTTAAGGACTGAGAAATGCCACTTGGATTTAATAACAAAGGAGTCATTAACACACATGTTGACAGCAATTTCAGTCAATTAGTGGGAAAAGACATTAGACCCACAGGTGAGTGAATATTGCAAAAAATGTAGAGAAAACAAAAAAGAAACCCAAGTCTAAGTTACTAACATTATTTTAAAATGACAGATTTCTTTTATGCTTGATTGTTTTTTCTTTTAAAGTTTTTAAAAATTAAATCTAACGTCTCAGGTAAAACAATCACAAAATTATTTTTATTAATTTGGCCATTACCACATTTCTGAGAATCAGCACACGGAAGACCTTTATTAGTGGTAGGTGCTCTTGCTTACTTGCACACTTGTTTCAAGGGCTCCTGAGCTGGACAGTCAAAATGACACCTACATTATAGAATAAGGCAATATGTTCAATTCGGTTTTTATGGACTAATTGAAGAAGCTCCATAGACACTGTCATTTGGATATTTGAATAAATCTGTAAAAATCAGATGAAGATTTATCTTTCAGGACCTTGTATGTACATTTCCTTTACTTCTCTCATGGCAGAAAGGACACATATTTGTGTTTTACTCTCTAGTTTTGAAAATGATTTTATTATTAAGTGTCAGTTTTAATCATCATGTGAAGTTAAAGAATTGAGTGACTTTTAATTTTAGAGCCATAAATTTTCAAAGGAAACAGACCTTTCCAGTTCAAG
>NW_006494614.1:15793772-15813896 GCF_000325575.1 Pteropus alecto | reverse complement strand
AAGAGTGTATCAGATGAAGAGATGTCACTGCAGGTTAATGTGTTATCTTTCATCACCAGCCATCTGAACTGTAATTTGACTTGGGTCACATGTATGCATGAGATTGGCCATCTCAATCCTGACTCTCTTGGAACTGTCTTCCTATTAGAAAGCCATCAAACAAGTAATCCATTCCGAAGCCTATCATCAGTCTCCTAAAGAAAGATTGGGGTTGAGAGGGCAAGAAAATTAAAATCAGGCCCTTGAGAAAGCAGTTGGCCTGAGCACAATTTTCTTTATGTATAGTGCTTCTCGTTAAGCAGCTAATAAGTCTTTAGCCATGGATGAGTTACATCATCTGAAAGGAGAACAATTAATGAAGGAAATTCCAAGAGACACATTTTGAAAAAAGAAAATGTACCAAACTAAAAGCAGAAGTAAAATATATCTTTAGGTAACAAACATGAGCATGTGAGATGTTTATGAGCATGGAAGAGACTAATCAATGTAATCTAAAAGGGGCACAGGATTGAAGTGTGACCTTTTCCAGAAAAATGAGCAAAGTTTCTTTGAAACATTAACAATCTTGTAAAATGCACATGCTAAAGGAGTTGTCTTCTGTTCTCTTCCTTTGATTTTTAAAAACATAACATTCACTTATAATTTATTATGTGCTTAAAGAAGCCATCTGGTAAAGTTAATGGTAAACTACCTGCTTCTCTGTTTTATGTTGAGTACTTAGTCATTATATCACCTTTTATACAGTTCTTGGCTCATGCATACATTCCACAGAATACCTTATTTATGAGGTCAGAATGAAGTAGGCTGCAAGCTGAAGTCCCGAAGTTACCTTTATTAGTATTTAATTATGGACTCCCTTCTCCTCTAATAGCAAGCTGCCAGGCTTAGTAAAGGGTGACAGCACATCAGATGCTATCGTAACATGTCCAGCAATAAATCTTGAGCACAGCATGTGTCTTATATTGCTGTCATTACTATATTTCCAAAGTGCCCCTTTAACATGGCAATTTTATTGCTCCTGTTGAGTTGCCAAAGTTCCCCGACTCCATCTCTCACTGCCAAAAAAGACATTAAACTATTCAGCCGATATTATCGTCTTCCAGAAAACAATAAAGGTCCTTTTGTATGCCTTTAGTTAAATGTGTTCACTGTGCTAGCAAGACAAGAGTTAGGCATGTCCTTCAGTTCAGGCTGATGTCCAACTAGAGGGGATTATGGCTCCCTCCATTCTCTGTCTGAGGCCTAGCATTTAAATTAACTTCTCATTATACAGCATGTATTTGTTGAATTTTATTCTAGACACCAAATTCTTTTTAGGCTTATTTGTGTATACTTTTAAAATATTATTACAAATTTATTTTTGTTTAGCTTTTTGAAAAGTAGCCCATAATTGAACAGTCATGAATTGAAACTTCCACAAATTGAAAAATAAAGCATGACAAATGGGATATCCTGGGAATTTTGTTCAATTTTTATAGGATATTTCTGCAGATAAGGAGAAATGACTTAGTTATTTTAGATGACCTAGGGTGGACCAAATCGCAGTAAACACTTTTTAAAAATATCATTGGAAGAAAATTTCTATGTAATTTAAAGCACATGTAAGTAAAAACATTACATTTTGAATATAGCAATTCTATCTTCTCCTGGATTTGACTTTGGGAAATGCTATCTTCTTAATTTAGTTCAGTTACTTAAATCATTACTATGATATTTGAGGGTTTAGTAAGTGTGGTGAGACTGATAATTCCATCAAATCTGCTTTCCCCTCTGCCATGAAAATAGTTATGGTTGAGTCTGAGCCTCTTAGCTAGATCACAGCCTCCTTTACAGTTAGATGGCTAACTTCTTGTTAATGGAATGTGAGAAGTGATGTATCTGGGTCTGAAAATTAAAACATTGGCTTTCTGGTCAAGATGGCAGAGTAGGTAAACACTGTGCTGGCCTCTTCTCATAACCACCTCAGAATTACAACTAAACTACAGAACAACCATCATTGAGAATTGCCTGAAGTCTAGCTGAACAGAAGTCCTATAACTAAGGATTTACAGAAGAAGCCACTCCAAGACTGGTAGGAGGGTCAGAGACCCACACCTACATGTGGCAGTTCAAAATCCAGAGGGATGTCTCAGCTGCAGAAGTGCCCCTGAGGAGCAAGGGGTCACAGCCCCACACCAGGCGCCCCATCCCAGGGTTCAGTGCTGGAAAGAAAAGTCCCCACAGCTTCTGGCTGTGAAAACCAGTGGAGATTGTGGCTGAGTGAGATGGAGGACTGCTGGAGTTCTAGCCACTCCTCTTAAAGGGCCCACACTCAAACTTACTGACAGACTCACCAGCTCTCAGTTCCAGGATGGGGCAGCAGGGACATATGGAAGGAACTGAATTGTCTGGCTTCAGGGTGAGGGCCGGAGGATCAACTTTTTCCTAAACAGAAGTGCTGGCAGAGGGCATTGTTTCATTGTTGAGCTCTCCTTCCACCCAGTGTGCATCAACCATATCTGAGTCTCCTTCAACCTGGCCAATACCTTTTATCCAGCCCTGGTGATTTTCTAAGACCCTTGCCCCACCTGATTTATGGGCCCGCCCAAGCCACTTCCAGTGGCTTTTCCATACAAATGGCCTGTGTTTGCTAATGCCGTGGACTTTCCTAAGATCTCTCAAAGCTTTACAAAGCCCAAATAAGCAGCATCTGGCTTCATCATGCTCCTCTTGCTAAGCAGCCCCAAGCCTGGCCCTAGCAGCAGCCGGCCTCAGTTCACACCTTAGCCTCTCCCAGGCACTGCCAAGCCCAGCATAAGTGACAATCATCTGCAGATCACTTCATAGCTCATACCAAGTGGCTCCAGGCAGGGTACAGATAGCAGCTGACCTTGGCCTGCATGACAGCACCTCCCAAGAGGCCCCAGAACCAACATAGCCAATGGCCAACTTCAGACCCCACCCTACCCAAGGGATGGATTTAGCAGGCACCAGAGCCCCCTATAGCAAATACTGCTCTGTAGGGTCAGCCCCTGCACAACAGCTCCTCCACTGTAGTCACTCATGGCCAGTCCTCACAACCAATCAGCCTGAGGGGCAATTCATCTGACTGACATGCAAATAGCAATCAAGGCTCAACTACAACAGGACCCATACAAAGGACACACCTGGAGCACTGGGCTCTGGTGACAAGGGAAGACTGTATCACTGGGCCCCACAGAACACCTACTACATAAGGTCACTCTACTAAGACTGGGAGACATAGCAGCCATATCGAATACATAGAAACAAACACAGGGAGGCAGCCAAAATGGGGACAAAGAAACATGTTCCAAATGAAAGAACAGAACAAAGCTTCAGAAAAAGAACTAAACAAAATGGAGATAAGCAAGCTACCAGATGCAGAGTTCCAAACGCTGGTTATAAAGATGCTCCATGAACTTAGGGGAAGAGTAGATGAATTCAGTGATTACTTTAACAAAGAGATAGAAAACGTAAAAAAGAAGCAGTCAGAAATGAAGAATACGATAACTGAAATGAATACATTACAGGGAATCAACAGTACATTAGATGAAGAACAAGATAGAATTAGTGAATTAAAAAATAAGATAGCAGAAAACACCCAATCAGAATAAGAAAAATAAAAAGTCCTAAATAAGAAGAACCCAAAGAGGCTCACACTAAAACGCATCATAATTAAATGCTAATAGTTAAAAACAAAGAGAGACTTAGAAACAGCAAGAAAAGCAGCTAATTACATACAAGGGAGGTCCTATAAGACTGTCAGCTGATCTCTCAACAGAAACTTTATAGGCCAGGAGGAATTAGTATGAAATATTCAAAGTAATGAAAAGCAAGGAGCTACAACCAAGATTACCCAGCAAAGCTATCATTTAGAATTGAAGGACAGATAAAGAGCTTTGCAGGCAAGAAAAAGCTAAAGGAGTTCATCACCACCAAACCAGTATTATAAGAAATATTAAAGGGATTTGTTTAAGAAGAAGAAAAAGTTAACAAATATGAATAATAAAAATTGAAATAACTGCATATCTATCAACAATTATTATAAATGTAAATGGATTAAATGCTCAAATTAAAGGACATAGGGTGACTGAATGGATAAGAGAACAAATCCCCTATATATGCTGCCTATAAGAGACTCACTTCAGATTAAAACACACACAGACTGAAAGCAAAGGGATGAAGAAAGATATTCCATGAAAACATGAAAAAAAAAAAAAAAACCTGGGGTAGTAATACTTATACCAGACAAATAGACCTTACATTAAAGGCTATAGCAAGAGGCAAAGAAGGACCCACTAATTTCACTTCTGGGTATTTATCTGAGGAAACTCAAAACACTAATTTGAAAAGACATATGTGTCTACATGTTCATTGCAGCATTATTTACAATAGCCAAGATATGGAAGCAACCTGTATTCATCAATAGATGAATGGGTAAAGAAGAGGTGGTACATATGTATACAATGGAATATTACACAGTCATAAAAAAGGAAAGAAATCTTGTTATATGCAACAACATAGATGGATCTAAAGGGAATTATGTGAAGTGAAATAAGTCAGACAGAGAAAGACACATATATATGACTTCACTATATGTGGAATCTGAAAAACAAAATAAATGAACAAACAAAACAGAAACAGACTCATAGATACAGAGAACGTTTTGATGATTGCCATGTGGCAGGGGGATTGTAGCTAGATAAAAAAGGGAAAGGGATTAAGAAGTACAAATTAGTAGTTACAAAATAGCCATGGAGATGTAAAGTACAGCATAGGTATAGCATAGGAAATATAGTCAATAATATTGTAATAGCTACATATGGTGTCAGATGGGTACTAGATATACCAGGGTGATCACGTCATAAGTTACATAAATGTCTAATCACTAAGTTGTATATCTGAAACTAATACAATATTGTATTTCAACTTTAATTGGAAAATAAAAAATTATAAAAAAAAATTGGGCAAAACTCTTCCAGACTCTTGCTGGATGTGGTAGAGATATACTTCTTTTGTGTTCCCAAGGATGGAGAAGCAATAAGGTGGCAGAAATCTGGTCTCTGAATTACCACCTGTAGCAGATCTGTCTTATCCATTTAAACTACTCATTTCAGTTCTATTCCATGGAAAGAGAATTTTCTTTATTCTGTAAGCTGCTGTATTTTTGGATCCTCTTTACTAAAGGAGCTCATCCTTTAATATAACTAACACAGTTATAACTCCGTTTGGTTGGGAAATGTTGTGTGCTGGTTATGTTAACGTTTACATATATTTTTGAAATTTAAGAAACAAATACTTTAATAACGTTTCTAATCTAATTGGATATACAAACACCAAACCACATTTTCATAAATTTATTTTTTCATAATATAAAGACTTCTCTTTTATTATCCAGTGTTGATGAGGGTATGAGGAATCTTGGCCTTTCATACAAAAAGTGGAATGCAATTGTTTTGATTTTTTGGAAGCTGTTTGGTGGTATCTACTGGAAACAAAAACATGCATCACCTTTGAGTTCCACTTCTTAAAACCTGCTTTCCAGAAATGAGTGAGCACATGTTCTGACATAGGAAGATGACTAGGAAATAGTGAGATAAATGTGTCACAGAACAGTGTGCATAGTATCATACCACTTAAGTCAAAATGCCTGTGTGTGTGTGTTTCTGAGTGTGTATGTGATCAGAGAAAGATATCAAGGCTGAGATAAGAGTGTAATTTGCCTTTGTGCTCCTTCATTTTCTGTAGTATCCAACATATAATAGAAGCCAGATGTTGACCCATATATAACAAGCTTCACCCTTGCTGTCATCCAAAATGTAAAACGCTGCATCCACATTAATAAATACATGTGTGAGTTGCACAGGAAAAGCATAGGTAGACAATGCATCAAGGTTACTTCTGGCAAGGCAAAGGGGATTTGTGGCATAGATTGGAATGCAAAGGGGAACTATCACTTTTCCACTTTATATACTTCTCTATTCTTTGACTTTTTAAATATGTCCCATGGCTCTTTGACTCAAATATAGAATAACATTAAGAACCACAAAATATTTAAAGTGTTTGTGAAAATTTATGCACCATAAGAGCTTTTTAAGAGTGTCAGATGCTAATGCTGCGGTGGGATTTAATATCTCAAAATCACTGGCTTCAAAGAAATTTGTCGATCTAAAAGGAAGGCTCTGGATCAGAAAGAAATTAAAATAAAAAGGGAAAATATGACTTAAATTGGAAGCAACTTTTGGCCTTTTCTGTGAGAACCATGCGGCTTCTCTGTTGGTAAATTTGAGGATAATGGAGAAAGCCTCCAGGGTTGTGAGCTTCTAGGCTGAATGTATAACTACGGCTGGGAAATTGTTGTTCTAAAGAGTGTTGAAGATAACACGAGGTCAACAAGCAGGCAAGCCCTCTAAATGTGGCTTTTAAAAGTAAGACCCTTTGCAAAAAGAGAGGTTGATCCACATTCCTTGTTAGCTTTTCAAAGAATAGATAAATGAGTATTCTCTAGGATTAATGATAATGCTTTGAAACTTCCTTTCCAGAAACAAAAGTTAAAGTGTAACATCATGGACTATTGTTTTAACTGCTTAAGGATTTTTTTTTTAACTGAACTTTGTGGTGGATTTAAATATTTTATCCAGGGCTAGCTATAATGTGAACACTTGGATAGATCTCAACTTCTGAAACAGTAAGAGTTAGAAGTTTAGAAATTCAAACTCGGTTGTATCAAATCCAATATTATTTTAGATGCTCTTAACCACTAAGTAAAATAAAACAATACCCAAATCTTCCTTTTCTCATTTAATATTATTATGAGTGGGTAAGCTAAAATAATTAAAACCTTAAAATGAAGCTTACATCCAGAGATTACTCCACAGACTATTCTGGAAAATGCCAGTGCTTGGCATGAGTGATTTTGGACTGTTCTGCCAAAGCATTCAATAGAGTAGTGACAATCAGTCGACAGTTTGGATTGCCCCAGTACTTCAAAGTAAATATGTATTCTCAGAAAAAGCAATCATGGTATCAGGCATTCATTCAACATGTATTTATGGATCCCTACATAGATTTAAGGAAGGGAAAGTTAAACAAGTTGTAGATTTCCCTCAAAGGGAAAGTTAGTATTAATCAAATACTTATAATGTGAAAACACTATAAATAATATTATCGAAATGCTTTGGCATCCTAAGTAAAGGCAGAAAAACCCATCTAAGTTGTTAATGGTTTCACAGAGGAGGTGACATTTAAAAGAGTCTTTAAGGATGCCTGGGATTATCTCCAAATATGGAAAGAGACAGTGGAGTAAAGGCGAGAGCATATGCATACAGCATGTCTTAAATACACAGCTATGAGTAAGAACATGAAATTATAGGATAGCATTTTGAAAAATAAATTGTTACAAAAAGAATCAAATAGAGTTAATATTCAGCTTTGGACATTCAAAATAGGATTTTGTGTACAGGTCATATGTTTGAGAGAATAAGGACTTTTCAAGTATTTTTCTCATTTAACATCAAGGACTGAGCCTGATAGAAGATCATAATTTTTTCTCTGATTGTGAAGAAGAGATAACTTTGACCGTTATTTAAATTTAGCCATGAGAATGAAGTCTGGGAGATGAAAGATATGGCTTGGAGGAAGGAAAAAAGTATTTTAACTTTTTTGATTACAGGGAGGCACTGAGAATGAGAGAACAGACAACAAAGACAAAGGTCGAAAGATGCCCAGGCCCTTCCACCATACTCTACCATAGGGAGCAAGACTCTGGAAAAGGGAATGTTTGGAAGAACGTTCAGGAAACAATGAGTGATGCAGCATGACTGGAGTGAAAGGTGCACGGGGAATCAAAGAACAAGATTTATTTGAAAAACTGGATTATGTAGAATTTCAGTGGCTGCAAGGCTTATTGACTTTGGTTGCACCAAAATGTCAAAGAGGCACTGGGAGTGAAAATAATCTCTGGAATTAGTGGTATAAAAAGCTACTATCAAATAGACATCGACTCATTCCCCCCAAATCCTGTGTAAGTTAAAGGACCACTGTTTATATGCAATTTAGATGGGTCACTAGCTGCACAACTGAGTGAGAAGTTTACTTAATCGCTCAGCTTTAAAACTGTGTGTGTGTGTGTATGTGTGAGAGATAGAGATAGAGATAGATAGAGCGAGCGAGAGCGAGCGAGCGAGAGAGAGAGAGTGCACACCTCAGCGCCACAGCCTGGCCCCTGGCACTGTCTGATATGGTGGGATAATTGGGCTGCTCCACCACAGCCCTTCCTGAGAAAATACAGAACACATTTACATGGTTTCCTGTGTTTGTAAAGCAGCATATTGGTGCAAGGACAACAGACCTGCTCCGCTTAGGAGAAATATGTGGCCCTGTGGTCAGCACTGAGCTGGGTCCTTGGAATATGGAACACCAACTCTATACTTAGACACAGTCCTCCAGGTGTTAGCAGGTCTAGCACTTCCCACCCCAGGAATGAGCAAGTCCAAGTGGGAGGGAGGGATAGAGGGTGTTGAAGCTTGCAAACTTGAGTGAGGATCATTGCAGTGTTCAAAAATAAAAGCCAAGTTTTTCTGGATGTGGTTGGCTGTCCATTGGAAGTCCAGGTGAGAGTCATCTTTCTGACCTATCTTTCTGTGTGCCTCAATTTTCTCATCTGCCAAATGTGGGCAAAAATTCCTGCCCTATCATTGTGAGGATCAGATGCATAATATATGTGGAAGAAATAGATGCTATTTATTGATCATCTGTAATGCACCAGGAACTGTACTGAGTACCCGTTTATTACCTCATTTAACCCTTAAAGAACCCTCTAAGGCAAATATTGTCTTCTTCATTTTACAGATGTGGAAAGAAGTTTGACAAGGTTAAAATAACTTGCTCATTTATTTGTATGTTTAACACATATATACTGAACACCTAAAATGTGTGAGACATGGCAATAGATCCTGAAAATAGAGTGGTGAATTGGCTATATAAAGTCTCTGTGCTATTAGAGCTTATATCCCTTAAGGGCAGATGGATAGTAAAAATAAACAAATAAATAAAACAATATTAATATAGAAAAATAAGATAAGGCTATATCAAATGGAATCTACTTGTTCTCTATTTCCCATATTTTCTATAAACTTAATTATACCTAAGGGCTCGATTAGAGTCAGGTTCTTTTTTCTGACAAAAATCCTTCATATAGGTGTTGTATGAACTTTGTTACATCACACTGAGGGGCTCATCATGTCTGGTTGTCCCACTTTTGGAGATGATGACATAGACATTCTGACCCCTCCAGTGTAAAGTTGTATTCTCCTTTATAACTAGCCATCAATAAACACAGTAATGATTTGTCATCCTGCAAATATCCAGCTTCCCATCAGGCTTTCACCAAAGGGTTTGAGAATCTGTTGATAATTATTTCCTGAAACCATGATTTCATTAAGGGTTGTTAAATTGTGATTGTGTAATATTATTAAATAATCATTTATTAGTATTTATTACCTGGAATTCTTCTGTAAAGAAGAACATTCCCTCATCAACCGGTACTATTTCTTTTACTGAAAAACAATTCACAGTTCATATTGAAATATTTAAGCATTTCATTTTTCTCTTAAGTTTCCAATAAGAAGTTGGTGCCAAAGCTGTCTCAATGGTGACTAATGAGTTTATTTTTGGCTTTCCTTTTTTTGAGTATTATAATGAACTCATGGATTTTAATGTAATAATGTATTTCAAATGATTGCAGTCAGTGGTCTTTTTGAGTTCAAGTTGGTTAACAAGAATCTAAGTGAAATGTAAGGGAAAAATTGCCTCTGACAGAAATAGCTGAAGAGGGAAAATGTTGTTGGTAGGGTGTTTCATATTGGCCATGGTGAAGCAGTTCATCAAGTGACAGGTCTACTTGATACCAAAGGCCTTGCTTCTTCTATTACTTCCAGCTCTTTTAAAGTGAAGTAAAAGTACTTTAAAAGTTAAGCATATTATTCTTTAGTAGCATCCTGCTTAGGATGTATATTAATCAGCTTTTGCTGCAATAACAATCCCCCAATCTTAGTGGACTGAAACAACAAACATTTGTTCCTTGCTCATAATATGGTTTTAGCTACAAATTGGCCATGGCTGCCAGGCATCTGCTCAGCTCCCTTCCATGTGTCCTTTCCTTCTGGAACCCAGGCTGCAGGAATAGTTAATATTTGGTATAGTCTGGTGGTGGAGCTGAAAGATTGCAAGAGTTGGAGGAAAATGACAAGTCTCTTAAATCTTCCAAATGTGGCTTATACCACATCTGCTCACATTCCATTGATAAAAACATGTTGTATGGTCCAGCCTCATTTCAACAGGCGAAGGATGTCTATTTCTCCAATAGGAGGCACTGCAAACCACATGGCAGAGGCAGAGAATGAAAGTTTTTTCACAGGGAAGGAGTTGGTACAAATACATGAGAAAAAGATTATAATCTATCATAGATTGTCACTATGTGGTAACCTCTACAATAGGAGTACAGACATGAGTATGGCATAATGCAAACATACTTTCTAAACAGTCAAAATAGATGCAGGGGATGTAAGAATTAAAAGTGGTCACAAATGTAAAAGTGCTTAATATACCATAAAGAATTATGAAATGTTAATTTTATTATTTCAGAAAGTTTATGTGTGACATTTAACTTCTTTATTCACAAAGATGTCCTTTAGTTCCTCATTCAAATCTAATTGCTCTTTATTTACTTACAATGCTAAGAAAACAGATTAGAAGTAGAAGTTGTAGATTGTGGTGGGTATGGAGCACTGTAAAGGCAAACAGTAATACAAGGGACAGTTGACAGCAAAGGAAGTCATAAGAATAACTAAATCAGGTACAAATGAAATCTCAGAACTATTTGGGATCACTTAGAGATGAAACAATTTTATACGACTTAATACCCCTTAGCATACGACAAACTATCTTTTACTATCAGTGCTCTCTCTTATTTTATCTCAAAGAACATTTCCTTTCCCACAAGACATACACACAGACATACATACAAACATGTACCTATAGTCTGATCCATAAAAATCGCATGCATTTTGCTCCTGTTTTTAGAAAAATCACTATTATAAAATATATGTATATCAGTTCGGACAGAACAAGTTATGCTGCAGTAACAACTCCCAAAATTTTAGTGGATGAAAATAATAGGTTTATTACTTTTTCATGTTTTATCACCCAAGGGGAAGAATTGGAAATATTTAGTGAATGATGCTAATAACCCACATAGTGAGGTCCTATTTGTCTGAGTCTGCTGAAAATACAGAACAACTTAGAGAAAGATGCAAGGCCCAGAGGAATTGGATACTGAGTTGGTGGGTTTGATGGGGTATGACCCCCCCGCCCGCAAAAAAAAAAGGAGTAGCAAGCAGTGCAATTCCTTTCCCACAAGACATACACACAGACATACATACAAACATGTACCTATAGTCTGATCCATAAAAATCGCATGCATTTTGCTCCTGTTTTTAGAAAAATCACTATTATAAAATATATGTATATCAGTTCGGACAGAACAAGTTATGCTGCAGTAACAACTCCCAAAATTTTAGTGGATGAAAATAATAGGTTTATTACTTTTTCATGTTTTATCACCCAAGGGGAAGAATTGGAAATATTTAGTGAATGATGCTAATAACCCACATAGTGAGGTCCTATTTGTCTGAGTCTGCTGAAAATACAGAACAACTTAGAGAAAGATGCAAGGCCCAGAGGAATTGGATACTGAGTTGGTGGGTTTGATGGGGTATGACCCCCCCGCCCGCAAAAAAAAAAGGAGTAGCATAGAGCAGTGCAATGAGGAAGCCTTGGGGATGGAGTAGGCCCCCAAAGTGTCAACGATTTTAGGATATTAAAATCTTTTCTAAATCTCCTCCTGCTTTTCCTGCTTTACCTAGAGAGTTAGAGACTCTGAGCTTCTGCTATTGCCTTTTCCCATCATTTCTATTCTCCTTCTTCAACACTGCCTGGATCAACTGGTTCCTCACTCCGTACTCCACACCACTGCCTTATTTTTCCACAAGCAGCAGTCTGAGAAAAGCTCTGCTTAGCATTTCATCTTTTCTTTCCATTGAGCTCTGTGAGGTGAGGATTTGGGCTTCTCTTAGTTGAACATGAATTTCTGTGGCATGGACTCCTAGAGGAATCTGCTTCATATACTCTACCTGACCATTTTCCCTTTAACTTTGGGAAGGGTGACTTTGAAATCAGAACTGGGTGCAAGGGATGTCCTAGAGGCCAACACTGTGAATATAGGAAGGGTTAAGGACAGTTCTGCAAGCATAGGAGAAGTCAAGAAGCAAAGCCCCTGATAATGAGCTTCTGGCTCCCCAGAAGCCTAACACAATAAGGAGACTGGGAGAATACACTATCTCTTGAGAGCAAAACCTCACAGTCAGCTCTTGTCCTCCACGATGGGTATTTCTGGATCATTCTTCTTTCCAACTGCAATTAGTTACACTTTTTTCCCTTGGTGGCCTGTCAGAAGTATTGGCCACACACTACTGCGGTACAAGAACTTGCATAGCTGCGGGGCACTGCTGCTCGCATACACGACCCACTCCACTCTTGAGAATCTGTACTTTGTTTAATAAAGGCATGAGGTTGTGGGAATCTCAGGCATGAAACATTTGTGGAATAATAGGTGGAGTCTTAAATAATAGAAGTCAGGACTACAGACCTCACAGCCTCTGATCTTCAGTAGAGACCTCGATGGAACTAAGTACTGTTTGCAAAGCATTGGATGCATGACTGTCTTTCCAAATGGGCCCTCAGGAGATTAAGACCCAGAAGACCCTTGGAGTGTGCATCTGGATTTGTATGCAAGACCACACACTGCATCAGCAGCCCCACTCTGCTCGTCTCCAGCCTTGTCTAGCCAGGTCCTCCGGGTTGACTCAAACCTTTCTATGCTTTTTAGAGGCATTTGAAGTTCATTTTTCAATCTGACCCTGACCTGTCCTTTCTCATTTGTGCTCAAATGGTCCTCGTTAATGACCCTGCGCTGTGATTGGACCATTCCTGTGTTGCTCATACATTATCCCTTCAATTTCAATAGGCCATTCTGATCCTAATTGTTTTTTAGGTTGAGCTCAGACTTCACTTTGTCCATGAATCTTCCCTAATCACTCCTGCTCAGGCTGGAAGGCATCTTGCTTCTTATTTCTTACACTACACATTGACCAGAATGCTCACCACCTCCTACACACCCTCATTTATTTCATATACATAGAGCCACCTCGCATTTAATATTGTGAATAAATCCTATACTCTCAAGAGTAATATCCTTAAAAACCAGGGTTATATATGTAGGAAGTGGGAGGCAAAGTGTAGAGATTCAAAGACATCTTACATTCTTTTATGTATCTTGGTTTTCAACTGAGTTACTCCACTTAATGAAATATATATAAAATTGTCTCAACCTCTGGGAAGTTCAGGGCCTCCCCTATGATTTCTACAAATTTAAGGAAGTTTATAGCCTCATTTTCATAAATAGTTACTCTCATTCTTTTTATCCTAAAGACTTTACCTTATGAACTCTGCACCAACGTAGACTTGGAGACTGCTCTTTTTCTTCGATTTCCCTGATGTCGCTCATATAAAACCTGTGTAGTAGCGGACTGTATCAAAGTCATAGTGGTACCTAGACTCCTTTTGACACCACGTAGTAAACAGGATATTTGATATTGCTTTTCTTCAGTGTCATTCCTTGACTGAAGAATTTCTCGTGAGCTAATATTTCTCCACAACGGGAAGAGCCCTATGCACCTTTCCTCTCCATATCTCCAGTGGTACAGAAACCCCCACCTCCCATTATCTCCTTACTTTCTTATCAAACTAATTTATCTATTTTCTTACCAGCACATTTCCAACTACATGCTAGGTACCTCATCTGTCACACCCAAAGCAAAGTAGCCAGTCAAGGTAGCCAGCTAAAGAGAAGACCGTCTACACTGGACACCAATGCTACTTATTCTCTCAGGAGCAGGAGCAGCTCAAGTTAATTGTTATTTTAAGTAGCAAATTTTCTGTTCATTCTGTTATAAACTTTGTTTGTTTTGGTATCCTTTTGGATCACCAAGCATAGTGCTTTTCACAAAGCAGATATTCATGTTGAATGAAAGATTAACTAAAACAACAAAATCCAAAATACTTCCCTGCTCTGGTAAAAGGCTGTGGCTCTGACCAGGTTTCAGGTCTCTCATATCTTCCTCATTGTCCCCACTTCCTTTTCTAGACTCCAGACTCCTTTCTGCAGCCTGTTAGTTGATTGTTATTTTGATCTTTTAAAAGATTACATAATATTTTACATTTAACATATAAAAGTCTATCTTATAATTGCTTAAGGCATGTCTACTACTCACTTCTACTTCTCCATCACTCATCAGAAAACAGAAAAATCTTCAAGATTCAAAGTAAAGCAGCTAAACGCTTAGGTATGAAAATAATATTTAGGTAGATGGTCCTGCCAAATATCTCTTAAATGCCACCTCCTTAGTGGCCCCATATACTGTAAGACAGTATTTTTCCAACTGGCTTCTCAGACCTGTACAAAATCACTTTGGGTACTTGTTAAAAATACAGAATCTTATTGAATCGGAATCTGGGAAGGCTCTTATTGCTAATAAGTTCCCTGGGGGATTCTTATGCTTAGAAGTGTGAAAGCTGTAGTATAAATGCATTCTTTTCTCATCTGTGTGTCGGAGAGAAAGGAATTCTTCCCTTCTTAGGACAAGTGCTTCTATCACAATCCACCTGCCTTCCCAGGGAGGAAAGGATGGGTTCATTATGCTGTGTCGACAGCCATACACTTTCCTGTTTTGTTTCCATGTTGACCACGATAAACTGTTTTAATTTTCCTTGAGAATGATTCAATTAGACTTATTCATCATAAACAGATTACTGGATACAATCTCTTCTATTGTAAACTTATCCAACACACTTTTCTTTCAAATAAGTAGCTAGAGAGTAAACATGAAGCATATGGATGAATTTGGTGGCATTTTAAACCACAGGAGGAAATGAGCCAGGAAGAAGTAACCTCAGCTGGAATGTGGCTTGTAACCAGAGGTATATGAATATGGTACACCTGGTGTGAACTTAGGACATGTGGGTGGAGCCTTCAATGACCAGCTCCCTCTGAAGGACTTCAGCCTTATGCCTTTGGAAGCAAGCCCCTGAACCCTCAGAACCATGGAAAATTAGTACTGGCACCAGAAGGAAAAAACCCCATTCACCCAGTCACCCACAGCTACTGCCTGACTCTTGAAAACTCAACTCCTATGCAAATCCTGACCCTCCTGAGAGTGCGAGCTCTGGCACAGCATCCAGGCTAAACTGGCACACACTTCCTCCTGTCTGTTCAGATGACTCACTGAGTGTTCAGAGCACATTTTCCCTTTCCTGGCTGCCAGCTGTAGCTATTGGCTCACTCATTCTCTCTTCGGAACAGCACAGCACTACTGGGCGAATGCAGTTGCTTGAACTGATGTGTGATTGTGTGGAGTCCTGCAGAAAAGCATAAAACTATTTACCACAGTGCTGAAGGCTGGGATCTATCACATCTGTCAGAACATTAGACATAGATCCTTACCACTTTCTACCTGTTGCTACTTAACTAGTCCTATTTATGGCCCTCTTATGGCTTCCCAGCATACAGAAACCTCACAAATCGCAAAGACACAAAAGTGCCAGTGGTCAGGAAATCAAAGGCAAATGTATCCCCTTTCATCTGTGTCTTAACATGAGAAATGAAGGGCTTATACATCTGGAAATATGAGCACTTTTCCCCTTCTCTGCTATCTTTGGCACTTATGTGTAGTTTGGAGCGCATTATCTGGAACCGGTATATATATGGACATAGATTTCATGTAAGCTAACTATCTTCCCAGGTAAGCTGCTATCTTCATTAAGAGCAGGGATCAGGCCTCTAACCTCTTTTGTAAATGGCCCCCAGAGCCTAGTTTAGAGTTGAGTTGAATGCAGCCTTAGAAACTAGGCTTGCTGAAAGAATGAATGGGGCACACTCCCATGGAAAAGCCAAATACGTTGAAGGAAGGGCTGTTTTGCCAGTCATATTAATTTTTTCCACACACTTTCTACACCATCAAAGGAAAGCGTCTCTTATTCTTGGATAGGAAAATTTCATAATAAATCAGTCTGCAATAACCTAATTTCACCTCATGGGTCAAGCAAATAGCCCAAATGAAGATTAGAAGAAAAAGTATTTGTAGGCATCTGGGCACATAACAGAGCCTGTGTATTTTAAATGAATTTGTACATGTGAATGAGTGTCTCAATTTTCCAGGTATCATTTAGTGGATGGAAGAGGCAGCAGAGGCTCTGTAAATACAGACAGTATGTACAGTAGTCCAGAATCTCTTGGATTCTGGAGTCAGAGATTGAATCCTGGCTAGGCCACATATTAGCGGAGTGAAAAATATAACATCACTTAACCTTTTCAAGCCTTAGCGCTTCATTTATCAAATGTTTATTTATCAACTCCATTTATCATAGAGTTGCAGTTAGAATTAAATGAGATTACTAATGTCAAGTGCCTAACCAGATAATTGATATGATCAAGAGATACCCAATAAATGATAGCTGTTATTAATGGTGTTTGATTAATTGTAGGCTTTGAGGGATGGGACAGTTAAGGTTGATACCCATGTTTTGATTTGTTCCTAATGTCAACCTAAATTCCTGAGTAGTTCACTCTCAGAGAAAAGGAGAAAATTACCAAACTCTCATGAAAAACAAAACTAAACTAAATAGAAATATTTGGTACACTGTTATTGGCCTATTGTTAATGCTTTACCTCGTGGAAAGCTGGCTACATGAGGACTTTGTGGAAGACAAAATTGTTCCATCAGTTTTATTTCCAAATATGTAACTAGTGTTCCTACTCTCTCAGAGGTTGAATTTCAAGTTTATGTAACTGCATGGAATTACTTGGTGAATTGAGTGATTTCAATTCATTGTGACAACTTGGATCCATAAGCCATTTTCCAAGCCATCCCAGATAGATAAAGATCATCTACTGTCAATAAAAGAAGGATTTACGTTTTAAAAAATGGCAGAAGGCATGTTTTTCATGTGCTCCCACAGTTTTTGAGGGCTGTTCCATACTGAGATCTCAGAGAGTATTGATTTTACCTCAATGGCTTCTGTATTAGATGTAAGAAATACACTTACTGCTTAATACCTTTTAAGTCTTCAAAATTAGCCAAATGATGGGGAGCTATTTATAGCAAGAAGCTTTGAACTTTCTGGGAATATCATGTTTTACTTCTTTAATTGAAGTATCACAAATAACAGTAGTATGTCTTATATATACAATCTAAATCAAAGATCACATATTTTAATGAATAATAAAATTGCCCATAATATCCTTTGAAAGTAAACTCAGAGAGAAGTTTCCTTCATGAAAAATGAATATTTCTGGAATAAATCAAATACTATTGTAGAAGCACTTGCTTAATTTATATTTCCCATAAACTCTATTTGAACTTCACTTCAAGGACACATAACAAGAAAGCTGTCTGGAATACCCCACCCTAAACAGGATAAATTTATTATATCCCTGAGTAGAGACTGCCCAAATGTTGGCTCAGTACTTGATAGAGGGAAAAATAGTACTCCAAGCCTTTTTTTGATTAGGAAAAGTTCAGTTTTTAGGTTTATCCTTAATACATTGAAACTTAAGGGACTTGGAACTCTGTGGCTTAGTGGTATATTTCATCTGTGAATAATAAGAAATATAAAGAATTGGTTGCTATTATTAAAAGCTGGTAAGTTCTAATACCGAGTAAATCAAAACGCTGCTGAGATACTACTTTTGGACCAAGACTAATCTTCTTGGCTCGAAATTACACTGAGTCAGATGGACACTTTTCAGGCTTTATCTGACTTGACCGCTCTATAACATTTGACATTGTTGATTGGACTCCTCCATGAAACACTCTTCGTTGGCTTCTGTGATTCTTCATTCTCAGGGAGATTCTCTACTCTGCCTGGCAATGGCTCTCCTTTCTTGGTTGATCCCTTAATAGTTGGTCTTCCTGTAATATTTGTTATGATCTTGTTACATCTGATACCAAACACGTGGTCTGTGGTGATGTCATTCTTTTATGAGATCACCTACTAGATATCGGGTGGAGAATCAAACATCTGTATTTCCTAAGCTATAAATCTGTATTTCTACCTCCTTACTAGAATTTTTCACTTGAATGTTTTTCTGGTTCCCCAAATTTAGTATATCCAAACTGAACTTATTATTTTCTGCCCTGCATCTCCTATTCTTTCTATCTCCTAGTTACCTAATTTAAAAACCTAGGTGCCATCTTTGACTCCTCTGCTTCCATTATTCCCCACAAATAATCAGTCTCCAAGACCTGCTATATCTACAGTTACTCATCTTTCATGTTTATCTATTTCTGTCCACATTCACTGCCAAGATCTCAGTTCAGGTTCCTATCATTGATAACCTTGATCACAGCCTCTGACTCCTAACTGGTTTTCCCTGACTTCTTTCTTCATGCTCCAGGGTTTATAGTGTTCCAAAATAGACATTTGATTATTTCTTTTGTCTGATTAAAACCCTTCAAAAATTTACCATCATCCTTATGATAAAGTTCAAACTTGTAAGCATTAGTGTAAAGTATCATGTATGCTGACTCCCTCCTTTTTTTAAAACTCCCTAGCTTCGGTTCTTGACATTTCTCCTCTTATACTGAACACTGTAGCTGTATTGAAGTACTTGAAGTTACTGAATGGACCATTTCTTATCTTTCCTCTGAGCCTTTACGTATGTTTTCCCCTCTGCCTAGAACAATTTTTCCTTATTTCTCTGACTCACACCCACACATCTTTTCAGCTGAGAGCATTTCATCTGGGAAACTTTCCCCGATCCTCTTTCCAGGTCCAGATCTGAATTAGATGCTCCTCTTTGTTGCTTCTAGAATATCTGATAGATTTATATTTCCTGGCATTCAAAAAAAGTATTGTCAATGCCTATTTACTTATCTGTCTCCTCCAAGAGCTATTTGAGATAAGGAGCTATATTTTTTCAACATTATCCCTAATGCCTTTCTCAGTACCCTCCACTCACGATCTAGACATGAGAGCACTAGAGAGATAGTTAACAACCAAACTGAGGGTACACTAGCCCCAAATTGCGCTCTAAAAGTCCATAACCAGAATGCGAGGCGTATTCTCTATGCCCTTTGAAGGGAGCAAAAGAGAAACCTTTCCCTGTTCTCGAAGGCATTATATGCCCCATGGATTTCGATGCAGGGAAATATTTAACTCCACATTCATGGCTTTTGAGAACGCATGTGGAATCCAGAATTTTGGACCTGATGCTCCATGAGTTTGTGGGAATCAAATCAAGATTGTCAGTAGCTACAGACTGCCAAGAGGGCTTGATATTTCCATAAAGTTTTCTTCTTCCAAATAAACCTTGAGATTATTTGTCTATAGTTCTGCCAGAGGACTCTCCAGACTGTGATTCGTTGGGAACAAGTCGCCATGAACATGTTCTCAGGTCTCCATCTTCCTGCCATTGCATGAGAAATGGAACTTATCAAACATGTAGCAGAGCCAACCTTCTGAATTCTACAGGACTGTTCAGAGGGCTTGGAATGACACACACCCACAATTAAAACAAAAAAAAAGGATGAGTAAGTGAGGAACTGAGAATCACATATTTTTCTAAATTAGATTTATCTGTAAGATTTAAATATGTGCAAACATATTTTGAATGATCTGGTACGAATTATGGTTTTATTATTAAAAAGCCATTTTGCTTTGTCCTTATGTGTAAAGTAAAAAGAGACTTGCTTTACTGAATTTTTCTCTTTGGTAACTATTGAATTTTGAGGGAATACTAGTTTTTTTAGCCAAATTGAAAAATTGCTTCGAATTTAAAGGATACTCCACTTGAATTCAAACTCTGTTTGGGTTTGGCAGCATATTTTTATTTGGCAACGAAAAGGATGTTTGATTCTTATGACTTGGTAAACCTCAAACAGGCTCACACACAAGTTGTAGTCCCTGTGTTGCAGACGTGGAGGAAACCAATACATGAAAGCAAAGTTT
>NW_006494614.1:15792954-15793734 GCF_000325575.1 Pteropus alecto | reverse complement strand
AAAAGTGAGGATTTTAAAAGATAGAGAAGAATTGTTTTTAATCAGAAGCTTTGAAAATTTTTGAGCTTTTTATTTTTTGATTTTCAATATTTTTTAAATTCTGAAGTTTACTGGATTTTCTCAGTCCTTGCTGTTTGTTTCAGGTTCCTTTTAACAAATAGTAGAAAGAAAATGGTTTGACTATTTTTAAGACTTAAAAAGAAAAACAATTACTACCTTATTTTATACCACAGAATTGGACTCAGAATTGGACCCACTTTATAGGATCAGACAGGTCAAGTGATATGCCCAAACATATGTAGTTAGTAAGTCTCAGGTCCTTTCTGACTCTTATTTTATGTACCTGGAACACTCTGCCCAGTACTCCCTTAGGCTAACTCTTGCCCCTAGAAATGTCCTACCTTTCTCATTTTACCTGGACAACTCTCATATTTTCTAAAGCTCAGCTTTTTCAGGAGCCTTCTCTGGTTCGTTACTCATTACTCCAGCCTTAGATAGGTGCCCTCCTGGGTTCTACTAGTCTGTGAACCTGCCTCCATCAAGCATTTATTACAAGTGTATTGAGTCTCCTTTAGTCAGTCTCATTATCTGGACTGTCAACTCCAGTTGACAGGTGGAACTATGTCATCTGTACATCTTCAGTGATTCACTTAGCCCTAATAAACAACGTAACTATGGAATCAAAAGAAAGGGAGGAAAGAAAGGAAGAAGAAAAGAAAGGAAGGGAGGGAGGGAGGGAGGATAGGAGGTAGGGAGAGAGAGAGACAGAGAGAGAGAGAG
>NW_006494614.1:15783527-15792695 GCF_000325575.1 Pteropus alecto | reverse complement strand
AGAAAGAAAGAAAGAAAGAAAGAAAGAAAGAAAGAAAGAAAGAAAGAAAGAAAGAAAGAAAGAAAGAAAGAAAGAAAGAAAGAAAGAGAAAGAAAGAAAGAAAGAAAAGACAAGAAAGAGAAAGAAAGGAGCTTCCTTAGGATTTCCATAAATAATCACCCCATCACCTTATCATAAAACAATAACAAAAAAACGAACCTTCAACACCTAACAAAAATTCTTCTCCCAGCCCTACTCATTTGAGCTCATTCATTGAAAGAGAGCAAGGAGACTGCTTGGTCCTTGATACCCATACTTTTTAAATACTATTCTTCTAAAATAATCCCTAAATTTCACTTCAGAAAAAAGGCTACGTTGTTTATCACACTGCTCCTCCATATTTGCATTATGTCTGGGTTCTATATTCTAGGACAGAAAATATAGAGTTTCAGATAAAGATTTAGTGCTAGTACTTTACTTGGGAGTCAAATCCCGGCATAGCAAGAGTGAATGGAAAGGAAAGCTATGCAGGGAAGAATGGGAAGCCAGGAAACATGAAGCATTACTACTCCAGTTACTTCTTTACAATGAGCTACAAAGAGACACTTGCTGTCATTTGGTAGGTCCCTACACTTGCTTACAGAGAACATCTTCAGTCAGTATGATTGGAAGAAGTAAGGGAGAGGATCTGTCCAGTTTTTTTCTGCCTCCTTTTGGCCAAGATGGTGCTATGAAAAGTTAAGTACCTTGCATTCCAAGTTGTGTCATCTGGCTGCTTTGGCAGCCTCTTGGGAATAGATGTACTCCCTGTAACAAGTTTCCCCAAACTAGAAGAGATGGGAGGCACCAAGGATTCAGGCAAAGAGTGGTTGCTTTCAAAAGACTGATTGCGTGGGCTTACATCCATTTGCCGTACATATGATGCATTCATGATAGAAGTAAACAACTGACAATCCCAGATCTTGTAAGGCTGAGAGACTCAGAAGAGGAATGTAAGTCTCATACAGGTGCATTTGAACCTCGTACATTCAACATTCAATTCTTTTCTCTTTATACTGTCTTCTGTCATGAATCCCACTGCCCTCCCAAACTATGGTGTAGCTGGTCTAGATGTCCAAAGGTCTTCTACCTGGGTAATATACTCGCTACTCAAGCATGGCACAACATGTCTAAAACTAAATTCATGCAATGCTTTTCTATCAAAACATTTTCCTTTCCTGATTTTTTCCATTTCTCTTGGGAATGGAAACACTAATACTTATAGTCATGAAGGTTGAAACTTCAGAATTATGTCTGGATCCATCCCTCCTTCCTCTTATAGGTAGGGCCCATAATGTAAACATATCAGCAGTTTCCCAGTAGGTACAAAGACACATTCTGGCACAAATTACACATTCAGCAAGTGTATGAATAAAGTGAAAGGGTGTCTTTGCTTTTCAGTTTATATTCGTGCAGAAAATGCTGTTTACTGATGGAGAAGGAAGAGAGGAAATAGAGAAATCAATAAACTAGGTACAGTTTTTCAATAAACAACCATGTCCAACACAGTTAGAAGCTTTTGCTCGGAGATTGGGAAGCTTAGGTTCATCAAGTCTCCATTGCTTGCTACTGCCATTATGCCATCACCAGCCACTGTGGTTGTTGGATCTTTGGAAAATATGGAAATGAACCACAAGAATATGAAAGAGTGGTTTTAAAAAAGAATTCTAGATGTATTAACTTGTCATAATTAGCTGCTTTTGATGGAAAAATCTTGGAAGTGTTTAAATTGATGAACCTTTAGTCTAGTGTTGAGGTCTTGCAAAATTTCTTAAAGTTCTTTCTTGGTTATTTATGCCTCTTTGATAAAGCAGGAGAGAAGTTCTAGGAGAAAGTCAGTTATGTCTCTTACACGCCTCACCTTCTGTTACTCCTCTTTACATGTATTATTAATGAAGGAATTTTAGAAGATTGGAGGAATAAGACATGTAGGCATTTGGAATTTTATGGGAAAGTATATGTCAGATTTGGGAGTTTGAAAATTTTAGACATTTTGCCAAAACTTGTGAATGAAAGCTGTCACCTAGACACAAGAGAAAGGGCTATTCACTTCAATTGGTAAACCTAATTGAGAACCAGGTCTTAGGGAGTCACCATTCCTTTATACTGTTACTGAATCTCCTCTCTATAGAAAAACTGCCTTCACTGAAAAAGAAAATTAGACTCCAGAAGTGATATTTTGCCAGCAGCATCTCTAATGGCCTTTTCATCTGCCTGATGAACTCACTGTAGCTATGGAAAGTCTAATTTTCTCTCGGGTCAGTTTCAGAAATGTGCTTACTAATGTGCTTAAAATGGACTTATCAATTAATAAACCAAGAAGTGATATTTTTTGGCTGTGTTTAAATACATTTTGCTCAGATTTTAAAGATCAGGGCATTTTAGGGTCAGGTTTGCTCCATAATTTTCTATGTAACATACTCACTTCCCATTAAAATCCAATTTTCTCTACTAAAAGGTGTTAGGCTTCTGATCTCTCATGGAAATTGTACTTTACATGAGTATTACCTCATCTAAATGTATGTTCCCAGTGAACCTGTCATCAAGTGGACATGCCTTAATTTTTTCCTTTTGTAGCAAGATGTTTGACTGGTTACTTATGCAGACCTTGCTTAAGGGGAGTAAGGAGAATACAAAAATAAAAATGTATGGCAATTCTGAGAGTTAGAACAGAGCACAGCCATTACTGCAGCATCTGATGCTGAGATTTTAGGGTAAACCAAATTGTTTCTTCAGAATCAAATCAAAAGTAATTGGACTCAATTCATTTATTCAACACTTGGTTCAAGGCCATGAATTCTACAGTTACAAAGATAACTATACCACAGATCTCTTAAAGATGCAAAAACATGTCCACAGTTTGTCTTTTTATTCAACAAACACTTTCTGATTATGTTTTGTCCACTGATGTAGACTCTGGAGATACAACACTACCTGGCACAAATCCTTGAAAATGCTCAATGCAAGGCCTGGTATAAAATAATAGGCTGTGAATGAGGAGCAGATAATGCTTAGTGGGTATTCTCAGGATATGGTGTTTACATACATGTGAATGGGAATTAGGATTTCATGAAGGGAATGCTATTTGCTCTGGGCCTTGAAGAGTGGGCAAAACTGGAAATGTAGAGATACTAAGGATGATTGCCCTCAATAGAGAAAACATCTTAACTGAGGACCCCTCAAACTCTAATGTTCTCTATATGATTCCAAGCTCAAGTTATCCAAAACGGCTCCTCAGAATTATGGCAAACTGAAGTCAGTGGTGCAGGTTCTCCACTGAGCAGTCAAAGGAAACTTAGAAGAGTCAACCCCAGGAGAGTCTAAGGTACTGTTATGGGTGTGTTATGTTAGGCAATGTTTTCTCAACAAAATTTCCTTAGATTCACTGGCTAAATACTTTTGGACTTACATTCTAGGTTCAGAGACTCGAGCGTGTTACAGATAACTAGATAAACTAAAAGGTACATTTTACTGCAGACTTTGCTTAGGCAGCAAGTTAGTTTCCATTATCAAAAAGTTCTGAAAATTAATCTGAAATATGACACCTTACTCAACAGGTGACAGTATTTTTGCTAACATTTTCAATGTGTCTAATTTCAAAGTACCTCATTTACTTAAAGTAGGTACTTTAACCGACTAGGATACAAAGTGATATGCAATTGCCCTAACTTAAATGCATCATTTTGTGCAGATTTAAATTTGCATCAACATTGCCTTCCCAACTAGACTGTCACCTCCTTGAGGCCAATATGATGTTGTGTCTCTCTCTCTCTCTCTCTCTCTCTCTCTCTCTCTCTCTCTCTAATCTATTTTAATAGAATCTTACAGTCCTATGTAGGTAGTCGAGAGCACAAATGTTGGCTTGATTGAATGAACAGAGGTAGCACAGATCAGAAGTTTTTTCTTTCAGGACTCAAATTTCAGAGAGTAAGTTCAGGGAGTAAATGTTTTCCCATGGTTCAGGCAAAAAGGTGGGGGGGGTGGGGTTTACATATTTTACTTCTTTCTCAGTTAGGCCTACAGAAATCTACCAAGGGGAATTTACAAACCATGAGGATCAAGATGAGTTTGTTAACTTGAAACTTTATAGAAGTCAAAGATACAGTAATCCTGCAAAGAATGAATAACTTTCCCTTTCTTATCCTTGGCCTCCTTTGAAATTACCACCATCTTGCCGAACTTTGGAGGCTTATTGCTTTATTGTTTTTATTATAAGGAAATTTAAAGCTATCATATTATTATACAATTGTAATCTTTTCAGCCTCTTAAAATATATCTTGAGCATTTTTCCATATTATTAAATAAATTTCTATAGCACAACTTTAATAACTATGTGTATTTCATTATATGACTGTATTATACTTTTTTTACTCTGGATATGAATACATTATAGTTGTAAAGTGTTCTTGCAATGTACACATTAATATGTATGGTTGCTTCACTCACTTATTCTCACTGTTCTCTCCAGAGTTAATCAGCTTCCATGTCTTGAATTCACTGGCTTGGCCTTTTATATATAGTTAATCTGTCTTAACAAAGTTTGGATTAACAAAGTTTATTTTAAAAATGGAAATGTTAAGTATTGAATAGATTTAATTAGATAGAAACATATATTTTTAAAATACATATAGGGAATAACAATAACAATATTATGAAATCTGCAGACCTTAGAAACCACTTTCTAGTCCTCTCCAACTGCATTCCCCTCCCTAGCTCCCAATGGTTAGCACTATCTGAAATTTTCTTTAAATCGTTCACAAGCTTTGCTTTATAATTTTAGCACATACATTTACAGCCCTGAAAGTGTCTTTTAAATTTGCATGTGGTTTCAAACACTATAGAGATGAAGATACCTTTTTTAAATGTTCTAGATTAGAATCTTGCCTTTAGCAACAATGACAGAAGCAGCCAGCATGAGCCCTTCCCAAGTCCTCTTCAGAATTATGATGCAGCTGGCCTTCTCTTCCTTTGAAAGATGTTCTGTTTCATTTAAAAAGCAATGCTGGTGCCAGCTAACTGAATTGCTGCTGCAAGGAAAGTGAGCACATTCTCCTTCATCTATAGAACATAAGTGCTTGGGACATTGTGAAACTTTCCTCTTAAATTAGGACAGGAACCCAGGACAATGTGGTATGGACCCCTATCTGGGTGGCGTGGAAAGGCCATATGTTTTTGTCTTTTGTTTTTCATCAGCCTTGTCAGAAATGTATTGATTTTATCAGTCTTTTTGAAGAACCAATTTCTGACTTTGTTGAATCTCTACATTGTATGTATGTTTGTTAATCCACTAATTTCTACACATATATTTGTTTTTCCCTTCATTATGGTTTTTTTTTTGGGAGGGAGTCTTTTTTTTTTCTTTTAACATCTTAAGGCGAATGCTTAAGCATGAAGAAAATGGGTTAAATAATATAAGGCACTTTTGTCGTGGCCCTTACAATGTCATGTAAACTCTTCCTTCTCTCATCTCTTTTTTGGCCATTAAATGCAGAGAACCCGGTAGGCTCAATAGGATTCCAATAGGGTCTAGAAGATGACAACGCTAGAAAACAGATGGAGTCATAACCCCAAATCCTTGGTGACGATGATATAAGGAGAAACAAACTTCTATTGTGTTGTTATTAAGGCTTCAAGGTTTACCTGTTTGGGCACTGTGAGGTAGCAAAGCCGATGAATATAGTATTATTCAAGAATTCTATGTCCACAATCATTTTGTCTGTTTGCAATTACTGAAAAAAATATGTTAAAATATTCTAATCTGATAGTGGATTTTGTGAATTTTTGCTTGTATTTCCGTTTTTCTATTTTTATTTTATATTTCTATCGTATTTTTATATTATTAGGGTGCATTCAATTTTATAATAGTTTTGTTTTCCTGGTAAATATAGTCTTCTATCAACTATAGAGTAACTTTTTATTTTCAATAATGCTCCTTGCCTTTGAGTCTATTTGATTTAAATATAATTATTCCCACTTTATTATTATTTGGCTATATTAGTATTTGGCTATGATACCTTTTTCTATAACTAAATAACAAAAAAAGCTGGCTAAATGTGAAACACCCATTAGAAGGCATTGGCGAGGTACTGAGACAGCCATAATGTGTGTAATCAAGATCCTGAAGAGAAGGGAATGGAAATAAGGTGAGTCGAACATTATTCACTGCTTTTCTTCCTCAAACATTTGCTGATTCTTAATGCTGCCTGGCTGAGACGTTGATCAGATATTTTGTTTATCTCTGAGGTAAGGTATACAAAAATTGTATACTTTAGGGTATTCATTAAAAGAATAGTAAATAAATGTGTTACCAAGAAGCTATAAGAGGCAGAAAAGTGAAAAATATTTTACTAATTCAAAGAGGTGAGAAAGAAATAAAAGAGGAACCCAAAATAGGTGGAACAAATGGAAAGAAATAGTAACATGATATGTTTAAAATAAGACATATCAGTGTTTACATTAAATATTCCAATTAATAGATGAATAATATTATACTGGAGATTATAAAAACAAAACTCAGCTCTTCGCTGTTTTAAAAAGATGTGCCTTACATATGAAAACAGAAAAGTTGAAGATAAAAGAATTAAAAAAGATATAACATATAAACACTAATGATTCTAGGTTGACATTTATTTTCTGTCATCACAATGAAGTTATTTTATTCTCTTCCAACTTTCACTATTGCTTTTGAGAAATCAGTTGTCACTGTAATTGTCATTCATTTGAGGATAATCTATTTCTTCTCTGGCCGATTTTAAGATTTTTGTCTTTGATATTATACAGTTTTGCCATGGTATGCCTACGGGTGGCTTTCATTTTATTATTTTACTT
Organism: Pteropus alecto; assembly: GCF_000325575.1. Lineage (NCBI taxonomy): Eukaryota > Metazoa > Chordata > Mammalia > Chiroptera > Pteropodidae > Pteropus > Pteropus alecto. Next base: position 15,785,849 of record NW_006494614.1, on the reverse strand, counting down.
GTGATTCATTAATCTTCTGGTAGCTATTAAGTAATTATTGTGTAAATTTCTTCAAATATTTCTTCTGTTTAATTTTCTACCTCCTTTTTCGTTTGCATTTAAATAGATGTTGGATCTTCCTACTTTGTTCAACATGACTCTTAACCACTTTATCATATTTTCCATTTGTCTATTTATATGTGCTACATTCTAGAAATTTCACATAAACATTTTGGTTAATTAATTTCATTTTTAGCTATCTGTAATGTGTTGTACTTTTGAGTATTTTATATGTTATTATAGTTTTTATTTCCAAACAAATTTCATGTTTTTATTTTTCAAGATAGGCTCTTCCATTTTTATAATCTCTTATACTCTAGTCATATATTATATCCCACAGTTTATTTCTTTAAGCATATTAAACATATTTATATTACATTTTAAAATTGTTAATTCTAGTACCTGAGGTCTTTATGGGTCTCAGCAATGTTGTATTGGGTTAAATTGTGTCTCCCCCATTCCCCTCTGAAAAATCCATGCACTTCCGGGAACCTCAGAATGTGATTTTATTTGGAAATAAGGTTTTTGCAGATGTAATTACTTAAGAAGAGGTCAAACTGGAGTAGGGTGGGCCCTAAATACAATGTGGTGGTCCTTATAAGAAGAGAAAAGACACCAAAACACATGTAACGAGAGCTGCGAAGACAGACACATGAGAAAAATGCCATGTGAGGACTGAGGCAGAGACTAGAGTGATGCCTCTATAAGTCAAGAAATGCTAAGGATTTCTAGTAACCACCAGAAGCTGGGAGAAAGTCATGAAACAGAACAGACCCTCACCAAGAGCTTTCAGACAGACATGGCCCTGCTGACACCTGGATTCAGACTTCCAGAATCCAAAACTGTTAAAGAAAAAAATTGTTATTTAAGCCACCAAGTTTGTGGTACTTTGTTAACAGCAGCCCTAGGAAACTAATACAGACCTCATTTGTAAAATGGATCATAATAACTCATTCAAAGATATAATGTGGGGATTGAATGAGATCATGTACAAAGTACTTTGCCTTGTCTGGTCCAGAATAAGTGCTCAGTCTTTTTGGATTTGATTTTCAAACACCTCATCTCTTTGACAGTCTTAGATCTTTTTCTTTTCTTTTTCTTTTTGATGTTCAATGATCTCAGAACTTTTTATTGGCCTCCTGCCCCCTAGTGGTGCCCTACCTCTGTGGGCTTAATGTCTCAGAATTTTAGTGTTGTTGACTTCAGACACCACTTTGCCATCCACAATCCTGTGTATGGTGGTCTTTTGGATGGATTGCATGGAATTGTTGTTGTCCAGGGTGTCGCCAAGATCTAAGTCCTTCCATAAGTTGAGGTGACCTCAGCCTCAAGCTTGACCTTGATGTTAAGCAGACCCTCATACTTTTGGGTTTGGCACTGCCCCTCTGCTCAGGGTCTGGGCCAACTTTGATGCCAGGCATAGCAGGTTTGATCTTTTTCTTTGGAGTGTGCACACATATACATATTTACAACACACACATCCAATATCTGCATGTACACATCATATACCGCCACATACAACTGATTCCAATTCTCTTCACTTAGATCTCATTCAGGTCTTTCCACATGATCCCAGCTATGAACCCCTTAAGGGTTTTCTATATTTTTTAAAATTGCATATATCTGAGAGTTTTTCTCAATTTCAAACCAGAGTTCATGTAATGGAACAGTAATTTTTTTTCTCTTCAAATAAGAGAAAGGACCTTTTTTTTCATGATAAAAATCCAGAAATAGTGAGTTGTGCTAGAGGGAGAAAAATTCATCAATAGTTAGTGTCCTCTTAGTTATTTTTCATTAGAAAAATCATGCACAAACTTTTTTTTGTTTCCAGAATAAAAAAGAAAGTAATGATGGCTCCAGTGGTTTGCATTGTGGCGCTGCTCACTTAAGACCAAACTAAAAGCAAGAATCTTACTTTATATCAGGAATTTACTAGTAGTTAGTTTAACTTGGCTAGTTGAGCGAAATCCTCGAAGTGAGGGATGCTTTGAGATAAATTCTAACATGAATTAAGAAAATAAATGAACATTTGGACTGAATGATCTTATTTTTAAAAAGTGTTTTTTCTTCCTGTGTTTCCTAGAGGACTTTAGTGAGTAAAGCAAGACAAAAAACCTTGTACGTTGTTGTAGGACATAAACATACATGTCCCATCTCTTTTAATATGTTTTGATACTCTGAGGATAATCCTAGGTATAGTATATAAATAAAGAATAAAGTCCAGGGTGGGCAATACTACCTTAATTCAAAGATAGATTAACTCTAGACTGACAAAATAGGGAA
>NW_006494614.1:15742052-15783493 GCF_000325575.1 Pteropus alecto | reverse complement strand
TATATCAAAAGGAGATTTTTTTCCCCTTTCCTTTCAGGATTCAATTCATGATGTGATTATATAGTGTAGTTATGTACTATAGTTCAATTTATATACTGATATTACTTTATGAAATGAGGTTAAGAAAAAAGTGCTTTATTCATAATTTAAAATATCAGATCAACTAATATTTATAAAGAATATTTTTACAAATATTGGAATAAAAGACTAATTATAAATATATAAGACTCTTGGAAATTAATTCCATTATTCACATGTTTATTAAAAAATATTTATTCATGGTTTTTTCAAAAATATTTATATCATGCTGACAATAAAACTCATACTTGATATAAGAATATAGGTTGGGTAAAAATAATATACAAATGAAGTAAGTAAAATATACAATATATTAGATGATAATAAATAATTTGGACGAAAATAAATTTAGGAGGAAAATGGGGAGTGAAGGAGTTTATTGCAATATTTTAAAGGATGGTCAGAGAAGGCCCAAGAAGGTGCCAATTGAGCTAACACATGACGGAAGGGAGTGAAGTTGTTCAAGAAGAATTAAGATTTAAAAATTTGAATTATAGGGGAGAAGCTTAAGCTGGAGCAAGCTCACGTATATATGTTTAGAGAAACTTTTTAGAGTATCCTATGTAATTTAGCTGAAGGTTTAACTAATCAGATTTTGCAACTGAAATAGACTTAAAACATAAATAAGAATGAAAACATTGTAGAATCGTTGTGTTTTGATGTGTGTGCTTTTGAGCAGAAATAGGAGAAAACCTTAAAGAGAGAATCTTCTGAGATATGCAGGCACCATGAGATGATAACAATTATGATAACAAAAATAGAAACTAGTATTTGCTAACTGCTTCTATGTTCCAGGCACTAGGTTCAGCACTTTTCATATGTTATTTAATTTAATCCTCACAACAAATTTTTTAGGCGGGTACCGTAAATATCCTCTTTTTTCTCTTTTTTTTTTAAAAGGGATTTATACAAGTTGCTGACTCTTGCTGCCATGAGCCTGATTACAACATAGAATCAGGGAGTAGAGGAAGAAGATGAAAGGATTACCCTATATAAGTCTGTACTGTCTTCTTTTCAATGATATTTAGAAATGTAAAAAGCTTTCCCCATGTTTCATAGCAAGGAAGTGGTAGAGCTAGAATTAGAATACATACAGTGTGTGTCTAGAACGTATATGCATATCCACTTCAGTATATTGAGATTTGTGACGTAAGAAAGAGTTATGGGAAACAAAAAAAGCTAAAGTAGAATTAATTTATATCAATTAACACTTGCATTGGAGACAATAAAGAACAGAATCGAGATTGTTAAAAATTGAATAAGTAATGTGGAGGAATCTTTGAAACTATTACCACAAAACAAAAAGATAAAATATTAAGGGACATAATGACAGACAATGCAGAGGACAGATAGTAGAGATCTAGCCAGAGAATTATATGTGGTTTTCAAGAAGAAATCACACTGAGACAGAAGATAATGAAAGATATACTTGATGTAGACTTTTTTTTAAGTGTAAAAGGACCTAGAGATACAAATCAAAAGGGCTTGCCGAATTCCAGAAAAAAAAATTCACTGAAGATAGTCCTTATCTCATCCCTATAACATTTTTGAATTGACAAAGATCACACACACACACACACACACACACACACACGCGCGCGCGCGCTCCTGAAAGCATCTTGGTATATAATTCAGCTGACATCAAAATTCATCACTGTAACAATAAATATCAGAGAATCTTGGAACAATCACTACAGGGTCATTCATGTGTGAAGGCAACAGAAAAACATTGTCAGAGGCTCAGAAAACATACTAACTGCATCCTCTTGAAAAGTTACGTGAAAACATACATTAACTCATCAATGTAAGATTTTAAGATCAATAAAGTCATGGAGTGAATATTCATACAGGCATTGTTTTTCTCCTTTCTGGAAATTTATTCAAAGAAAACATCACAAGGAGGAAAATAATATATGTGAAAAATGTATTCCCCTCAATATTATATGCTATAGTCAAAAATTGAAAATAACCAAAGATTCCCCATCAGAAGACCAAGAGAAGTCATTCAGTCATTAAAAATGATCAATGAAAAGAGATTTTATAATGTAGAAAAATAATTTCACAATTTTTATTTTGTGTGATCTCAATTAAACAAGGACAAATGCATTGAGCCATTATTGGAGGGAAATAATTCATTTTAGTTATATCTGGAGAGGGAGGATTATAGATAATGTTTATCTGCTTTTTCATTTTTTTTCATTCTTTATAAATGTTTTATGAGAAACATATGACTTTTACAACAATGATTAAAAATAGAAGAGTAGGGACTGCTACTTTCAAAATTAGTTTGGGATTAATTTTTGAAAACTAAACATATGTAGATTGTCCAGAGTGGGCATAGCACTGAAACGTTTTTGTTCACCCTGGAAAAATATAAGTAGTATAGGTATTCCACAGGCCACAGGCCACAGGTCACATGCCCGAGTCATCCCTGCAGCCAAGTTAGCTTTGGCTACTAATCTTGGAAGAAAATGTTTTTCTTTTGAAAATTTGCTGTTTTCCCCCTTTCATGCTTCAATTTTTTTTCCTTCTAATTGAATTGGAACTTTCACTATAGTTTCCTTCAACCTTGCAATTTCTTCAAACCGTTTGGATGCTAACATCTCAAATAACTGAGATTCCCAATAGTTAGTTAACTTTATAGTAACTTTCTCAAAGGTATTTTCTCCAAAGTTATCGAAATTGCCTCACTTTCAACAGAATCTTTTCTTTCAGTTGTGTTTACATAACATAAAAATTTGCTGCTTTATGCAGAAATGTTTTTTTAAATGGACCAATTTTCATTCCTGTTTCTAAAATACTTATATAAAGAATTTATCATTTTAACAAAGCATGCCAGCGTATCTGCTTTTCCCAGAAATGCTGAAAATGATTTGTTAAAATGATGCACTGTCATTCCAATCCTACTTTATATATCAAAGGTTCGTAAAACATAATGACTGGGTGGAGGTCAGCAGCAGAGAACACCAAATATTGCTTAATCTTTTATGTAGATCTATAGTGCCTTGAAGCTATATATGATAAAACATAGCAAATTCTGGAATAAAAATCAAATCATATTTTCTGCATGTTTCTTATTAATAGCTCATTTCTATTATTTCTCTGAACTCCTCTAAATGTCTTTCCATGTAGTATCTTTGCCGTGCATAGCTTTTTCTCCTTTTTATGTGTCTTTAAGAAAGTGTCTGGTTTTGTACTACACTAGTCAATGTTAAATTTCTCCTCTGTTGTATATCACTTGAGCACACACACCTCTCCTTCTCTCCCTAACCAATGATTCCAAACATAAGCAGCTAACAGAAACACTAAAATAGTTACTTGATGCTTTTAATAAAACCTGCCTTCAAACAATCTCAAGACAATTCATTTATGGTTCTATGCAATTTGTTTATGCATATGCCATATTAAGATAAAACATAAAGCAAAACTAAAGCAACATATGAAGGTCTTTTTTGAGGAGCTAGAAGCATTTATTTTTAAGTACTTGCTTTATTGTCCATGAAAGTAATAAATTGATACCAGTTGTTTTTGGAGTTTTTTCAGACTGAAAATCTAAATATTATTACTAGTCATAGAAGTCCTGTGATTTGTATAACCCTGAGACTTGAAATTGATATTGAAGTAATTTGCTTTTAAGAGGCCAAATAGTAGAGACTAAATTCATTGGCACAGGTGCCAAATTGCCTGGGTTTGAATCAATCTCTTTTTTGCCACTTTCTGGCTGTGTGAACTTGAGCATTATTTACTATTCTGTGTTTATTTTCTCAGCTATAAAATGAGGATAATAATAGTATCTGCATCATTGTTAATTAACGTAAATCATTACTGGCACATGGTAAGTTATATGTGTTCAATATTGTTAATTTCTGAATTATTATTTTTAAAATTAAGATTTACCTAAATTGTTTCTCATCTTATATACAGATATATAGAATGGTTTACTTAATAGATTCTCTTCTTTTCATAAGAATGAGATTAAAAATTAAATTGTCTGCTCTGAATATGCATCTATTTAATAATTTCTACAGTCTTTAAGTTTTTTTTTCTTGTTTTAATTACACTACACCTTAGTTGGAAGTATCTGTATGCTCTCAGCAAATATGTGTTTTGTTACTAAAGTCTTTTTTAAAGTCAAGATATGAGAATTATCTAACCTATTGAAGGAGAGAATTTTCACTTGCAAGATCTAGCAGTGTGAGAAAAAAAGAGAGAGAAAGAGAAACTTGGAAAGGGGTGGAGGCGGGTCTTAAAAAACTATAGCTGAAAATTTCTCCACCAGTAGTTCCTTCTTTGTTCATTCAACCTGTATTTTTTAAAACACTGTTTAGGAAACAATCTGTAAACACCACATCCTTTCCTCTAGGCGTCAGTTGTTGAATAACATCTAACCGTGGTAAGTATTACTGTGGCATGTAGCACACTCTATTGGAAATAAGTCTTGCTAAAGATAGAATTAAAAATGGAATTCTTGGTTTAGTCCAGAGAGGAGTTCTTCAGATTGAGACTTAATGAAATCTACAAAAGGAGTGGTTGAGAGTGATAAAACTCATCCACATTGAGAATGTTATTAACTTTAATGCTGCCATCATAATAGCTAATATTTCATTGTGTGTTAGATACTCACTCATTATTGTGTGCTAACAACAATCTATAAGTGTATTTCATTTTCTATGTATTTAAATTGAAACTTAGAAAGGAGAAGGAAATTGTCTGGGGTCAAATGGCCAGTCAGTAGCCTCAAAGATGTCTACCTGACCACCATATATAAAGCACATTACAATCAGGCCTGTCCCTCTATCACACCTGGCTCTCTTCATTTCTTTCTTTCTTTTTTTTTTTTTGTCCTGTCCTTCATGTGAACTTCTTATTTATTTATTTATTCGTTCATTTATTTATTTGCTTATTTACTTTTGTCTTCCTAACACTATCCTATACATCATAAAAGAGCAATACAGTGCCTGGTACCTAATAAGCTAAATTTTATTAAATGAATAAACATTTAACAATACTTCATATAATCCTTAAAATAATCTTATAATCATCATTTTAGTATTATTATCTTTTTACAAACAGTGAAACAGAATACAGGCAGGTGAAAACACAATACTCAAACACATGCTATAAACTTTGAATTCAAAGCCAGATTTATTTTTACCCAAAGCCCATTCACTTTCTTTTATTAACATTAATAGTCTCTCCCCAGAAATACTCTTGAAAATAAGTTGGTAAAATACAATACTAGTAAATAAGGAGGACAAAATTAAAAGTTTAAAAATTAATTAAAACATGAAGAGCTGAAAGGAACAGACACTTTTTAAAACTTGTAAGTTCTCTTCGGGTATCAGATCAGTTTTGTTCCATTAAATTTGTCAAACCAGTGATTGACACCATCTTTTAATTTATGCTTATTGTTTCAAAATAGATTGTATTAATAGAAAATTTGAGGTTTGATAAGACCAACAGATCAGGAAACAATTCCTATTGAAAAAGCAGTTTATACTATTCCCAAGAGAAGGAAGTACACCATGCTAGAGGGGGCCCCACACGGAAGCTCTGGGTTGGTTCCAAGGTGGAAAGAGAGGGAGGAAGTTTGGGTGAGAAATCTTATTGTGATTTTTGTGGGAAGAATGGGCAAGGCAGAGTAAGCAGGCTTAGTATTGGTTAGTTTGAATAATTTTAGCAGGCTCTGGAATGTCAGGGCTTTTCCTATTGTCTGGTACTTGGCCCTGGTGATTAGGGAAGATGAATAGCAGTTCAGAGTGTGAGAACCCAATAAAGAAGATAGTTTAGGTGTGAGCTCTAGATTGGTTTCTATTTGAAAAGTATACTCCTGGGAGAGTTGTTTACTATCTTTAAGACTTGGCTAACCCTGGAAGGGTTAGCAAGTTCCCATATATCAAAGCATCAGAATATAGAAAATAAAAAGATATGGTTAATACATTCCTCAGCTTTGCTTCCGAGGTACTGATTATAGAAAAACCACTGAAACCACATTTCTCATCCACTTGAGTGGCAAACCAGTCCTTTGAAACAAGTGATGGATTTACATTCAACTGATTGCCCCTTATGTATTTCATATAATTTGCATTATGTAAAATAAAGGCAAAAATGTGTGGTATGTTTTCTATGTCTTTTATCGTAAACTTTCTTTAACTTCTTGACCTTTATTTTCTAGGAGAAGTAATCATCACTTAATATAATAAAGTGAGTTCTCAAATGGAGGCAAACTGTTTCCCTGAGGGGATATTTGGCCATGTCTGGAGGCATTTCTGGTTTTCACAACTGAGGAGGGTGCTAGTGGCATCTAGTGGGTAGAGACCCAGGGTGCTTCTAAACATCTTACAATGCACAGAATAACTCCTGCAACAAATAATTATCTGGCTCAAAATGTCAGTAGTGCTGAAGTTGAGAAACCGGGCCTGATATAATAAAGCGATTCTGAATTCACCTATTTTTCTTACCTTCTTAACTCGCACACATAGTGATTTGGAAGCTCTTTCTGTTATGACATTAGCAAATAAAGTGTAGACAAGAAACAAATCTGGATTCTGATTTTTCCATTGCTGTTCCTGTCCTTCGTGCTCCTTGCCTGATTTGGAGATAGATTTCAACACTATGTAATTTCAATTCCTGTATTTAGAACTCAGATTACTATTTTTCAAATCTGTTATAATTGCTAAATTACATTTAAAAAGACTTAAATCTGTTTATACATTTGTTGAAAAGAGAGAAAAAGTGGATGGAAAAGGTCACTATACAGAAATACCTATTCAAAAATCAGTGAAAAAAATCTTTACTGAGAACTTAGATAAACATATATTATTGAGATGCATGGATGTTATTTATTTTACCTGAAGCTTTCTTTTCAGTAATATTCAGCATGGATTAAAAGGTGATACCATTAATGTGGTTCTCTAGTCCTTTTCTATATGGCATTCAAATAGAGGTTAAAAAGTGAAACACAGAAATCACTGAGAACAAGAAAAAAATATCAATCGAGGAGAAGGTGGGACTATAAAAAAAGGAGAGGATCTGGAACAAAATGTCAGCTAGATAGGTCTACATGTTCCAGATGACATCTATAAATTAGGGATTATAGTGCCCAGCAGGTCATGACACTGGCCAAAAGGTTTTGAACCCAGCATATTGAAGAACTTTTGTTTCTTACAGGCCCACATCTCCAAATTTACGAAGAAAGTCAATGAGAAAATTATATATGTGTGTGTGTATATGTGAGTATAATTTTATAATATGATTTATTTGAAAAAGTTGTATAAATAAGTTAACTTTAAAATTTTAGTTCTCACATTTATAAAATGATATAAATCTACATATATTTGAATATTTTTATAACTAGATTCTATGGATACATATGTGGATGTTCCACATATGAATTTACAGTGATGAAAACAAGAATCAGAGTTATCAAAAAGCAGTGACTTTTACACATAGAGGGCTTTTTCAAACAGATTGCTGGGCCCCACCCCTAGAGTCTCTGATTGAATAAGTCTGGAGTGGGGCCTGAGAATCTGCATTTCTAATAAGATGTTGCTGAAACTGCTGGTGCAGGACCCCACTTTGAGAACTACAGACCTGTAAATTTAGTGATTCCTCATACATGATATTTTTTACTCTTGACCACAACCCTAAACAATGGGTATTATTATTCTCATTTTATACAAGTGGACACTGAGACTCAGAAGATTAAAGAGGTTACCCAAACTCACTCAAATGATGTGAGAAGAAAAAAAACAAAAAAGAATTCTGTTTTGGTACCAGTTTTTTGATATTCCTTCTTTGATATCTGATATTATTCTAATACTATATTTGATTATGCTTTATTTCTGAAAGAGTTTTGCTATATAATTTCTTCCATTATTTATAGCAGCAGGTGCTATATTTATGTCTGACAGGTTTCTTCATTCTTCATTCATGAATGAGATACTGTCTATGAATTGAGTAAAACTCTTAAATATATAATAATAGACAGAACCCTAGTTCAGATAAGGTGTAGATGACATTTGTATTATTTATTTTAGACACAGTAGTATTTGGCCTGTGTCACACGTTCAATTATTACTGTACTCTCTTTATTGCTAGCTATGGACTTGAACTTCAAAGGTTAAAGTAAAAGAAATTTGGAAGATAGAAGTGAATTAACTTTTATTTTATGTTAATTAAGTAACAAGCTGGGCATTTTATTAAGTCCATTATTTCACTTGCTTTCAATAAGGAGGACAGAGGGAAACAGAGATTATAGCAGGATAGATATGCAGGCAAAATTAAAAGTACTTTTCATAAAGAATGAACTCCTTAATAAACTAAGAAAGATTTTAGGGTTCTTACTATGTTAATATTTTTAATTTGGATTCAAATTAAAAATAGTAGCAATGGATCCATGCTTTCTTCAATACCACCTTGCCGGGCAAAATTATGCCTGTTGACTCCTATTTTAAAAGTCAGGATAGATATGCAGGCAAAATTAAAAGTACTTTTCATAAAGAATGAACTCCTTAATAAACTAAGAAAGATTTTAGGGTTCTTACTATGTTAATATTTTTAATTTGGATTCAAATTAAAAATAGTAGCAATGGATCCATGCTTTCTTCAATACCACCTTGCCAGGCAAAATTATGCCTGTTGACTCCTGTTTTAAAAGTTTGAGAACGCTATATTTTTCAAGCCTATAGTTTTAAAGTTTTGAAATTTTATATATACATATATGTGTACATACATACATATATACATATGTATGTGTATAATTTTATATATGCATAAAAATGCATATATATGTATATATTTATTTATTTTTAGGCACTCTGCTTATTTTGTTCTAGTCTTTCCAATTTTTTTCTTCTTCCTTCCTTCACTGCTCAGTCCAACACAAACGTTTCCCTTTCAACACACAGTTCTGCTCATTATTTAAGGCTAGAAAGGCATTTTCTCATGCTATTTCCAGAACACCTCAAACTGAGCTTTGTGTCTAGGCCAATTCCTATGGAAAACCCGACCAAAAGCTTCTGGAAAACTTAACTAGTGTCATCAGCAAAAGGAGCTTTAGATTCCATGGCCCATTTACCATCTTCTTCAGTGAATAACAAATTGGTTGGACTGTATTGCCATTATGAGACTATCATAGCAGTAAATTTCATGGAATAACTCAACCATAATTACAAAGAAAAACCAACATAGCAATAAAGCAATTTTGAAGACTATTTCTCATTTAGACCAAATTTTCTATTCTGGGAACATGGTCACACTAAACTCATGAAGGGTCAGCATGCAAGAGGCAAACAACAGACTGCTGATGTGTTCCTTAAAAAGCACCTCTCTTCACATGATGGGTTGGACTTTAGGCTGTAAGAATGCATTCTCAAATTTTATGAGAATGAAATTTTTTCCAGAGTAGTGAGGGTGTAGAATGTGTTCTCACGAGAAGGGTCTTCCTGGAGTATACCATATGATTGCTCTTTATATGCAAGGTCTCAGCTTCCCTTGCAAAGGCTTACAATTTGTACATAGGCTTACCATTAAAGCTGGAACTTTAGTTTCCAAATAGCTTAAGTTACCCTCTGTTTGGTTTTGTGGGGCAGGAAGGCAGGTGTGTTGGCCTCTTTTTCTTTCATTATTGGCTTGTCCAAAGTTCATGACTAATTGCTGAAAAAATAATCAGTGACCTTTTAAATGCCTTTAACTGTTTTTCTTCTTTATTATTCCGATAATCTTTTATTAAACACCTTTTTTCGTGAGCTGTTCACATTACTAAAGTAAATTCACATCGTCCTTTTGATGCAACAGTCAGTCATTTGCTGTTTTGACTTGGCACTTCATCTGGCACTTCATCACAGATTTAAAGTTTTTATGTCTATGTAAAAATTTGTCTGCATTTTAATAAGTTCTACCACAGAACCATGGTATAGATGTAGAGTGAATATATCTATGCTAGCAATATGAATAATAAAACCAGACTTGAGGCTTCTGTATGTATTTTTCTGGTGCTTTGTAATTATTACCTGAACTTGTGCAGGAATAAAGCAAAGGTGGGAAGAGCAGTGTCACTTGGTGGCTAAGGGCATGGATTGTAGTGGCTGAAATCCATTTTTTGCTCCTTAGCTGTGTCACCCTTGGATTCTTCTTTACCTTTGGTGGCCTTATTTTTATTTTTTTTATTGAGATTATCTAATTTTCTCCTCAAAGTATTCTTTTGAATATTAAACAAGAAAATATGGGTAAAACATCAGGCATAATGACTGGCATAGAGCAAGAACTCAATATAGACTAGCTGTCTGTTGTATACAAGTTACCTGGTTCAGTGGCAGTATTGTTTTAACTTATATTAGTAACATCTGTTGTGGTCAGAATCATTTTAGCACTACCCTACTTCTTCCTTTGTATGTTTATTTCTCCAGGCTTCTGATGTGTTTTTTCCATGACTCAATTGGACAGGTAACTAATTTGATGATGTCTAGGGAGGCAGGCAGTTTCTAGGTCCTTCCTGCTACTTGGGTCTTCTGCAGACTTGGTCTCTACTTTGTTTTGAAGAAATGCTAAAGGGAAAGCTGGGATTTGACTACCAAATATAAAAGTCTAAGGAGATGGGTTAGGTTTAGTGCATGCATGTTAGTATGTAAATGACACTGCTTAAGACTCATTTATATAGAAATCATTGAGGAGTCCTCCCAACTTGTTGATGTAGCTGTTCTTTGAGCAGAGGACTGCACTTTGTCCACTTTAGGGGACACTTAGTTAGCAGGCCATGAGAACATTTCAGGGAAAAAATATTAGAGGAACATTGCCATTTTCCTGAGCCAGAAATTTCTGGACAGTGTGTAAGGGGATAAAAGGGCAGACTGGTGACTGAGGAAGTAAAGAGAAGGAGTTTTCTTCTGACTCTTATGGCTCTTTCCCCTTTAACAGTCCCATTCCTCTCCTGAGACGTTAAACCTGGGGTTTTCAGGGCCTCTTCTTCACACTTAGAGCTCTTCTCACTACACACACTCTGGAGGGATCTCATCTCCCCTTGGGATCTCAATTACTTATATTTCCCTCTCAGATATTTCCCCTGATGCTCATAATCCTAGTTGTGACTGCTGGTTGAATATTTTCTTCAATGAGGTTTGTGGGCTGCCCAATTTCAGTATGTGTCACAGTAAAACCTTCATGGAACCAACTCAACCAGCTCCTCTCCCTGTTATTGGTAGATTCTCTGTGTTATCACTGTTCACCTATGATGCAGCTTAGAAATCTAAGCGTCAACTGTGGGTCCTTCCTTCCTTTCATCACTTATACCCACTAGAATTTGACAATTTTACTTCTTACTTATTTCTTGAATCTATCTCTTTCCATTTGTATATTGCTTCAGTGCTTTATTTTATTACTCACTTGCTTGCTTACTCATTTATGCAATGTTTCAGTAGACTTCTAATTAGACCTATCCTCCATGCAGCCACCAAAGTGGTGGATTTGAAATGTAAACCTGATCATTTTCCTTCCAGCCTTGAAATAAAGTTCAGGCCCCGAAAGATGATACCAAAAGCTTTTCATCACTTGGCACTGACTGGACACTCACTGTCCATATTTGATGCTCCAGCAATATTGAGAGGCTAATGGATCTCCGTATATAGCAGATGACCTCTCTCTCTTTCTGTGTCTTTTTTTGTGTGTGCGTGAGTTGTCTCCATGCCCTTTCATGCTGTTCTTTACCTTTTCACCTGCCTAATTCCTACACATTCTCTAAGTCTTAGGCAAGATGGTCATTTCTCTCCCAAAGGCTTCATTGAATTGATTTCTCATTTAGGTTGAATTGCCATTTGTCTTAATTTGGGTTCCCTAGAGGCAGATCCTGAACAGAAAATTCATGTGAATGTGTTAAGATGGCTTTCCTGGAAACATCAACAGGGGAGAAGGGATGTGGAACCAGTAAAAGAAACAAAACAGACAAGGAAATAGGTTATCACACAAAATTCAACCAAGGGTAACTTTGGCTCAGTCTCACAGGGGAGCTCTGAAAAGAGTGTCATGCCTCAAAGTTGTCTTGATTGGTCTGAGGGAGAAGAAGCAGTTACAGTTCTGCATCTTTTGTTTATTGTTAAAGGTTTTCCTCTAGGAGAGGCATTTTAAGCTGTTGGTTGTATGCAAACAACCAAGCATGGGTGGTTGTTAAGAGGGAAAGCACACTCCAAGAGAATGTGCACAAAAACACTAAAGGGACTGAGGAATAATAGTGGAGCACGTGCTCATGGATTCCATTCTGGACAGTTCCATGGTGCTGTCACATCCAAAAAGTGAGATTTATTCAGGTTGCTGTAGCAAGGGGAACATTCTACAGAAGAACTGCGGGGCATCTCATTAAGAGAGAGTGGGGAGACCTTGTGCTGAATGATTCTTAGGAGGGATCAGGAAAGTGGACATCAGCTCTCTACTGATGCTGTCAAAGGGTGGGGCAGTTCAGCAACTGGGTATCTCAGTGATCTTCGTGCAGGAGGCAAGAGGAGTGAAGTGGGGCTGCGGATGTCAATGTAGGGGAAGCAACAGTCGACTTGAAAGAAGTTATCAGTCATTTCACAGCTACAGTGTGGCCTTGGATATGTCTGTCATGTTAGAAATATTGTCTTCCATTGACCTTGTCTATGCCTAATTGGATAACACTGTTGATATTCTGTTAGAAATATCACAGTTTAAGTATCGGCAGGGCTCATTTTCACTTTCTCATTATTCATCACCTTCATGAGTTAGCCCATAAATCCTACCACCTGGGGCAGACTGAACAACTAACATATTACTTAATTTTAAGGGTTTATAATTTAAAGTAATTTCCCCTAAAATGAAGTTATAGAGAAGCTCGTAATATATCACAGCCACTTTATTAGTTGCAGATAAAACACTCTGGTTTGTATTAGGTGATTGGCATCAAGAGATTTGGGGCAGAGGGTTTGGATTAACAATTTGGTTGACGACAGCCTGGTACTCACTTAACACATTACTACTCTGCTTGCTTGGAGCTTGGGAGGAGGGGGAGGGAGCCAACCAAATGTTTCTTCATTCAAGATGGACCAGATTTCCATTGTGACTCTTATTTTTTCAATGGGACTCAATTATC
This sequence comes from Pteropus alecto, assembly GCF_000325575.1. NCBI lineage: Eukaryota > Metazoa > Chordata > Mammalia > Chiroptera > Pteropodidae > Pteropus > Pteropus alecto. The sequence goes on along the minus strand of NW_006494614.1, from coordinate 15,770,316 downwards.
AGTCAAGGTCCCTGCACATAGCAGATGACATATTCAGTGTAATTTCAAGAGTATAATAAAGGGGTTATTTAAAGAGATGTGGGTGGGGTACAGGGAAATCATGTGGGTATTCTAGGACAGCTGTCCATAATCTTTTGGTCACCAGGGACCGGTACTCCTCTGAGAAGCTAATGTCTGATGATTTGAGGTAGAGCTGAGGTGGTGATGCTAGTGCTGGGGAACAGCTGCAAATACAGATGAAGCTTCACTCACTCACCTGCCACTTACCTCCTACTGTGTGGCCTGGTTCCTAATAGGACATATACGCATACCAGTTTGTGACCCAGGGGTTGGGGACCCCTAATCTAGGACACAGGGCTGGTGGAGACGATGTAATTATTCCTGTGCCTGAAGGAGTGAGGGGAGGACATTTTGAAAGAATCTAGAGACAGAAGAAGACTGTGTGGAAAGGACAACCTAACAGAACGTGACCTTCACTCAAGGGATTCAGCAAATTGGGGTAATTCTCCTCTGAAGGAGACAGGGAAAAAGTGCCCAGACTTCATTCTCTAATATCTTACTGATGTTTCCACCAACCAACACAATAGGAAGGCAGAGGGCAGAGGAGTCTTTGATAAGATTTATCCAAATTAGCCTCCTGAGCACAATGCAGGGTGAGTAAGGGTGGGAAGTGAATCTGAAGGAGTGGATGGAATCTGGCACAACCCATCAAAAGATGTCTGAATTTGCTTTTATCTGAATTGTCATACTTATGTTAACATAGAGGAATAGGAACCAAACTGGCTCAGGGAAAGGTTTTCAATGGATAGCAATCTTCTGGTACCTGCTCCTTTTGACCATAAATTGTTCTTCTGAAGATCAGTAGAATGACTTTTACCAGATAACAATGCCTCCAATGACAGGTAAAACAATAGACTTCGTTAAAAAACAAAAACAAAAACCAGAAACTTGGATTGTAGTCATCCATGAATATGACCACAACATATGTACCCATGCCTTACATCTAGTTATGCCAGGAATATTTGTACTTGGATCATTTTATAGTTGTTTATGAATATGCCAAAGGATTGTTCTGCAGGTAATTCACTTGTATCATGACCTGTGTACTTGTCTAAAGTTTCTCAATGAATCTTAACATATCTAGGTAGAATCAACACCCCTGTAAAACAAACAAACAAATAAAAACACTTCTGGCACCATGTATAGAATTTAGAGAATGTAGTTTTGCATTGAGAGCTATTCGAATAGAAAAAAAATTCTAAGATAAAACATTTAGCAGTTTTCTCATGGGCAGGTGTTATTGTCAAGGTCTCAGAAGTAGTTGAGAATAGGGGGAGGGTTTTGTTGGAGGTAGGAAGAGGAATACCAATGTGAACAGTTTTTTAGAAAAAGACCATTGGCAGGTAAATTAGGTGAAAGGATTAGAGAAGAAGAACTACCTAAAGTGAAGTCATCCATATTGATATCTACATTATCTCCTTCTTTATTTACAGAGCAAAAGAGCAAAGATAATAAGCATTAAAAATGGTGAAATGATAAAGATAAAATAACTCAGGCAAAGAGTTTTCTTGGGAAAAGAGGAATTTTCTTTGATGTCTAAGAACAAGTACAGTTACTGAATTTCTATGAAATAAATAAGATTAAATTAATACATGTAAAAATAGCACCTTTTGGGAAAATATTAGATTGTAGGTATGAAAGGAAAGAAGAAGAATAAAGGAAAGTTGGAAATAATTCACTTTATAGATACCAAGAATAAAGAGAGAAATTAAATGTGACCAATATGAGAAATATATGGAAACTGGTAAATAAATATTACTAATAATGCAATGGTATATCTAGATCTTCTTTTTAGGATTATGTGGCACATGAAATATATTTGGTAGGCATGACCAAAGAATGGAAAAGATTCCAATAACAGTTACTTATCTCAGCCTCTGCATGTCACTGTGACCTAGGGCAAGTCTCTGCATCTGCTGCCGGTTTCCTTGTCTCTAACGGACAAAGTTGAGATAGGTAATCTTGAAAGATTTTTCTAATGCTAAGTTTACATTATACTAAATAAGCTTTTATTCTACCATGGGCAATGACCCTTGCTAATTTGTTTAATGAGATATAACTCATGCATAGTAAGTTTGTATATGCACAAATCGTACCTGTAGAGCTCAGTGAGTTTTTAAGTGCATCTACAACCACCACCCAAATCAAGACAAAGAATATTTTAGCATCCCAGAAGTTTCTCTTGTTTCTTTTCCCAGTCAACATCCTCCTGCCTAAAGGTAGTCATTTAATTTGACATCTATTTCAGTAGATTAGATTTGCCTGTTTTTGAACTCCATAAACATGAAATCATACAGTATTAAAAATATCATTAATTGACTTACTGTAAGTGTTATTCAGAATAGATAAACTTAAGTATAATTGGTGTTAATTGCCTCAGTATGGTGTTCTACAACTTTATGTGCTCATTGCATTTAATGTAACTAAGGTGGTTCATGTAATTTTATTTATTGTGCCAAAAAGCACAATAAATGTGGGAATACCTCCCTTCTCAAATATGACTATCAAATTCTCACTGAGTTTCAAGATCCAGTTCAAGTCCACCATCTCTGTGAAGCCTTTTCATAACTATTCAAGTTTACATTACTGGCCTGCTTTTCTGAACTCTATTTAGTTTTTAGTCTATAGTACTTAGTATGGTCATTAATCATACAGCACTTCATATTATTTAACTGTTCCACATATTTGTAGTGACTTTTTTTCTAAAATAGTGCACATGCCAATGAAAAAAGTTTCATTTGCTTTTTATTTTTAATCCCAGAATAATGTAAATACCAAGGTCATGACAGAATTTGCACATGCATACAAAGTGCTCACCACTTTTCACTTAATTACTAAGGTTTTCAATCCAATTATGCTCTACTGCAAAACTATCCTTTATAGGTGGTTCTATCATATTTTCACTAACATCATCCTGGTCTTGGAATTGAGCCAGTGAATTCTGTTTAAATGCTTCTCTCTCAGAAAATTGTTTCGAGTGACACCTTTTAGATGATCAGTTAAAGAAATAACTTTATTTTCCACTTAGGCTCCCTATCTGTGGGTTTTAATTCATACTACTAGAAGGAATTGTCACTATATTCTGATGTAACATTTATTAGGCTCCTAACAGGTGCCAATGCTGTGATGTGTGTTTGTGTGTGTGTGTGTGTGTGTGTGTGTGTGTGTACGCACACACAGTATTAGGCTTTTAATAGATGACATAAGTACTGGGTAATAAATTAATGGGAATAATATAAAATATCACTATCCAAATATCTAGAGTAATTTTTTCTAAGTTTTTTAAAATAAAATCTTTGAAAGTAATCAAATTAGAAGTAAAATATTAGAAAAAAATGTCAAAATGATGTTTTTTCCCAAGTGATTTTTAGCCACTTTTAAAATCAAGGAAATGAGACATTTATTTGTATTTAAAACTTTAGTAATGAGTATACAATTCGGTTGAAAAACTCTTAGAGGAAAATTAGGCTAACATATATTAAAAATTAATGGAAAGTTATTTTTTGAGGATTATGATTAAAATTAATGATAATCTTGCCTAAATATATTCTGAAAGCACTGACCATTTTAAATTAAGCCTTAAAATGCAGGGATTGGGGAAGGTAGGAACACATTGCCAGACAGTGATGTGGTCACAATATGGTGTGCAAACCTGTGCCATGAATCTTTTCCTGACTCAGCCTTATACTCAAGTCAGCATATCATTAAAAAAATAAACAAGCAAAAAAAACAAAAACAACAAAAAATTTTCGTAGACTCCCAGATGAATGTGGCTTTCCTACCATATTAGAACTAATTGAATTCTGACATAATACCCTGTTCCTCCTCTGTTCTAATTCTTGGGTATTTACATAGCAATTTTGGTCATATTTTGGTAATGATGTAGATTTATGGAGAATCATAACAGATGATTCATACAAAATCTTTTTTTTTTTTTTTTCATTTCTGGAATCCTCTTGGCCTGACTTCCAAAACTCAGCCACTAATAGAACATAAATACAGAGTGGCTATGTTTCTATTTCTAAAAAAAAGTTTAGTAACCATAGTACTGAAGACCTGGGGGTGGTTGGATTTTGGTACTTACAAATAGGCAAAACATACTCATTTGCAACTTTTTAGGGTTGCATTCATTCTGTGTTTATCTTGGTGCTTTGTAATAACATGACTTACTTTTGTCAATGCTGTTTATATATATATGTATATATATATATTCTATATTATTTTCTTTAAATTTTTCCTACTTATTTTTGGAGTGATTAATTGGGATTTGAAGAACATTTTGAGAAGTTTGGGAGTGAATAGGTATAGAGCAAATAGGTAAGACTTCTAGATATTGTTTTCGTTAAACTTGCCTACAAAATTTTAACCTCTTTCTCTAAAACATTTAGCACTTACGATCTAGTATGTTCTTTAGGTAACATGGTATTAAAATTGGAACTGGACTTCATTTTGATATTCTTCCAATGGAAATAAATCTTTTACTTTTAAGAGAAAGGAGAATCAGTCCTAGTCTGTAAAATAACAGAAAAAAAAAGGACTACATCGACCAACCTGAATATGTAAGTTCAAATTTACCATTTAAAATAGTTTATTTTCAACTTTTTAAACTTGAAAATGACTAATACCCAGGGTTCCATCATGTTTGGAAAGGGAAATCAATTTGGTGTTTTGAAAAAACTGAGATTCATAATCCTTTCAACATTCTTCAAATCTTTACTGAAGGCCTGCTATGTGTCAGATCTTTGTTAAGGCCCAGGGATCCAGTGGTGAGCAGAACAGATGCAGACCCTGTCTTGGTCTCCTAGATCTTTCAAAAGAGAGTCACATATTTTCTTCATATCTTTTTTATCTTGCAATGCCATTTATACATTAACTACGTATAATTGACTTTTCAATATAATATATTTATATAGGTTCTTAATTATATCATATAAATGATGACTCACTTAAGTATGTAGTGACTTAAAATATTATGATTAGCTTTTTTATTGAAATATAATTGACATATAACATTATAGTCATTTTAGGTGTACAACATAATGATTCAATATTTGTATATGTTGCAAAATGATCACCATAATAATAAGTCTAGTTAACATCGTCATCATACATAGTTAAAAAACTTTTTTCTTATAATGAGAACTTTAAATTTTTCATTTTCTTAGCAACTTTTAAATACATAATACAGTATTATTAACTATAATAACAATGCTGTACATTACATCCCCAGGACTTATTTATTTTATAACTGGAAGTTTTTACCTTTAGACCACTTTCACCCATTTTGCCCACCCTCCCAATCCCCAGTATGTTGTCTGACTCTATAAGTTTGGTTTTTATTTTAGATTCCACATATAAGTGAGATCATACAGTATTTATCTTTCTCCGTATGACTTATTTCACTCAACATAATGCCCTCAAGGTCCATTTATGTTGTCGCAAATAAGAATTTCTTCTTTTGTATGGTTGAATAATATTCCATTGTATAAATACACCAATTTTTTTTTATCCATTCTTCCATCAAAGGACACTTAAGTTGTTCCTATACCTTGATTATTGTAAATAATGCTGTAATAAACATAGGTGTACATATAGTTTTTATAATTAATGTTTTTATTTTCTTCAGAAAAATACCCAGAAAGTAGAATTGCTGAGTCCTATGGCAGTTTTATTTTAAAATTTTTGAGCAAACTCCATACTGTTTTTAGTAGTGTCTGTACCAATTTACAATTCCACCAACAGTGCTCAAGTGATCTCTTGTTGTTTCTTGTCTTTTTGATTACAACCATGCTAATAGATTTGAGATGATATTTCATTGTGGTTCTGATTTGCAGTTTCCTGTTGCTTAGTGATGTTGAGCACCTTTTTATGTACCTGCTGGCTATTTGTATGTATTGCTGAGAAATGCCTATTCAGATTCTTTGCCCATTTTTTAATCAAATTGTTTTATGCTTAGCTTTTATGAAATGCTTCTTTATAGAAAAAAAATCTGTATATTAACTCCCCGTGTTCTTCAATGTTTACATTTTATTGCTATTAAATAAAAGTACAAAAAATTGTTAAATAATGCTATCTATAAATATTCATAAATGAAACAAAATATTTTTGTATATAAATTGTACTTCAAACACATTTAATTTAATCAAAGGCAGACTCTAAAATGACAATTAATATAGCTGGCATTTGCATTAACATAGAACGTTTATAGATGATACATTTATCAAGTTAAACACATTTATAGTACATGTGGCTACTGGATAATTAAAATACCTCTGCATGGGCGTTTACTTTAGAAAATGACGCAAGAAAGTATTTTAATTTTGACATGCTTTGAGTAATTATATTTTAATATCTTTTTCTTCTCAGAGGTGGTTATTTCATTTTTTTTTATGAGAATCTAATACATTTAAATGTGTTGTTTTTCCAGCTTTATTAGGGAACTAGTAGATACTGTAACTCTGCGCTAGCTGATGCTTTATTCTCAGCCCCAAAACGTTTAGTCATTTTTGTGAAATATTGATTGATTGCATTTAGTTTGAGTGTTATAGCCTTTAATTTGTGTCTTTTATTGAAAAGATAATCAGTGTTACATGTTATGCACATATAGTGTGGTAACTATGTGATGTACCACCCGGATTCCTCTTTTGGATTACAGAAATTATTCTCTTAGCTGATGGGAGTGCTGCTAAAAGAAGATTATCAGCTATCAGTGCTCCTTGGGGATTGTGTCAAATCCCCTGCCCTGAGCAGCCCACATCCAATGGTTGGTCAACGTTGATCATGAAGGCCCAGCTGGTATCTGAGGGTTTGGTAGCTCCAGAGCTTCCATAACGGGGTCAGCCGAGGCTGTTGTTGGCATTGGTATTGTAGCACAGCTCAATTTCTCTGCTACCTACTTCTCCCTTCCACAGGTGTTGATTCCAGGAACAATCCCAAATAAACACTCCATCTCAGAGTGTACTGCCTGGAGAACTTGAGCTGTGAAATATGCCTATTGACTCAGAAGTCAAATGTCTTGATAGCATTACACATTGACAGTAAATTCTAGCAGCTATTACAAGATTGAAATACATTCTGGTCAATTAATTAATGTAAATACTAATCAAGATACAGCATCTTGATTTACTAATATTTTCTGATTCTCTGAAACAATCAGCTTCTTCACTTTATCATTGTTAACTAGTAATTAAAAGCAGATGGACAATATGGCAAATAATTGAACTCATCAGAAAAATAAATCCATAGTAATCACATTTTTCTTTTGTGAAAGTCTTTGTACTCTTTTGACCTGCAGATTGAGCAGGCTGTGGTCTGATTTTAAACAAAGGAAAAGATGAAACAGACAGATGCTTGTTAATCATGTGGGAACTTCTAAAACAGCTGTTGCTATGGGAGATATTGTCCCAGTATTTCTTTTGAATTTTACATGAGGACATTTACTCCCTCTTTGGCACTGCAAATTACAGGAGTGATTTAGGTAATTCTAAAACACATAACTCCTTCCTTACTTGAATGCACGACATCGCTATTTGAGATCCATTTGAAGGTAATGCCTTTCAGCAAAGCAAGGAAAAGTCTGTGAACTGTAATTGCTCACTGAAAACGTGTTTTATTATTAGCACAATTTCTCAGGAAAGTTGTAAAGAATAGAAACTGTGCTTAGGGAGTTAATAAAACAATACTGCAGTTTACCTCGCCAGTTTTTCCAGGTGCAACGTCTGCTCCCCTCAAACCTACAGTTTCAGAACAGAATAATTCCTGTGCATGTGTCAGTGGTCAAACTCAGATAAGTAGAGGCTTATCCAAGAGAAACAAGATTAAAAATTCAGCAAGAGAGAGAAATCTGGACGTGCACCAAGCTACTTTTCATCAGCATGTGTGTCCAAGAGGAAACATTTTCCAGTGGCCCCTTCCTTTTTCTTTAGAAATGAGCTCAACTGCCTTGTTCCCAGGTGCGGTTATAAACGAACTGCGTTAAGTAAGGAGAAGCATTAATAAATAGTGCCGTTTGTTAAAGGTAACATAGATGCCTGCCCCCTCAAGTCAATGTCAAACCCAGTAAAAAAACCAATTCTAGCAAATTTCTCTGCAGTACTCCTAGGGACTTGCGGGTGTCATTTTCCTAATGACACAGTACTCGGGTCAGGTGGACAGGGCAGATGTGGCAGGGAGAAAGAGCACTATTATATATGTTGACCTCTGTTAGGGAAATGGCAAAATTTCCGGAATTCATTAACTACCGCCTCTCATTCATTTACTTTCATAAGCTGCCTCCAACTCCAGCTGTGGATGCGGAAGCACTGAAGACGCGCGGAACAGGTGTGGCGCCAGCAGAGGGCGCATCCCCAGTCCCAAGGCGAGGAAGCTTCCACCTGTCCATAGGAAAAATACAACTCTTCTTTCAATTACAAGGTTTATTCTCAACCCGATGCTATACGGCTTTAGCTGATAAACCTCTCCTATCAGGCAGGAACATCTGGAAGTCAGAGACATTGAAAACACACAGGGCTCAAGTGTTTTGCACCAATCGGTGTTTACAGGAAAAGAAAAGCCTGGTGAGTCATCTTTTATTTTTTAAATGGGAACTACCAAGAATGTTTGCATTTAAATTGACCAAATATTAAATATTAAGGTGAGCGGAGGATGATGTGGGAACAGAATGAGATTTACGAAAAAACTATAATAGAATGACTTCAGAAGTGTCACAAAAAGGCAGAGAATTAAAAACATAATTTGCCTTAGCTTTTTCATTTTTATCCACCTGGGTAACAGAAAAATTGTTCAGTATTCAGAAGGGAGCAGGGAACACAAAGACCACCACCAACCATCAGTAATCCTGAATTACAACAAACCCATTGCAAGTGTCAAATTGCCACTAGGCCAAGATGTAGGCTGTAGCCTAAAATTAAGGAAAGGAAGCAGGGCTCGAGGAGAGAGAAAGAGAAGAGCAGTGATGCTGGTGGAGAATTCAAGAATGGTTATGTTGTTCTCTGAATCTTCTGCCACTCTGCTTCCAATGGTGTGTTACACAAATTTCTTTTAATTTGTGTCATCCCATACCTTTGCAGAGTTCAACTCAGTGTCATTAGCAAACTAGATGAGCCTGTCTTCTGTGTATTCATTCAAGTGGTGAATGAATGTTGAATAGAAAGGGACCTATTGGTATGTGTCTAGGACTCTTTCTCTAGGGTGTGACTGTTCATTAATCAGAATTCCTTGACATAGTTGTTAAACAAAATGTCGGTCCTGCTCATTGCTTTAATTCAACTAACACTTATGTAGTCTATGAGACCAAGACTTGACAAGTGACTTGCTGCTTAAAAATACACTGCCATTTTTACTGAGGCAGGAGAGTGTAGTGCTTAAGCACAGACTTTCAAGCTAGTCTGCCTGGGTTTGAATCTTGGCTCAACCATGTACTATTTAGCTGTATGTCCTCGAGCAAGTTACTTAACTTCTCTGTGCCTTAGTTTCCTTATCAGCAAAGTAGGGATAATAATAGTGTACATCTCATAGGGTTTCTGTGCAGATAACTTGAGTAAGTGACTGCTGTGTATGGCTAGAACAGCGCCGAGTCCATAGTCAGTGCCGTACATATGTTCACTGTTATCATTGTCAACATCATCACCGTTGAGCCATCCCTCGCAAATGGTGGGCCAATCATCACTTGTTTGTTTTTAACCTGTATCGACACCCAAAGATCAGTGTTCATTTCAAAGTGCATGCAAAATAAAGGTTTAAAAATCAGTCCTAGAATTTTCCTGCAAATCATCCTTATTGAGGAATCCCTCACAGATTATATTTGCTAGTAAATAAGCAATGGATATATAATAAGTAGTGAATGTTAAAGATCTAAACTATGTCTTCCCCCAAGTATAGCATTAATTCTGCTGAATGGATTTTTTTCTATCAGTAGCTAAAGTTGTCACAGTTGGGGAAAAGCAAGTGGCTCTGCCATATCACTATATGTCCTTAAGTATGTTACTTGATGACTCCGAGCCTCAGGTTTAAATTTTTTCTTCTTATGAAATAGGAATGAGAATATAAATTTAATATATTCATTTATTAAAAGGCGCTATATTGAGTACCTAATATGTATCTTGCATAATCTAGGTTCTAGAGATGTTTTGTTCACTGTGAATAAAACAAGGTCTTTGCTGTCACAATAAGCAGATATAAAATCATCTAACAGATTAAATAATGAAAAGTGCTATAGGAATATAAAGCAGAATAAGAGGCTAAAGAGTGATATGGAGCAAGGGAGCAGCAGATATGATAGCTTTTCTAGTAGTGAATGTTCACGTATTTGAACATTCTTACTGTGATATATAATACTGATTTTTTACTGAAACTGAAAGGAAAGGAAATCTATTTTAAAACTCTCCAAAGGCACTTGAGTCTCTTCACCAAGTACCTTGTTTTTTTTCTTTTCTTTTTTCTGGAGCTTCCATAGCATGGCTTGTGACATGCTGGGGGCCCAGGCATGGGGGCTTTTGGGAGATAGCCGCTCACCCCCATGTAAGAAGTGTGGATGGCTATACCTTAGGGAAAAAGGTGTTTGCCTGTTTTTTTTTTTTTTTCTTCATCTCTTCTTGGAAAAAAAAGATAATGATATTTGTAATTATTTTAGCAATGAATTGTTTGCTCTGAAGTCACTCAAAACAAACTTAATACTGGAACTAGCAGTAGTTTCCATGTAGACACTTTCATTTTCACCTTGAAAACTTTAGCTGAAGCATCAGCAATTCACTGGATTACCTTTATTTCTACACTTTAGAACTTCCTCCAGAGAGGTTCGGACATCCTTGGGCCTTTTCACTTTTCGTAGCTTAGAAAGAGCGCAGCGCTGCTAGAGACTGTGGCAACTGAAAGTTCTCTCTGGGCTATTTGAAATACTTAATAAAAACTCCAGGAAATTTGGCAACTTCTGCACAGCATATGGGATCTTACAGTGGAAGCTTTTGTTCATCTGGCAAATCCCTATGCAATACAATTGGATTTGTTCCTCAAGAAGTGTCAGCAAGGCGCCAAAAGGATTCATAGGCTGAGCTCTGGTCAGAACTTGTATGTTTTTAGGTTCTCTAAGACTCTAAATTGTCCATGACTGGTACAAAAGACCCCAGGTGACTGTTCCTCCCCACATTCTTGTGGCAATCTCATCTTTTCGTTGAGCCTTTATTTCTTTCTAATTGAAGAACTCTCAATGTGTAAATCAAAAGTGGAAGTTGGACAGGGAGATTGGACATGAATTAAAGTCTGTTTTTTTTAATTTTCCTTTTCAAATGGGGTTGTCTGAATTTCAAATCATGTTAGTTTGCTTACGTTAGCTGAATTTCTTACTCCTTTTGCTGATTAATTCTTGATATTAAATTATAGTTTGTACTAGTATCATTTTCAATTATTTCCAAAGGGAACTTTGGAAATAATTTATTTAGTTTTTAGGGAATATTCTGGGTTTCCCCTCCAAATTTATGAGCTTTGTCAATATTATCCAGAACTTGGATGTCTGAACAGGCCTCCCACATAGAGTGTTCTCCTGGCTTTGACCTTTGAATGTGCTCTATGAAATAGATCCTGGGTTTTTAGATTTGACAAAAACACTAAACCCCATGTGGACATGATATTTCTTATGCATACAGTTGAACAGATGAATTATATAAAATAATTGTTGTGGACTTATAAAAGTTAAAGTTCTCTTGTTTAGAAGAAATGTGTTAAAACACTTTTACGTCTTCCTTAGATTTGAGTAACACCTGAGTAGGTCATCACCACTACTAGGCTGTTTACTCAGTTCAGTGCTGTTTTTGTAAGTGCTTTCTATTTTGACTTTCAAAAATGCGAGTGGGATGATGAAGAGTAAATAGTCATCATTTGTTCTCTTCTAGGGTCAGATTATACGACAGTTGCTAAGGTGATGTTCTACGCAGAGTATGTACCTTTGTGTGTAAACACAGATTTTTAAATCTAGATATATCCTGGGTCAGAGAGGTAGAAAATTTGTGGTCCTGGTTTTTCACAAAAAGGCACTGGCAAGCTTGTGGGTGATAGGAATGTAAACAATGAAACAGATATCCTGCCATAGGTAATCAGATAAAAAGGGACTTGATGCCTAGCATCCAAGGTACAAAAAGACAAAGCTAAGTGGAAAATGCCTAAGGAGGCACATCGTGTCTACCAGTGCATACTGAGACACTATTTGCTTCTCTTTAGTGAGTTTCTCATTAACTTCATCATATATTTATAACCCACCTTCTCCCTTTTGAGAACTATCAGTTCATTCCATTTAATACTTAGTCATTTGGTGCCAAGTACCTGGTTCTTCCATTGGTGCTCCAAGACAGGTAGAATGTTCTGATTCTGGTCTCAGTAATTCCTCTCTTGTTAGTTCATTTATACTAGAGTATCAGTGGTGTTGAGAAATACACAGATGGGGGAAGGAGTTTGCAGGGGATTTCCTTTCCCTTCTTTTCTAGAATGGCTACAATGAAGATGAGATAAAGCAGTAGGTCCTGTGCAAGGCACTTCCAGTTTCTCCTATGGTAGGAAAGTGCTTCAGAACGAAAGGGACACAGGGAGAGCCGATGCCTCCATCTGCTCCTGGTTAAACGTCTGTCACTTAATTTCAGCTCCAGAGGACTCTGTACTCTGTTCCTTGTTTGCACTCAGAAGAAAAAGCTTCTCTTATGAATGGTTAACCTGTAAACTTTAGAGGTATAAGAAACGCTACAGAGCCCAGCAAAAAGGACCTCAACTCTGCTAGCACCCAATGGCTTCAGGGCCTGTTTGTAGTGGATTACCTTGGAAATTCAAGCACGTGGAGTGAAAAACAGCTCTTTGGAACCTAATCTATTCTTAAATAGATTGTAACTATGTTACAAATAAAATTCCTAAGGAGCTATCTTTCAATTATTTGACCCATATATAACATATAAGAAATTTATGAAAGTTAATTCTCCGTTTCTCTCTCCCACATCTTCCTTTCTCAAGTTCCTTCATTTAATTTATTCTTATAATTGGAGAAATGAGAAATTTTCCTTTTTTGTTAGAATGTCTATGAGATGATAAAGAGAAAATAAGTTAATCAAATGGAAGAATCTGCGGAGGGATATTAGGTTCAGAAATAAATTATTTCAACATGTGAGGTTTTATTGGGCTGCCAAAGAAAATCCATGCATAAGTCACAAGAATAGAATCAGTAGCTGGTAGGTTTAAGTTTCTGGGTTTAGAAAAGCTTAAGATGGGTATTCAGATATTACATTTTCTGAGAAGGTGAGTGATTTGGAATGCAGTATGTACTTATGAATATAATTTCAGAAAATAGATTTTGCTGAACTTGATTAGAAATGAATTTAATAATTATTATTTTTCATTAATAATGACACTATATTTGACTATATTTAATTTTAACATTTTAAATTATAACTACTGGTCTAGAAGAAAGGAAATTGAGTTATAGTTCTGATTTTGTTACTAATAAGTAATATAATTTTGGGAAAATCCATTTAAATTTGTAGGACTCAGTTTACCAACGGTGACTATTAGATGTCTAATTAGATATTTTCTAACTTTCTAGCTCAAAGGTTCACCCCAGGCAAAGTGGAGATATTTTTAGAATCGCATCAGGTCTGTCCTTGTCTTTCCAATCAGATTTGGTTAGAAATGGTGCTTCATTTCTGGGTGCTTTATAGCTATTCAAATCTGTGCTGTCACACAAGGAAACTTTTGTTCCTTAAACAAATTTGAAGGGTGCTGGTACATGAACAAGAGGCTTGAACTAAAATTTATATACTACAGACTCAAACAACTTCTCAGGTTTTTCCAGGAAAAATTACATTTATTTCCTTTGTAGGCAGTTAATCCTGTGTGATTCTGAATTAAGTGATATTTTTATTCTTGTTAATACATTTTAAAATTTTAGTTCTGGAAATAGAGTGAGCTTAGAGGACAACTAGTGAAACAAAATTAAAAAGCTTCATTAAGTTCAAAAACAAGAGATAAACTTTGGGATCAATAAAAAGTCACACATTTTAACCCTTTTTTGAACCACAGACCTTAGGGAATATGAGAAAAGCTTTGGAAATCCTTTTATAGCCTCACACACTAAAAGGCATTTGTATATACATACATTTACATACAATCTCAAGAGATTCAAAAGGCAAAAGAATTACTTTTCTTGGAGGCCCAATAAGTGATCTCTAAGTTTCAGTTTTTGCAGTAATCTTTGTCATCTGTACTGCTGCATTAAAGAGAACTAGGGCACCTAGTGACAACTTTTATTATCTAAATAAGGAAAAAGCATGGTCACATAGATAAAACAAAATTGGTGGATGATTCTCAAATCGTTTCCATTTGATTTCAGACACTTCTTTTAGCTTCTTTTGCCTGTACCATTGTTGAAATCTGTGCTTTTGAGAACACACCAGTTGCTGGTTAGCCATATTTGTGGTAAGTTGCTGGGGTAGAGCCAGTTTGAACTTAAAATATGCTGTGGATGGTCTACAAAGCGTATGCAATATATATGAATAATTATGAGCTTTCAACAGGTTTTTATGTATTAATAAGCATTTACTCTAAGGCAAAATCTAAGCATGTTAAAAAAAAGTACAGTAATTTTCATACAGATAGATAGATTTTACCATAACATGTGTATAGGCTTTAGAGGGCGGCTACAAAAATCTTTCCAGATTTTTCAGATTTTCTATATTTAGAGGTATATTCCACTCTGAAATAGCATGGGACAGAACAAAAGAAAATGTTTGGCCTCTCTCTGCCCCACCTACCTTTTACTTTTCTCTCCATTTCTCTGCGGTCACTCTCTCATCTCAAATTCTGAAGATTGTTTTAGTGTGGGTCTTATTCAATGTGTAGTTCTTGCGAATTCTTGGTGGGCACCCTCAAGTAATGCTGAGTCTGATTCTTATTAAGGTCATAGCTGAGCAAAGTTTTTAAATAAATGAAACCATTTGTAAAGGTTTATTTTGTTGATGCTTATATCAATCATTTCACTGTTACAATCACATTCTCCTGTAGATATTAACAGTATTTTGTGAAGTGTAAATCAGGACCCTAAGTGGTTGAGTAAATTGTCCCACACCACTAAGGTTGTAAGTGACAGAGCCAGGTCTGTACATCTACATTCCTTTTATATGTCTTCAGTTTCAGCTTCAAGCAGTATTTAGGCGTATTGTAGATGCTCAATTAATATTTAGTGAATGTTGTTTGAAGCCTATAGCTAACTTCAAAACTGTACTAGCTTCCTGACGTGGCATCTAGCCAAACATACTGTCATTCATCACTCTCTACTCTGGACTGGATATTGAGCTTCTGTGCTCTTTGAAGCAGAGTGGTGGACTAAACAACCTCAGCTGGAAACTTTCTATCTTGGAACCTATAAAACCGAATGACTTCCTCACTAATAAATGTTCCTTGAAGTTGTAAATACTATGATTTCAGATGTCCACATATGCCTTTTAGCTAACATGTCTTTTAATAAAATAATAGAAGATAGGTTTAAAAATATACCAAAAACTATCTGAGCCATTTATATCCTGGTACATAATCCTAAAATATTTTGCTAGATATATCTTGAAGAATTAGGAAATATTAAATGTTGACATTTTATAAATATACTAACCTTTTTTCTCACTAATGATGGTTTTTTAATTCTGGACGACATTAAAGTAATTGCAACCACTTTCATGTGTCAGTGAAAATTCAAAGCAGCATTTTTATGCCTGATATTTAGTGTAGCTTTATAATAATATCTATATATTAGAAAGTTCTAAAGTTCTGATTATGTTTTAAAGACAAAAAACCATCAATAATGCTATAATTTTTAATTCAATAAACTTTTTATCATTGGTCATTTCTATTAGTAGTTCAAATTTTAAATACTCTGAATTTTTCAATGTTTATATAAATATTGGTAAACGCTGAGGAAGTTATCAAGCATGGGTTTCTTGAACAGACTGAATTCTTTAACACATTCTTCTTGCCTTAGTTGTTCGTTAGATTATGAAAGCAAAAAAAAAATCATGAGAGATTTTTCATTATTCTATTGCTGTTTAGTTGCATTATTTTCTTTAAATTCCTGCTTCTTAATTAATGAATTTGGCAAAATCTTTTGCCTGAATGATGAAAGGATTAACGGTAAGAAATACAATCGAGAACAAAATGCCTGTCTATGGAAATCTATATTTATGATTCATAGCAGTGGTTCTCACTATCATCATTTATCAACCCCTTGGATGGTCATTTTAGGAGGCAGATTTAGGGTATGGGTATCATTTGTTGAGCTTATTGGCTTTTAGACCAGGAACTCTAGAGTTAGATCTGCCTTTGTACCTCTATATCCTATCATTGTCTTTAAGGTTCTAAAAAAAGATTGAAAGCTGGGAATCCATTCACATTGGCTTCAGACTGCAGGGCACTGGCAAATGTTTATAGTTTACTTTGCTTGCTTTTTTTCTTATTTCCTCTAAATACAACTCCCATCATGGAAAGCCTACTCAGATATTCCAGGTTTTTCACAAATGCCACTGTAAAGGTTTGTGAAACTAGGGAGCAGGGATAAAGAGGCAGTCACAGGTGTAGCATGCAAAACTATTGCTCTGCTGTGTTTTCGGGAAAGGGGAACCAGGTCTGAGGACAGGGTGATTAAGAACATCTTTCCATATATTATGCATGAGACTCAATAAACAAGCTATGTTGTCTCATGATGTGCTCTGTTGTACTGTGCCGAAGAAAAATCTGCACAAACACTGTAAGGAAAGGTAGTTCATAGGATGGTGGTCTGTCTGTATGGATGGGATGGACAGATGGAAGAAGAGGGAATGAATTCTGGGGGAAAACGCCAAACCTGGGAATTGGTCTTTCTCCAGGCTATGCAGATGCAAGCTCCTGCAGACACCTGAGTCTCAAATAATCTTAGATTCTTTTAAACTCTTTCTAGGATTTTTGAAGACTAACCTTAGTAATTTGATAAGTGGTCTTCATTAGTATTATTCACCCATTGTTTTCATTAAATCATTTTTGACTAAAACTACCTTCCCTGACAAAGACAGATCTAGGTTTTGTGGAACCTAATTATAATTTTTGGAGCCGTCTTTAAGAATAAGAATACACAATTAAAAATACAAAGTTAGATGCAAAAGTCATTACTTATTTAGAATAAGCTAAGAAAGTACATTGATCAGAAAATTTTAAAAAGTGACAGTTATCACAAACATAAAATTTAGAAAATTAACATAGTATTTGTATTAATAAACTGCCCGACATTTCTACAATGCTTTGCTTCTCATTATTATAATTGTCTAACTTCTTATTGCCTTTTTTTAAGAGACTTTTTTTCAGAGAAGTTTATAGTTTACAACAAAATTGAGAGAAAGGTACAAAGATTTCTTATATTCTCTCTGCCCCAATACATGCACAGACTGTTAATTTTATATACATAGATTGCTTTTACATTATCAAGATTTATATTATTTGATTATGTTACTCAATAAATATAATTCCAATAGTCATTTAGTTTTCATTCTGTATTTAAATTGAGTCAGTGCTCACTCCCAGTCTTATCACATTTTCTCTTCATTTATTGCCCACCATCTATCATCGAGTAGAACTTTTAAGGAGGGTCCATAAGTACTGCTCTTTCATGAATTCTTTCACATGTAAAGCTATTAGTCTGTTGCCTCTTAAACTGACTGGTGCACCATTCCTGGATCTTATTTTATTTCTTTTCCGTAAGTGACAAACTGGTCACTTACCAGCCAATCCAGCTAAGTGTTGGAGGAGGTCATCAAGAGGACTTAACTTCTGGTTGAACTGAGAGCTAGATCCAGACAATCCAAAGATTCCCACCCCCTCCCTTTTCCTTGCAATGCACATTCTGCCAACTATTCCCACGTTAACAGCCGTTTTAAGGATGGAACCTTGAAAGAGTAAGGGGTTGTTGAGTCCATCTGTACTGAATATGTGGCCAACCAGGACAAGCTTTGTAAGTCAGTTCCTTTGCTTGTTAAAACTTTTTCTGTTAACCAGGAGCAGTCAGTCTGCCTTTATTTCATCTTGCCAGTTTATAAACTGGCCCCTCCATGAATCAGGGGCCAGTTTATGAACCAACACTAACAGACAAATTTTGTTTTTCTCAGCGATGTTTAGGAAAATTGATTTTGTTGCTGAAATTTAAAAGTTGCGAGGGTTAAGACAGAAGTTTGGATTTCTGAATTTTCTTGAAAATATCAAAGATCTGGTAATATAACCTCCTTTTAATTGTTTCTTATTTCCATAAAGTAAAATTGGCTATAGGTATCTTGTTTTGGTAGTGTGTGTGTGTGTGCTCTCCAATTCACTGAATCCAAAATGTTTTAATCCCTTATATGTCCTGACTTGCCCTTGTAAAGCATTAGCGTTTGCAGTTCTAGCTTTACAATTTTTTTTTGACATTGCTCTATCATTTCGTATCATAGAGTATTGAACTAGTCATTTTACTATGACTTCTCCATTCACTTCTTAGTGGGCTTGATTTATTTGAAATATTTTTTTTGTATAAGGAAGTTCTCATGTATTATATTTTCTAAGTTCTTTCATACTTCAGAATATCTGGCTGTAATATATTTCGATACAATTTTTTTTTCCTTCAGGATATCGTAGACATTATTATTTTCTGGCTTAGTAGTATGTAGCTGTGGAGAAGTCTGCAGCCAACCTGATTTCCTTCCTTTTAAATTAATTAATTAATTGATTGATTGATTATTTTTTTTTAGAGTCAAAAGGAAAGTTTATTAGAAATGGGGTAACACTCCATAGAGAGAGTGTGATCTTCTCTCAGAAATAGAATGAGAGGAACCAAGAGAGGCTTGGAAAGATAGTGAGTAGAGACGGGTAATTTCCCTCCTTTTAGATGACTTGCTTTTTCTGTCTGGCTGAAAAACTATTTCTTTGCCCTTGAATCTTAATAACTTAGCCAGGATATGCTGCAATATCGATCTTTCTGTATTTTTTCCCTGGTAGAGAAAGTTTATCCTTTAATCTGTGCTTCTCTTTCATTTCAGGGACTTTCTTTTTAACATTTCTAAATATTTCTTATGTCTTATTTTTTTCTGAATCACAATTACAAAGATATCAAATACCTTTCTGTTATATTAGCTTTCTCCTCTATCAACATCTAACTTATTTTCTGATATTAATATTATTTCAAACTTTCTTCTATCCCATTAAAATGATTTTTATCTCTTCTCTCTTGCTATTTCTAGTTTATCAAATAGATGTGTAATAGTTCTAATGGTGTTGCACTCTCAATTTATCTCTACAGACTTCCTTTATATCTTTTCCTATTGTTTTATGAGCTTTCATTTATTTTTTTCGTATTCTCATTAAGTTCTTTCATACTATGAGTCAAGTTCAGAAAATTTCTTCTGCTTTTAGAGTATGTTTTCTTTCCACTTATGATTTTTCTGTCTCTCTTGTCAGCCATATCACTTTTCTTCCCTATATTTTTGCTGTATTCACGCATAACTGCAATGCCATTTCTTTTAATCTTGCTTATGCTTGACAGGCAGCACCTAGACCTTTGGTTTGCTCTGGTAGCTTGTCTGTGCCAATTCTCAGTAAGCTCTCCCCATTTTTTCGTTCTCTCTCAGAGCTGTACTCTGAGGCCTGAGTGTCATTATCACTCAATTTTTCTCTAGCCTCAGGTCATGAGAGTGGGGAAGGTGGAAAGCTCAGGCTCTGCTTTTTCTTCTCTGATTGGGGTAAATTTCCTGCTTCACAATCCATTCCATCTAACCAGGTCTGCTTTCTCTTCCTGAGTCTCTCAGATCAAACTTCTGGGTTGCATGTGATGCCTTGACATTTATTGCCCTGGCTATTTCCTAGAAAATTACACATTTCGTGCAAATTTTTCTATATTTAGCATCTCAGGTTTTTTTTTTTTGTAATTTTTTTTGTTTATAAGGCATTTTTTACTTCTGTGCATATATTTGTATTTCCTCTTTTAAACAATCACATTTTTAGAATTTTGTTTCTTTTCTGATCTTTCCAAAGAACAAGAGCTTAGATTTCTTTATCAAGTCTAGTTTCCTTGTTTTCTAATACATAAATTTTTTCTTTTTATTAATTGATTTGAATTTGTGTATATCAGAATATATTCCCTCCCCCCCCTCCATTTTAGTGGGATAGAATTTTATTGGACTGTAGCTTTTTATCCCAGAAAAATCTACAGATTTTTCACCATCATCTTTTAGCTTTTGATAATTTATCAAAATATGAGTCTTATTTTTGTGCTTTTGTATGTAACATGTATATTTTCTACCTAGATTCTTATATGTTGCCTTATTTTTCTAAAAATGAAAAAAAAAGGGATGATGTATCATTATTTTCTCTTTTTAATAGTCTTTATTTACAGTTCAGGAAAATTTTGTAATATCTTTGAATATTATTGTTGTTTATTTGCATTTCTTCCTTATATAAATTATTGGAATGTTGCCTCCACAGTCTGTGTCCTCAACATCTATTTTTCTTCTATCATTTCCCTCTTTATTTCTCATCTTCTAAATACTGGGATTACTTCTTAATTTTTTCCTCCACATTATTATTTCTAATTTACCACTACCAATGTGATTTAAATTTCCTATAGACTAATTATGAGTTTTTTAAAACTCCCTTGTCTATTTAATTTTTATCTTATCCTGAAGTTTTTATGGTTTTATGCACTTTTTAGAACTTTCTGTGTCGTAGTGACTACCTTTTGTATTTTCTAGAAGATGCTGTCTATAAAAACAGCACCACCAAGAACAGCAATGAAATAACAACTATAACAGTAAAGAAAAAAAAGGGAAATATGAATTTGGTTTATTTTCTAAATATTTTTCTGTGCTCTGTAGTAGATAATTGTCAGAGCTGAGCTCTTCTTTATGGTTTCAGATTGAAGATCCATTCCTTTCCGCCCCGCTCCCCTCCCGTAGTATGTCTTTGTAAGTCTACAAAGATGTTTGTAGGGCCTAGTGCCCATTCTAATTTCTAGATTCTAGAAAGCTTTCACCTAGAATAATACTGTCTATTATGAATTTCACCTTTTCTTATCTTTACAATCTGATTCTTTGCAAAACTCTTATTTTGGTATTAGGGATCCCTCTGCTCTGTTTTTTGCTGTTTGGCATGATGGTCCACATCACTGTCCTCTTGTTTTATTGGGGGGTATTGTTTAAACAGATGTAGATAGATTGGTGGGAGCTCAACCATGGCTGACATAAGAAACAGCACACATATCATGGGGGAGTGGATGTCTAGCCTTATGCCCACATAGTCGATCAGGAAAGGAAGAATGGCAGAGGGGCATGAAAGGAACCTTCTCAGCTGAGTCAGCTCCATTTAAGAAAACTACTTATGGTCTCACAAACACTTTCACTATAGTTCATGGACAGAAGTTAGTACCATCCCCACACCTAGGTGTCAGGGTAGCTGGGAATTTAGTCTTGTTTTGAGTTGCAATATGCCCAGCAGAAAAATCAAGGTACTGAGAAGGATGGGTGAGGAGAGTGTGGGGGGACAGATATTTTTGTAGGCAACTGGCAGTCTTTGTTACAGCCTAGGTCTCTCTGAGTTTGAGCTGACAGCAGAAGGGATTAAAAAGCATTTCGTGTTGTCAACCATAAACCTTAAGAAGCACCAGCCTGGTCATATTCCTTACCTTATGTTCAAACATTTCTTTTTTTCATCTCCAATGATTTTATGGAGCCTGCTATATTAGAAAGATGACACAAACTGTCAAGGTCATATAGTGTGTGCCTCATTTTTCTACCTCCTTCCTTTTGCGGGCCGGGTTGTTTATTCTTTTCTTTTTGGGGCAATGATTAGCAGATTACTCATACAATGATTAGTCAGCCCTGGTTCCCTGATCTCACATCCTCCTTCCTCCCGCTTTTGCCTTTCCTGCTATCACCACGATTAATTTCCCATTCATTTTTTTCTTCTTGTTTTCCACTCTATTCCTACTAAAAGTATTAATACCATCAACAGCAATGACTTCGTACAAAGTGCTGCCTTATACTTTTATTTTATTTGTACCTCACAAACATCCTGCAATCTTTTTTTCTTAAATTTTCAGTAAGGCATATGTTTTAGAGTGTAATGATTAAACAAATCAATATAGGGATGTGGTGGAGCCATAACTCCAGCCCAGCTCTTCTAATCCTATATCCTATGTTTTTTTTCTACTTCCCTGTGCTACAAGTCGCAGCTCTTATGTATTGCCTCCCAGTAGAAGCAGTTCAATTAAAGAAAAGCCCTGGATTAGTAGGTGCATGAGAATGTAGTCTATAATGTGTACCTAACTGAAACAGAGATCATGGGGCCCAAATAGGTGGAGAGGATTCATGTTGCAAGTGAGCAGTTGCTCCCAGATATCCATGCCTAAGGACATATGGACTCCAAAATATTCTTTTACTGAAGTATTCCTCAAACTGAGCAATATTAACAGGACAAACATTGCAGAGGTTCACAGCTGCAGCAGCAAATCCTGTCTTCCCCTAAAGTATTTTATCAGAGCTCTTGTGCTCCTGGTTTAGTGCTAAATGCTTCACCAAGGGAAACAATCCATAGGTAGAAGCAACCATGCAGATCAGAGACAATTGATTTCCTTGCCAGTGGATCAGGGTCTCACAGAATGGCCTCAGATAAAAGAGGAAGCTGCAGGCAAAAAAACCATGAATTCTAGAGGCTGGCTGAAACAGAAAGGTGAATAGGTGGTAACAATGTAATATTTTTTCCCAAGGGAAAGTCAAATTGGACAGTTTTTTAGTGTATGTGAGAAGCACAGCACACGTTAGTTCAGTTAAAGTTTTTCAGCTTCCATGTTTGGGCTCCTCAGATTATTTCTTGGCTTTCTTTGAAGACACAGAAATCTATAATAACACCATATTATTCAAGTTTCTGCTTAGCCACCACACAAGCCACAGTCAGATATAACCATATTTGCCTAATTTAGCTTCAGTATAATACATTCAACATTTTATCAGGAACTTATAATTTTACTACCATGTCCAGGCAGTGGTATGGTGGGCGGTGCAAAGAAGTCTTGGCCCTCATGGAGATATATGCTATTCACTCTTCTGTAAAATGTCACATTTAATCATAATGTGATTTATACAGACTAAAGATAATAGAGCTGGGTAATATTTTAGGATAATACTGACCTTGTTACTGTTATTCATTCATTCAATCAAAAGATATTTACTGAGTGCATCGACAGTGTGCCAGGTACCATCCTACCTTCTGGGGATACAGCAGTGAACAAACAAGAAAGGTAAAAATCACCCGCCTTCAAGAAAATAGCACTTGCACTGTACTCAGTGTCTCAGGAATAGCTGGGAGAAAAGAATAGACATCATACCTTCATTTTCCATAAACTTTAGACATACTCATAAATGAGAAACTGACTGGACCATTGGACCAAATATGTGTGTTGTTGGACTTCCACAGGTTAAAAAAAAATAATAATGCGTTTCAGGGTTCACTCCCTTTTCATTGCACAGCACTCTCCATCACTCTTTATTGTATGTACTCAACCTGCTTCTCTCATTTACTCTACCCTTGTGGCTCCTGAAGGCATTGGATTCTCAGACATTTGGAGTTAAACTTGAAAACTTAGAAAGTTCTGAAAGAAGTAAAACTGAGAAGAGGGCTTTGGGCCCTAGAGAAGTGTGGGTTTAGAAGCTGGAGAGTCCAAGAATTTGTTTTCTAACCACAAACTGGAAAGAAATTTCTCTCCAGTCTAAGGGAGTGAGAAGAGACAAAGGTCTGTGGGCCCCAGAGCAGTGGCAGCTTTGCTGGGTAGCAAGAACGCAGAGGAGAATGGCTCTGTGAGGCCCTCAGTCAGCCTGCCTGTAGGAGGGCCACAGGAGATTCCCACAGTACTAGCACTTCCAGAAAACAGTAGATAGGGGATGTGGAACAAGGCCCATGACATTCTGACTGTGACTTTTGTGGATTGATTACTAATAGTTGAAGGCCACAGAGCAGTGACCTCCATGCCTTGACTTAGTCTATGACCCTTGAGCTACCATAGCACAACCCTGGGGTCAGGGGGATACTTCACAAATAACAGAGATTTCGTTTTCCCAGTTGGCTTAGCACTTGGATTTGACAATAAAGTCGAGTACTGGATAATCGGGAAATTGGTGTTTGCTGTCCACTTCAGTCAGTGGATTGAAATTTACACCTGTTTTGCTCACTTATAGAAGGGAACTTATACCACATTCCAGTAGAGTGGAGGAAGGGAGGACTGGACGATGATCATATTTTATAGTACAGGACAATTTTTCCTTGTTATCGGTCTTAGTTACTATCATTTCATGAAGGCTTTGGTCTGTGACTTCTCTTTCTTTTCTAAGTTTTTCTTGCAGTTCTTTTCTTTTATCTGTGTCTTCTTTATTCTCATATATGTTGGTTCAGTTTGACCACATGGAATATTTCTAGAGCCATAATTCTTTCACAGATTAGCTGTCACGGTAGTCTTTTATTTCTCAGGCCTCATGGGCTCAATTCCTTCCCACAGCTCGCTCTCTCCTGGCTCCACTACTTACTCTCTCCATGCTGACCTCTAAGCTATTCCTAGCTGCTCCCTCTCACAGCAGGTGTCCAAAGTATAGTCATCAGGCCAGTAGGGTCAGCCAGTTCTCAGGCCCATCTCAGAAATGCAAGTTCTCAGGTCCATCTCAGACCTAGTGAATCAGAAAGCTGTGGCTGGAACCCAGCAGTCTGCTTTTTTATAAGCCCTCAGGGGACTCGGATGCTTGCTCAAGTTTGAGAAGCACTTTAAGAATGTGGTATCCTGTGGCAGGTAGCAAGAGGCAGGGCCCCTGTGAGTGAGAGGGCAGCTGTCCTTTATGAAAAACATACACACTCAAGCACATGATTAAATCTTCAAGCTGTCCTGTATAAATTACAGCTAATTTTTCTAAATACTCAAACCAAAGTTTAATGATTTGACCTTGTGGGCAACTTGTCAAGAGAATCCTAAGGTCTAGAGATTTCATTTTATTTTTAGTCCTTTTTGCCATATTGTCTCAGTTAATTGATTTTCTATTAAATAATGAATATTATCACTGATATATGCTAGATGTTATTTGATTGTCTTATTGGTAAAAAAAAAGATAGGAAAAAATTTGACTTTGTAAAAAGCACGTGGAATGTTAGATGGAAATTCTTATGAAAAGTGTTGCAAGAATACTATAGGTTTTCTCCTGGTACTTATGCATGCTCTTTATGAAACTCCTCATAAAAAGAGTGCAGAAAGATGAGATTTGAAAAAAAATGAAACCCGGACAAATTTAATATGTTTAACAAGGGAGTCAGCAATTAGCAGGACTTTTTAGCTTCTGCGTTTCCATAACATGCAAAGATTTGCTACCTAGTGTTTGCATTTTTAGTCAGCAGTCTAACATAAATGGAGTGCCTTTCTTTTTTTTAGCCAATAAAGTATTGATTTTGTATCACAAAGGAAATATATCAATGTAGGTCTAAGATGACCTCAACCACAATATTAGAAAATTGCTACATTAGAAATCTCAAGTACAGAGTTGGCAGAGAGCAAAGGTTCACAATTTGGGATGCATAGTGTAAAATTCCTAGACTCTGTTTTTAATAATCAAACCAAATCAAAATGGTGGGGCCAGTGATATCTCTGAAAAAAACAAGACCATCAAACCTTCAAGGTCATTCATTTGAAAGAATGTTAACTATCAATATAGATGACAAAGTGTGAATTACGAACATTCCCAAAATTGAAAATAAAATTCCCAGTGGGTCAATCACTGACTCTGAAAATAATCTACTTTCTGAATTTCCCAAGATTACTGAATCTTATTAAAAGATGCATTTAGGATAGTACTACCTGTTTAAACTTATGAGAAAATTTTCTCTCCTGTGTTACAGGTAGCTCATATCTGAGTTTGTCCTTTTCTTTTGTACTAATAACCACCCACTCGGAATCATTTCCATACTGATGTCAATTGTATTTTAACTAGTGATGCTGTTTTCTATTAGCATTCACTGGCTTTTGTCTTCTTTATTAATTGCCCTCAGGGAAAGGCAGTATTTAGTCATCGACTTATTGTTTTAAAACGAAGGATGGGATTGTTGGTCAAGAACAGTGAGATTTACTTTGTTATCAAAATCAGTTTGTTCTGAAGCAATTTGTCCAAAAAGAAGCCAAGTAGAAATATTCATATTTTAATCAAGAGAAAAGTAAATATTGTTTTTGTATGAATAAATATACTAAAAGAAAAAATACAGCATTTTAAAATGCAGAGCAATTGTATATAGGTTTTTCCTTATGATATTTGCCAACATGAGTCATTAATCATTAGATGTTAAATCAGGTTGGATTTCCATTTTGACACTATTCCTCCCTCTTATCCTCCTCCTTCCCTTCTTCTGCCCCCTACTCCCTCCCCCCATGCCCCAACTTTGCACCACTTTGTCTTCTGGTATATTTATTTACATGGGTGTCATTAAATTTAAAAAATATATATTTTTGATTTATCTACTATAGGCACATAACAGCTTGGTATGGAGATATGAAATGGAAGAATGGGCTCCTGTGGGTAAACGGAAGTATAGTGCTCAAGGAACTAATAATTTAGTAGTGACGCAGAAATGGACACAAAGAATTATAATACAAAGCAGAATGTGTTATACTAAAACTACAAACATAGCTTAGTGGAATCACTGTATGGAACAAGAGAGAATTCATACTTGTTTTTACAGAAGAGATAGCTTTGAGCTGGACCTTATAGTATAAATAATATTTAAAAAGAGAAGATGGAAGGAAACACCTTTCCGGTGAAGGTTAACAGAGGTGGGAAACCTGACTTCAGATAGGAATACATATGTCATGAATTATGGTTATGAAACAATTATTAATATAAAGAAAAAAATCAGACTAACAAAGACTCGAATAAAGGGGTTAAAAAAACCTCTCAAATGAAGTGGTTGGCAGAATGCTTCAAAGATGAAAAGCGTGGAATCGAGATGTTCAGTTACAACCTCCCATCCATCTCCTCATCAACCCCAATGACAATAGGCCTATTCTAGTTGATAAATACATGGTCTAACCTAGAAGCCAAAGAGCAGAGATAATAGGGTAGTGAGTTCCAGGAGCAGTGAGCTCTATAAATCTGTCTATAAAACACAAAAGCATCCAAAAATTTCAGGCAACTATAATCAATTAATTAAATAATCAGTTAGTCCGTATAGATGCTCTATAGATTATTTGCCCAAAGTAGTTCAGTTCAGGTTTAACATTTCACAAACAAAATAACCAGGCTACTAAAGCAAATTTTAGAATTAAATGTACTGGATATTTTTGAATCATGCAGACCCAGCCTATATAAAAAGAATCCTGGCCAGTGAGTTGGCTGGAATTATTGTTAAACAAAAGCCATAACACTTTGTCATGGGGTTGAATTTAGTTTTCCTACCACATTTTTTTTTTTCAAGTGAGTCACTAGAACAACATCCTGACCCCACAATATGTTACCAACGAAAGCACATCTTTATTTTTCTCTGGTTTCTCTTTGCAGCCAAGCAAGGCTTTAGCCATATTATATTCATCAGCAAGAAATCCCCAAATACCAAGCAGCATACCAGCATCTGCATACGGGCCATGGATTCAGGACAGATTTCAAATCTTGAAAGGGAGACTTAATCTCTTCCTCTTCTTGGTCTTACTCTAAAGCAAAACATGATTTCACTGACCCATGTCAGACTTAACACTTTGTTTCTCAGAAACAGAAAGGGATCTCAGCGGGTCTCATTTGTCAAGGATGGCTGTGTAGCGAGCACGAAACAGAAAACTGGCCTTTGCAGTGTGCAGAAATGAGTCTTTGGCTTTGGTATAGTCTCGCCTAAAACTCTTAAAGTCAGCATTACTGCTAAGGCTTACCATGAGTGTTTACATGTTAAGATCAGATGAAACGATTTCCCTTTTCCAAGTCATCACTGGTATTCTCAGAAGTCAGTAGACAGTATTTACCTTTGGCAGTGGACGTTGCAGTAATTGAAAAATTAGGTCCCGGTGTCGAACAGGTAGAGACCCATTTATCATTAAGTAACATTCTGGGTCTCTATACACATAGGCATTGGTAGTTATTTTCACTCACTTAGATCCCAAATTGCAACAACACAGTCTCCTTCACAGTGAGCT
>NW_006494614.1:15736024-15742012 GCF_000325575.1 Pteropus alecto | reverse complement strand
GCCAGATGTTCAAACTAGGAGAGGGTGTGGCTTTGCACGCACATCCACAATCATCCCTTGAAAAGCCTGGTGCAGCCAGAAGGAACTTGCACAAGAGCAGATGTGGGCTTTTGTTGTATTTAAAACAATAGTTTTGTTCCCCTCTGAATAGCAAAATAAATCTCTGAGTCCTTCGACTGAAGGAAGGCATAAATTATGATCATGTTTTCTATACTTTAATGTCTCCTGAAGAGAGAAACCAATGGTTCAAAATAGCTTATAGTGAGAAAATGGCATTTTCAGCTTCAGTTATTCACATAGAATTTAAATATCTTTTATCTGCCATTTAAATCAGGCTAGAATTAAAACTCAACATCTGGAAAAAACCTCCAGGAATATCCTAGTTATTTTTTTTCTGGTACTATTATGCTCACTATGTCTGTAAAACTTCCCTCACTTCTCTCAGAGGAGATCTTTGATCCTTCAGAGGACATGTCTTTTCATTTTTCTATCTTTAGAAAGGAGAAATTCTTCACCAATGTTGACAGTGTAAGCTCCTTAGAAACCTTTTTGGTTTGTCCTCTTCCAAAATGACTGGAAAATCTAGATTCTCAAGATCCACAAAACTTAGGTTGTCCTTTGTGCTTTGCTTCTTGATATTTCAGTGGAGAGCTCTGTTGCTCAAATGACATGAACTTAGGTTCAAACCCTGGTACTTTCATTTACTAACTGCATGAAGATAGGCAACTTATTGTTGGAAGGCAGTTTTCCGTGATTCTCTTGTGTGTCTTCACATGTTTCAAGCAGAAGCACTGATTACCTTTGTTTCAAACATGGTTTTTAGTGAATAACCTTTGAAGAAAAAGATAGTGTCTCCTTCTGGAGCAAAGGGCAGGCATGCTTATTGTCCATTATAAAAACTTCTGTAACACAAACTAAAAAATTCCTGTAAAAATAATAAAATTTCTGTAACACAACCTATTGCATGTTCAGGTGTTACTGACCTCTTTGCATTGCTTGTGGGAATTGGGGTTCACGAAATTGTCAAAAAAAAAAAAAAAGCTGGTATTCTGTCTACTTTTACTGCTATGAGTAATGAAGTCTTTTGTTTCTGACCCAGGAATCTTGTGCCTTCTGTAAGCATTGCTGAAATTGTAACAGACTAACTTGTTAGTTTTCAGTTAGGATAAAATATCAGACCGTTGACAGTTTTTGACACGTATTTGACAGTATTAATCCTCAGTTTCCTCATATGTAAAATAGACTTTAAACATAATGCTGACATACTTGTAGTGAGGACAGCGAACTCAATAGTAATCACATATTAAGCCCTAATAAATATTTACTATTGTTATAATTTATGTGATCCTTTCACTTTATACCTTAAGCAAAACAATTCTTATATATAGTCTTATTTTGAAAGAAAACTTCTGTTAAAGATTCTTTTAAGAAACATACAATTTCAAGATATTCCTCCCCAAATATAGTTTCTTTTGGAGTCATTTTCTTTTACCCATAAGATTTACACTTTCTCTTCTCATTTTTTTTTTTTTTTGCAGTAAAATTTTATATAAAATCTTGGATGCATCCAATGGAGAGGCTTACGTTAAAAAAAAAAATATTTTCTTTATTTGCTTCCACACAAAGAAATGGGGAAAAGGAGACTTGTAGAATAACTTTTTTAGCTTAGTTTGGCTTATGATTAAATTTTTAACTTCTAAAATGTCTTTATTCCTTAAGAGAACTGGGTGAAGGCACAATAGAGGTGATTGTTTCAACTGAACATGTCAGCATGCCCATGTGAAGCCCTAGTCTAATGTGTAGGTTTATTGCTGCCCTTGATATATGAAGACAGAAGGGATCTAAGTTGTAGATATAATCATATTACTCTTTTTCTTAAAATGCCTCCTTGGATCCCTTTTGCCTACAGGGAAAAGTCACAATTTTTCGCTTTGTTGTTACAGACTCTTAACGGTTTGTCTACCTTCACCGTCAGCATGTCAGCTTTAACTCTTTTACTTCCTCATTGGTCCTTGAACACATTATGCTATTCCTTTCTCTGTATATTTTAGAGATGCCTTTCTATCTAGTATGTCTTTACCTTTCTTTTCCACCCAGCAATCTCATCACTTAAGGATCAGTTCAAGTTTCTCTTTCTCTGGAAGCCTTCCTTGCTTTATCCAAGTGGAATTGGCTGATCCTTTCTTTGTCTGACTCACACTTTTAATTAATATTATGATTCTTACCCTTAAAGAATTCCTTTGTATTTATTTGGCTATGGTCTATTTCACCTAATGATTGCTAGTTGCTTTAAGGCAGAGATTGTCTTACTCATTTTTATGTCATCTTTGACATACACAGCATCTGGCAAATAGTAGTTTGTTTGTTTGTTTTTTATCAATGAGACATAGAATGGAACTGATCAGAATTTCTGAGATTTAAGCCATGAAATTTGTTTCATTGGCACTTGGTTAAACCTCAGTGTTTCTCAATACTGGTTGCTCAGTACTGGTTGGAATCACATGGAGAGCTTTGAAAAAGTACCAGTGCCTGAGCTCAGGGGCACTAATAGGTGCCCCTAGTCTCCATAGATCTGGATTTAGTTGGTTTAAAGTGCAGTTCAGGGATTGGTAATAATAGTCGGCACTTACATAGCTCTTACTATACGAGGCACTATTTCGGACACTGTTTTAAGCATTTTATTTACATTAATTTATAAGCATTTTTTGGAAAGCCAACACTGAGCACCACTATAGTCTGGCTAAATGGTGAGAAAATATAATCGCTGAGGTCAAAGTAAAATAATGATACATAATGATAGAACTAAGCTGAATTTCTTTAGCAAGCTTATATATTTCATTTGTTTATTCATTTTTGTTTTTAATTTGTAGGGGAGTATAAAAGCAATCCCTATATGTATAGTGTGATGAATTGTGGTTAGAACAGAAACATTTTCAGTGACTGCAGAAGAATTTGAATTGCTAAAGGAGATGTTAAGCATTCAGAGTCACTTTTCTAGTTTAAGGTGCAGTTCTCATGAGACAGCACTTTATTAACCAATTTGCCATAAAAATTTATCTTTGCTCACTGGAGCTTTTCACTTTTGAATTGAAAGGACTAATTTGATTTGACATCTTTACAGTTATTTAATAGAAATATAACATCTGGAAAAAAGAGAATATAAGTAAAGCAATATTATAAGAGGTTTACTAAAAATGGTCCTACTTCACAACACTAAAAGGGGGATTTTATGTATTAGATTTAATTGTGAAAAGAGTCTTTTCATGTAAAACACTATAAAAATAGTTTGCTTTTGCATTAAAACATATTTTTCTAGCTTTCTTAAGGAACACTGCTAATATGGTTCAGGCCACCCTCAGGACTACTCACACCTTCCTTACTAGTCTTCTTGCTGTTTTTCTCTTTTCTCCCATTCATCTTTCCTGCCTGCCATTTCTGTGTTATCACATACCCCATCTGTGCATGGCAGGTTAACCTCATCAAGGCAAGGCAGATTTGGTACTGGGGCTGGAATAAAACTGCCCACTTGAGTGATACAGGGGATAGGGGAAGAGTCTTGCAAAACTCAGTGTCTACAGAGCAAGGCAATAAGGAACCATTTGACTGCAGCCCTTGGGTGTCAAATACTGTGAACCAAGGGCAACTCTGATGGCCAGGATGTTGGAAGAGCATGATTGTATGGAACCAGATCAAGTAGTACTGGAGGATGTACCCAGACAGTAGGAGAGAATTCATGTCTGCTACATTAGATTTTACTTCCTGTGGTGGATGATGGTTGTTTCAGGGATCAGCCTCCACCCCAATATGTCCTGAAGCATCAGTAGGGCTATAAAGAAAGGGAATAAACCGAAGCTTAATTACTAGAATTAAGAATAAGTTGAATGTGGTCTTAAAAATAAGACAACCAGTTATTTGCACTTGGGCACAAACTGAGAGGCAGGTAAGTCACAAAAATGACTTCAGCCTGGGTCTTAAAATCAGACCAGAGTTCCTTAGAGACCATCTATCAGTGATGATGGTCAAGTTGTTTAGATGTACTTGGAAAAGGGATGCAATATTTGAAATACAGAAAAAACACATGGTCTTAACATTTAACTCTGATCTTTCTGATCCATTTTTTTCAATAGCTCCTTATTGTTTATAGAATGAGTCAGTCTCATTAATCTAATTAAGGTCTTTTATAATCTGGTTTCAACCATCTTTCCTTATTTTTCACTTCTCATTATATCTTTTCCCCCCAACTCCTGTACCTACTGACTTTGCATAGAACCTACAATTCCATAATCTAGACTTATTAAATATTTTTATCTTAACACACCTTGTGCTTTACTGGCTTGATGTTTGTTTCAAAATTTTCTCCTTTATATCTACCCATTATGCAGAAGCCATTACTTAATACCAAATGTTGGCAGTCATTTATTTTTTCTCTTTTTTTCCATCTCTACTATTGACATGTATTTTCAAGCCAAGGCTGTGTTGGCTTGATTCACCTTAATATCTCACATCAAGCCCAACATAAGGGAAGAGACAAAAAGAAAGTTTTTTAAAGACTTAATTTATTGACTTAATTTTTTGACTTTACATGTATTTTTAAAAATTACATTAATTTACACACATTTTGAGCTTTTGTGGACTTTATTGGATTTGAAGGAAAAACCTGTGTTCTTCCTGAATGGACTCTGAAGACTTATCAGTAGACTTAAAAACAATTTAGAAAATTTAGATTTTTGAAATTTCAATGTCTAGTTGCATAGTACATGCATGCATATTGTATATTCATTCCATTATATAACACATAGACTTTTGTATATGATTGAATTTTCATGATATTCAGAAAGGTAAAGCCATGATATTATAATTTTTATAATTTTTATAATTTTTATAATTTTTATAAGAAGACAAATGATTAACTTGGATTTGAAAATTCAATAATGAGCCTAGTCATTGCCTTGAACCATTAGTATCAAGTAATAGCAATTACTGAATGGTTGTGTATAAATGAGAAGAGGTTGATCAGTATTTAAAACTTATTCTCATTATCATATAGACCAGTGGCTTTCAACAAGGTATGATTTTTGACTTGCCCCTCAAGGATATTTAACAATGTCTGGAGAAATCTTGGGTTTTCACAAATGGGGACAGTGCTATTGTAGAGGCCAGAGGTACGGCTAAATGCCCTGCAATGCGAAGGATGGTTCCCTAAAACAAAGACTTATCTAGTCCAAAATGTCAACAATACTAAGGCTAAAAAACTAGATATAGATCAAGGCTAACAATTCGTCTATTGAAATTAACTTAAAAATATACATATATATATATATAGTTCAATTCCAAGTGTCAGCCATAGAGATTTATTCGTTTCAGAAAATACCTTAAAGTAGAATCTACATAAAGCACAATTAAGATGTAGAATAATTACCTTTCAGAGATTGTGTGTTATTATTATATTGAAATGTACTTTTTTGACTTTTGCTTAAATAAGTGAGTCCAATCCTCAGTATATGAAATAATTTAATAACACAAAGGGTTTTGTGGTGCTCACATAAATTGTGATTGTTTTTGGTTTGGATTCACATGTGGTTAAACTACATGTTTCCATGGTTTCACTAAATTTCATGTTTTGCTTTACGGAGTAATATTGGTAAATGGAAGGATTGATATAAGGCAATTAGCTGTAACTTTGGAACTTTTCTTCCCTTTTTAAAGCTTTGCATGGCTTGAGCTTTTATACTTTATATAAAACTACTTATAACCCAGATGATTTATAGAAAACTCTGCAAGGTGAGGTCA
This sequence comes from Pteropus alecto, assembly GCF_000325575.1. Classification (NCBI taxonomy): domain Eukaryota; kingdom Metazoa; phylum Chordata; class Mammalia; order Chiroptera; family Pteropodidae; genus Pteropus; species Pteropus alecto. The sequence continues at coordinate 15,736,222 of NW_006494614.1, read as the reverse complement.
GTGTGCACTTCAAGGCCAGGGCAAAAGACTCTACTCTGCCATTTGTTTTCACTGTTTTGTTTGGCCTTTTCCATGAAACCAGATGGATAAGCAGGGCACATATGGTGTATGAACTGGCTGGGGCTCCCAGCAGGCCTGACTGTGGACTCTGTGGCCTGCTGCTGTGCTTTTATGTTTGAGTTCAGAATTCTTCTACTC
>NW_006494614.1:15675891-15735996 GCF_000325575.1 Pteropus alecto | reverse complement strand
GTGGCTACTCCGAAATCCAGAATGCTCATCTAGAAGGAAAAGACCTTCAGCGACAAAGTCCTCATCTATGATCTGGCTCTCTCCTCCTTTGTGCCGCTCGGCTCCCTCTCTCAGGATCAAAGAGCTCTGTGGGAACACAATTCCTGACTCAGACTTGTGGGTAATTCCTGTTTTGAATCCAGTTTGGGTCTCTGGGTTGAATTTTCTTCTGGTTAGCCTTGTGGCCACTCCTGGAGGCAGAGAAACTGCTATGTGGATTAGCAAAGATCAAGAAAATGAAGGCCATCTCTAATGTTGACATTAGTAACTCAGGACCAGATGGGAGGTTTAGCCTGGGACCGTTGTGCTATAATTAGTGTTCTAAAAATACTGGTTCTACCTAGGGATGAACCACCTCACTGAGACAATATGGATCAGGCCATTTTATAACATGTTCACTTTTGCCTCTGTTGTATTTGATAGTCACAGTAACTTTTACATTTTACACAGTGGTCCTGTATTTAGGAGACCGTAGTGGTTTTATGAGCTCATAACTGGTTATAAGCATGGACTTTGGAATCAGAAAGATTAGGCTTGGCTTGTGGCATCTATCACATGTTAGCAGAGAAAACTTGAAGGTTATTTAACCTCATCAAGTCTCAATTTCCTCATCTAAAAATTGATATAATAGTGCCTCTATAACTAGATAAATGAGATGTTGTATTGTGTTGTGGTAAGAGTATGTACTCCAGAGCCAGACTGCTTGGGATCGAATGCTGGCTCTGCCACTTACTAGCTGGCTGACCTTGAACACAGTGCTTCACCTTCTTCTGCTCTGGAGATAATAATAGGATCAATTGAGAGGGTTGTTGTCAGGATTAATGGACTGCATGAGTAGAATACTTGGGGCATCTTGTAGTGCTTTATAACCATTAGCTAAATTATTATTGTGAGGGTGAAAATACTTTCTCAGTAGCAGAGAAATTCTTTTATGAATTTGTGTTTGTAACACATATGCATAGCACTTATAAATGTACCACACAGAAAGTCTTTTAAAAGCACTAAAATATTGCATTATTTGGGAAATTGCTCAGTTTTCTACCACATGGAGAAGTTAATTCAGATACATAAATGACTACTTGTCAAACTAGACCAAAGTACCTGGTATTGTTCTTCAAACTGAGTAAAGTTTGAGAAAAATGTACATTCTCTCACAGACATACACATTCACGCACTGCTTTATGACAGGTGTAGATGGGAACTGGGTCTAATTAAATCAAGCAATTGAAGAGAGCTTGGCACAACTCAGGAGTATTAGAAATCTTTGGCTCTAGGTATCCCCGGGAATTGAAGGTCTATTTGCCTTGATGACTCCAAATCATCTGCTATACAATTGGCAAGTTACACTTGTATTTTCTCCTTCATTGCCATTGTGCTTGCCTAGTCCAGGAGGAATCCCCACATGTCATCCTTCTCAGACCTCCACCTTTCTTTGAACCAGCTGTTTACTTCTAATTCCTTACTTCTATACTACTGTGCCTAGAAAAATCAAGCTCCTTTATATCATGTATATTTTAAATAAAAAGCATTACAAAGAAGACCCATTTACTGTTATACTGCAACTCAATTCTGACAAGTCTGGCTTTCCAATCTGCAGCAGGCAAACTTTTTGGCTGATATTCTGATAGATATACAAAAGGAGCAGATTGCTCACTTTTGTGGATGCATTTTATGAAATCTATTTGTTTGAAAAGAGAAGAAATGCAAAACAGATTATAAAAACCAATAATTTCATATATTTGCTGTTAGCAAAGTTTCATTTTCAGATTAAAAAAGCCACAAGCCACATGTTGTTAAATTGATAAAAATAATTTATGGAGAGATAATATATGTATGGCAGCTTAATATCATTTCCTGAGTCTAATTGCATGTTAGATCATAAAAAGATGCTAAAATGAACTGTAAAATTTTCAGAGATTATTTATACGACAATACATTTTAGGAAATTGTAACAAAGATTTCATTTAAAGTTTAGCTGGCATTTGTTGTTTTCAGTAAGCTAAAATAAAAAGGGATTGATATCATGGGTGTTTTACAATGAGTGTATCAAAATAAATGCTTATGTTTTACCTTATTCTTATAATACAGAATTAGAATAATTGAGCTTTTAACTTTTTAGAAGTTTGGAAATTTTTTTCAAATAAATGGTGGCATCACAATGAAATTAGAACATGGTAAGGAAGGGGCTTCTGGACTTCAAGACGTCCTTCAAAACAGAAAAGCATATTTTAAATTGTTTGAATTTTCTAGTTCATTTGGCCTGGGCACCTTCCTGCATGTCTTGTCATAACTACCATGTTAAATTTAGTCATATGTTTAGAAAATGGAGAAAAATGTTCACCACTAGCAGGTGAAAACAGGAAATAAAAATATTGACCCGGGATGTTTCCTAGACAATTAAACACTAGTGAAAAGATTGTAGTTCCTAAGGACACTGAGACTAGGAAAGTGGGCATAAGTACCTCATTTGGCATCCAGTTGATTCCGATTCATGATGCCTGTAATTGCTGGCTATGTGAGTAATGTGGCAAAATAGCTTGTATTGCAGTAAAATGAAAAAAAAAAAAGTTCCTCCTAAAGGACTTATGATTTTAGGATCACAGCAGAATCGTTCTTTCTCCATTTCCCTCTTTTGGAAATACCTGGACTTTTTTTGAAATGCCCGGTCTTTCATTTTGATTCCAGATCTAAACAAAATGATGACACACCTAATTACTGATGACATTGTTTACCTGGAGGACCAAGCTGTTTTGGATCTAGTATGACCCCAAACTAGAACAGATAGAAGTGGTTGTGATACTATCAAAAATTAATATATCATTTGTTTAGGTTCTGAATAGAACATCATGATAAGTTATTTGGAAAGAGTTTCTTTAAGAGAAAGCTATTCATCTAGGAATTGTTTATAGAGGAATTACCATGTATGAGGCTGTGTGTGTGAAAAAAGAAAAATAGCATTTATATTTTTTTCTAGGAAAGTAAAATTCGATGGAATTTACAGAGTGGTGATGACTTTTTCTTTCAGAAAAATATAAAGGTAATTGGCCTTTTTTTTTTGTAGCAGTTTTGAAGATTAATAGTAAAGAGCCTCAGGCACTTGATCTGAATGTATTTTGATGAAGGTAAAAGTCACTCAGACTGTGTTCATTTTTGTTTATGTGTTGTTTGTTGAATCCTTTGTCTACAGATTACATCAGGAAAATAACTTTTTAAATAAATCACATCTTATGAATTAAATGGGAACTCTCAGTGCTAGGGACATGTGGTAGAAGGAGAAAGTTTCAAAGGGAGCAAGAGAGTAAGTCTTGGAAAGTTCTTGGTGGCTAGGAATCTCAGAGGGACAATAGACTCCATCCCCCAGTCCCCCTTCCACTCCCACCAGATAAAGAGATGTTTGGGAACACACAGAGCCTGGAGGACTTCACTTGCTTCTTTATTGGGGCCTGGGAAAATAAACATGAACACCGTGCCTGACAACATTGTCAGGCATCAATATAATTAAGATACCAGAATATTTGGCCCTTAAAAAAGACAAGATTTACTTAGAAGCCAGTGGTCCCCAAAGAGTTTTCTTGGTTGTGATGAGAGAATGCCAGGGAGGAATTGTGTTAGGCTAGGTCTAGGCTGCAGAGCAGGTGGACACAGCAAACACCTCAGAGGATGCTGGAGTGGAGGGATGATCATGCAAGAGGCGAGCCACCAACTTAACTCCAAACACCTTCATCCCCTTCCCACGACTAGATACCCAGGTGAAGGGAAGAAACAATTTTGAATTGACCGAGTTTATGCCTCACTTGACTAAGAAAAACTCTGAAGTGATGAGAAAAAAAACTTGGAATTGACTTAGTCAGGTTTCAGTCATCTAGCAACTAAGCTCAATCACAGAGAGATGCGTTATTTTACACATCTGAATTTTGTCCGTTAAAAATATTGTGCTTACAAAGACTGCTATGATTTCAGTGAATATGCTTTATTTCCTATGTGTATGCATAAAATAAATTTGAAACATTTATTTTACTCTAGGATCAGCTTCATACGTAGAAATGTAAAATATTTTATAAAGTCTCCTTAATAGATTAAATGAAGAGAAATTATCAAATGTTGGTATGCTCAGAAATGTTTAACCTATCAGTTGATTCGAAATATTTAAAGTAATTAATGTGTTGAAGAAGAAATTATCAAGATCAACAATCTCAATCATAAAAATCTTTAGGACTTAGCTCGTCAATTTCTAGAAATGACCACTTAAGAAAACAGATTCTGTTCTGTAGATGTATTTACAGTATTTGGAGCTGGTTCTATGATATCCTAGTTTTCTTTATAGTTGTAAGACCATTGAAAGAAATAAAAGGTAGGTTTTTAAATTAAGTATTTATTTTTTACGCTGAGTCCTCAGTGATTTAGAATACTGTTTTGAATTTATAGAACCTATAGTAACTAATGATTATGTTACAGAATTTTGACTAGGAACTTGTAATGTGTCCATTCATCATCTTTCTAACCTTTATTTCTTTTTCATTTGAGTCAGTTTTCACATACATTCTTTCTTGGTAGGTATTATATCATGCCTATTGCTGAAATTCTCAAAGATCACTTTTATTAATTAAAATTATTATTAATAAAATTGCTTGTATTATCATAGGGAACCTCAGATGGGTGTTGCTAATAGTCTGTAAGTGGAGCCTAAAAAGATTAGTTATATAATTTTTTTAAAAGCTGTATTTGTATATATATTTGGCATATTAGAAGTTGCACATATTTAAAGTGTAAAATTTGATAAGTTCTATGATATGTAAGCACCAGGGAAACCACTATGATGAATATAATGAACATATTCATCATGTCCCAAAATGCCCTGTGCCTTGTGGTAATACATCTTTTCTGCCTTTTCCTGTCCTCTTTCTTCATCTCCAGGGATTGCATTGAATCTATAGATCAAATTGGGAAGAACTGACATCTTGACAATATTGAGTCTTCCAATACATGAACATGTAATCTCTCTCCATTTATTTAGTTCTTTGATTTCTTTCATCAGAGTTTTGTAGTTTTTTTATATATAGATCTTATATATGTTATTTTTATATTTATATCTCAATATTTCATTTTTGGGGTGCTAATGTAAATGACATTGTATTTTTAATTTCAAATTTCACTTATTCATTGCTTGTGCTTGACAGTACTTGGATCGTCAGTTTTTTTTGTTGTTTTGTTTGAATTTTAGTCAGTCTGATAGCTATGTAGTGGTATCTCATTGTGGTTTTTATTTGTACTTCGTTAATGACTGCTGACACTGAACGTTTTCCTGTGCCGATTTGCCATATATGTATCTTCTTTCATAACGTGTTTTTTAAACTTGCCTATTTAAAAATTTTCATATATACATATCTCAAGGGTCAATCCACATGTTTGATGATTCACTAGAAATATTCACAGAACTCAGAGTCAGCAGTACTCATGACTATATTTTATTACAGTGATCAGCAATGGAAAAAGACACATCACGCAGTTTGGAGGAATCCCAATGCAGACTTCCAACATTTTCCCTCTTAGGAGAGATTACAACTAACACACTTCTTCCTTCAGTAGTGAAATGCAGCAATATGTGTGCAATGTTTTGGCCCAGGGAAGCTTGCTTCAGACTTAGAGTCCAGAGTTTCTATTTGGAGCCAGTCTTATAGGCACTCTACTAACACGGCCAGCCATAAGTATCCAAATCCCAGAACAAAATTAGGGTATTCACCATTAAGCACATTTTTTGTACAATTAGTCTAGGCAAACAGGTACAGCAGAGCATAATCCTCCAAGTGGGAAAACAGCCTGATTAACATAGAGAGCATGACAGAAGCAAAGTTCCCAGATGCCAGCCAAGGGCCAACCCTGCAAGCAGACTCTTCTAAAGATAGCAACCTCAGAAATACTATATTGACTCTTCTGATACACAAATACACACATACACATACATACATTCTTTTATTTTCACCGAAACACTCTGATTATTGTGGGACATCCAGGAAGAAGTGAGGGATATGATAAACCTGAAAAACTCATTGAATTGAGGAAAGTTCCAAGCATAAGATATACCTTCTGGGAATGTGGTATTTGCCTTGGGACTGTAGATACTGAGATTTGAGTCAGACATAAGCTTATAATATTATGGTAAAGGATTCAGTTTCACCTAAAAGTAGAATCGGTTTTAACTGATGAAAGAATGAGTTTGAGAATTGGGTGGGATTTACAAAAACAGAAAACTTTCTTCAGGATAATTCTTTAGGATGGTCTGAAGCCCAGGGGACAAGTTGGTGGCCAGAGAAAGAATAAATTCAATAAAGAGAGGTTACCAGTCTGGTAGCACCTCAAGACCCCGGAAGCAGTCCGGGATAGACGTGTTTTTTCACTCAGGAAGGCTAGAGGGGCTGACTTTGGGAACATGAATTCCTCTTTATCAAGCAGTGTTGTTTCATTGAGCAGCTTGCTTCAAATTCTCTGCTGTCTTATACTTATTGGGCTCCCTTTTCTCCTCGTTCTCTATTCTCTTCTTGGCTCTGCTTTTCTCCTCATGAGGGCCTTTTGTCATGTAAACAATAACCTCTCCAACATTCCAATGGTAAACAATGCTTCTTATAAGGCTGTTTCTTAGAATATCCCTTAATACAAGCCAATGGTTTAGGAAGGAGAATGGAGAATATGTGCAAATTAAAATTCAGTCTAAGTGGGCAATGTATTACCGGTTTATCTTTTTTTTTAAATTTTTAAATTGAAGTTAGTGTCAGTATTATTTTATATTAGTTTCAAGTGTACAGCATAATGAATAGACTTTTATATCATTTACAAAGCGATCCCCCAATTAGTCTAGTACCCACCTGGCACTATACGTAGTTATTACAATATTATTGACCATATTCCCTATACTGTACTTCACATTCCTGTGACTATTTTTGCAATTACTAATTCGTACTTCATCCCTTTGCCTTTTTCACGCAGCCCCTCACCTCTCCTTCCATCTGGCAGTCACCAGTTTCTTCTTTGTATCTCTGAGTCTGTTTCTATTTTTTTGTTGTTGTTGTTCATTTATTTTGATATTTAGATTCCAGATATAAGTGAAATCATATAGTATTTGTCTTTAACTTATTTCTCTTAGCCTAATGCCCTCTAGATCCATCCACGTTGTTGCAAATGGAAAGGTTTTGTTTTTTTATGGCGGAGTAATATTTCATTGTATGTATATACCACTACTACTTTATCCAATTGTCTGTTGATGGGCACTTAAGTTGCTTCCATATCTTGACTATTGCAAATACTGCTGCAGTGAACATAGGAGCACACATATCTTTTTGAATTAATGTTTTGGTTTGTTTCAGATAAATTACCAGAAGTGGAATTGATAGGTCATAAGGTAGTACTATTTATTTTTAAGTTTTTGAGGAAAAACTGTTTTCTATAGTGGCTGCACCAAATTGCAATCTCACCAACAGTGCACAAGGGTTCCCTTTTCTCCACATCCTCGCCATTACTTTTTTGTTGATTTATTGATGATAGCTATTCTGACAGGTGTAAGGTGATGTCTCATTGTGGTTTTAATTTGCATTTCTTCGATGATTAGTGACATTGACCATCTTTTCATATGCTTATTGGCCATCTAAATGTCCTCTTTGGAGAAGTGCCTATTCTGGTCCTCTGCTCATTTTTAATTGGATTGTTTTGGTTTTTTTTGTTTGTTTGTTTTGGTATTGAGTTGTATGAATTCTTTATAAATTTTGATACTAAGTTCTTATCTGATGTATGATAGGCAAATATCTTCTCCCATTTTGTAGGATGTCTTTTTGTTTTATTGATGGTTTCCTTTGCTGTACAAAAAAGTTTTAGTTTGATATAGTCCCATTTGTTTATTTTTATTTTGTTTCCCTTGCCCAAGGAGATATATCAGAAAAAAAATTACTAAGAGCAAGCAATGTCAGAGAGTTTACTGCCTATGTTTTCTTCTAGGAGCTTTATTGTTTTGGGTCTTACATTTAAGTCTTTAATCCATTTTGAGTACTTCTGGTTTATTTTAACCCAAGGATAAACCTTAGATTAGCTAGTGGAACTGACTTCTGGCATCCTTCAGGCAACAATAATAATGTTTTTCTTTGCTTTTGATAACTATTGTAAGACACTATGTTCAAGATTAGGCTTCCTGAAAAGTTCCCGGAGAATAGGCATTGAGGCATTCATGTTAATAGACAGAGACATTGGCTTTGAATTTACATTATCATGTGAAAAGACAGGTACCCATAAAATACCTAGGAATAAATTTAACCAAATTGTTGAAAGACCTGGTCTCTAGAAACTATAAGACATTGAAGAAATTGAAGAGGACACAAATAAATGGAAGGATATACCATATTCATGGATTGAAAAGATTAATATTGTTAAAATGTCCTTACTTTCTAAAGCATTATACAGATTCAAAGCTATCCCTGTTAAAACACCAATAGCATTCTTCTCAGAATTAGAACAACTAATCTTAAAATTTATATGGAATCACAAAAGACCACAAAAAGCCAAAGAAACCTTGAGAAAGAACGATGAAAGGTATCATGCTCCTCAATTTTAAACTATACTACTAAGCTATAATAATGAAAAGAGTGTGGTACTGACATAAAAACAGATATATAGATCAATGGAGGCAAGAATGTACAATAGAGTAAAGACAGTTTCTTCAGTAAGTGGTATTGAAAATACTGGACAGTTACTTCCCCCCACCCTCCCCAAAATTAGACCAATTTCTTACAAAGGAAACTTTATTTTCCATACAAAAATAAACTCAAAATGAATTAAAGACTTAAGCGTAAGACTAGAAACCACAAAAATCCTAGAAGAAAACATAAGTAGTAAGCTCTTTGACATCAGTCTTAGCAATATCTTTTTGGATATGTCTGCTTGGGCAAAGGAAACAAAAGAAAAATAAAGAAATGGACTACATTAAACTATAAAGTTTTTGCACAGAGAAGAAAGCCATCAACAAAATGAAAAGACAACCTATTGAATGGGAGAAAATATTCATCGATGATATATTTGATAAGAGGTTAATATCTAAAAAATATAAAGAACCATACAACTTAACATCAATAAAAAACAAGTGATCCAATTAAAAAATGGGCAGAGGACCCGGATAGACATTTTTCCAAAGAGGACATACAGAGATGGCTAACAGGCATACGAAAAGGTGCACAACATCAATTATTAGGGAAATGCAAATCGAAACCAAAATGTGATATTGCCTCCCAACTGTCAGAATTGCTATCATCAATAAATCAACAAACAAGTGTTGGTGAGGATGTGGAGAAAAGAGAACCCCTGTGCACCATTGGTGGGATCATAAATTGGTGCAGCCACTATGGAAATCAGTATGGAGATCCCTCAAAAACTTAAAAATAGTACTACCTTATGACCTAACAATTACGTTTATGAATATTTATTTGGAGAAAATAAAAATACTTGAAAAAATATATGAACTTCTGTGTGCATTGTAGCATTACTTACAATGACCAAGATACAGAAGCATCTTAGGGTCTGTCAATAGATGAATGGATAAAACGATATGGTATATATCTACAATAGAATATTACTCAGCAATACAAAATAATGAAATCTTTTGTGACAACATGGATAGACATAGAGGGTATTGGCTAAGTAAAATAAGTCAGGCAGAGAAAGACAAATATTATATGATTTCATTTATATGTGGAATTCTAAAAACAAAACAAAACAAAACAAATGAATAAAGAAAACAAAACAGAAACAGTCCTACAGAGATAGAGAACAAGCTGATGGTTCCCAAAGTGGAGGGGAGTGTGGGAATGGGTAAAAAAAATTAAAAAAATTAAAAAATAAATAAAACATTAAATAAATAGTGGAGTCTGAAAAAAAGAAAGTGAAAACAACCAGAAAAAAAACAGAAACAAAATAATTAAATGTTTAGTTTCAAAAATCATTTAAAATTGATTGCTTTTTATACTACTCTGTTTAAAAAGTAGAATATTTTAAAATATGCTTTTTAAAATTATTTTTTTTCTATAATTATCTCCCTATATTTTACAAATATAAATCAATAGACAAGAAAAACATTTTACCACCATCACCACCAAAAAGATAGGTGCTAAAGGCAGGGTCATCACTCCACAGCTGAGAAGATGTGAGTTTGCCCACCTAAAGTAAGGAGATAATTTTTAAAAGAATATTTCTCGATGCAGATAAAATATATGTGGCCTTGAGATTATAATCACTACTTAAATAACTTATAAATGTAGTTGGTTAAGAATAGCAAAAGGGGCTAATACTGAAAATTCGTCTTTGATAAAAAAAAATGGTTTAGATAACGGGCATTACCTGTAGTTTAATTGAGTTACTAAATTTTCCTAGATCAGATTACCAGATATGTACTCTTTAACTTGACCTTCATGAGAGATATGTATTTTGGTACCTGTATCTTTTGTAAGAAGGTTAAAAATCAAACAATCCAACAAACATTTTCTATAAAATCTTTCATCCCTAATGCAAAACACTTTTTGAGATATGTTTATTTTTGGAATCTTAACAGTTAAATGAAGACAATTTCTATTGGTGACATTATTATTGTGGAGCTAATTGTGAGTTATTGATATTAGTTTACTGGCAAGGATCATAAACTTAGAAATTTTTCTATTCTGAGTCTAATTGCTTGAAGCCTTAAAAGAAATATATTAACACATTATAATATGAAAGACTGTGAAAACATATATAAAGGACTTTATAGCTAAAGATGGAAGCCCAAATATAAGAGTATTCAGAAACTTTTGATGTTCTATAACTCTAAATCATAGTCCTGAAATATTTTAATATTACCTTTTAGATAGAGAGAAAGCCTCCATACATCTATTCAGCATGCTGCCACTTAAATTATTTCTTTCTTCTTTTTAATGGAGACAGTGATGACTCATTGAATTCATTTAGTTTCACAAAACAACTGAACACTGTTTGAAATCAACTCTGGCAAAAATAGAGGAAAATTGTCAAAGCAAAAAGTATGACATTAGTAGTGAGCAGCCAGTATGACCACATCTACGTGGCATGAAGTGAAGTGAGGATCTGGTAATTGCATGATTAATTTTCTCACGATGTTGATGATAATGGTGATGGTGGCAGTGGTGATTATATGAACAACTACCATTTATTGAGTGCTTACCAGGTGTCAGGTATTGTTCTAAGCATTATTTTTGCATTAATTCATTTGATCTTCAAAGAACCCAAACAGGTAATTATTATTTTTACCTCCATTTTTACAGACAAACAGACTGAGGAACAGAATGGTTAATAACATGTTTGAAGTCATACACTAGTACACTGAATTTTAACCATTAACTGTTTATATGCAAAAGTGACAAAGATATTCTTAGCTTTCTAGCTACCTTACACGATTGTCTTCAGAGACAAAGAAGTTTAGTGAATGGGAAGCACTTTGAGAACATGGACTATAATAAACAATGTGAGAATGGATTATTTAACCAAATCTAAATCCAAAAATTTAAAAATATATGGCAAATGTGCTGATCTTACAGATAAATTTTGATATCCAGGGCTAAAATGTTGTCTGCTTTCTCAGGGAAGCCTAACATGTAAAAGGAATGTTTAAAGGTACTAAAAAGGTTCTCTGGCTTCAAAAATATTCCTAACACACCTCTCCTGGTGCTGGAGACTTCTCCATTGGAGGCAATGGTAGTACAAGGGCTAGTACAGATAGCATCGTCACCAGAGTGGCTAGGTGTACATATCAATGAGGTGTAGAGGGAGGAGGATGGACTTGGCTTCAATTCTTTGTTCTTTTAAGGTCCTTTCCACTTCTAACAACCTTTTCAGTGAAAGTAATGCCTTCTAAAATGCACAGCCTCTTAGGATTGATAATAAAATTAATCAGTAATACCTACTGAGAATTAATTAGATTCTTCCTAAGGTAAACATATTAAGGAATGGCATGTGTTAGAATTAATGGCACTTGGAAGATAGCAAGGAGATCAGAGAATAGTCACTGGGAGGAAGTCCACTGGAGTCAGAAAAAGTGTTAAGAAGGTGCTGTAGATCCTCAAGAGGGTGCTGTAGGTCCTCACCAAGAGGCCTGTTGTGGAGAATAACAAATGAGTGAGATGAGGAAGCTACTATAAGAAAAGTCTGTGATTTTATATTATTGCTTTTGTCTGTCTTTATCATAGTCTCATTGCTTATCCCCTCCACCTTGTTTCCCTTCTTTTAGGTAGCCTTTCCCTTACCTCAAAAAGTTCTAAGGATTCCTTGATACTCCCTCCCTTTCAGTAATTCCCTTCCTTTTTGTCATCTTCTGCACATACTAATCTTGACTCCATTCCTCACAACTTCTTATTTTTTAGTTTTTAAATTTTTATTTTTTCAATTATAGTTGACATACAATATTATATTAGTTTCAGGTATACAACACAGTAATTAGACATTTACATAACTTGTGAAGTGATCACCCAGATAAATCCAGTACTCATCTGAAGCCATACATAGTTATTACAGTACTGTATTCCCCATGCTATACTTTACACCCCCATGACTATTTTGTAACTACCAATTTGTATCTCTTAATCCTCTCCATCCTTCACCCATTCTCCCACCACCTAATCCAGCAACCATCAAAATGCAGTCTGTATCTATGAGCTTGTTTATATTGTTTGTTTGTTTATTCTGTTCTCTACATTCTACAGATAAGTGAAATCATATGACATTTGTCTTTCTCTGACTTATTCCACTCAGCACAATACCCTCTGGATCTATCCATGTTGTTGCAGATGACAAGATTTCATTCTTTTTTATGGCTGAGTAATATTCCATTGTATATATATGTTCCACCTCTTCTTTATCCAATCAGCCGCTGATGGACACCCAGGCTGCCTCCATATTTTGGCTATTGTAAATAATGCTGAAATGAACATATGGATTCACATATCCCTTTGAAGAAGTGTTTTGGGTTTCTTCAAATAAATACCCAGAAATGTGATTACTGGGTCCTTCTTTGTCTCTTGCTATAGCCTTTATTTTAAAGTTTATTTTGTCTGGTATTAATATTTCAACACCAGCTTTTTCCCCCCATTTTTTATGAAACACTTTTTTCTATTCCTTTAGTTTCAGTTCGTATGTGTCTTTTGATCTAAAACGAGTCACTTGTAGGCAGCATATGCAAGGGTCATGTTTTCTTATTCATTCAGCTACCCTATATCTTTTGATAGGAACATTTACATCATTTACATTTAAACTAAGTGTTGTTAGATATGTAGTTATTATCATTTTTTTTTCATATTTGTGATTTTTTTCCCCCTTCTTAAAGAAGTCCCTCTAACATTTCTTCTGATACTGGTTTGGTAGCGAGGAACTGTTTTAGCTTTTCTTTTTTGTACAGAAAGCTCTTTAGTCTGTCCTTCAGTTCTAAATGATAGCTTTACTGGGTGAAGAAATTTTGGTTGTAGGTCCTTGCTTTTTATCACTTCGAATATTTTGTGCCAATCCCTTCTGGCCTGCAAAGTTTCTGTTGAGAAATTAGCTAACTATCTTGTGGGAACTCCCTTGCAGGTAACTAACTGCTTTTCTCCTGTTGCTTTTAAGAGCTTCTCTTTATTTTTAACCTTTAACATTTTAATTATGATGTGTTTTGGGCCTCTTTGGGTTAATTATGATGTGTCTTAGTCCTCTTTGGGTTCTTCTTGTTTGGGACTCTGTGTTTCTTGGGCTTGTATGTCTATATTCTTCTCCACGTTAAGGAAGTTATTTGTCATTATTTCTTGAAATAGGTCTTCAATTTCTTGCTCTCTTTCTCTTCTTCTGGTACCCCTATGATGAGAATATTGTTATACTTGATGTTGTCCCGGAGGTCCCTTAAACTATTCTCATATTTTAAAATTCTATTTTCTTGTTGCTGTTCTGATTGGGTGTTGTCTGATACCTTATCTTTCAAATCACTGATTCAATTCTCTGCCTCATCTTATAAACTGTTGATTCCCTCTAATGTATTCTTTATTTCAGTTATTGCATTCTTCATTTCTGACTGGTTCTTTTTTAGTTTATCTATTTCTATTTTTATGTTTACTATCTCCTTGTTAAAGTTCTCACTGAGATCATTGAGCATCTAAGTGTGTCCCTTGTGTGGGTTGTATATAATCTCCTGTTGTAGTTGAGTCTTGGTTGTTGTTTGCATATTAGTGGGAGGGATGGACCCTCAAGCTGATTGGTTGTGAGGACTGGCCATGACTACAGTGGAGGAGCTATTGTGCGGGGGCTGACTTTACAGAGCACTATTTGCTTTATCTGGGCTCTCGTGCCTGCCCAATCTGCTCTGGACAGGGTATATGGTCCTTGGAGGTAGCTGGGTGGTGCTCCAGCTTGGGAAGTTGGCCACTGCACGTGCCAGCCATAGAGCCTCTTAGGAGAGGCCAAAAAGTTATCTGCAGATGTCTTCCACCCTTGCTGCACTTGTAGGTACCTGGGGGAGGCTAAGCTGTGAACTGAGGCTAACTGCCACTAGTGCCAAGCTTGGGCTGCTTAGGAAGTATTGGGCATACTGAGGTCAGTTACTGCTTGTTTGGGGTTTGTGAACCTATAAGAGATTTTAGGAAAGTGCACAGCTTGAGCCATGACAGGCCATTTGTATGAAAAAGCCACTGGAAGTGGCTTGGGTAGGCCTGCAAGTTGGATGGGGCAGGGTCTCAGAGAATCACCAGGACAGGGTGACCAATGTTAGCCAGATTGATGGAGACTCAGATATGGCCTAAGTCTGCAACCTGGGATGGGAGGAGGGCTAAATGAAACAATGCCCTATGCCTATACTTCTGTCCGGGAGAAAGCTGCTCCTCTAGCCCTCTCCCTGAAGCCAGATAATTCAGTTTCTCCCTATATGTCCCTGACACCTTTCAAGCTGCTGCCCCAATGCTGGAACTCAGAGTGTGTGAGTCTGTGTGTGGGCTTTTTAAGAGAAGTACCTGGGACTCCTACAGCTCTCTGTCTCACTTGGTCACTATCTCCATTGGTTTTCACAGCCAGAAGTAGTGGGACTTCTCCTTCCAGGATCGGTGCTCTAGGCTGGGGAGCCAATGTGAGGCTGGGTCCCCTTGCTACTTTGGGGGGACCTCTGCAGCTGAGATATCTTTCTCTATTTTTTACTCCCACACATGAGTGTGAAACTAGCCTATTTCTTTTCTTTGCCCCTTCTACCAGTCTTGATGTGGTTTCTTATGTATATCCTTACTTGTAGAATTTCTGTTCAGTTAGACTTTAGGTGATTCTCATTGATGGTTGTTCTGTAGATTAGTTGTAGTTTTGATGTGGTCAAGAGAGGAGGCTGGGAGTGTTTACCATCCTGACTGGAACCTCCCCTCACAATCTGTTTTTCGATCAGATTTTCCAAATATCTGAGCTATGGGAAGGAACTGAGTGGTGGAAAGACAGCTAGTTTTGAGACTACTGATCTTTTTATCTCATTTTTTACTTTACCCTAAACTGCAAAAGTGATCTTCTGGATCACTATATATAAAGTTCAGGAGTTATGGCTTTAGATTTTGCTTAGAGAATCAGGGATTCATAGTTTTAGAGCAAAGTATGCAGTTCAGATCTTTTTTTTTAAAAGGGATGAATTGACATAGGTCCAAAGGTTTGAGACTTTCCCAAGATGTGTCAGATCTTCTGGTTCCCATCACCATGACATTTCCATTTACTACATCCAAATATTGAGTGTCTATTTGTGTGTATACCAACCACACAACACATGTACCCATATGCACTTATACACTCCCATTGGCTTTAAAACCAGTCCATATGCCTGAGCTTTCAGTAATGGAAACAGCTTTTCTATTATTTTCCCTCATTGTGGAGTGGAAGAAATACTTTAATCAGGTCTGTGATTTGTGAACTGTTTAAAAAAGTGGTTACCATGTTGAATGCATCTAGTTGTATCTAAGGACGTGTATCTAAGGACAGGTCTAAAGAGATTTATTACTATTTACAATGTCAAGATTCTTGAGTGACACCAGATGAAATTTCAGACTGAAACATAGTTACCTGGTTACATTCCAATATGCATTGTGAGACAGTTCAGAGAGAAGGGTGTATATTTGTGTTTTATAAAAATTAGAATTAACATCTCCCTAAGGGCAGAGATTTTGTCTATCTTATTCACTGGTGTATGTCAACACTCAGAACACTGTGGACTCTGAGTCAATGACTATTGACTCAAAAACATCAGCCTCACCATATATCTTGATCTTTACAGTAGAATTAAGCACTAGAAATATTATGCCCTGTTTCTGTCCTTATCAACTAATTCTCCTCACCACAACTTCCAACTTATATATATTTTTGCCATAATATTATCAGAATTCACCAGGATAATTAAGTCGTTATTATCCCATTGATTATTCAGCAAAATCTATATAACATTTTTTTTAACACTCAGTAACTTTTGGAAGGAAAACAAAGTTAATATTGGCACTGAATTCCTTAAATAATATTTAACCTTTAATGAAAAATGCATATTTTACATTATCTCTGATTAAATATCAACCAATGCTAATTTTGTGAATTTATTTAGAAGACCAAATTATTATTTCCCAAAAACTTTTGCTTCCACTTTATAGTTTGGCTAACCACAGAATAAAAAAGATTTTCTCTGATTTTTGACTTCTTAAACTTTAGAAAAGGAGATGGGCATACGAAGTCAGACTCATCTATATCTTTCTATGAGGATAATGAAAAAAAATCATTAACCAGCTGACTATGAGTTTAGAAACAGAAATGATGGGATATATTGCTGTCCCAAACAGTGGAAATTGACAAAATAATTGGATTTCCTTTGACATAAAAGGGAATCTGTTTCCAGCTGCTCTTTCAGAGATGAAATAGACCAGTGATCCTGTAATGCTAGATTCGACTAAATATTCCTTAATATATATTTGCTTCTTTGAACTAATATAGACCTGAAGTGGGCAGACTTCTTATTTCAGTCCGCTTTTATTTTAAATGTTGGAAATACCCTGAAAATTTGAAAAAACTATCAATATATACTTATTGTATTTTGGACATCTGATTATTTAGTAAAATTTTGACTTATACTGAGTGTGAATATAAATATTATAATTTCTATTTTGGTTCATCAAGATTGTATATTTGTTTCAAGAAAGGCAAATTGCAAGAGACATTTTCTTTTGTTGAGCTTTTTTTTTTTTTGTTTTTGGAATAGCTTTATTGAGATAAAATTCACATACTATATAATTCATCCATTTATAGCGTACAATTTAATAACTTTTAGTATAGCCACAGAGTTGTCTATCCATCACCATGTTTAATTAATATGTTTCAGAACATTTTAATTATCCCTAAAAGAAACTCAAGTTAGGAATTGGACATCTTTGGGGGTTCCTTATTCTTTCTACCACAACAGTCTCACTGAAAATGAAAAATATGTTTTTTCTGTGTTCATAAGTAATGTTTAGATTCCTGAGGTTAAAAACAAGCTTTTATTAGGAAAATACTCCGCCATCACTTTGTCTAAGTATTTAATAAAACAAAATCCATAAGGATTCCTAAAGTGCTTAAATAACAAAAAAAGTATTTGAGGGGTCAGGAAGAAATTTGAAGCCAATTTTTAGTTAAAAAATTGTCTAGAAAATTTTATTGGAATTTTTTGTTACTAAAAGAATTTTTCTCAATAAGGCAGATTACTAGAATTTGTAACTAGGGTCTAATTCTTTAGACTCATATATCCAATAAAACTATATTTCGAAAATGAAAGAAAACATTTTTTTTCCAGCCAAAACAAAAGCCAAGAAAAATAATTGCCATCAGATATGCACTAAAAGAGGACAGTTCTTCTGGCAGAAGGAAAATGATAAAACTTGACCAACACAAAAGAATAAAGAATTCTGGAAGTGCTAAAAGGTTGGTAAATACAAAATACATTTTTCTTATTTAAAAATTTTTAAAAGATAACTCATTGTTTAACCTCAAAATAAAGATTTGTGGGGCTTACGACAAGTGTAGACGTGAAATGCATGACAATAAAGCATAAAAGATAGGAGAGAGAAATGTATGTGTACCACTATAGCTTCTTTTACAGAATGTGTGTTAAATTACTTGAGGCTAACATCTTAGTGTTACTAGTTCAAAGTCCATTGCCTGCCGCTTCAAAAGGCCAATGTTCAAAATATAAGATTTAGGAGTAAGGAAAGGTTTATTGACTGAGAAGATGCCAGCTCGAAAGGATAAAGGGGCTCTTAGGGCTTCTTCAAATCCATCTTAAGAAAGCCCAGAATTCAGGCTTCTTTCATGCTACAGAAAGGGAGAATGGGCAGGATGAGAAGTGATTGATGACTGCAGATATCTAGGTGCCAATGGGGATCCAGCAAGAGTGCAACATTTCTATATCTCTTTATTCTGAGTCTGTTGACCCCAGATGATCGGCGTCTGGTCTTGAGGCTCCTACAAATCCTTGATAAACAATAATTATTTCATTCATTCATTCATTCATTCATTTATTTATATTATGGTGACAACAATCATTATTTTGTATATATTTCCTCACCTCCTCTGGAGAGGCACCTTCTGGCAAAGGGCTGTTCTTGCAAAAACTCAAGCCTCAAGCAATTTTCCCCTAATTGCCTGAAGGCTATGGGAAAAACATGGGCTAGAATTAAGATATAGTCAGAGACACCCAGTGTTTCACTCTGTTATAAAATGTTCAAGGAGTATGTTGTAAACCTTGAGCAATCACTAAAGATAAAACACAAAAGTATAGCTAATAAACTAACAGTAAAGATGAAATGGAATATAAAAATATTATATCCAAAATTAATCAAGAAAAGAACAGATGGGACATAGAAAATTATTAGACAGATAGATTTTAAACCAAATTATATTGATATTTGTATGTTAGTACATAAATGTAATTATATCGCATGCCAAATAGCAGATTGTCAGACTAAAAAGCAAGACCCAACTATATCCTGTTTACAAGAGGTGCACTTAAATATAAAGTCACAGATTAGTTAAAGGATGGGAAAACATATGTCATGCAAACACTAATAAAAAGAAATCAGGAGACTTTATTTTAGTGTCAGACAAAGAAGACTTTAGAACAAGATCTTACCAGGAATAAAGGGAGCTATTACATATTAATAATGAGGTTGATTTACCAAAAGGACCTAACAATTTTAAATGTTTATGCAACTAACAATTCAGCTTCAAAATACAGCAAAAGCTGATAGAACTCAATACTTTTTTGTTGTATGCTTTTAAAATCCTCAACAGGAATTCTCTTACTATTGGAACTTTCAAGAATCTAAATCTCATGGATGAAAGAATTTACTGTATAATATTTAAAC
The DNA here is from genome assembly GCF_000325575.1 of Pteropus alecto. Classification (NCBI taxonomy): domain Eukaryota; kingdom Metazoa; phylum Chordata; class Mammalia; order Chiroptera; family Pteropodidae; genus Pteropus; species Pteropus alecto. The sequence continues at coordinate 15,716,563 of NW_006494614.1, read as the reverse complement.
CATTAACATATGTACCTTTTTTTGTGAAAATGAAACTCTAATTTATACATTTATGCATTAGAATATTAATTAAAATATTTTCTCAAAAAATACCAGCTGCAAACATAGCACTTCATACATGTTATTTAATTAGCTTAATAAGCCATATTACACATGAAGAAATTGGGACTTCATGAGATTACATACTTGCCCAAGGTCATATGGTAAGGAGCACAGGCAAGATTTGAACTCAAGTCTGTTTGCCATTAAGCCCATGATCTTTCCACCATATGAAGGCTTGAAATAGTTTTTTTAAAAACTAACTCTAATTTTGATCTTAATGTAAATAAATAATGGTCATCCTCTGAATCAGCAAAGAGGTTGTAAAAGAAGAAAATGCCATTTGTTGATTAACTGCTTTTGCTTAGAGAACTACTAAAAATGATCCCACTTATTTTTTGTGGTGGCCCCATTCTGTAGGACCTGCAAAAACTATCATAGTCCAAAGACCTATGAGAAACCATGAAAAATTTTCAGAAATGCATACTCTACAATTTAAAAAAAATCTATATACAACACTGCTATGTGAGTATTTGTTGAATGAACAAGTGAATGAATAGATAGTATTTCTGCAGTGAAATGGTATTATGAAGTTTTAGTGTGATTAATTCATGTGTTTAAAAATCTTGTTGACTAAAGTGGTGGGATTTGTAAAAACTACTGGTTTTTTCTGAAATTGATAAACTCTTCCTCTATTAATATTTCTATAAACTTATTAATTAACCAGGCCTTACATACTTGTTTTAGTAAAAGAAGTAGCAATGGATCAAAGAAATACAGGAAGCACATTGGTTGAAAAAATATAAGGTTGAAATAAAAGATATATCTTCTAATTGTAACTATAATTTAAAAACTATTCTGGGGACCATCAAAACATCAAAATCTATGACATTCATCTTCATATCTCAGACATGTTTACTCCCTAAATCTCATAGAACAAGAGTTGGCAGAATCAAAGCGTTGCTAAGGAAACATATCAAGCACAAACATAAAAAGCCTAACAAGTTCAAAGAGTTCTCAGGAATTATTATAAAGCCATAAAACCTGACAAATTGGAACAATAAAAATGGAAAATTAATTTCAAGCAAGACTAAACATTTTAACTGACTGCTTATGGGCTTTTGAAGAATATATACATGCTGGGAAAAAAAGTGAAGACTTTTAAAGACCTAAGTGGTTAATTAATGGAAATTGAAGCCAAATGCAAGTCTTGAGAGTTTAGCAGAAAAATTTGGTTTCTGGTTTCATGAAAGGGAATTTGCCTTAATCAAATTTATTGGTAAGAAGGATGAGGGTGCAGAGAACAGGCTCCTTGAAGCAGTTGAAAAATGGATCAATATTCTAAGCTTTGAGATTCAATGCATTTTTAGGTCCAAGTCAAATATAACCAGGGTGTTAAAGGAAGTAGAGACAGAAATAGGAGACCATTTTTATGAATCGTTTTACAAGTGCACTCAGTTCTGGAGAGACCCCCTAGGATTAGCCAATATGATGAAATTATTTTTAAAATGTCTGGGAATGTACCAAGTGGCTTGCATGCCAGTTGACATCACTCATAAAAAAACGTTGAAAGGTGTTTTGAGGGTCAAATGAAGAAACAGTTGGAAGCTTACTTACTTGATGAAGGAATGCCAATTGACTTTTTCAGATGAGAAAGAGATGCTTTATTAACTTGTCATTATGTCAGGAGGATATTATTTCTGTGGAAGCAAAGAGGTGTTATAACACATTCTTAGCTTTTCTAAAGTGGGCAATTTATTGAAATGCTCTACTGGGGTTAAAATAATCCCCTCTTTTAAAAGTGGCATAATGGAGAAATTGGTAAACTAAATTGAAACTTGCTAAATTGTAAGAAACAGAAGTTATTTGGCAATTGAACCATTGCTAGTTCAGAAAATCTCCATCTTACACACTAAGGGAAAGTCACATCTAGGACGTCGCCTTGGCAGCTCCGTCCTCATTTCAGGGATGCCGCCTTTGGACAAGTCATTCTTGGAATTCCTCTTATGAAATTGTCCCTCGAGACCATAGCAAACTTGAAAAATTATGTTTAACAATAAAACAATTTTTATACTTTGAGTGAAAATATTAAATTTGGGAAAGGTCCAAAGAAATCAGTCTCATCTGGCAAAGACAGTGAGTGATTAAACTGTTGCTAATTAAAAAAAGAATGAGGTGTAACTATTAAGTAAAGAAAGTGATATTCTTTTGTGGCTTGTAACCTGGTTTTCAAAGTAATTCCCAAAACATTTTAAACATGTTTCGATCAGTGAGGTATGCTTTTAATAGGGTTAAGATTCTCAAGATGACTGCTTTGAAGGATAATTTTAGAATGAGTTCCAGTATGCCAGCTAGAAAGCCAGTCTCATGGTGTTCACAATTTTAACTTATAAAGTGAGAGAAGTAGAGGGATATTGGTATCTAGTGAAAATTCCTTGGCGATTTTAAGATATGAGAGAAATATATATATATATATATACACACACATACACACACACATATATGTATACACACATGTATGTATATATATATATACACATATGTTTTTATAGAAAAGGGAAGAGTCAACTCTTTGTTGTGGTATGCTGAAGAGAAAAAGTATGGTACCTACTGGAAGGCCAGAGTTGAGGCTATGTGAACTTGGATCAGTCACTTTAACAGCTTTTAGTATATGTATATTTTTTTAATCTTAAATGTGGAGTTATGTTTACTTTTGGAAGATGAGCCAAAATATTACTATCCCATGTGAAAAACATAAATTTATATATGTCATAGAGCAAATGTAAGGTTCAAATGAGATACTGTATGAAAAGACTTGAGAACGCTAATGCTCGGCAAATATAATGTGTTGTAATTACAGAGAAAATATTTTATGAAAAAAAATTAGAAGCATATAAAGACATGGGATTTTGTTCTGCATCCTGACTTACTTGAAAAGTTAAGCTGTTACTTTAATTTTTGCATAAACAAAACATGAACTTTGTCACAATTTTTCTGTATGTAAGTGAAAGAAATAATACTTGCCTTTCAGTTATCACATGAAAATACAAATGGGGTGACTATTAGTAAAAACATTTGGAGAGAAATGTCCTATATAAAGTATGAGTTTATCTTGTGTGAAGTGGCCTGGCATGTGCCTGGCACATAGTCAGTTTACCATACATGCTATTTATTAATGATGTGCTTAGTATTCATGGACAATAGTTTGTTATTCAACCTAATACTTTCAAATTCACATGTTTGGAATGCAAATTTGAGCATATTTTCTAGTTAAAATACTAATCTTTTATTTCCTTAATACATTAATTGTAGTATGATATCGCCTAGAATAGGGAAAATAACCCATCTTTATCAATAGAAAATCAAGTAATGGCAAATATGACTTCAATAACATAAATTACTTTGGACACAAAAGAGTCAGTGCAAAAGGCTCTAGCTTAATTTTCAGATTTCTAACTTACACATTGAAAATGAGACTATATAAGTAGAAACATCATGCAGAATGCCCTGAATTTAAGAGATATTTTGTATTTGGCATGGAGAAAGCTTCAGACCTCTGAAAGAATGAAATTCTGTCATTTCTGTTTTTACTCTATTGCTGGATCAGGCTGATACATGTTATAAATTGCCTGTTATACTATAGGGAAGATATTGAATAGTGTCTATTCAGTTAGAAAAATGTCAGTAATATATCTTAGAAGATGTATTACTTAGAAGAAGTCAGACTATTTTTGGGTCTCTCTAATATTCTCGAATGTGCATCCAGTGATTCCATGCACTGGAATTTTTTTTTTAAATGCCAGTTTACTTATTTTTTCATGCTATATACACACAATTTTTTAAAATATTTTATTTTTTTATTTTCTCCCTCCCTCCTCCCCCCTGCCTTCTGGTAACCACTAGTCCATTGCCCATGTCCATGAGTCTCTATCCTGCTCATTTGTTGCTTTTAGGTTTATATCCCACATATGTGATATCATATGATTTTTAACTTTTCCTGTCTGGCTTATTTCGCTTAGTATGATTATTTCAAGGTCCATCCATGTTGTTGCAAATGGCAATATTTCATCTTGTCTTATGGCTGAGTAATACTGGCTTCTTTAGCTAATCATCTATCTTAGGACACTTCGGTTGTTTCCATGTCCTGGCCACTGTGAATAAAGCTGCTATGAACATTGGTGTGCAAATATATTTTTGAATATGAGTTTTCAAGTCTTTAGGGTAAATACTCAGTAGAGGGATTGCTGGATCATGTGGTAGATCAATTCTTAGTTTTTTGAGGAACCTCCATACTATTTTCCATAGTGGCTGTACCCATTTGCAGTCCCACCAGCAGTGTATGAGGGTTCCTATTTCTCCACATCCTCTCCAACATTTTTTATTACTTGTCCTGTTGATTATAGCCATTCTAACAGGTTTCTTATTGTGGTTTTGATATACATTTTTCTAATAGCTAGTGATGTTGAGCATCTTTTCATATATTTGTTGGCCATTTGTATGTCCTCTGGGGAGAAGCATGCACTGGATTTTGCTATGTGAAAATTCAAGTTCTGAGATGCAATCAGAAGGAGAATGAGAGGGCATTAGGAACACTGTGGAACACAAGGGTGGTACCACAAAAAAGCTAAGTAGTTTCATTTTAAAAGTCCAGAATCCATTTTTGTTAAGGCTTCAGTACCCAAGGAAATAGATCTACTACGGACTAGATCATCACACATTAATAGTTCTCCTCTCTCACATAGAATGTTTCTAAAATGAGTCTTGCACATTTTTTTCTGAATCCTGAAGTAAAGGACTGGAACTGTAGTTTTATAGATTGAGAGCAGTAGCTCACACTTCATAGACATTTCATAAAGTGCCCAACTAGTTATCATGAGACCTGCATCTTGCTTCTTGGTCCAGATAGAGATATTCTGAGTGGACGTATATACAAAAAATAGCCTTATTTATATGTTTTAAATAAATTTATAATATAGATCTATATTTAATATTTGTATATTAATTTGGGTAGAGGGAGGATATTTGCTACATTCAGAAAAATTTGGGCTATCTCCATTAGGTAGGATACAATTCATACAATGTGAAACAATAGCCAGTGGTTCTTAAACTTGAGTTTAGTTAAGGGATTTATTTAATATGTCTAAATCTTAAAACTGAATAATAACTATATTAGTTTTGTTATAAATGAATTTAAACATAATAATATTATTCTTATAAATACTTCCCCATGAACCAGTAAACTACTAGGCACTGGAGGTAACCCTGAGCTAGAGGAGTCAAGAGGAAGACTGTTCTGATCATTCAGGACTCTCATTTTCTTTGTGTTGTCCCAGTTCTACTGGTCTTTTCTTGGGAGCCTCATGGAAATCTATCTTGGGATTGTCACTTTTCAGTTTCAGATCTTTATTCTAAGTTTTCTTTCTTAAATGATAAACTTGGTCAAATTATAGTCTTTATCAATTGATTTATATAGTCATTTTGCTTCACTCCTATATACTCTGCAAAAATCATGACTGCTTAACCCACTGAATCATTTTTGTGTATTTATGTGAAATCGTGGCTCTCTGAACAATATTTGAGATTTTATATATATATAATACACACACACACACACACACATATACACACACATATATATATATATGAGAACATATTTTGTTGTTTGCTTTCTCTGGTTCTATGTGAAGATAGGGTTTATAATTCATTCTCTTTGGTGGGAAAGTGATTTCTGTTTGAGATCCAAGCTGGAAATGGATGTCAATAAATCAGAAAGACTGTTTTCTACTGCAGGTAACAGAAGGGTATTTTAAATCATTAAAATGTTTAATTTGGTGAAGAAGTAGTCCAGAGGTAGGCAGTAGGTGGGTAGTTCACTGGCTCAGTGATGCCAGCAAGAACCCAGACATTTTCAGTCTCTGCTCAGGATGTTGGCCTTGTCTTTTAGCTCATTTATGGGCACAACTCCTGTCATCAGACCTAATGTGATGGCATCTAGAGCAGAAAGAGGAAAAGAGAGCAAATGTGATCACTGTAGGTATGTCTCTTTATTTAACAATTTCCCGTAGGCAATTCAGATTTTTTATTTTTTGTACATAGTATTTTTCAGAATTATGTTTTATTGTCATCTGGAGCTGTAAAGTCTGGCTAAATGAATTTCTATCATTTCTAGACTCTGACCTGGAGCTGAGATTGGCTATTGAATGTGAGACTAAGGATTCATATCAATTACAATCATTTGAATTTCCTATTCGCTTTTCAGCCAGAGGAATATTTCTAGTATCTCTTAATATCATAAGAACTAAATATACCGAAACCTCTATTCTATATTTATTTCTAAAGTTAGAATACTAATGTGCCATAAAGAACAATAACGTTCCTTAACAGTTGTACCAGAAATGAGTATTTTACTGTGTCCTACATATACTTAACACATACTCAATAAATATTTATTAAATAAAATTAGTAACAGAAACTGATCCAGCACTTACATTTCTCTGAATACCACTGTATAAATCTTCATTGCTGCAAACATTAAAGCAAACATTAAATTTCACACTTGATTAATATGAAAACAAAAATGTTCTATTAATAAAAACAGCTATTGAAGCCTTGATCACATGACTGTATGAATCACAGAGAGTGATCCTCAGGGCAGGAAGATAAGTGAATGTTATAAATGTCAAGAACTCTGAATTATTTTAAGAATTTTTACTCCCCCCCCCCCACTTGCACAGAATGGCTTTTTTAGAGGAAATCCTGACTTATGTTGTAAAAATTTGAAATTGAATTGCCTCATGTGCCAAAGTATACACAGATAAACTATAACATCGTGAAACTACACATTCTAAAACTAGAATAGTGAAAAATATTGCCATTATGTTTGCAAGAAACCTTGAACTTCTAGGTTACCTCATTTATTTAGTGCCTATGGTGCTGTGGTCTTAGAGAGGTGAGTGAGAAACTTGGGGCACTGTGGAATTTTGTGAGCAATAGATATGAGAATATAAAAGGGAAATTCCAAGGGAGATATGGCCCAAGAATGGCTGGAGAGAAAGGTTGGATAAAGGCCAGATGAGATGTTAACTTGTGTGCGGATCAAACTGTTCTGTAGATAGGGGGAATGTATGATAAAACATATTTATTGGGCAGTTTGTTTATAGATATTTGTTTGCCTGTCTCACATGGTTGGGGGTTAATATGGGATGAAGAAGAGCTTAACGATTTTAAAGACAAGCCTCAGCTTCATATTATCATTCTGTTTAATAATTAAAGACTTTAGATGAATTTGTGAGGGCAAGTGTATGTAATCCAGGGAACTGTTTTTGAGTTAATTAATGATGTATGTTTTGTACAACACATGGAGAGAGAGCATAAAGAATAAATTTGTGAGTTATGAGGGGTAAATACTTATATTAATGTTGTAGATTTGAATTATAAGATAAACTTTTAAATTTTATCTTGACACTAAAACATTTTTAGAAAAGAGGCAACATCAGAATAATTGTGACTTTAAAAATGGCATATAAGGTTTAGGTTTGTCCCTGGAAGACTCATGAGAAGAGGAGAAAATACTGATCTTCAAACTGCTTATTCAAATATTTATGAATACTCAGTATGGGTAGGAATTATTCAAGGAGATGAGACATAGGAATGAACAAAATAAACAAGGTCTCATAAACTTTATATTTTTGTAAGGAAGTCAGACAACAAACAAAAAAGTAAATATGTAGCTTGCAGATGGTGTTAGCTGCGTGTGGAGAAAATTAGCAGAGATTGCTGTTTTGGGTGAGTAGGTGGGGACTGTTGCCATTTTGTATAAGATAATCATGCAAACTCCATAGGTGAGGTGCCTCACAGATAAGAGTTCTTAGGGAGCTGAGGGAACAAGTCACATGCACGCTGGAGAGAAGACATTCTAGACAAAGGGAAATGAATATAAATACTTTAAGTCAAGAGAAAACTTGGTTTATTTGAGGAACATACAATCATTTCAAGAGAATTGCTGAATAAAGTGTTATATAAATGAATGAACATATATAAATAATACATAGTTGTGCATACCTATAAGTCTGCTGTTAAACACTAATTCTCCTTTACTAAGGCACTAGTGAAATGGGATTTCTTAGAGAAATACTGTCCTAATTCTGTTTAGGTCTTTTTCTCTATTTATGGACCTAGTTCATTGTTACCCATTTTTGAGTACTTACTATGTGCTGAATATAGTGCTAAATGATTTACACACATATCTTAAAGATGGATTCATTGAAATTAAGTTGTCTAATTTCAAAGCTAATGCGTGGTTGAAACAGAATTAGAACTTTGCTTCTCAAATGATGGCACATTCTAAACTAGTTCACTAATGCTCAGATTGAACTCGTAATATTCTTGTATTTAATGTCATGTATAAAATGAAAAAGATTTCTACAGTGGTTAAAAATTTAGCCTTTAGATATTTAGCCTTCTGTAGGGTTACTAATTTCTGCAGGTATATATTTCCTAAATTATGTCTTTGAAACGTTATTCCAAAAGATTTTAATATTTTTTAAAGGTTCCATGATAAAATGATTTTTAGAAAAACTGATTTATATAAAGATAAATAGGCTATTTATATACAGGGCTTCCAAGAATATTTAAAATGCTAGGGTTCACTGAACATTTCCGTGAAGTGAATGTCTCCAAATTATTTGATCATGGAAGGGCTGTTTGTGAAACATTATTAATATCTCAGTGAACTAGTTCACATAGAATGGTTTTTGAAATGATGCTTTAGCTGTTTCATTTCCTATGAGCTACTACCTATGTCCATTTGATACAAGTGGTATAGTGCTTCAGTGAGAATGCACTCTGGTTACTGCTTATAGCAAAATACCTTCTTTCCTGGGCTGCCTCCATTTGAAAGAATTCCTGCAACTTGAATTTAGGTGGTAAAATCCAGAATAAGTGACATCTATGTTTTTTTTCCAGTATTTAGAAATCCTTTAGTGTTGATTTGTAGGTTATACTTAAGAATATCTATCTCTTTCATTCCTTCTTATCCATTTTCAGTAGCTGGGAATAAAGAGGAAATAACAATCTGTCCATGTTCTTCTTCTTTATTGTTTGCTGTTTAACCATCTCTTGCCTGTCTGTGTGCGGTTTAGGTCTTTTTCATCTGATTCGATAGTCATTGACAAGTGATAAGTATAGTTGTTCTCTTGGTTCCACAGATAATGTCACAATTAAATTTGAGAACAAACACTGTTATTATATATTTGGCTTGTTAACGAGCCTTCTGTTCATTTGTGAAATTTGATAGTTGAGGCTTTAATGTCATTTAACAGTGGAAGAGAAGAATGTACAGAAGGTATTTCCGAACTTTAGCCACATCCTTTTCTTGGGCCCTTACTTCCTGAAGGCCCCAGTTAGCTTGAGAAACCCTAGTTTGAGAACATCTTTTGCTCTACAGAATTTCTCCAACCACCAGGTCAACAGAATTTAAAGATATGCCCCGAATTATTGTTCCCTTTATTTCCACTACACGTTTTCTAGAAGTAAAGAGTTTCTTGGGACTAATACCATTTATTGGAGCAAGATGACTCATTGTTGCTGGGAAAACTACTTTCATTTCCATAGGCTCTTTAGAAAGTGTGACAGCTTCTACCACTCCTGTTTTTCTCTTGCGCTAGTGTGGCATAGCTGTCCATGATCTCACATCTTGAGCCACCTGCGAAGAGATACCTGGGCACAGTATACTGGATCCTAGAGCCTGGAAATTAATTACAGATCCATCTCTTTTCCCTTGCATACATTTTCTGGGAGTAAAACCCACCTAGTTTATTGATAGGAAACTTATATTCATTCTCCTCAAGAAATATATGCAAAAGCTGGCAGTCTCTCCTCTCTCTCAAGTTCTAAGAGTGAGTTACACTAAAGTGATAAGGGCTGTATACCTCAGAGCCTCAGGTCGCCACAGTCTGACACCTTTTTTGAAATGGCAGTTGTTGGCAGGACCCCTATGCAGGTTCGAGGCAGCAGACACTTATTGGCAGCAACTGCAGTCAGTATTGATGTGGCTTTGGACTGTGGCATCAGCTCTGTTGGCATAAGCTCTCTTTCAACTGATAGCTGATAGCAGAGTCCTCTCAGTGGTAGAAGGCTACAGTGCTAAAGGGTCCCACAATTCTTTCAACAAAGTTCTTCCAAGTCTTCTGAAGTTGTATTGGCAAAAAGCAAGTCTATGCCAAACATTATACTCCTGTCCTCCAACTCAATTCCCTTTCATTCATTAAACTATTAATTTTGAGCTGGAAAAAAAATCCTGAAGCTCAACTCCTTATTTTGTAGTTATGAAATATGGGTGTTCTGATTACTAGTGTTACATAACAAATCAAGGTTAACCCAAGACTGGGAGTTTTTACCACCATTCCCCACCCCTGCAAGTCCAAGGGCATTTCTCCAAGCTACATTTGCCTCAAAATGCTTTAAACATGCATCCTGTCACATCAGTTAAAGTTTTTTGTTTGTTTTTGTTTTTTGTTTTTTTGCTCTATGCAAAGGAAACTGACTCTGACTAAGCTAAACAAGGAAAAGGCATGGATTGGGTATTAGTGGATTGCTCAGAGAGTTAATGGAAGATTTGAAAAATCAGGCCTTAGGTGAAGCAATTTGAGAAGCTGTAGGCACCATCACCTCAGAAACTTGAGGCCCAAATCTTTGGGTGCTGCCCTCTGCCCCTGTGGGTGTCCTCTTTAGAGTTTAAATCCTCAAAAAGTATTTAACTAGCTGATCTCAGTTCATGTGTCCATCTCTTCATACGTGTTAGTATGTCAGAGTACATTTTATTTTTATTTTTTGAGGATGAGGAGGGTGATTTACTATGACTGACAACCTCGGGGGAACCACATCACATGAGGGGGATCAGTGTGCTAGAAGAGGGATGACATGAGGTACTGTTTATTGATGCCCAGTGGAGAGGAGGGAATGCTGGGTGCTCAAATCGGGAACTCTATTCTACTGACATTTATACAAATGGAGTTAGAGGGGCAAACCTGACTAAAAAATGGTTCCTAAACCCACTGCAGTCTGGAAGAGGCCCTCTCTGCTGTTCACTCCCTTTTCTTTTCTTCCCCGTTTCCTTCTCTTTGTTCCTCCTCACCCTTCTTTCTCAGATTCGGCCAATACCGAGAAAGGTGCCCGCTCTCCTTCCTCCATTATCAGTATAACTGCATCAGGGTAGAAGTTAGCGTAAAGAGTCAGGAGTCAGTCTGTGCCAGGCAGGTACAGATGATTTCTTTCAAAGGTCAGAAAGCACAGTGATAGAATGGCCTTGGTAGATTTCTGCATTGTAAAGTGCTTGCCTTCCTCCTTTACACCCTGTTTCTCTCTGTGTTCAGGTGCTTCAGAACAGTCAGGTGCAAGTACTATCCTGTCACTCTGTTGCCACTTCAGTTGAGAAACAATTTTGATTTGCAAGGATACAGCAAACACAGATATTACCTAGGTGATTGCAATAATGTTTTGGTTTTTGCTAATGAATTGTTCAATAACCACTATTACTTTTTACTAAAAGTTAAACTCATAGCAAAATACTACATCCATTAACCCTAAAATAATGTGTTTTAATGTTTAATTCTTTGTGTTAATAAGATTTAAAAAAATCTAATATAATTAAATCCTTAAAAATTTTTAAAGGTAGTTTAAAAGTTAAAGGTAACACAGTACCTGTTTAAAGAAGGGAAATTGGAGTTTCCCGCTTAGAAAATACTCAACTCTTCTGAGTTACTCTCCTTTAAAACGTATTACATAGAAGGGACAATTAATATTGACCAACTGTATTAGACCTATATGAAATTAGGCTGTGATTTTTATCTTTTTTTCCTTCTGTTTTCTAAGATTATGTGGACCATTAGAAAAGAAGTTGTCCTGTGCCAAAAAGAATGAGTGGCATGGTAGATTATTATCATGTAAGTGAAATGCTCTGCATTGAAGTCTTACATTTTTTAAAATATTTTATAGGGTTCAGTAAAGTAAAATGTATTCATTTGGGAATTCAAACGTTATGAAATATTCAGAAGAAGTCATGCTGGCTAGATTAGAGAGTTGAACATTTATTCACCTTTTGAACGCATTTATTTATCTGTGAGACCATTTTAACACAGTGGACTTAGAAAATGATAGCGTGGAAACAAAATGTGCATATAACGATTTCTTTTTTATTAAGATAAAATTTTTTAAAAACATAAAATTTACCATTTTAACTAAAGTGTACTCTACCATGGATCTTAGTATATTAACAATATTGTGCAGCTATCACCACTAATTCTAGAACATTTCTATCAGCTGAAAAATAAACCCTATACCCAATTCTCCTTTGCCGCAAAACCTGGTAATTATGAATTTACTTTCTGTCTTTGTGGACTGGCCTAATCTTACCATTTCATATAAATGGGATCATACAATATGTATAGCCTTCATGTCTGGCTTATTTTACTTAGCATAATATTTTCAAGGTTTATCCGTGCGTAGCACGTATCAGTACTTCCGTTACATTTTACAGCTGAATAATTTTTCATTGTATATACCACATTTTGTTTATTCATTCATCGGTTGATGGATATTTAAGTTGTTTACACTTTTTACTATCATGAACGATGTTGCTACAAGTTTTTGTGTGAACATGTTTTCTGTTCTCTGGGGTACATTCTTAGCTGTAGAATTGCTGGGTAATATGGTTACTCTACAACTTTTTGAGGAACTGTCAAATTCCACAGTGGCTACACTATTTTACATTCCTACCAGCAATGTGTGAGGGTTCTGATTTTCCACAATTTCCCCAACACCTGTTATTTTTCATTTAAAAATAATTATAACCATCCTGGAGAGTATCTCATTGTGTTTTTGATTTGCATTTCCTTTATAACTAATGATGATGAGTGTATACTAATTTTTAATCTATACCTTTATGCCAAAAGAAACTCAAGAACTAACACAATTGTGCAGAAAACTCAAGCAGTATAAAATTAACATTATAATGCAAGCATCATGTTAGTGTGTTACAATTTCAAATCTGTAAAATTTGTGTGCATATTTCTATAGACCTCCAGTTACATATATTTACAGATACATAGGAAAACAGCTTCACGGAATACTGAAGTGAGCCTTAGTATCTAGGATTCTAAGGTGACTGTGACACAGACTTAAGCCCTTTCTGAAAACAAATGGGTCTTTAGGGACTTGTTAGAAGCCAATTGAATACTAAACATAAGAAGTGTCCTAGATATAAAAAGAGAAATAGAAGATTGCCTTCAATAACTCCAACCTCCTGATCATGAACCATTTTTTTCTTCTGTAGTGCCCCATTTCTCCTTCTTATGAGATCATCAGGCATCTAGGATCCCTGGTTTCTTTAGTTTTCTCCTTTCTAAATTTAGTCTCTTAAAAGAATCTTATGGCTTTTATCTACAGGTTAATGTTGAGGTAATCCAATGTATTACAAGAACAAAAAACTCGGGGTTAGTAAAATAGTTTAGTTTGCTGCTTAATCTAAGTGGACTCCAACTTCTATGCTTGTATTCTTTGTTCTTTTAAAAATCTTTCTCTCTTTCTTCTATTCCTGACTGGGTGTAGATTGTCCCCTGACTTTTCTTTCTGTTCTGAGTATAAATGGCACTTTCAAATATGGGCCCTGAAACTATGGTTTAAAAATCTGTTGCAGAGGTGCTTAAAATAATAGCAAATGGATGCTGGGTGGTTTCCTCTATGATTACTTTAGGGTTTTAGAAGATGGATTCTGTGACAGCTGTTCTGGCTGTTTAGTTGTTTCTCCCTTTCTGTTACCAGTTTGTTTTTGGACATGTAAATGTGGAATTTGATCACAAATACTTTTTAAAAAACATCCAATAGTGTGAACTTTTGACAGTCCACACTTTTACGAAGCAATTTAGATTATAAACCAGGAGTGTTTAACTCAGGAAAATTTCAGACAAAACTAAGATGGTTTGATGTTCCAGCAAAATGTTTGCTCTACTACTACATGGCTGATTGTCTGTCCATTTTGAGTTCTAGGAGCCTTATGGTGTTAATTACCTCTTTTTGCAGATGTTTGTTGACAGTTAATGTACTCTGTTGCTACTTGTTTTTTAAGAAGCAATTATAGATAGATAGATCATGAGTTGCACTCTTAAATAAACAGCACACTTGCCAGAGCTAATAGAAGAGCTCTTCTCATCTTTTAACCTGCACCCCCCTCTCCAAGATGCATCTGAGTTATGATCAGTGTTATTTTGGGGCTTTGGAGTAATGTGTTTTCCTGTCTTTGTACTTACTTATAGGTGCTATATTTAAAAAAGAATACAAGCATCTTTTCTTTTTCCTTACTCAGATGTAAACCAGTCATTTATGTAAGAAGTACTGCTTGTCTTGGTTGTCTTGTTCTACTGCCTCTTTGCTGTGGATAGTTGATGATGTCTATATAGTCAGTGTTGGGAAGTTTCATTTGTTATGAAGAAAAAAAAGGACACTAATCACTGATTTAAGGAAACTGTATGTAAGTGTCATTATTATCAGTAAAGCTATTTTGTTTTATCTTACACTGTTGTTAGCTAATACTGCCTGGTATTTTGTTTCTATTCTCCACATTCTTATCAAGAAACTACCAGCTTTTACTTTGATGATGATGGAAAGAAATGATAATGATGATTTAATTTATTAGTTTTTCATTTAAGGAATTCAGATAAAAAAAATTATGAGTAGCCTAAATAAATCATGTCTGAACAATTTAGAAAGTTTACCTCCAAGGAAAATAAAGTAAAATCTTTTGACAATTATTTACAGGTTGCGTGGAGAAGTTGCTATGAGTAACAGATTGAGACATGAAAATTTTATTTTCTCAAGGGTTACACCTCCTCCTAGATTTCTGAACATCTGTTTTTTTTCTCTCCCCAGTTCATCTGATCCCATGCATAGGTTTTACAGTTTGTATGGTTACCAAGTCATGTTTGATCTAAAAGCTGCATATTATAAAACAGTTAGGGATTGATGGATATTTCAAAGGTCAAGTGTTTAAACATTTATAAGGATGACTTGGAGGAGACTTGGGAAACTTTAAAGCCATACAAAGAATAATGAATTTGAAATGATGAACTTGAAATGAAGAATAGATAAGAAGAAAAGGTATCAGACTGAAGAAATATTGAGAGAGAGAGAGAGAGAGAGAGAGAGAGAGAGAGAGAGAGAGAGAATGCGAAGGAACTACAAGGAGGAGGTGATATGCATTAGAATTGTTGTGAGTGAGTGGATGTGAAAGATACCGAGAGAAAAGAGAGATTCTCCTACTTGAGTTGCCTGTCATTGGCTTAAACTGGTCCTTGGTATAATTAACAAGGAAGGTTAACTTCTTAAGGAATTTTTTCCCTGATATTTAGACTTTGGAATATATTTTTTCTGTTCTCTATATTTCTTCTCTATATGCATATAAAATTCCTATAATCCAGGGTATGATTTCTTCATAAAGTTCTGAATCATTGGGAAAAACATTTCCTTTTAAAATTTTAAATATTAACAAAAATAAATAATGATAAACTGTTACTAAGTCTTAGGGCAGTAGTTTTTACAAAATATAAAAATGTAATATAATATTGCAAAATTAGTGTAAATAAATGTACCAGACATCAGCTGGCATCTTGGCTTTTATGGAAATGATGTCATGTATAACATTACCCTCTAAATCTACACCATTGATTGTAACTGCCAGAGCTAAAGTTATCTATAAGGATTCATTTATGTTTTAGGAAGGCAGTATAAAGTAAAAGCATATACTTTGGCACCAGACAGGCTTCAGTTCAAATTTTGGCTCAGTAACTCCCTATATGTGTAAATTTGGGCACATTATTTAATTTTTTTGAACCTCTATTTCCTACTCTGTAAAATAAATACAATGTTTATAAAGCACACGCAGTTCCCTGGGTCTAGTAATTGTTTAATAAATGTTGTGTAGAATAATAACTATTATCATCCTATTTCTTTCCTTCTCTATTATTTAAAAATAATTAATAATTCTCCTCATCTTTTACTTTTCTGTTCTGGTTCTCTTGACATTTCTTTCTTCCCATTTATACACCATTTAGCAAGATTTTGGATGAAATAGAAGATTCATCAATTCTAGAATGTTTGGACTGAAAAAGATCTTAAATAGCTATCACATCCATCCTGTTTCAAAACAGTAAAACGCCAGAAAGATTCAGGATTAAAAGGGATTTTTCTCTGCGTAATTTAAAGAATAGAATACCTGTGACTGCTTTTGGTAATATCATGTGTAGTTTAGATTTCTCTTTGTTCAGTCAATCCATTTACTAAAAAAGTGTGCACTCCTATCACATAACAATTTGGGTATAAGTTGTAAATCCTTTGCAACTGCCTATCTGAATGTAGAACACTAACAATTATTCTACAGTTTGCTTATTCTATTCTGGTACCACTGGCCTCTTCTATGGTCTTAAACAAGTCTCAGGGCCTTTGCACTTGCTGCAGCCTCTGCCTGGTGTGCTCTTTCTCAGATACTTGCACTGCCCACTGCTTCACCTCTTTCAAATGTCTTTGCTCAATGTCATTTTCTGAGTTGCCTGATCTGATCCCCCTACTTAAAATTACACACTCCAGTGCTCCCAATCTCTCTTAATCTGCCCTGATTCTTTCTAGAGCACTAACCTAATCATTTTCCAGTGCACTCTTCCAATGCAAATATTTAAAAATATTTGTTAATTGTCTTTCCCTCTTCTTCATCAAATGATTCCAGGAAAATAGAATTTTGTTTGCTTTTATCCACTGCTGTATTTCCAATACCTAGAATATTGTCAGTTACCTAGTGACAACTGAATAAATATTTGTTGAGCGAATGAGTAAATACATTAATAAATGCAGAAATACATAAATAGATTCAATGTACTAGCTTGTGCATCTGGAAATGGTTCTAATTTATTATTTGGCTGATTGCCTTAAACCTGGACTAATCAATGGAATGTGCCAAATGAAGTTAAAATGACAGAAATAAATTGGTATCTTGTAGAAGGATAAAAATAAAGAACTTAGGGAGATTTGATATCTCCTAGCTTTGTTCCTCATGAGGATATAGAAAACACTTGCTTCAATAGACATTAAAAAATTCATTGGCAAGGGGAGTGCAACATTCTTGAAAAAGACTGCAGTGGCTGTCATCTCTAGTGGGAGTTATAATACCACATGTACTGGCATCTCATATGGCTGAGGTCAAATAGCAGCACTTAATTAGCCAAGCAAAGTGGTGTGGTTCCCACAATTATCAGCAGAATGAGAGTGGTAATGCTAAGGTTTGACATGCAGAAAACTTTGGAAGTGTCTGATTGACCATGGGGATTCTAGAACTGGAACTGATGATATCCCACAGAAGTCTTACTTAACAAACAAACAAACAAACAAACAAACAAACAAACAAACAAACGAAAAAACCTCTCAGTTTGGCAGTGGCTCAAAAAATCACCACTGTGGAAATTTTGGCTTCTCCCACACTTGCCTATGCTGAATCAGATCATAGACTCAGAGTTCTTGAATAAAGGAAGTTTTATCTCATTAAAGAAGGATGCCATAGTAGTCTTAAGTACATCTTCTAGTAATTTTCTAGTAATTTATAGAGAGTGTATTATGGTGATTAACTTTATTATTTGATCCGTAGATAGCAGAATATCAAAACTGGCTTGCAACTGAACTAGATACAGAAGGACTGTATGGTGATTGAATAATTCTGAGTATTCACTTTAGGGAAGAGGAGTCACATGTTTTCATTTGGAATATAAGTATTTTCTTTATGTTGTTGTTATTGCTATTGTTTGCAATTATATGTATAGGAAGAAGGTTGTGTTGGGATAGAAAAGTCAAAAGAGTGGATTACTAGTGATAATATATCTTGCTCCCTCAACAACCATCGCTATTATGTTGTAGCTTGTGTTCTGTATTAGTCATTTTTGAATCTCAGTATAACTCCTGTCTCTTGTTTATTAAATTTTTCTACTCTTCAAAGTCTTCAAGTACTCAATGCCATACAATTCAGTCTTTAATTATACGCTGTCTTAGTCTTAAGTAATTTTATATATAAGTGCTTTTACTCTCTTTGAGATCATATTTTTTTAAGATGAGAATGCCATTTATGCCATGCTCAATAACCTCCGAACTGTTACTCTACTGGAACTTCCATTTTCATGGTATTTCTAATATTTCACACTCAGTTATAATTTATACAAGCAAAGACTCAACAACTCAATCATAACAAACCAAATAGACTAGTCTTGACATCCAAATTCTGAAAATCTTGGAAAATCGAAATGTCTCAGCATTTCTGAAAAGAGATCAAAGCACCCATTCTTTATTCTATAAAACCAACCAGCAGAGGGAGTAAAAGAGATATATAGTGTCCCAGTTTCTTCTTCCTAGGATGGTTACTGTCTAGAGGTAGGCTATATTTTTAATATATATTTCCCCTCATCCCAAAGCAAAAATTCCGCTGTATAATTACCTACCGCCTGTGAAGTCAGTTCTAAGAGATTCTACCTGCAGGCTTTCTTTCTATAATCCTATGTCCTATGAAAACCTTGAAAACTAACAGGTGAAAACTCAGGACTAAAATGTTAGGCCTTTGAAACTCTAGGTAGTTTAGGAACTAAAGCAAAAGAATTTTGAATAAATTAAAAAAATTATTTTTCTAGGTGTTACTTAGGATAAATGATATTGATGAATTTCTTCTTTGTTTTGTGTTATCTAAAACCTTTCATCACACATACCTAGAAGGTAGGTTTTATTACATTCAAAACAAAATCTCATTTTCTATGTGATTAGAAAAATAAGAAAGAGAAGTTCCCTCTGAAAAGAATGTTTTAAATAGATACATAAATACATATGTAGTATATTTACTATACATAAGATGTGTCTACAGTTCTATATAAAATGTTTTTTTAAACCTTATAGGTCGAAAGAGCTTCTCATTATCCTGGGCATTTTGGTTTAGACAATACTGTCAAGTATAATCAATCATGGAGAAGGCCAAAGAATTCTGAGTGGCTCATAGCATTCATTGCAAAACTTTAACAATGTCATTTCTTGCATTCTTTGGATGAATTCAATATGAAGGCTCTTTGGATGTATAATATCTTATTTTAAAAACTGTCTTTTGAATTTAATAAAGTTACATTAAAGTACTGCCACAAGGGAAGTAAAGAAGCAAAAAAGAAGAAAAATCTGTGATAGTGCAAGGCTAATATGAATCATTTTATTCATATGCTGAAGAATATTAGGAAAAGGAAGCATTATAGCCCATCTAATTTTTAAAGAGAAGATAATTATAAATAATAACATCCGAGTAGTTTCTTTTGTATTGGGGACATATAAACTCTTTCACTAATGAACTGTAACACAGACTATGAGGATTTTCAGGTATCACGGCATGGTGGGCATCTTCATCATTCTTATAATTTTTGACTTTAGATAGAATTATATTAGATTTAGTTATTTGAGCTGATCTTCAAAAGCAATTCTCAAAGAAATTTTCCTGACTTAAGCTAATGAGATTATTTTTATGAGGAAGTAGATTGGGTAAGTTTTTGTGAGTATATGTTTGTGTCTATGTGACTGACCAACAACAGAAATAACTTTAATATTTGCCTCCTCAAGGAAGAAACAAACTTTTTAACTATTGTGAAAGTCTTTTTCCCCATGTTGTATCTTTCTGTCCTACAGTGAATTAGTTCTTGTGGCCATTTGTGAATTAGAATGTGGTCTTTCCTTGTGCTGGAGGCATAAAGTAACAGGATAACTGGACCTCCAAGGGGACACCTTCTGTCTTCTGGCCAGATAGTGGGTTGTGCAACTCATGGAAAGAGCGGCATTATGGCTTGAGTGTTTTGTAAGAACATTCATAAGAGAAACAAATAGATCAATTTTGGCATTCATTTCATTACAGACACCAACAAAGCAAAGTTTGAAAACTCAAAATCAAAAAACATCTTTTACTTTAAAGGAATTTAAACCCCTAGGGAGATTTCACTGTCCGGTACTTCTTGGTCATGTAGCTTTAAAAAAACCCCATTGTTTTAGATTTTTTGGTGGAGTGGTATGGATAGATAACATTTGAGCTTGTCGAAGTGACTCACAGATTGGGAGAAGGTACTGTAGAGGGCTTGGACTGGTGTGGTTCAGTGAGTTGGCTTGGACTAGTGGTCTGGAGATGACAGTTCTGAACCCAGCTTTATCACTCCATGATTGCTTGTCTTTGGCCAGTTCAACACGTTTGCTTTCTTATCTGCTTCTTCTTATAGAACAGCATGACCAAGTGAAGGAACTTAGAAAATACCTAGCATTCTATTGAAATACAAGCTATCTATATAAAAGTTATTTGTTGATGTTAAAAATACTCAAGTAGATGATAATTATGGCTATTTAAATGCAGTTTTATTATATTCTAGAATATGTAGTTTGAAAATAATAACATTTAAGTAAGGCTAAGCCAAAGCACTCTGACCTTTGTAAATCAGGTGAAAAAAAACCTCAGTGTTTATTAAGACATTCGTGGTGATTAGGGAGATGACCTTAATAGGTTATCAAATTCACAACTTCTCACGATGGAGCAAAGTTAAGCCAATTCAATTAAAGAGATTTTCCATTGTTTACAAATACTGCCAGAGCCAACCAAGGCTCTATCCAATACAAGCAGTTTCAATATTATGTAATTCTTTCTTATGTAATTGTTGATTCTCAGGTCACACAGCATGGGGATATATTAGAATATTATGATTGTTGCAAATTGGCATTTCTCTGACCCCGCTCCTATTTACTGTGTAAGACCACCCTCACTTGCATATCTACTAAACCGTTATAGCATTCTAAAGATGCATGTCATCAACAATCAGCAAAATTATCCTTTATTTACCCAGTGGCAGTCTATGTTCCGTTTTCTTTCTCTCTTACCTTGACTCCACATAGTATGTTTACTATCTTCTGGTATCAAAAACAGCAACCTTGCTGCCAATGAAAAGTTGGAGATGATTCTAGAAGTTATAGTGTTTGTGCACAGGTTTCCAGTGCCTATTGGTGAGTGTGTTGATGAATTTAACATAGCATCAGCCACCAATCCCTCTTACTGTGGGGGGATGAGACTAGCTCCAATGCTGCAGTTGTCTTGTGTACTCCATATCTGTGCCAGCAGTTCTTGTTTTCACTTGTTCTTAGTAGATACTTCCATGTTCTGGTACTTGGCCATGAGTCTACAAGCTCTGAGGCAAGGGAAATGTAAGTGACAACAGCGTGATGTCCCCATTGTTATATTTTTTCTTTGATTCTGGCACATCATCCTTGAACCAAGTATGTGTGCCTCTGTTCTTTTTTTCCTGTAAGTTTTATCCAGGATTGGTTTCAGTCTCCTGTGTACTACTCCCTGGCAGGCGCACGTTAAAGCCCTGCTAGACACGGGTGAATATTTTTAGGCTTAAATTGATATACTAACTATGTGCAAAATACCCCAATAAAATCTATCATGCTAACTTTAAGCCTTTTCCTTTAGTTTTGTTCTTAGAGAAAGAGAAGACTCTCTGTTTTATATTAGTACTGCATACACTTTATGTACTTAATACCCTATGGACAGCCCTCCCAACCATCATTTCTGCAAAAAAGTCAATCTCAATATTTTTAAATAAGTGTTTTTTTTTTTTTTGGTATAGACTCTTACTTATCTTTTTGGTTGAAAGCTCGAAGTCTTCAATATATTAACAAGATAGGACACCTTATTCTAAAATGTACCTTTTCTCTTCCACAAGGTTTCTTTGTTTGTCAAGCTTAAATGACAAGATGAAGCATTATTTATGGGTTCCTAACATAACCCCCGTTCTCAGTATGCCTAGTGTTTTTGGAATCACACGAAGTGTACATGCCTTTTAAATGATGCATAAGAATGAAGTGTTATAGCAGGCTCCTGGTTTACCCTGGCTTTTAGTTTCTTTAGAGATGCCAGAGTTGGCCAAGAAACTTCTTTTTAAAAAGATGGAAAAAATTCCATGGAAGACAAACATAGATCACTTTAAAAATCATTTTTCTCTCATTTCTATTCATCTCTTCCAACTATAAATATCAAAGCCTACTTTCAAAAGGTACACATAACATATTTGTATTGGAATATAATAGCACGGATTTTTAGAATCATCAAAACATTTGACAAATGTCAGTTTGAAACAAATGATTTTATTTCTGGCTGAATAAAATCTCAAGTAGACATCAAATTTATATGTGTCTCTTAAAGGTGATGTCAATTCATCAGTGAATATCAGAAAGCAGATTGACATGTTTTGTCAATATATTTTTTCTCTAATTTATCTTAGCATATCTTAAAGGGTCTTTTTTTATACTGATCCCATGAGATGTTCTGGGGAAGAAGGCTTCTATGGTCTATGAGTTTAGAAAAAACTTCATACCATATTCTCAGAAGTCCTTCAGGAAAAGAAGAAAAGAAAAGAAAGGGAGGGGAAGGGAAGGGAGAAGAGGAAAGAAAAGAAAAGAAAAGAAAGAAGGAAGGAAGGAAGGAAGGAAAAGAAAGAAAGAAATAAAAATGAAAAAAAAAACCGCTTAACTCACTTAACCCATCTAGTCGCAAAGTAATTGGACCACAATAATCACCTTTTGTTTTAGACAGGAACACAGTTAACACTTTGTGGAATAAATAGAAAAAAAAGAAAGAAAGAGAGAGAGAGAGAGAGGGAGGGAAGGAGGGAGGGAGGGAGGGAAAGAAGGAAGGAAGGAAGGAAAGGAGGAAAAGAAAGAAAGAAAGAAAGGAGAGAGAGAGAGAAAGAAAGAAAAAGAAAGAAAGAAAAAAGAAAAAAAAAATGCTTAACTCACTTAACCCATCTAGTCTCAAAGTAATTGGACCACAATAATCACCTTTTGTTTTAAACAGGAACACAGTTAACACCTTGTGGAATAAATACACTTTAGTAATTATTGCTCTGTTTTAACTTTTTCAACTAACATTTTTTACTATGTGGATCATTTATTCCAATTATTCCTTCAATAAATATTTCAGCTATTTCACTGATTTTATTCAGTCAACTAGGAGTTTTGATATGGCCTATACATATAGCCTTTTTCTACTCACATTTTCAGAATGATGCTAAGCCTGGCTGTCTCTTGCCTAGGAAAATAGAAAATGTGCAGGATATTCAATAAATGTACAGGCAGTCAGAAAAGCACTGAATTCAATAGCTGCAAGAGACTATAGATATCATCCAGTGTTAGTTTCTCATTTTGCGCCATTAATCAAAGGCACAGATTACCAAAGTGACTGGGCTCAGGTTAGGCAGCAGTTGTAGCCAAGACGGATTTAAGCGTGGCTTCCTGACTTTTAGTCCTCTGAGTTTTCTGCTAAATTTGGAGCTGCTTAAGACCTTTGTACGGTAGTTATATCTCGTCTCAAATTCACCTCTGCTTTTTTTTACCAGGATTGAAAGTTCACAACTGTCGTCCTTGGTTTTGAAATGCACAGCTGTAGAGCTGACAATGCATACCATGTGGTAAAAATTTCTTCCAAATATTAAATTCCACCAAATTATTTCTAAATGAAAATGTGGGGGGTGTATGTGTAGATAGTGGTGATGGTAGTGGCGGTGATGGAGTGGGTAAAGAAGAGAAATGCATACTCTAATTGGCTTAACTAGGTTAGAAATACTCTTGTTCCGGGGCTTCCCCCCTCCCCCCCAAATAAGCAAAGCTATTATCCTATTCAAATAATTGTCGAATATTTTTAAAAATCCAATCTTCTTTGAAGAGCTATTAAATAGGCTGTAAAATGGGTTGGTGGTGAAAAACGAGTGGGTAACAATTATTTTCCCATATCTTTACTGACTTGGATAATACTGTCTTTGCTACATACAGCCCAACTGAAAATGCAGATCCAATGACTAATGTCCTGGCTGTGTCAAAATGGCAGGCAGGCAATGTTTGCAACTCGTCTCTCTGTTTAGTATTTTCCTCTGTTTCTCGATGAATGTTAGTTTCCTCTTAACCTATAAGCTAAATCCTTTCACAGGGAATACAGATTTTATTGCAATTACCTGGAGGAATCTTCATTCAAGTATTTGTTGGAATTCCTTTGGGATGAGTAGAGGTTTTAACAGGAGAATAAGTGCTGCAGAATTATGTCCAGATGTGTACAAATATTTATGGTAACAGTCACAGCAATCGAAATAATCAATGCAAAGAAAAACAATTACTAAACAAATAGGGCATTGTTTGGATACAGTAGGATAGTCCATGGCTTTCTCCTCAATTCCTCTGCTTTGTGGCTGCATTTTTTAAATCTCAAACAATCAGAAAAATTTATGAAATTGGAAGGTGGTTACCAAGAACTGGTATGCATAATTAGCATTATTTTCAAGAACAAAGACTCTTTTTAAAAAAAAATTAAAGGAGAGAATTTTATTCTGGCCCACTTATCAAAACATGGCATGATACTTGACAATTACAAAGTATAAATAATAACAAAAAGTTACTTTTGAAAAACACCTGTGTAAGAAACCATAATTTACTAATCACTATAGCATTGACATGAATTAGAAAAATAGTGGTAAAGTATACAAGAGGAATAATATTTATTTTATTTACAAGGAATCTTGGAGTTCATATACATTTACATATTTTTTCTACAGTAAATCTAGTTCCCAGGGATTTAGAGTTCAGAGTCTGGGAACTCTGAATTTTAGCATAAAGACAATGCTTTGTGTAACGTTTGCTGACTTTACCACCACTCCCTCTTCCAGAACTCTGGAGAAAATACTCTTCCTGAAAGCCACTTTAGACTCTTCTTTCTTAGTCACCTCTTCCCCACATGCCACTAATTTCACCACTCCCTGCCACCACATGCAAAACAGCTATCAACTGTGTGTCTCCCTCAGTGTCTCTCAAATCTGTTTTTGAAACCAGGATTATTGCAGCAAACCTTTGCTAGTTTCCCTTTCTCCATTTTTGACATATTTAATCTGTCTTTGAAACAGCTACCTGAGTAATGTGTCTATAATAATAAAATGCATTGACTGGTTACCATATGCCAGGCATTTAACATCCATCAGGTCATTTAATTCTCATAGTAATATTGTTATTCTATTTTGTTAAATAAGAAAATTATGGGTGAGAGAAGCCAAGTTGCCCAAGGGTCACACAACAGTAAGAGGCAAAGCCGGAAGTTAAACCTTCAAGGGTCTGAAATCCAGTTTGCCTTTCTATTACACTTTGCTGCTTCTTTAAGCCAATCAGACTGTGTTACAATTAGTGATAATTTTGGTGTTCCTATTATTCATGAAATTGTCGATATGGGAAGGCAATGATTTTATTAGCATGCTCTGGTAATGCTGAGTAAAACAGTAAGGAAAAACTATGTAATGTAGTTTTTTTTATGGCTGTTTTATGGTACTGACTGTTAATTAAGCCCATTATGAAACCAGAAGTGTTTCAATGATGCAGAGAGACAATGAATGGTTGACTTGTAGGTTAGAGATATGTGAGTGGTAGAGAGCTTTAGATCTTTAATTAACTATGGTTGCTTAATTCAGTTGATTGAAGCACCATATGAATGAAGTCACATTTATGGATTCAGTTCCTGTGTGGGCCAGTTTATTTAGTCATGCTTACACTGTTAACCTCAGCCCACCTCCATGCTAATGCATACTGTTAGCTGCAAGCAAAGTACAGTATGAGTGGAAAAGTGCAAATCCCTCATGACACTTGGAAAAAATTACCCAACATGCATGTCCTATTGATACTGGCAGGGAAACAGGACACATTATTAATCTTTGATTGTTTTCAGTTTTCCTGAAAAATTCATTATGTCACAAAATGCCACAAATCATATACAAATTTGAATTCGATTTAAAAGTTGCCTTAAGTGCATTTTAACAAATCAAACATTGCGATTAATAGATTTAGTTGAAAATAGAAAATAAACTACATTTGACTCTTGAACAACATAGATTTGAACTCTGCATGTCCACTTAAACATGCTTTTTTTTTCAATAAATGTGTATGGTACTGTAAGTGTATTTTTTTTCTTGTGATTTTCTTAATGAAATTTTCTTTTCTTAGCTTCCTTTACTGTAAGAATAATGTCTATAACACATATAACTTACAAAATATGCGTTAATTGACTGTTTATGTTATCGGTAAAGCTTCTGGTTAGTAGTAGGCTATATTTGTAGTTAAGTTTTGGGAGAGTCAGAAGTTATACACAGATTTTTAACTGCGTAAGAGGTCATTACCCCCAACCCTAGCATTGTTCAAGGGTTAGTGTATACTGATAGACTCAGTTTTATGAAGAAAAATACATTCAGTTATTTAGATAGGAATGGTTGATAGCTACTTGAGAGTTTTTACTTGAGGTGTTCGTTTATTTCTGTTTCTTAAATTCTTTTTATCTGAGGTGAATGATGCTGATCTATGTTGCTAGGTTCATTTTTATATATTTGATAAAGGCTGTCATAAGTGGAGAAAAATAAAGGAAACTCAAGTTAGTATTTTTCACTCTTTTTTTTCAACCAAAGTAATAAATAGCCCATATTAATAAATTACCACCATTTCTGAGGTGTGATAACTTAAACATTTATTTAATGTCTGTTTATGATACTGTTGCTCTAATATCGTCACTCTGTACCACTGTTGTGAAAGAATTGTTCTTTCTTTGTAAGATTATCTAATATAGGGGAATGGGTATAATTGTTTAATATATATTTATTAAGTTTCTATGAAATAAATACATATTTATTGGGACCTACTCCCTGGGCATACGATTGTGAGCCAAAAGAAGACATGGTCTTTTCCTCATGGAAGCTTAGATTATAGTGGGGATGATAGACATCGATCAAATAATAATGTCTTAAAGAAATATTTATTGAATATAGCTAAGTACCAGGCAGTTTTGTAGGCACTGAGGATACAGAGAAAAAAAGGACATACAAAAATCTCTTGCTTTATTGAGGTTACAGTCTTATGAGCAGTTTATCAACAAGCCAAAAAGTAAAATATATATATATGATGTTAGATGATGATAAGTGCCATAGGTAAAAACAAAGCAGGATGGTAATATAAAGAGTGGTGGGATATATGGGTGCAATTTTAAATAAAGTGGTTGGTAAGGCTCTGCTGAAAATGTGACATTAGAGCAAAGAATAGGAGATGAGGGCAAAGGTCATATTTCTATGGGAAGAGAGAAGAATAAGGTTAAAGTTCTCAGGCAGGAGGTCCTTGGTGTATTCTCAGACTATCAAAGAGGCCAGAGAGGTCAAGGAAGAGTGAGCAAAGCAACAACTAGTATGAAATGAAGTCACAGATGTAACAGGAGGCCAAGGCACGTATGGCGTAAGTAAGACGTGTATAGAGGGAGATGGGGAGCTGTTGAAGGTTTTTGTGATCTGCTCTAGGTTTTAATAAGATTATTCTGGGTTCTAGGTTGAGAGTAGGCTGCAGAGAGGCAAGAGAGAAACAGGGAGAAATGTCTCTGATTCAGAAAAGATGTGATGGTGGATTGGACCAGGATGGCAGTGGTGGGGATTGTGAGAATTGGTTGGTTTCTATATATATATATTCTATTATTCCCAGTAAGTGGAGTATGTCATTGATTCTATTTTGGGGCAAAAGATTAAGTTCATATACCATGTTGAAATACTTCTTAGCATATTTTTTATGTTTGAATGTTAGAAAAAAGAATCTGTAAATTACGAGCAGATAAGTCACATTTTATCCTCTCATTGAAAACCATCCAATGCATTCTAACTCTATTTACACTAAATTCCAAACCTTAAACTGACTTGGAAGGCCAATCCAATCTATTACTGTGCTGTCTAGTATGTTAGCTACTAGCCACATGTGGCTATCAAGCATTTGAAACGAGGCTAGTCCAAAATGAGATGTGTTGTATGTATAAGATCAACAACAAATTTAAAATCTTAGGAAATAATGTAAAATATGTTATTAATAATTTTGTAAATAGCGATTACAGATTGAAAGGATATAATCTAAGAATTATAGTAAAAATATAGTGTTAATATTAATTTTACCTACTTTTTTTTACTTTTTAAAAGTGTGACTACAAGAACATTTAACGTTACAAGTCTGGCTGACAGTTTTGGCTCACATTATATTTCTATTGGAGAATGGTGCTTGCATTTTCTTCATCTGGCTTTATCTCAAACTATTCTCCTTATTCACTGCCTCAGTCACACTGGATTTCTTTGATATTCTTGAACTTGCCAGGCTCATTTCTGCCTCAGGGTCTTTGTATTTTTTTATTCTCCTTTCCTGAAATGTTATTCCCTTAGACTTTCCCTTATCTTTCTCTATTATTCATATCTCAGCTCAAATATCCCTTCTAAGATAAGCATTTGCTGGCTATTCCAACTAAAGATCTGTTCACTCTAAATCTCATTTCATTAAAAACTTTTTATATAATTTATTCCTGGATGAAATATCTTTACTTATTTATGGCCAGTCACCCTCTAGAATGGGTGATATGGGGAAGCTGAGATCTTAATTATTTTTTTGACCACTATGCCTCCAGAACAGTGTTTGGCATATATTAGTTACTTGTTAAATGAAAAAATAATTAAGCACTATGCATTAGAAGAATTTAGTGCCATAAGGTAATACAGAAATATGTAGATTTGACATGGTCTAGGAAAATCAGGAAGTCTTACTAAGAAGTAAATTTTGATTTGAGAAGTAGAGAATGAGTAAAAGTTAACTAGAGAATTATAGTAATTTTCCAGAGAGGGAAGAGCACCCCAGATAGAAGGAATAGAATTAAGGGAAAACTCACTAATGAGTAAGTGATCTGACAAAAAGTAAAAAATAAGTACCTGATGAAAGTTAAAAATTAAAAAAGTTCAGTATGGTTAGGGGAGAAAAGTAAGGAGGCATGTTACATTCAGGGCCTCACAATATCTATGTGACATGTGGTTTCTTATCTAAGACAAAGTAAGTTGTATTATTGTCATTTTAAAGATTAGAGAAGTGAGATATAGCAAAATTAAGAAACTCACGTAAGGTGAGTTTCTAAACAGGATCAACTCTTTGAAATATGGGTTTTCATAGTGATTAAAACAATTATAACTTTTATTAGCAGTTGAGAGCGCATGTTCATATAGCAATGTAAAAATATTTTAATGAGTGTTTGGTAAATTCCAACAGGCTTTTACCATTAGCATAGTTTGTGTTGTACAATTAAGTTACAATTACATCTCTCATTTTGGATAACATTCATTGGTTAATGATAAAGTGACAAAAGCTCATGCCTTTAAAAAAAAAAAAGGGTAAGAGAAGAGATTCTAACCATGGACCGTCTGACTGCAAAACTATAACTCCCCAATATTTTATATTGTCTCTAACTCCCACAAAGTTAACATTTATGAAAAATATACACACTAAGTTTTGGAGTTTTGGGTCTTTGGCTCTTCAACAATCAGTGTATTTGGTTGCAAGCAACCAAAACAGCTCTCTAAATAAGATGGAAAAGGAATTTTGTGGGAAGTAAATTGGATAGCTCATGAAAGCAATGGGCACTGGAGCACCAAGCTTAAAAAAAAATGGCAAGCACCAAGGGAGGCCAATAGCACTCAAGACCATTCTACAGCAATGCTTAGGACATCACCACTTGTGCTGTTACATTGAAGAGCAGCTTCTATGACTCAACTCTGCCTATTCCTGGGTACTTGCTGCCCTGTGGATATACTTTCAGCTGTGCTAACCTCATAATGAGTAATCTAAAACTTTTTCTGAGACTTTAGGTCATAACCTCCATATTTCAAATCCTCTCTAGAAGTACCCGATTGGCTAGACCTATCTGGATCTGAAAGAAGCCACTTTGGTTTTCTTGTTGGTGGCCGAAGCCTCGATTCCCATTTGTTTTAGAATTCACACAGATGGAAAGGGTGTTGCTTGCTGAACTTTAAAAATGACAAACATTTACCACAGTTCACAGTTTGAGATTCAGATAAAAGGGCATCTGGACAACCCCAAATGATAGATGTTTACTACATATTTTTACTTGCATCAATATTTAGAGTTTTAAAAAGTTTAAGTTATTGTCTTTTCTTTGTATTTTATGCCACTTTGTTGAAAATAAAGTATTTCTGAATCTGTGAATTTATGAATTGAATGTGAATTTTTTACATTTAAATAATATTTGCACGGGCATTTTTCTAGTTATTTATTTCCTCAATAAAAATATTTTTTAAAATGAACATTCAACACTGCTTATATGAAAGGTTTCTTTCAATATTTTGATATAAAATTCTTTTTAAGATATGCAATAATCACTTCCTCCCCAACATTAGGTTAGAGATTTTAAGTTCAAACATATTTTTCTAATCAATTACCAATAAATAATTTTAATGCTTAATAATTAAATTGATGAGGTATCCAGCTTTTATTTTAAGTGAGAATAGATGATTTATTAAATTTTGGTGTGGTATTTATAAGTTCAAATATAACATAGGGTTGGTTGTATTTAGCTCACAATCTTGGAAAATTAAAATGATAATGATCTTATTTTTAAGGAAAGCATCTTTTACTACATTTGATACATTTTTCACTTCTCATACCATCAAAAATGGTGGTGAACAAAATGATATAACTGTTCGATGATTTTATTAGAACACCTTATGTATTGATTTATTGTAACAATTTAATTGATATTTAATGTGAAAATGTATTTAAAAGTCCCAAGTTCTATTTGTCTATTTCTGTTGTAACTATAGTACCATATAGTCATCGAATAGATTTTAAAATGAATTCATTTATTTTTCTTTTATAAATGTAGTATATACTCTATAGAAATTTAGAAAATACAGAAAAGCAATGAAACAAATTAAATAATCGGTTATGTTCCCACTTTCCACATATAACCACTATTGACATTTTGATGTATTGCTTTTCAGTTTTTCTCCTATGTCTGCCTCTATGTACATGTGTGCATGCATGCACATGCGCGTATATGATTGTGCACATTACCTAACAACTTGCTTTTTTTTCCCCCAGAGGATGTGCTTGTGAAGCAAGAAAGGGGCCTTAGACTACAGACATATTTAAAAGGTATGTCATGAATGCTGACTTTTTTCATTTTAGAAGCTAATTTTTGTTTGGCTTTGCCTGGTGTAAGAATATACAAGTGAAACTTATTACAGGGCCTTTCTGGCAAGACGCATCCCTAGGGTCATTCAGAGGCTGTGCTCCGCAGTAATAGCTTTTCTGCTTCCTGGAAATCCTCAGATCCTTCTCTGTGATACCAGATCTCTGCTTCTTGTAACACCACACCTCACCACTGCCAATACAATCTGTTGTAATGAGCTTTTCTCCTTGTGTTCTTCAGGATTCTTAATCTCACTGTCTTTTTCCTGAATCAAATATATTCAATTTTGGCTTCAAGTTAATTTTCCATCTGCTTTATCCCAATGATTTCTGAGTTTATTCAGTGGTGAGAGCATTGGATTGTTCTGTTTCATTCTTGATCACACTTTAGGAAGACGTTATCTAACTGTTCTGGACCTCAAGTTCCTCATAATTAAAATGAGAATTTAGGGTGTATACTCTCTAAAGTATTTTTCAGAGCTAACATGGAATGTCTATATGTCTATAAAATGAGTGTGGAAGAGTGGAAAGGGCCTGGACCATGCATCAAAGAAAGCTAAGTGCAAATCTTGGAACTCTGTGACTTTCGCTTTGAAGCTTACTGTTTTCAGACTTGTATTTTCCTTTTCATTTGTTTTTCATTTTGCTCCTCTGAATAAATTCCACTGCCCTGTCTTTGAGTTTGCTGATCCTTTCTTCCATTTCTTCTAGTGTGATGTTGAGTCCCTCTATTGAATTATTCAGTGCAGTTATTGCATTTTTCACCTCTATGTTTTCTGTTTGGTACATTCTTATATTTTTTCTTTGTTGAAATTCTCGTTTTATTGATGCATTGTTATCCTGACCTCAGTGAACATCTTTAAGATAATTACTTTGAACTCTTTGTTAGGTAAACCACTTACCTTCATTTGATTAAGGCCTGTTTCTGGGGTCTTGTCTTAATCTTTTGTTTGGAACATATCCCTTTGTTTCTTCTTCTTTTTTTTTTTTTTGACTCTGTGCTGATTTCTGTGCATTAGATAAAACAGAGGCCCCTCCCAGTCTGGACAGGGTCACCTCTATAGAAGATAAACCTTGTCCTTCACCCTGACTCTAGTTCTTTGGTGTCTCTCAAACCTTTGTGATTATCCATGCCTTCTTTGTTCTTAGTGGGTCCCAGTTGTTGAGGGCGTGCCAAGACCTGTCAGTGCCCCAAGGGGAAGATCTCAGTTCGCCTAATTGGAAGTAGGCTAATTGGAAGCTGGACCTTCAGACAGCAGCTGAGAAAGAATATAGTTAAACCCCTTCCAGGGAAAAACTAGAAAATGGACATTTCTGTCTGTTTTCTCTGCACTGAGCCCTGGGAAGATAGCCTGTTAAGAACTGTTTCTTTGTTCTGTGGGACCTGCAAACACAAGCCTCACTGGCCATCAGAGCCAGGCCATCAAGGGGTACATCCTCTGGGTGACGGTCACAAAAACTGGGGCATTAGACATGTGTACAAGCTTCTTTCAAGCAGATTTTGGTGACCTGGCATGGGGCAGAGGAATCACAGAGATGGCTTCTGTGGGCCTCCCTGGTTCCTAGGGAAGGTGGCAATCAACTCCTAGATGTGTGCAAAATTAAAAGTCTCTCCTTTAGGGAGCAGCTCTTAAAGTATTCAAGTAGACCCTTTTAAGGGAAAGATTGGGAGTTGGGCATTTTTTTTCTTCTCTCTCTGAGCTGAGTTCTGGGGGGATAGGCAGGATATGTCCTCTAGTGCCTGTTAAGAACTGTTTCTTTGTTTACCATAGTCTCGTCGTCTCACAGATGCAAGCTTCATTGCCATTTAGAGCTAGGTGTTTGGGGAATCGTCCCTCAGATGGAAGTCTTAAAAGTTGGGGTACTAGATGTTGGTGCCAAACCCTTCACTCCTCAAGAAGCAGCTGGAGATTGTGAGTCCCTCTCAATTGCATGTTACTGTGCCAGGGGTGGGCTTTATGGCAACAGTGTGTCTGAACCTTTCCCACCCATTTTGATGTGGGGTTTTTCTTGTTCACCCAGTGCATAGGAGTCACTTAGCTGGTTTCTGGATTTCTTTTAGGGGGAATTGTTTCATGAGTAGCTGTGGATTCCATGCGCCTGTGGGAGGAGGTGAGTTCAGGAGCCTCCTAGGTCACCATCTTAGACCAGAATTCCTGAAGCGTGTATTTTCTTATATATTAAAAGGGGTAAAGAAGTGATTGTGTTTGGCTACATGTAACAGAACTCTGACTGCAATGGCTTGAACAAACAAGAGGTTGAATTTTCTCATTTATTGAGAAGAAAATAGGCATTTCAGAGCTCGTGTGTCTGCTTCATCATGTTGTCATTATCCTGGGCTACTTCTAATTGTCTGCTCCATCGTCTTTAGTGTATGGTTTTCATCTTTACGAATGCACCACCAAGCATAGTATCCATATTCTCGGCAAGAAGGGAAGGATGGAATTCAAAAGGGGCATGAATTTTCATGAGAAAAACTAGTCTCACCAAAGTGACTTCTACTTCCATCTCATTGGCCAGAGCTGTGACACAAAGTTATTCACAGCTACAAGGGAATCTAGGACAGGAGTCCCCAACCCCTGTTAGGAACCAGGACACACAGCAGGAGGTGAGCTGTGGGCAAACGAGTGAAGCTCCATGTGTATTTGCAGCCGTTCCCCAGTGCTAGCATCACCGCCTCAGCTCCACCTCAGATCATCAAGCATCACCTCAGATTCTCATAGGAGTACCATCTTTTTGGTGCCAAAAAGATTGGAGACCGCTGATCTAGAACATATTTTTGAATGTGTTGACAACCTGAATAAAATTTGAGTTCTGCTAGTAAGGAAAAAGGTGGGAATAGATAATGAGTAGGCAATATCAATGTCTGCAGCTAGGAAAACTTAAATAAATTCCTCTGGTTGGTGGGAGGTCATATGAAATGACACACATGTGATACAGGATACATCTTGAGTGTTTGAATAATGACTTCCCTATTTTGTGGTTATTATTATTTCATGCCGAAGCAACTATTTGTGATGATCATGAAAATGATGCTTGTATGGTATTGTTACATTTAAAATATGTAAAATCTATCTAAAGAATGTAAAGGGTGTCCGTTTCCCCCATTTTGCATAAATTCTGTTTTGTTTTCGAATATAGCTTGAGTCCGCTATCTCATTTTTATTTGGCCTATTAGAGATTTGAAAATTAAGAAGATGCGAGTAAATTGAAAACATATGTGTTTAACTCTTATAAACGTAAACAATCTAAATAAAATAGTAAAAAAAGTAAATGGTAAAGCCAGATTAACTTTGGGAAATGTTTAATACTTTGGGGAGTCTTAATATAGGAGAAAATCCTGTCAGTTAGAGAAAGTGACTACTTATATAGTGTGTGTGGTTCAAGAGGAAATTGGAAAACATATTTTCTTTGGAAATGCTTCCTTGCCCAAAATGATTCCCACTATTCCTTTTGTTAGTCTGCCACCTGCCTGAAATGCCCATGATTAGAATCATTATGAGAATATATTTCTATAAGTATCCTCCTAAAATGTGTTATCTGAGAAAAAAATTCTGACTGCAACATTAGCAATACATATTTTTAAAAAATCGTATCAGCAATTGTAGTTTACAGGCTGCTGTGAAACTTGGTAAAGACAAGGTCCATCTTTTGGTTAGGAAAAAGAAGATCTGAAATTTAAGAGAACATCAGCAGTATGAGGAAATTAAGAGCAACCAAAATAGGGCAGGTGAGGATTAGAAAGTGCAAACACCATGGAAGACTTAGGCCTGTTTCTTCTTTTAGTGCACCAATGTGCAATACCAACACTGAAACACTTCATTATCATCACCTAGATATCACAGAGTAGGAATAATTCTTGACTTAAATTCCACTCAAGGACTCTGATATTTGACAGGAAGTACTTATAGTGACATTTCAGATATGATTAGTAATACCTCGGAACTCCTTAGAGCCTTAATCCATGCGCTCCCTCCACCTCTGTCACTGCTCACTGCCATTAAGCACTGTGGAGGTGGGCATGTTTTACAGTTTATAATGTCTTCGTGATCATCAGAATGGTACCGTTTAGACTACCTGAATGTTCACATTTGAGAAATTTCTTAAGGTTGGTTGAAATAGAAAGAAATAGCTTCTTTCTCCTAGACTGTCAAATGTTTTTCTTGCAGTCCAGTGTGCTGCATAAGCATTAATTTGCATGGCCAGGGGAGCAGGAGGAATATTGAGTGATCATGTAATTCATTAGACTAAATTGCATTTAACTTTTTAAAATCAATTTCCTTGAAAGGTTTAGATTAGATCCCTAATCCATTTGTTTTTCTTAGTCTTTGAAAATTCCCCCTTATGTTTATTTAGCAAACACTTATTGTTACTTATAAAATGTCTTCACAGGCATTTTAAACATTGACAGATTTAATCCTTATAAACGCAGTGAGTTAGGTATTCTTATTATTACTGCTTATCAGTGGAGGAAACTGCCACAGAGAGGATGAGCAACTTGCCTGAGGTCATGCAGCTAGCCAGTAGGAGAGCCATCCTTCAAACCTAGCAGTCTGGCTCCAGGGCCCATGCTTTAACCTAGTGTTCTGGGCCTTGAGGAACATGCTGCCAGACTGATTCACAACCTATTTTTCTTAGTTGTCTGGCGTTTTAATGTAGAATATTTTGGTAGTATTTCACCTGTAGCCCATCTTGTTTTTACACAATAGATCAACAACCGTGACATTAAATTGATCAGGTGTCAGATTTTATTCATCTAAGTAGCAATATTTTCACTTCACTTTCCAAAGGTAGGTAAAGATATAGAATTTCTTCCTTTATTCCCATAATTATATCATCTCCTCATATAACTTTCCACCAAATAATCTCCACCAAAAACATTAAACATTTGGATACATAAGTGAAAATCTAAAAAAAGCTTGTAATGCAGACAGTAAGCTACTCCATATAGTTAGTGTGTCATTGGTGTCATGGTGCTAGAGTCTTACCGTGCAAAAAATAATTTTAGAAACCTTCCTAATGTCAGAGGACACTCAGTTTTTATTTTCGGTGAATTGGCCATTTCTATAACCTATTACACATTATTCTTAGAGGGACCCAAGAGAGCTGAATGAGTCAGGAATGAGAATAAAAAAATAGAGATTTGAAAAAATTATACATATATATATATATTTGTATAATTTATATATATATATTTATATATATATATATAGGCTTTAGCCAAATAGAACCATACTTTGATTTTTGGGGATACCTATGTGAAAAAGGATGATGAGTTTTCATTCTATGTGAAGATGAACCCGCATTTGTGTTTAAAGGTCCAGTGGTGTTGGAGCTGATGTTTACCAGCTCACAAGAGCACTAAATGTTTGCAATTTTTCCTCCTCCTGCATTCAGTGACTCATGTCGTAGCTTGAAATTAGCTATGGTGAGAGTATTTACATCACAGAAATCAGGAAACAGTGGAAATCAGGGCCTTTTCTTTTACCCCAGAGGCAGTTGTCAAACATTGATGAACACACCACCGGGTGCTTGGAAACATAATTAACGCGTAATAGTTAAAAATTTTCCTCTAATAATTTAAAAGAAACAAACAGACAATAAAAATAAATAGAACCTCTGACTTTGCTTTGCTTATTTTTGTGCTATGTTTTTGTGATTGAAAGCCTGTGTTAGGAAAAGATAATCAGTCCTAAGAACACCAAATTCACCACTGAACCTTGTAACCAGACCTTTTAAAACACAATCTGTTGGCCTTGGAAAGCTTTGTCAGGAAGAGAGTCCTCACTGGGTTTTCATTTCCATGTTCCACCAGACATTCACAAAGAAAAATTACTTCCTACTGAGTATCCATTAGCCCCCAGCACTGATGCTAATGAGCAAACTGCAAGTGAGCTGGAGAGCAAATGGATATGAGTCACCAAATACACTTAGCTGGCGCTTCCTGCTCTGCCTCCTGCGTCACTGCAGACACTTGTTCCTTAGCAGCCCGGGTGAAAGTCACAGTCCCGCAGTCAAATGTTGGTGGGGGAACTGCTGATCCGAAGGATGCACTAATTTGTACTCGTGAAATCATCAGTGCACATACCTCCCCATATTTGGGGTTTGTATCTAGGTTGAAATACTCTTAAATGAATAATATTAAGCTAAGAGCACAGACCCTTTTAAAATATATTGCTTTATCAAGAACAGAAAGCCAAATAAATAGGATTGAGACCAAGCCGGGTTTTTTTTCTGTGCGAATATAAAGAAACTAAGAGGCAAATAATGCCAAGTACCACTAAGCAGCCAAGAGTAGGGAAACAGTAACCACTGCTCCAAAGGAGGCTTCTATGGTGGGATTTTGTTTGTTTACTTTTGTTTTGTGCCTTCCTAATTGCTGATGCTGCAAGTAAAAGAAAGGAAGGAGAAGTTTGTAGCTTTAGGGCTTTCCTAGGAATACTTCCCAGTGTTGACTAGGCAACAAGTAGCAGATGGAAAAAAGAAAGATTTCTGATTAGCTTCTGGTGACACACTTTGTGTACATGGGCTACTAACGGGAGCTAATGGTGATTTCAAGTTTATGTTTATGGACAAACGATGTGGATGCCTTGGTGAGTGGTTACTAAGTAGTCACTAAGGGACATTTTTAAGAATGATGTTTGTCAACCAGGAGGAGGTAAGCATAACGAGGCAAAATTTTGTTTCAGTGGGAACTCTTGTAATGCTTGAATCTAATTTATTTGTTTATATTCTTCTTGATTCCAAAAATTATTTAAGCCATTCTGAAAGAATACATGATACAACCGAGTAAGCAATTGAGCAAAAGAGAAAATAAACATGAAAAAATAACATCATAACATATGAGTGAGGTTAGTTCACAGTTTGTGTGAGTGAGGTTTCCTTTACATGAACTAGAAGTGGGCCATAGATTTAGCTATGAGCCTTTAGAAAATCAAGGTAGGGAAGACAATATGATGAATTATTGAGTCAATGTTTATAGGATGAAAACAAACCAGTTGCTCAGACAAAGCACTGCTATTCTACACTGAGTAGTAAAAAAAATTGACTGAAAAGGTCAGTAAACATTTACAAATTGGGAGGTGCACTGAGTAGTAATAAGTACTAGGTCTGATGGACATCACCTTTAATTAGTTTCCTGACGAACATTACATTTAAAAATATAACAACCACCATTTTAGTACTAAAATGCCAAAAGTTATACTTAAATATGATTACCAAAAACCAAAAAACAAAAAGAACCTCAAAACAAATGAGAATAAATTTAAACTAGAAGCATTTTAAATGGTTAGTAAAATTAATAGAAAGGAATCTTCTACTTTTATGGTTATAAAATTGTTAGGTAGCTACTCAGACATAAGCAAGAGGGAAACAAAGGAATAGGGGCCCAGCTCTGTAATTACAGAAACTTCCCTTGAAGACCTTCCTTAAGTACCTCCCAGAAATACCTTCCTTTTAGGGTTATAAATTACCCCAAATCCTAGAGCATGAAGGCCATAAAAGTTGCTGGCCTAAACCAGCTACATAACCGAACTCCGGTAGGCCCCAATGGTGACAAAATGATATAACAATCAATCGAATAGTAGTAAAAATTACTGAATACTGCAAAGATAAGTAGGCCTTAGAAGTAGGTCTTTCATTATTACAAAACCTCCCTAACAGTTGTAACCATGGGCACTCAGAAGAATCAAAGCGAATGAACCCTGAACCACAGCTCTCTTCAGTAAACATTCTTCTTTGGTACCTAACTTCACAGTTTAAACTGAAGACGGTTGCTTGTTCGTGAGGCAGTTTTTATCTCTGCCAGTGTGTTCTCTTTTTCCCTTTTGTAGAAGGACCACTGTAGACTGAAACTTATCAAGGAACCAGCTGTGCATGTAAGAGTTGATGTTAAAACATTTTTTTTCTTACTTTATCCTGCATTCGACTTTTATCTTGCCACTTTAGCCTATAATTTAAAACAACCTGAAAAGTGAATTCGACCTATCTTCAGGTTCACAAAAATATTATTCGGTGGCTCTTTATGTTGACAAAAGTTGTGGACTAAAGAAGGAGAAAGGGAAGTACTGATAATGAACAAGTGGGGGTTAAGAACACCTTGGCAAAAAGTGGGGAGACCTCTTCCTTTACACGGGACAGATAGAAGAGGTTGAGTGGACTTAGAATAAGAATGGGTGATGCAGCAAGGAGGGAAAACAATTAAGATTCTGACTAGATGATTTCAACATACTGTACTTATTAAACTGAGAGTAATTCTATTGGTTTTCAGAAATTGTAAGGCCAAGGGTATCTGGGGAGCTTGTTGAAAGTGCTGATTTCTGAACCTGTGGACCCAGAGATTCTGAATCAGGAGATTAGGGAGGGGAGGGACAGTGGTGGGGAGCAGGGAAAGGGCTGCAGAAATATAATTTTGAGATTTACCTGAAGTTGATCTAATGAAGGTGATTCACGGAAACTATTTTATCTTATATCCTTTTCCCTTTGATTTTGGTGCCATTATTATTATTTTAAATGTGTGCATGACAGAAATTTTTGCTCTTGACTCTAAACTCTGTACATTCAGAGCCAACCTGTGCCATTTGCTCTTTTACTATTCCAAAAAAAACCAATATTATCTTTCTCCATCTATCTATCCACATATGTCCGTATCTCTTTTATTTTCATATCACACCTGCACAGACAGTAGGATGCATTACAGGAGATGAATCCTGAGCTTAGGAAACCAGAATATTTTATAATGGGCAGCAAGCATGTCTTCCCCTTGGTCTAAAGCATGGTTTCTGAACCTCAGCATTATCAACATCTGGGGCCAGATTATTCTTTGTTGTAGGGGGCTGTCCTGTGCATTGTAGGTTTATTCAGTAGCTCTCTGGCCTTTGCCCACTAGATACCAGTAGCACCCTCAGTTATGACAATCAAAAATGTCTCTAGACATTGACAAATGTCCCCTGAGGAAGAAAAAAATCACACTTGATAGAGGACCGTTGCTCTAAAGGGAGGTATTATTACTATCTTCCAAGGCTGTTCGCTATACAGACATCCTTGAAATGATAGTTTGGAACAAAGGGTAGTAGTCAGCACTTCTGTCATAAGATGTGCAGATATGTGAGAGATTCGTGGAGAATTGTCTCTAAACATACTTCCAATATATATGCATGTCACCCTTGTATTGAAGCCATTCACAATCTCTGCATCAAAAAAATTTAGTATAATGGTCTCTGATACCTTTTATGTATATTTTTATATGGATATGAGAGGATAAGGAACACATCTACTCACAATCTTTCGTATAAAAACTGTATGCTCAACAATGTAAATGGCCTCCTCCATCTTCTCTATAGCATTTTTAAAAACTCAATAACCTTGTAATAAGCGGAGTATTGTTTTGGAGATTAAAGAAGAGAATCAAGATTCAACTGATGTGTGGATTACCAGTTTTTAGAAAAGAAATACACTGCTTTAATTAATAATAACATCTTTCCCT
>NW_006494614.1:15616961-15675879 GCF_000325575.1 Pteropus alecto | reverse complement strand
TATACATATAATACCGATATTTTAAGAATGTGGACTTGGGGAGGCCAATTTTATTAGGCTGTTTTGAGACACCACTTATTTCAGTGCTTGAGAGAATTAAAAATAGAATTAGTTGGTCT
The DNA here is from genome assembly GCF_000325575.1 of Pteropus alecto. Lineage (NCBI taxonomy): Eukaryota > Metazoa > Chordata > Mammalia > Chiroptera > Pteropodidae > Pteropus > Pteropus alecto. Next base: position 15,675,760 of record NW_006494614.1, on the reverse strand, counting down.
CAATAGTCAGTAGAGAATAATTTGCCGATGACATATTATATATAGAAAACTCTAATGCCTCCATCAAAAAACTGCGAGAACTAATAAATGAATTCAGTAAAGTTGCAGGATACAAAACCAACATACATAAATCTGTTGTATTTCTATATACTAACAATGAACTATCAGAAAGAGAAATAAAGAAAACAATCTCATTTTCAATTACATCAAAAAGAATAAAATACCTAGAAATAAATTTAACCAGGAGACGAAAGAACTGTATATTAAAAACTAGAAGACATTAATAAAAGAAATTAAAGAGTACACTCATGAATGGAAAAACGCTTTGTGCTCATGGATTGAAAGATTCAGTATTGTTAAAATGTCCATACTACCTAAAGCACTCTACAGATTCAATGCAATCCCTATCAAAACTCCAATGGAATTTTTCACAGAAATAGAACAAAGAATTTTAAAATTTGTTTGAAACCACAATAACCCTGAATAGCCAAAGCAATTATGGGAAAGAAAAATAAAGCTAGAGGCATCACATTCTCTGATTTCAAACTACATTACAAAGATATTGTTATTAAAACAGCATGGTATTGATATAGAAACAGATGTATAGACTAATGGAACACAATAAAGAGCTCAGAAATAAACCCATGCATATATGGTCAATTAATTTATGATAGAGAATACAAGAATATACAATGGGGAAAGGATAGTCTCTTCAGTAAATGGTGTTGGGAAAACTCGACAGCCACATGCAAAGAAATGAAACTTGGTAACTATCTTACACCATACACAAAAATTAACTCGAAATGGACTAAAGACTTGAATGTAAGACCTGAAACGATAAAACTCCTAGAAGACATCATAGGTGGTAAATTTCTTGGTGTAGATCTTGAAGATGACTTTTTGAATTTGACACCAAAAGCAGAAGCAGCAAAAACAAAAACTAATAAGTGGGACCTATTTACTTATTTGTGTTCTACTACGAAGCTGCACCATGAAGGAAACTATCAGCAAAATTAAAAAGCCAACTACTGAGTGGAAGAAAATATTTGAAAATCATAGATCTGAAAAGGAGCTAATATCCAGTATATATATAACTCATACAACTCAATAGCTAAACAGACAATGTAATTAAAGAATGGGCAGAAGATCTGAATGAACATCTCTCCAAAGAAGACATACAGATAGTCAACAGATATATGAAAAGACGCTCAACATTATTGATCATCAGGGGAATGCAAATCAAAACCACAGTGAGATAGTGCTCACATCTGTTAGAATGACTCTTATCAAACCCCCGCCCCCCAAAAACAAAAAACATGAAATAACAAGGGTTGGTGAGGATGTGAAGGAAAGGGAACCCTTGTGCACTGTTGGTGGGAATGCAAATTGGTTCAGCTGATATGGAACACATTATGAAGGTTCTTCAAAAAATTGAAAATAGAACTATCATTTGATCCGCTATCCCACTTGCAGGTATAGATCCAAGAGAAATAAAACAGGATTTGAAAAGATATCTTCACTTCCATATTAATTGCAGCATTATTCACAATAGCCAAGATATGGAAACAACCTAATCGGTCAATGGATGAATGGATAAGTTGGAGATTTTTTTTATATATAAACACACACACACAATGGATAAAGTTGGATATATATAATGGAATATTTTTCAGATATGAGAAAGAAGGAAATCCTGCCATTTATGACCACACAGATGAACCTTGAGGACATCATGCTAGGTGAAATTAGCCAGATAAAGAGAGACAAATGCTACATGGTATCACATATGTGGAATCTAAAAAAAAAGTCATAGGAACAGAAAACAGAAAAGTGGTTGGGTGAGGGGGAAGTAGGAAGTTAGTAAAAGGATATAAACTTTCAGCTCTAATATGAATCAGTATGAATCAGTTCTGAAGATCTAATGTGTAATATGGTAACCATAGTTGATAACACTGTATTGTATAATTGAAAATTTCTAAGATTGTAGAATTTAAATGTTCTCATTACATATATACACACACATATGTACACATATGTGTGTGTGTGTGTGTATAGAAAGAGAGAGAGAGAGGAGAGGGGAGGGAGGGGGAGAGAGAGGTGTTAACTAGATGGGAAGAATCTTTTCACAATGTATACATATATCAAATTAACACAATGTACGCTTTAAATATATTACAATTTTATTTGTCAATTATATCTCAATAAGGCTGAAAGAATTTTAATATTCATGATTAAGTAGTTGCAGTTTTTTCTTTTGCATCATTACACAGTTCTATGTTAGATATAGTTTACTAAAATGGTATATATTTTACTTAATAAGAAAAATAGATATATTTTATTTGATACATAGAGGATGTGGTGTCAGGTGAGGAGGATACTTCTCTGAGACTAGAAACCAGGAACCAAGGTATCATCCCAGCTATACCACTTACTAGCTGGGTGACCTTGAACTGGTCACTCATCTCTGGCTCTCACTTTCCTAGTCAGTGAATGAAGTGATCTGATAGTATTCTCCAGCATTACGATAAAGAACTCTCACAAGAGTTTCTCCTATGGAGTTTCTTTTAACATCTGGTTGGGGTTATCACACTGAGCATTTATACTAATTGACCCATCAGTCCAGGTTAACACTTAATTATCAGATAATCAGTATGATTGTGCTGAGTATGTTGACTGATGTATAAACAATCCAGTCAGAGGGTCAGGCAGATGGGCCGGCTATCTGTGGTGACATGTAGGGGAAGTTTCTGAGATATATGGCCTTATATATCTCATATATATAAGAGCAGTCATGCAAATGACATGTGGTTCAGTAATCTTGGAGTTCTTTGGTCACAGTCAACCACTGTACCTGCCCAAAGCCAATTCACTGCTGTCTTCTTAGAAAATGGGCCCTGTATCAGTTCCCTCACTAAGCCTCATGGCTACTCACCAACCAATGAGAAGCCTCAACATTTTGAGCACATAAAGAACACGGGCAGCTGGAAGTCAACATTATTAATAAACTCTAAGTGCCTATGTTGAGATGCATTTCTTCCTTGAAATTGGAATTGTGATTTTAATATATATAGAAGCCAACATTTTTCTTTTAAATAAGACAGTAATGGTTATCACACCAGAACTTTGTGTTAACAAATAGCACTAGCATCTCACTTATCAACACTTACTGGTTTGATGTCTTGTTTAATATTTTATGACTACTTTGCTGGTTTGTCTTGTTTTTGTAGAATTCTTGTACTATATTCCTAAAATTAGCTAAAATTCATTGAGCACTTACTCTCAGTACGTACTAGGCACAGAGCAGAGTGCTCCATGGGTACTATCACATTTGAATTTCACAGCAACCATTGAGGGCGGTGCCCTTGTGTCTCTCACATTAAAATGTGAGGAAGCTGAGACTGGGAGGAGACGATAAAGTGATAACTCAAGGACACACGAGTGGTTAATAATTTGAACCGAAGTGTTTCATATCTGTCTGATACCATAATTCATACTTTTAAAAAATTGTTATTAAGGTTTATTGGAGTGACATTGGTTAATAAGAATATGTTTATGGATGTGGTTCCATAGTGTAGCGGTTAGCATGTCTGCTTTATACACAGAAGATCCTGGGTTCATGCCCCAGCGGAGCCACAGTCCATGGTCTACGGCCATGCCACCCTGAACAAGCCCAATGTCTGATCTCGGAAGCTAAGCAGGGTCAGGCCTGGTTAGTACTTGGATGGGAGACCACCTAGGAAGACCAGGTGCTTTAATATAAATATAAATAATATAATAATAAAAAATATATGTGTTTCAAGTATATAATTCTATAATATATCTTCTGTATATTGTATTGTGTGTTCACGTCTCTATACCTTTTCCATTACCGTATATTTGACTCTCTTTATCCTCTTCTTCCTGCCCCTACCTCCCTTCTTCTGGTAACCAACATACTATTGTCTGTGTTTATGAGTTTTTTGTTCGTTTGTTTACACAACTCATGTTCTTAACCAAGATGTGTTACTGCTTTTACCAACATCATGTTATACTATTAAGAAGACATCTTAAGTTGGGAGAAATGAAACATGTATACTATTCTGTATGTTTCATTTCTGCTTTCTCCTGGGTCAGACATGGCCATTGATAGAAATTTTCAAATCTGTTTACAGATTTTATTTCTGCTAACCAGAAATATGGAGTGAGGAGCAATGAAAAATATCTCTTTAAAGATGGCTAAGTATTTCAAAATGGAAAAATGGGTTTATTGTTGGGTTAGAGCTGTGGCAAGAAGAAAAAAAGTTTAGTGCAAAACAATTTGTGTTTTTATATACTGAAGGAATGAATGGGACCAAATATAATATGATCGTCTATGAAGCTTGAACTAGGCCAGACTGGACATCACCTGGATTGTCTTGTACAGGACACTTGGTAGCCAAAAACTAAAAGTGAAAAGACAGCAAGATTGAAATCATGAAAAGACACAATCATCCAAGTTTTGTTTCTAAAATTTCATAACAATAATACATAAGCAATAATAGGCAGAGCTGTAGTGAAAATTTTTCTTGTTATGAAATTAACACTTTAAAAAAAATAGACAAATTTAAACATGTTTCTATCCTCTTAATTTTTTTTGTAATTAATATTCTTGGTAAATAATTTGTGAGCCATAAAGAATGGATTAAAATTAGATTTTAACTTCATTGATTTTAGATTCCTTCTGTAAACATGATTTGATAGAATTATTAAAAAGTTTCCTTTCTTTTTCCCCAACTAGGAATACTGTATCCTACCACTGTTAACACTAACCATGACAAGTGATAGATAGTAGGGGAGGTAGAAGCAAAACAGTTGCACTCAGTATTGGATATGTGTGAATCCTGAATTCCATGATAAATTAAATTTGCTTTTACCCACCTTGGCACTTTTATAACTTAATTTAATTAAAAATATTAGGAAAATTGAGCTGCGAGTCTGGCTAAGGGCAATGTGCTGAGGTATTCATAAAAAAAACAGATTCTAGGTTATGTTTTAGTTTTCTGTTTGCCTTATAGATATGTGGAGAGGACGTCACTGATTTGCAGCCCTTGAAGAGACCTGAGCTTCTTCCATTGCAAAAGATGTTATTTGAAAGATTGGATTTGAATACAATCTTATAGAGAAGGGCCAGACTAAGAATTACTAGCATGGAAGAAATATTAGTAGAACGAAAGGCATTATTAATTTTTCCTTCCATTTATTCATTCAGTCAACTGTTCATCAAACATTCAGTGCCTACTATATACTAAGCTGCGATTTCTGTGCTGAGGAAAATGGCACAAAAAATAAAGTTTCTGCTTTCATGGAGTTTACATTCTCGTGGGAGACAGTAGTGAAATTTTTTGTAGTGTTTACTTTAGTACTTTCTAGAGGTTCAGCAAGTGAGTGGACTCAAATTGTATTGGGCCTAAAGGTACCTGCAAGATGTCTCCGTTCTGCTACTGCCTGCTTAGGGGATCTCTCTGCTTCTCTCATACCCTGAATGCAGTAGAAATATTTTAAAGGAGGTGTACTTTGACAAAGAATATTCATTGTTATAATTTTATACTTGTAAAGCCTATCCACTTTGCAATATAAAACAGCATGCAAGTGAATATCAGTATAAATATTTCAAACTGTCTTATGTTGTACAGCCTTGCTGCGTCAGGCATGGCTCATGAACTAGAAGCATTCACACCACTTGGAAGCTTGTTAAAGATGCAGACTCTCAAGCCCCACCCCACATCTACTGAATTGGAACCTGCATTTTACCAAACTCCCCAGAATAAAGCTGTTCTTTAGTCCTGCAAGTAGTTCCATATGGAAAGAGTTTTCATACACATACCCATTTGATCAAATTCAGCTTTAAAAATAAACCAACCTCTGAATTGGTTCCAAATTCAGAAAAGCAAGTGGATTTTTAATTTTTTTGTCCTACCTGCTGCCAAAACATATTTTGACTAAAATTTTCACTTTTCAACTCATTGTTTTAGCGTCATATAAACATAGATAGTACAAGCAAGGTATTAATATTTTTGCAGGTAATGACTAGATGTCATTTTAGTCAGTGATCTATTTTTTTTTTTTTAACTCTCTCTGGGTATGTATTTTTAACAAAACATACAAAACAAAACTGTGTGTTGAATAAGAGAGAAAGCACTCTGTCCTGGTAAAGCAATAAAAGCAAATAGGATTAGAACCATGTCTAATCCTAAAGAGACATGTCAATTTCTGTGGGGTCCAGCTAAGAAATTCCAAAGTGGGTTCTGGTTTTGGAGCAATTCAAGGCTTGTCCATGTGTGCAGGGGTATGGTGAGTGTGTGGCAGGTTGGACAACCTTGAACAAGGTATGAATTCAAGGATTTCCAAGATCTTTCATCCCCCAAATATTGTACTAGCCATTTAGTGTCTGTGTGAGTTGAAGAAATGAAACCTCAACAAAAAGTCATGTTTTCATTTAAGCAGAATAATATTAAATTCACTAGCTTTCATTTTATTTTTATCATGATTTGTTTTCTATGTGCAATGCTTTCCCCACATATCACATTATTTTCCTCCTACTTCAAAGTTCAATTCTAGTCTTTTCCAAAAATCATTTTACTTGGCAGTTTCATACTGATCTCTTACTTCTCTAAGCCCTTTTGCACATGGGGCATGACTCATGGTAATTTTTTCTTGTACACTGTTCATCGCTTCACATGTCTCTTCTCCTCCATACTGTTAAAGTCACAACAGTAGATATGAGGTCTTAACAATGGTATTCCTAGTGCCTCCTATGGGCTCAGAACATATTAAGTGCCTAGAAACAAGTTGTTGATTAAACCAGTTTACCCCATTGCTAACAGAATAAATCCCAGGGGAGTGAGATTTTTCTTGAGTACATAGAAAGGGAATCAGAAGCTTATTAAAGCTCTGCAGGGGGTTATGGAAAATAAAAGTAAAAGATGATGATGGAAAGAGGGTTGAGAGTGCCTGAACTTCACAGATTTGCCTAAAGCTAATTCTTGATGCCAACTCCGCTTACCCGTATTTGCCAAGGCGAAGATTTGTGAAGGGTGGATACATGATGTAACTGAAGCTTGAACCAGGATCAGGCACCATTATCTTGGCTTATGTTTCTGGCAATAGCATATTCTCTGCTGTAGAGGTAATCACTGCATAATTATTAGAGACCATGGCAGAGTCCTAATTTTTTAGACTAAAGTCTTAATTGATCTTCCCCTGGCCTGGGTATTTACAAAAAAGCTCCAGATTAGTTCACTTAATCTGGTCTTGGATTATGAAGAAGATAGTTCTTGGCAACCAGAAATATCAGCACTTTCTAGAACATAGTTCTAACCCCTAAATTTTAGCTATGTGGATTTATCATAGTCATATGTGGTTTCACGATGTCATTTCATCTGCAGGTGCTTTTTGGGCACTGGTGTGACCCAGAACATGAGAAGTCTGCTGAAATCCTTGTTTGTGAGCTTGAGTAGTGAACTCAAGAAGCTCCAGTTTTTCATGTCTCCTCATGTACTTGAATACATTCGTTAGGTCCTGGCCCATTACTTATCCATTGACACTAAGAAGACTTGTTTGCTAGTTATTATTGCAGGAGATATAATTTTTTCCTTCCTCCCTAATGCATAAAACTCATCAGGAGAACTTACAGGTTTTAATTACTTCACCGATTTCCATTATTAGAGACTAGAAAAATGGCAAACGTATGTTCTGAGGAATAGCATTTACAGCTCATTGCATGTGATGCTTTGTTTGCTATATCCTTGCTGATGTACATATGCTGATAGCTACTCTTTTGCTTGTAAAAGGGCATGGATGTCTCTTAACATTTTTAATTATTTTATAACCAAACATGGATTTTTCCATTATGATGCATATGTAAGGTTTCACATTAAAATAACAGCACTCGAATGATTAGTCTGTTTTTAAGATCTTCGATCAATTTTGAAATCCACAATGGCTTAATATAATCTGCAGATATACAAGTATCTTTCAGTTAGAGGATATTTGCTCAGGCAAGAGACTATTTATTGATTCTGTAACTGCTTAAGTCATTTTGATTGCCACTACAATTAATCCCTTCACTTCCCTTGTCACAAGCTGCATTGTCTCCTCTCCCACTTTCCACTGCTGAATCTTAACTTAAATCATCTTGGTTAGTGGAAAAAAACATTGTTACTCATTTTTAAAGTTAACTAATCATTTTAAATAAATGCCCTTCAATGCGTAGGATAGGCATCGTGAAAATAGGGTAGTATGATATATTTTGTCAGCAAATGGCCAGAATATTCATTTTCAAACTCAGATATGAAAACCGGACATTTTCTGAACATTTTCTGTGGATCAGGTATTGCACTAAGAGCTTTATATACATGACCTTGCTTAAACTTCAACCCAAAGTAGGTGATCTTTTCATTCTACAGATGAAAGCAAAATAGGATTTCAGAAAAAGAAGTATGTGTTGGGGGAGAGTTAATGCCTATATCAGTCACCTGGCTGATAAGTGCTGAAGCTGGGATTTATACCCAAATATGTGTAACTTTATCTTGTCCCTCTATAGTGAAACAAAAAAATAGAAAAATCACTCACCCTCCAACATGACTATGACCCAGTTATACTTTTGGAAAACAGTAACGTGGGAAACCTACTAACCCAGGTCCTGCTTCCATGGCTTTTGAATTCAGGATACCTGTGTTTGTGAAGGAGAGGCTGAAATAGCACTGCCCCTTCTCTAGAAGAATATATGGTTATAACTTAATTTAGGGAAAATAAATTGTCCACTTGGACTGTTGTGGTACATAAAATATCCATCATTCAACTGTCACCTGGCTTGAGCAAATTTTCAGTGGGCTAAGGTGCTGGGAAGATAAATTTTATTGGAACTAGAACTCTAATAATAAACTGAGGCTACCATATCCAAAAGAATCACTTTACTGATGATGTCAGTAGACATCAGGAAGGAAAGGGAAGGGTACGGAGGTGGTGATGGTAGCCAGAGACCTGCCGAAAGAAAGGGGAGCCATTAAAGAAAAACCTTATCTTTGTGGAAATTGTTTATTTTTACTTGCAGAGTGTAAAACAATATTTGAGGAAAACAGTGTTTGCACAGTGGTTGAAGGCACTCAGTAAAATGTGTATAGACTTTTTAATCTGTTAGGCCTATGCGCCAATTAGAGATCGTCCATTAACAATTTATTAAGACCATTGGCAAGCTCTTCAGTTCCTTTGAAATTGGGTATAACCCCATCTGGTAGGGTTGTGAATATCTGTACTAATTTTGAGTGTCTGTTTATATGTTCAATAAATGTTTGTTCCATTTCCCTAACAACACAGTAATATCATAGTCCTTGTTTTGTCTTCTAGAGTATAATTTTCTTATGTTGATTTTGAGTCAGTAAGGTTTTTAAGGAGTATCACAATTAAGTTTCAAATTTATTTTCTTCCCTTGGCTTTTATGTGAGGTTTTCCTAATGTCTCAGTGAACAAGTTCTTTGAGAAAATTAGGCTATTTTTCTGCTATAGTCATTCTCCTCAGGAATTAGGAGTCTTCAAAACAAATATAGCAGACTTCGTTGTAGATACCACAGGCTTAAAAAAACTTAACTCTCTGATTCATAGAGAGATTGGAGAATATTTAAATATTTTGAACAGAAGTTTTAAAATTAACATTAGTCAAGGACACTAGCATATAGTAAAACATTATTACCATATTTAGGAGCTATTGAACTATGTATATTTTAAGTAGAGATTCCCATTCAGAATCAAAACTTATTCTGTGGTCAAAAAAAATATCCTTGAGTGGATCACCTTTGTCTATCAAGGAAAGTTAGCATGGCATAGTAGAAGCAGCAGAGAGCTTTGGAATAATAATAATAATAAAAAAAAAGGTGGAGGGGACTTGAATTGGACTATACTTAATTGTGGAATGCCTTTAGTTCAGACACCTACCTTCTATAAGCCTTGGTTCATCATCTATAAAGCAGTGATGATTAAAATTTCAGTTGGGTTACTGTGAGGCTCACATAAATATTTATATAAAAATGTTTAATATTAACAGTTATTATCATTATAACCACCCAAAAGACCACAGTATCATGAATCTTGTTGAATCACGGTAATGGTAGAATCAACATGAGATGAGGAAGAAAATGAGAGTTAGTCCAAGATAGATTTTAAAACAATATAAAAGTCAACTCTGTCATCCTGGGTTATCTAGCTTCATTCTCACTGTAAGAACTTGACTGGGAAATAAAGCTGATTAGCACTATTCGCAGTGGTGAGAACCAAACCTTGGGGCTTGGCTGAACCTCATCTCACTTTATCTTCTCCTTCCCTACATTTCTTAAACAAAAGCATCTGCAGGGATGATACAGGTTTCAGGCTGCTTAAATGATAGCAATCAGTGATAAATAACCCCTACTTACTAGATAATGCTTGGAAGGTTTGTTCTCTCAAATTCTGGTTTACCTATTGTTATTCACAAATTGTTTAGTATAATTAATTAATAAATTGACTACCTCTTCCAAATGCAAGGCAGATCTTAGTTTTTATGAAAACCTTGCTTGGACAAAAATACAATTTAAGTAAACATGCATATCACTTCCACATACAACTCATACCACTTGGAAATCTTAATTTCCTTTGCCCACCCACAGAGAATGTGTGCTGGGAAGATGAGTTTCTAATGACATAAGAACGTGGTGAAAGGGCTGGCATTCAAAGATTCAGTAGACTTCATCTCATTGTCAGTGAGAATTGCTGTACAAGGACAGCTATGAGAAAGAAATTTGTCAAAAGGCTTTGAAAGGGCAATCACAAATTGTCGATGAAAGATGAAGCTATGAAAGAGATTTATGAAGACTGATTTAGAATTGAATAGTGTTATGAGACACTTTTGGAATTCCACAGCATTCCTGGGGCCAGGAGAGAAGGGATGAGAAAGGGTAGAATATTGAATCCTGTTTGCCAGCAGACACATTAGGCTCTACAGCTGCGAAATTCACTGCACTCTGGGCATAGTGGTTGTGGGAAATGCCTGAGGTTTTCCCAGCCTACCTCTCTCAGGAGGCTTTGAGTACAAGTCTCTCCAAGGCTATAAGAAACCATCAGGAAAGGAAGCTGTAAAAGCTAATCATTGAAACAAAATAGAAGTAATAATGAAGTGTTAATTAAAATGTTTTTAGTATGCTGTGAATCATCTTAAAGATGATGCTCACTCCTTAGGGAAAGTGTAGTTCTTGATTGGCTGAGAGTCTCCCACACAAATAAGAGGAATGAACCCAAATAACGTCTTTAAGAGATAAGACTTCATCAACAGCATGTGGACCCTAGTGGAAGTCAGCAATTTCTGCCCCTTTAAACAAGAAACTCTAGAGAATACATCAGTTTACTGAACTTTTCAACCTTAGCCATCTGCCGTCAAATTTCAGTCTATGTTTAGATCATCATATGCTATCATTCTTACTCTTTATATAATTTAAATCATGGTTATAATTGTAATGTAGCAGTGATATCAGGATTGAAAACTGTTATTGTCTTCCTATTCTTTTAGATACATTTATACTTCCACAGGGAAGTAGTTTGGGAATGATTATGTTGTGTAGGGGACATAGCATATGTGGATTTGGAATCTGTTAGTTTCGTTTAAATCACCAGCTTAATCACCCCTCTTAAACAAATTAGTTAATTCTTGTGTTTTGTGTTGCTCATTTGTAAACTGAAGATGACACCATCTATAACAAGGTTTTCATGAGAATTAGATGACATACATAGAAAAATGGTGCCGGCACATAAGAAGGACTTGAAATATTATCTTCCATTTCCTTCTCTCTAGGGCAAAATTCCTTATAGTTTGAATTTACTAATAAGGGGTAGGAAAAGAATATAGCAATTAAGAATAACTATGCACTGTTGAGAAATAGCCCATCTGTTCATAAAAATTTTATAGGATTAAACAGTTAGTATGAAAATATTTTCAATTGAATACTTAGTTTTGTGTATGTGCTATATTATAAAATCATAGAAGTGTTGGTGAGTTTTTAAAACATGTAAACATGATTTGTTTATCTTCAGAAATGGGATAGAATACAAAATTGTCATAAGTACAAACTTGAATAAATTTTTATACTTTCATACAACATGGGAAATAGTAAGATTAAAGAACGAATTTTGCAGAAGGAATTGCAACTGAGATATCAGTCTCACACTGAGACATGATATTGTTCATTCACAAATTTGGTATCAAAGCTACTACCGTTTCCTGGCTTTAATTTATCTGTAAGAATTAGAATCTGAACATCTCATTTTATGTTTTTGGAGGCATGCTTTGCAGAATGTTAATGATAAAAAACAGAAATAGAGCAAACTTTAAAACCGGTGTTTTCATTGCAATATTTCATATGTAGGGAAGTGTGAATAAAACAATGGAAAAGAGATTTGGTTGTTGCAATTTCTAGGTCACTGTAAAAAGCAAAGGTACTAAGAACTAAAAGGAGGTAAATAAAGTTCATGACTTCTGGTCATTTTTCTAATAGGACTTAGCAAACCAATCTTGTGCATGTGCCATTTATTAGTATTGCTGTCTGTTCATTCACTACTGCTCATGCCTATTTAGGCTTGGTCTGACTCTTCTCTTTATACTTGTGAACCTTTAAAATTCTCTCTTCAACTGCCCTGACTGGTTGCACATATGGTATCCATCTTTGTGGAACAGAGTAGCTGTTGTGACACTTTTGTTCTCTTAGCCACAGATAAAAGCACATTTCTGCTTTCCTACACTACTGTACCAACCACTTTGTGTTACCTGAGAGTGAAGGTGGTAACCAGGATAGACCATAATAAATTCCTGACTATTGTTACTCAACTTTTCCTTTTTTCGTATTTCAAAGAACAATAATTAAACTTAATAAATAATCTACTGCAGAAGTATGTCTTAACCTCATGATCATTATTTTTAAGCTCATGACTATATTTTCTAAATGTACATCCATGCTTAAAGCAGGCTATAGTCATCTTAAAATAAATGGAGACAAAGGCTACCAAAAATTCAGAATTTAAGGAATATTTAAAATTAATGTCCAACTTCACAAGGATGTTCTTTGTATTAAAGTCGTTTTTTGAAACTGACTTTTTACTCTTGATTTTCTTTGACAGGTACAATGATATTTTCCTAAAATTTGGTCTAAATGATCAACTATTTTTGATGACCTTTTAAACATAATGCTTTAAAATATGCATACATGAGTGCAAGATTCAAAGTGCAAAATATTATACAATAAACAGTTAATATCTTTCCTATCTCAGACCAACAGTAACATAGTCTCTTTCTCCAGATGAATCCAGTATTACTGGTTTTTATGTATCTCTAGAAAGCTATATATCTATATATCTGATAGAATAATGCCCCTATCCAAAAGATATTCACATCCTAAGCTCTGAAATCTATTACTATATTACCTTGCATGGGAAAAGGGGCTTTGTGGATATGATTAATTTAAGGATTGTGAGGTTGGAATAGTAGTCTGGTTTATCCAGTTGTGCCTAATGTAATCATCAGGGTCTTTATAAGAGGGAGGCAGAGGGGTCAGAGTCAGAGAAACATTTGAAGATGCTATCCTGCTGGCTTTAAAGATGGTGGAAGGGGTCATGAGCCAAGAAATAGAAATGGCCTCTGGAAGCTAGAAAAGGCAAAGGAATGAATTCTCCTTAGAACATCCAAAAGGAATGTAACCCATCCAATACCTTTGTCCATAAAAGAAATTCCAAACTTAAATAAAGGTTTAAAGGGCTTATTTGAGGCAAGGATGAGGGCCAGACCTGGAAGCAAAATCTCAAAGGATTGAGAAAATGCTCCAAGGAATAGCAGTTTTACAGTTTATTTTATGTGTTTAGAATCAAAGGAGAAGATGTAAGGAAGGTTACCTAAAATCCATTGATCCATATGTAGATTAAGGAGGCAGTAGAAAGTAAAGTGGGGAAATCTCTAGGATTGGATAAAAAGTGAAATGGAGAGATACATATTTCTTTTACATTGGTAGGTGCAAGATAATTAACATTTAACATACATGGTTTACAGAAGTATGTAGGTAAAAGATAACAATGAGGAATGTTGTTGTTATCCTGCCCTGGTACCAGAGTGTTTATCACTCACAGTCTGGAGAAGAGATCATTCTGACATTTTGAATATGTTATCCTAGATGCACAAAAACAATAGATAGGCCTTGCACAAGGTAAAGATTAATCTATCATATAGGTCGTAGGACATGACTTCCCAATATAACCTGCTCGGTTAAGAATTTTACCTTCATCAGAACATTCCATGTGGTTACTTTTATTTATTGAGCTTGTCAGGTCTACCAGATATGAATATTTAGCTTGTTTCATTCTTCTTCAACAAACAGTATTTAATGTCTGCATAATTTTTAAAACGTTATTACATAATATTTCCAATTGAGACAGAATACATGCACATGTACCTATTATCTCAGTTCAACATTTAGTAACCCACAGCCAATGCTGTTTCTTCTATAACCCACTCTAACTTTAACTGCTATCTCTAGGCTACTTTGAAGATAATCCCAGACAACATATCACTTCACCAGTAAATATTTTAGTAAATATCTCTAAAGCATAACGAATCTTGTTCCATGATATTGTGTATACTTTTGAATGTATTCATAAGATACATTTTAGATATAAAAATAAACTCTGGGAAAAAACACTATTTTCAGTATCATAAATTATTTTTATATGGCATATGCTAAATAATGTCCTTATTGCCACCTTACCCAATGCATCCCACTACATCAAGTTGTTTTCACAGATTTAGCAAATGATTAATTTGGGTTCACAGAAAGTGAGTTAAAAAGTTCAAAATACATTTCATGGTATATTTACTTTGATATTTAAATTTATATACATTTTAGGAAAAAAATTTAATTGTTCATTAATTTAATTACTCACTTAAGGATAGTTTTGTGGATGTCAGGTAGGACCGGGGATGGTCATGACATATCTTTTTAATATTTTTTTCTTACAAATAGAACTTGGTTTTTTTCTAAAGATGGTTTCCAGTACCAGCAGGCTAAAAGTCATTTGAAAATTCAAAATTAGAAAAGCTTAAGTGCATTTTAAACTTGTTAAAAAATTTCCCTTAGACAAGTATTATAATTTTTAAAAAGTCTTATTTACCTTAAGTCTTATGGGGTATCTTCAATCTATGGTCAAGGAGTCTTCTGTCTACCTACTGAGATAAAAGTTGAATTAAAGTCTATAAATGATATTAGAGCGTCACTGTATACTTTCTTTTCTCCACATCCTTTCTCTCTGTTTCCAGAATCCGTGTTTCAGGATTTGTCTTTGTTCTGCTTTGGAGGATAACTGAATGCGAATACTCTCATATCTGAAGCCTGCTAGTAAATTCTATGATGGGTTCTCCAGGGTCTTTAAGCATTTTTAGAAACAAGACAAAATTTCAGCGTAATAATTTCATTAATAATATTTTCAGCCAGAGGATTTCAGTATATTCCTGGCTTGGATTCAAGAGGCATTAAATCTATTCAGTATTCTATAGAGACTGAGTTATTGTTTTTGCCTTTATATTGACTCCACCCACAAATTACTGTGACACTTTCTATGAAATATATCCATGCAATACACTTAGAGAAATGCCGCTGGAATATTTACAGACATATGTTCGTATTTTATTTCACTCAAAATATTGATCACACTACATTTACTTAATACATAAATATATATAAATAGATGCCTTCCTGGTGTGCCATAAACATTGTTTTTAGTCATCAACATGAACCCAGCCAAGTTTAAAGTTTTATTTGTTATTTAAATCATTCATATGCTCATTGGGTATTTTTTCCTTATTTCTACATCTATGTGTATTTGGGAAGGTTGTGTGATTACAAATTGCTTTCTGCTCTGAGTGTGTACAGTGTAGAGAAAGACAACACTGATTTATATCAAACTCATCTCCTTTTCATTGCTCTCTTTGATTACCAAAAGTCTCAAGCTTCATCTTTTGCAATATGCATTAGTGAAAAAGCTGATTAATTCCCAGAGTCCTACATCATCCACCAGGCTATGTGGTCACATACTTTGTAAAAATTTAATTACACTTAATTACACTTTATTTTAATTGCTTGGTTAATGGAATTTCCTAGGAAGGGTCTAAGGTAAACTTAACCACAGAGCCTTCTGCCACATGTTGAGGAGCATTAGAAAGAAGTCTTACACAAGATTTTCTTTGCCACTTAACACCCAAATTCCTCCTTTTCCAGTAAGTGGTGAATATTTTTGAAAACCAAATAAAGATAAAATAAAATAGAAACAGAAAAAAAATTAAATGCTATAGCCATTAAGAGGCAGCAAAATTTGAATGTCTTGGAAATAATTAAAGGTGATTAAATGAAGTTACAATTGTGAGTTTGTTACATTTATATTTCTTGAAAATTAGTCATTCTGCTGTGTAACACCTAGCTTCTCTATTAATTTGTATATTTCACTAATCAAAATCTCTGAGTTCCTTAGAGATCTGTATAAATAAGAATATAAAGTAATATATAAAGAATATAAGGTAATTCATTTTGGTTCTAAATCTATCTCTTAAAATGGGTCATTTACTCATTGGTATATTGATTCAACTAGTATTTATTGAGTGACCACTGGGGATAGACAACTTAACCAGAAAATATATGTATATTATTTTCTAACATTCCCTCATTATCTTCATTTTAACCATGAGAAATTGAAGCCCAAATAAAGTGCCAAGTCAGAGTCTTGTAGTTAAGCAACAGTAGAGCTGATTGCATCCAGAGGTTTCTTGACTCTGTCCACGGTTCTAGTTGCTATTCCGTAGAAACTTCTAATAATACTGCAGAGTAAAATGAGTGCTATGCTGGAGTTGCAGGTCAAATGCACCGGAAAGATGGGAAATGAATCATGTCTGAGAGAATGGGAAAGGCCAGATAGATATTAGGCTGAAAATGTTTGACCCGGTCACTCATATATTTTGCTAAGGAGTTTGCATTTTATTCATTAGGTCATAGGGAGCCATTAACAATTTTTTAAAAAAGGATAAGGCATGATTCAAGTGTGTATTAAGAGAATAACTTTAGCAGTTGTGAGAATTAAATACAGTAGTGTTGATTTTCTCAGATTTTCTGATTAATCATAAACTCACTACATATTTATTGTTTATAAAGTATATTACTAATATTAGAGAACCGAAATTATATATATCATAATATTACACAAAAGAGAGACATGAAATAGATTTCATTATTAATTTTTAGGAACTTTATTAACAGTAAAATAATTTTCTTTCTAATATAAAATTAGAAATTGTTATTTTTTTTGATTTTCATGATTTTATTAAATTTCATGATATTTATTCAGTTTCAAATCCCATTCTTCAATTACGAAAAGTTTGTATTAAAATTTGTCTAAAAATTTTTATTTTCCCTGATATCAGGCACTCATTATTGACTAATGAAAAGTTGTAGAATTTTTAATTTTTAATAAATCAGCTCTAAAACCACTGATAATATTCATAAAAACTCTTAAGTAAATAAAATCCATTTCTTAGGTTTTTAACCTGTGAGTAAGAAATTTTATAATCACCATTACTACTATTGGGAGAAAATTACAAATCCACATTAGGTTTGATTAATTCATCATGTTTCTACCTCAGAAACTGGCTGTTTAAAAACATCAGTGCTGCAATTTTCTTCTATGTGCTTGGGCTTGACTCTTTAGTGCGATTTTCAATTTACTCTTTAATTTAATTTATTTTTTGGTGCAGAGATCGTTTCGTCACTATTCAATGATTAGTTTGACTAAAATTGAATAATATCATCAAAACCCTATTTTAACAACTTTGGGAGGCAGTATGTTGAAAGGCCCTTCACTGTCAACTATCTGTGGAATTCTATCTTTCCCTCAGGATACTTTCCACATCACCAGAAACTGGTGGCTTACTGCAACGGAGGGTGCAAGCATTGACTTATCTGTTAATAATTATAGCCAATCTTTATTTAGAATTTACCTTTTTCCCAGGCACTGTTCTACATTAACTAATCCTCACAGTAGTTCTGTGAAACAAGTACTAGTCTTATTCTCCTAATATACATGAGGAAGTGCATTATTTTTTATTTTATATTCATTAAATTTGGGGAGTAAAAATAAATATAAATAGAAGGCCTAATATTTCTTTCAGTACCCTGGGAAGTTGACTTCATGGCCTTTAGGGTATGTGGGCCTCACTTTGGAACCTCTAGAATAGAGAGAGGTATGATAGGATGAGATAAAGAGATATATAACAAAATCATGGCAGTAGACAGGTGAAAAACAATGATTATAAACTAGGGCAAGGGAAGGGGAGCAGAGTTAAACAGAAGGTAGAATTTATCGAATTTATCACTCTGACATAAGCTTCAGCTAACACAGAAGAAACCAGGAGCAATCATAGCACAAAGGTGTTCATCTGATAGCTCTAGAATTGATGAAATGTAAACTTTCTGGTTGATTTCAAGCTGTGCGTTACTGTTTTATTCTTTCCCAGATCCAGTGATTCCATTTTTCACTTTCTAGTTTGGTGCTCAGTTAACCGAGTTAGCACCTCTCTTGTCTCCCTCAGTGGTAGCAGAGGACTGCTGAGAATGACCGCCACTTTGATTTTAGTGAAATGATTTATGTGATCTCTTAAAGCATAGCTGGCTGATGAGGAAAGCCTCAGCTGTTCTAGATGTTCTATTTTATATATTGATCTAGTCACATATGGTCAATGATACTTAGACACATTCTGAACTTACAGATCAGCCTGTGTCCCCAGAATTCCAGGACAACAATTTTCAAATGAAAAATGGAGCCATCTATCTAGATATTTATTTGAGTGATAACGGACAGATGCATTACTTGCTTTAGCTTAATAATCAATTTTTAACTTTCTTGCTTAAATCAAGAGCACAGGAATCTATGCTCCACCAGTGTTTAGATTGTATTACAGGTATCGTATTAGCCAAAGTCCTCTGGAGAAACAGAACCAGTGTACTATTATACATGCACACACACACATATCAATAATGCATCATATTTATGTATATATATTTTGTGTATGAATAGTCATATATTTATGATGAGGAATTGTATCACATAATTATGGAAATTGAAAGGTCTCATAGTCTGCTTTCTGCAAGCTGGAGACCTGGGAAAGCTCATAGTCTGATGGTGTAATTTGATCCAAGTCGGAAGGTCTAAGAATCAGGGGAATAAACCCCAGTCCAAGAGCTACAGGTGTCCAATTTCTGTTTGTGGGGTTTGTTGTTAGTGTTTTTGCCTAATTCTAAATGAAAAACATTTTCAGTGCAAAAATTTGGAAAATAAATAGAATGAAACAGAATTATTGATAATTTTATCATCCAGAGAATACCATGATTAATATGTTATGTGTCTTTTTAGTCATATATTTATCCATTTAAGGAATTGTTTTTGCAATACTCTTTTGTAACCTGTTTTTTTATTCCTCACTTAGCTTTATGTCATTTTACCATGTCAAAAATATACTTTTACATCGGGATTTTTATTCTATAATATTGTGATACTGTGATTTATAATAAGTATGTATTTGATGTTTCCTCCCCTTCTGGCACAGAGCTTCTAAAACTCTTAGAATTTCCTAAGTGTTGAGAGCTGTAAAGGTGTCTTTTGTTATTTAAATAAGGTAACTTTCAAACCTCACCCAAGGATGGGGGCTGCTTACCAACTATGTGATTGGAAGGTTAGAATTTTCAGTCCCACCCCTTGACCTCTGGGTAGGGGAGACTGGGGAAGATTTTTTAGTTGAATCAATCTACATGGCCAATGATTAATCAATCACACCTTTGTAATGAAACCGTAGTAAAATCCCCAAAGGACAAGGTTTTAGAGCTTCCTGTTGTTGAACACATGGAGTTTTGAGGAGAATGGCATATTTGTAGAGGGAATGGAAGCTCTGGACTTTTTCTTCATACCTTATTCTGTGCATCTCTTTCATCTGGGTTCCTGGGTTGTATTTTTTTTTTATAATAAACTGGTGATGTAGTAAATAAAATGTTTTTCTGAGTTCTGTAAGCCATTAGTAAATCAAACCTTAAGAAAGGATCCTTGGAACCTCTGATTGATAACCAGTCAATCAGAAGCACAGGTGATTGTGACTAGCATCTGAAGTGGGGACAGAGGCAGTCTTGTAGGATTGAGACTTTAACCTGTGGAATATGATGCTATCTTCAGGTAGTGTTAGAAGTGAGTTGAATTTTAGGACACTCAACTGGTGTCCTGAAGCATTGCTTGCTGAGTACCTCTCTCCATGATGAGGCACTCAGAACCTCTTTTAAGAATGAATGAGCTTTGGTATACCATGTTTATTTCCTAGTATTGACATAGGTCTCTTTTCAAGGGTTTTCATAAATACTGTTGAATTGCCCTGCAGAATGGGCAATTTATATTCCTCCACCAAGGAGAAAAAAGTGTTTATTTTCTTACAACATTTGCAACCATGCATACAATTGGCTTATCTTTGCCAGACATTGAAAAATTTACATCATCCTTGTTTAAATGTGTAGCCGTTAATTATAATGGGGTAAGATTTTGTTTACTCAGTATTTTTTTAAAATTACATTTGACCATTTTTCTTTCAGGATATTTTTATTTATCTAAACAATTTGTATACATCAAGAATATCAGTTTCCCCTATTCTCAGCTACATATTTTATGAGTATTTCATCCCTGGCTTGTCATCTTACTTTTAATGTTTTTATTGTGTGTGTGTGTGTGTGTGTGTGTGTGTGTGTGTGTGTTTTATGCACAGAACTTTAAAATTTTTATAAAGTAATCAACTAATCTTTTCATTTTTATTTTGTTTTTAAAGGCTTTTCTCTTTTCAAAAACCATATTAACTATTTATTTATAGTTTCTTCTTTTGAAATATGATTTGTTTTTAAAATTAGCTCTAAACTATTTAGAACTTTTTGCCAAGTAATGTGAAGACTATATATTTTTTTCTATATTATAAACAGTTATTCTAGCACTATTTATGGAATAGTCATTGATTTCTAAGAATATGAACTTTTACATTTAATTCTATTTTCAGCATCTTTTATTTTATTGTATATTATTAGCCATAATATAAATGTGAACTTTTACATTTAATTCTATTTTCAGCATCTTTTATTTTATTGTATATTATTAGCATCTTTTATTTTATTGTATATTATTAGCCATAAAAATTTAAAAGCACTAATTAATATTCCCTTGCTCATTTCCACCCCAAAATTTCTTCTTAATTTTGTCTATTTATTTTTCTAAAAACCTTTAGCATCAACTCAATACATGCCAAAAATTTCATATTGACTTGTTGTTGAAGCATATTAGATAACTGTATAAAAAATCAGTATTTAGAGAATCAATATCTTTACAATACTGAGTGTTCCAAATAATGAACATAATTTGGTTCAATACTCAAATCCTTTTTTACATTCTTTAGTCAAATATTAGACTTTTATTTTGATAAATTACTTAAAATTAAAATTTTTTTATTCCTGGGCATTTTATATAATTGTTTTATATTTCCTTTGTATTTAAATTAGTGTTTTTAAAAAAATTTCTAAATAGTATTTGCTGACATATGGGAAAATTCTTTGTTGTTTATCTTTTGGTATCTAATTACTTAGTGAACTTTCTTATTAAGTCTAATTTTATGTTGATTGGATTTTTTTATAAATAAATCTGTCATCTTAAAAATATGATGCTTTAATTTCTAATATTTAAAACTCATTATATTTCATTGCATAAATAGTAACCGTAAAATATTCCTGAATTATTTTAACTTTAGTGAGTATATTTTATGCCAAATTCACAATAGAAAATGAGATTAAGTTTTAATTACTGAGAAGCTTGTGTATTTTAAAATTGTGTATCACAAACTAACTTTAGTTATATATGAAATAATACCTTCTTAAGTGTTACAGTTGCACATAAAACAAGCACTCAATTCAAATGTCATTATTTTTTAATGCCAGACACAATCTGGGCCTGTTTTTTTTTGTTTGTTTGTTTTGAATGTACATACCTGACCATTAACTACCAAAGCCAGCCTCCTTATCATTTATATCTATGTTAGTTACAAAGTTTCTATTTCTCAGATTTTGCTGTTTTATGACTCCTTTTTATGTTAAAGTCTCTTAGGAGACCTATAGTGGGCATCTTTTTTTTAGTGACACAGCTTTAATCTCATATTAGCTATATACATCAACCTGTACGGTGAACCTCCTGGTAAGTATGGTTTTGAGAGTGCATGTTTTCTTAGTCTGAAGGTAGAAGGATAAATAAGTAGATTTTTCTGGAATATGTGTAAGCCTAAAAATGTGGCATTAAATACACAGTAGTCCCCCCTTATCTGCAGGGGATATGTTCCAGGACCCCCAGTGGATGCCTGAAACTGTGGGTAGTAGTGGACCCTATATATAATGTTTTTTCCTATACATACATACCTATGATAAAGTTTATGGCTTCTCTTTTGCATATCTGATGTGCCATTGTCACTACTCTTATGCTTTGGGGCCATTAATAGGTAAAATGAGGGTTACTTGAACACAAGCTCTGTGATACTGTGATAGTCAATCTGATAACCTAGATGGCTACTAAGTGTCTAACAGGCAGGGAATGTATACAGCGCAGATATGCTGGACAAAGGGATGATTTATGTCCAGGGAGGGAAGGGGTGAGACAGTGTGAGATTTCATCACGGCATGCAATTTAAAATTTATGAATTGTTTATTTCTGGAATTTTTCATTTAATACTTTCAAACCATGGTTAACCACAGGTAACTGAAACCATGGAAAGTGAAACTATGGAGGGGGGGACTCTACTGTATTTCTGTAATATTATTCAGATTTCTCATTGTTTTTTCATAAAGCTAGAAAAAAGAAATAATTTTCTACTGTAAGTAAACATACTTTAGAATGCCATGGCATTTTAAAATCACAATCAATGTGATTAAGTACAAACTTATTGGAGCAAATCAGGAATTGGCTAATAGGGCACTAAGAAGGAGCACTGTTTATTCTGGGCATCATGTCCACTTGTGTATAACCCATAGGATTTGTAAGCCTAGTGAGAAGCCCTGTCTATGAGAATTTTTTTTTTCTCTCTCAATTGTCTGGCGTAAGAACTCTAACAGGAAAGATTCATTTGATGATGTCCAGGTCAGCAGCATGGAGAGCTGATGACAAGGATTTCTGGAGAGGTGTCAGTCTATACTCACCTTGATAATAGCAAGAAAATGGTATGAAGAGGAATTAGAAGGGGATATGCTATTTCTGCATAAGTTTCTAATCAGGGTTTTGATGTAGCCTTGTGAGCTGCAAAAAATCCCTGCACATCTTTGGCCTTTGGTGACTCTGCTGTCCATATTAACCTGGGCTTCTTTGTTCTTTCTTCTCCTCTCCATTTACTCCAACCAGACTATATACTGAGGCTCATTTTGAGATTTCCATGATGCCATCCTTTTTTCATCATCTCGAGCAATTTGTACATACTTCCATCATAGCAATTGTCATATTGCAATGTAATTACTTGTTAATGTGGTTGCTTCCTCGTGGCACCCTGTGCCATCAAAGATAATGATTGAGTTATGATTGGGTTGCATTTAGGAAAACAGGTGAACTCAAGTAGTACTGTGATGAAAAACCCTAATTTAAGAGGAAATGGCAGGCATGCATTAAAAGGAGATGGACAAGAAAAGAGTCCCTTAGAAGAGTATGTGTTAGATGTTGAGGACAAACTTGAGATTTGATATTATTCATACTGTTACTTTTTATCCTCTAACATGATTTAAAGAGGTAATGATACCTGAATTACTCAGTTCAAAGTATATTTTTAAAAATTTATTTCTTGGACGTGGTTCCATAATATAGTGGTTAGCACGTCCGCTTTACATGCAGAAGGTTCTCGGTTCACACCCCAGTGGAGCCACAGTCCATGGTCTGTGGCCATGCCACCCTGAATGAGCCCGATGTCTGATCTCAGAAGCTAAGAAGGGTCGGGCATGGTTAGTACTTGGATGGGAGACCACCTAAGAAGACCAGGTGCTATAGGCATAAATAATAATAAATGAAAAATAATAATAAAAAAAATAAAAATTATTTCTTACATTTTATTTGTTTTTAATTTTTATTTATTTATTTATTAAATTTATTGGAGTGACATTTGTCAGTAAAATTATATAGGTTTCAAGCGTACAGTTAACTAATACGTCATATGTATATTGCATTGTGTGTTCACCACTCAAAGATAGATTACTCATTGAAAACAAGAGGGTTAATTAACTCCATGGTTTCTCAAATATACCTGATGATCAACATCATGAGGAATAATTCTTAAGTATACAGATTATCAAGCCTTTTTCTTTGAAATTCTAGTTCAGAAAGTCAGTGTTGGTTGCCCAGGAATTTATAATTTTAATAAACACTCTCCTGGTGAATCTGGTACATGCTAATGTTTGAGAACCAATGATTTAGGCCATAATATTAAGAAAATAGATTAGTTTATTTTCTTCTAATATCTGTTCTATGTTCCCTTTCTATATCAATAGAACCCATAAATGAAGACACAGTTTTAGAGATTATATGTGTGACTAGATATAGCTAATGTGATATGTGTGAGACTGATGCATGTAACTTCTTGGAAGAGCGCTTAAGGAGAAAGGCTGTGCTGCTCTTCCAGCTCTGCCTTCGTTTTGCTACATGGGATGTGGATGTGGAGGGTGCACCATCATGGATCATGTGGACCACGATGAGGACCACACTGTAGGTCTAAGGGCAAGACAGAGGGAGCCTGAGGCCCAGACATTCTCAGGGAGCAGAACGCTTTCACATGACAGAGAAATACATTTCCACTTAGCTATTTTAGATCTCTGTTACATATAATCAAGCCTATATCTTAAATAATACGGCATATGATAAAAGAGTAAAACAAATAAAACATAACCTGTTGAAAATATAAATTAATATATGAAGACAAGAATAGAAACCCAAACAAGTCAGAAATTTGTATACAGAAACTGGTCATTTCCGTGATGCAGATTTGGTTCCTAGTTTCTATGAGATAGAGTAAAAAGGCACACATGATTAGATATACTTTCTCCAATATCGTAGGTAAAGCTTTGCTTATCTCTTAACTCTAAAATATTTTTTCAAGTGTTGCTGCATATGGGAGCATTGAGGTACAAAGTGGACAAATACCTCGGTAACTACTCAAAAATTACAGTAAAGATTTCACAGCATAGTTTCTTAGTATGCTCCTTAATAACAGTAGTCAATATCATTACCGTCTTGGAATCAACATGGTATAGTGTAAACATGAAGATTTCTGACGCTCAGGATCGATTTAAATATAAAATGTAGCATTATTACAGTATGATTTTCATATTTTTTAAGCATTGGAAACCTTTCTTTCTTTGCAAATGAAATTTTTGGAAGAACCTCAACATATAAAGCCAAACTCCCCTGATTTATGCGGGAGTAAGAGACTCTGAAATCTGCCACCTTGGCCTGTCTCTGTTCTTAAAACCCAACTGTAGAATTCTAGAACACAATGTGGAAGTCCTTGATTTACAGGAATGGGTGCCTGCATATGCTTCAAACCATATGCCATAAATATCACTTTCTTTCAGATGGGTTTTGATAAGATTCGAATAGCCGACCATTCAAGGTTGTATTTCTTGGCAAAACCCCATTCGTTTATGTAGATTATGAAGACTGGTAATAGCAAATTCCAAAAAAATTATGAAATGTTTAGACAGTCTCTGGTCTATTTTGGTGATTTTTATAGGAATATGGACTCTGGTTACTTGGTGATTTAATTTAAAGTAGTAATTTACTGGCCAGAATAGATTGGTATAATCCTATCCTTCTGAATTAATTTAAAAACTTGAATTTACTCATTTAAATTTTAAAACATCTGCCAGACTGGAAAAAACAGAGGCATATATGAAAAGAAGTGCTGGAACAGTGAAAAGGAAAATGGAAAATTAATTCAGAGGATTTGGAATTGTTCTAAAGTAAAACTCATTTTTTTAGATGGAAATACTTAATGGAGCTAACAAGATTTTTAGGGAGTGATTTTTTGATTGGTCCCAGATTTTGGAATATCTTCATTCCAAATCTCTGTCTGAGGTATTTTTTAAAACCATGAAAATAGAGCTGGTAGCTTAGTAACTAATACTGCTTTAGAGATTCACATTTTCAAGCAGGGCACCTTTGTGTTCACTGAGAAATATAGAATCTACAAAACAATGCAGTTTGAAATTCAAAGCAGACATTTGGCTTGCTATACTGGGTTAATTAAGGATAACAGGCAATGAAGACATCAATAGAATTTTGTCACTTAAGAGTTTGTTTTGTTACAGTGAAGATAATATTGTTTCACAGAACCATGATAAAGGCTACATGAGCAGAATTTATTTTGAACATTCCTGAATAATTGGTTTGCACACAATCCTTAAACACAGAGTCTAATTACTCAAATTGTGAGTCACAGAGAAGCAGAATTTGAAAACTGGTAGCCGACACCTTATTCTAGTATATAGTGGTAGCTGACACCTTATGTATATATATATATGTGTGTGTGTGTGTGCGTGCGTGTGTGTGCATGTGTGTGAATGTGTAGAGTCAGCTCAGATTTTAAACAAATCAGATTTTGAATACCTTTTTGCAGTAGCCTACATTATCTCTTTGGCTCATCACTGGTCCCACCATATCTTCTCTCTCAACACTTTCGCCCTGCATTACAGTGATATTAATTGTCTGGGCTCTGAGGATATTTGTATCTGTAAATTTGTAACTCCTCTGCCTAATTCCTACCTTTTTCATCTGAAGGGAAATGGAATTGCTTACAATCTGCCTTTTGACTCTTCCTAGGTGTTAGTAATCCCTTTACGTGGTGGGTTTGAGGGCAGTGGTATGGCATAATGACTTCTGAGAGCCCATTATGCACATTTCTTCCCAAGCCATGATCAGTGACTCCTAGGTTGGTAGTTTGAAATTAGCCCTCATGATACTTGCATGTCTGTAACTACTACAAATAGTGGGGGCTGGGAAGGTGAATTAGTTGTTAAATACCAGAACACCACAGGTTCGAGGATATCCCTGGGCGCTACGAGTCTGCTCTTAAAAAGGTGGTAATTAACTGTTTACAGAATAAACATTTAGCTGGTGCATTTAGCTTATCAGATATAGAAGAATGATTTTCTCCTGAAAGTAAATATTAACTAGATTACAAGGAATACAAAGAATATAAGAAAGGAAGAGGATGAAAATGTTAAATGCTGGAAGTTAAGATCATATGTTTTGTAGTGAAACTTCCAGTTCAGCAATTTTTAATTATATATCCATGGGTGAGTTATTTAAACCAATAAAGACCTGGTTTTCTTATATGTTATGTGGGGATAAAAACAGAATATTTCCCAGGTGATTGAGCGTAGTTGCAGGCATATGGGAAACCTTCAATGAATGTTAATTTTTATAATTGTATTACCTAGCAAGTGTTTTATCTACATTATATTAATAAATTTTGAGAGAGCACAATAATGTGGATAGAATAATTGTCATATTTCAGATGAGAAACAAGATCAGAGAGGTTAAATAACATGTCCATGATTGTACAAATGTTATGTGGCAGAGCTGGACTTCTTTATTATTATTATCTACGTTTGCTAGATTCCATATCATGATATCTCTTCTGAAAGCTAGATAATTGCTAGAAACAACAAGGTAGGTTTAAATTTGGCTGCAAGTGACAGAGACTAAAAATTACCACCTGTATTAGTCAATTGTTGCTGCAAAACAAACCACTCCAAAACACAGTGGCATGTAGCAGTCAAGCATTTATTATCATGCTCACAGGTCAAATGGGCTGGTTCCTACTAAAACTGATGGTCTTTGGGTCAGCTGGGATGGTTCTGCTTCAGCTGCAGATTTGAAGTTGAGTCTCTGCTTGTGTATTGGCTGCTAACATCTAGTGGCTGGGGCCAAAGGTAAGGGTTAAGAAAGTATACTCTACCTTTCTCTTTGAGAAAGGAAAAGAAGAATCAGAAATACGAATTTTCCTTTTAAATGGGAAATTTTTAACTGAAGAGAAACTGAAACATTGTTTGATTCAAAATTTTTTTCTCTTCTTATGACTGTGCATAAATTCTCTACTCTGTGTTTGGAAATAAACTGAATTTTTGAAGCAGAGGAAAAAATTCTTTAATTAGCAGACTTATTAATCATGTTTTGTAACTATCCACAATTATCTAAGCTATGTTCTCAGACCTTGACTCCCATCTAAATTTTTTTGGATGTTGAAGTTTGTGTAACATGTGGCAGATAACTGTGGCAAGTTATAAAACATGGCACAAGTAGGAAGTAGTAATTGTTTATAAAGTGTACCTCTCATTAGTCACTTCAAATATAACTAGTAAAAATAAAATTACTATGAGTTAAAAACAAACAATAAGAAAAGCAACTTACCAGTCTTTTCTCTTCTAAAATTAAGGTCTATCATTTTGGAACCATAAAAACATTTCAGTGTAATTTTGTGACAAAAGCTGTAGTAGAAGTATTTGGTGTTTCACTTTCCATCTTCCCAGCCCATGTGTCATATGAGTCCCAGCCACAGTGGGCAGATCTGGGCACAGAGAGCATCCTGCCTCAGAAGCATGCCCTGCATCATTCTACTTTTCTGCCTCAGAGTTTTCTCTAGCCAATAGTGCGAGGGTATTAGTAGTCCTTGGGCAAACCCTCAAATAATGCAGAATGTTTAAGTGTTCCATACTGTCATACTTTGGATGAAATATTCTGGGGGGTTTTCTGAATTCACCTTAGAGGCTCTAGCAAAGTTGAATTTCTGCTGCTGCTAATAGTGACCTTAATGATTCCCAACTCTTGCTTCCTGATATTATTTCCCAGAAAAACTACCTGCATTTAAATTTTTGTTTCAAGCTTTGCTTTCAAGCCCCAACTGGACCTAATAACTCAGTCTATTATCTCTCCTTTGCAGTGATTTATTCAAAGTGCTTCTCATAGTTTCTGAACTTAAAAGAAAATGACAAATACATTTCTTTCAAATAAATATTCATTAGTATCATTGGTGTAGTGGTTCTCAAACTTTTTAGCAGTCATGAGAATTTATTGGAAGGCTTGTTAAAATACAAATTGTTGAGCCCCATTCTCAGAGTTATAATTCAGTAGGTCTAGAATAAGGCCTAAGAATGTGCACATCTAACCAGTTTACAGGTGATGTTTATTCTGCTGGTCCAGGAACCACATTCCGAGAATCGCTGCATTAGTGTGCTTTAATTAAGGTTCAAGTAATACTTTAAATGAGAATAAATGGTGTCTGAGTTGTTTGGACCGATGGCTTGTAAAGAGTAGAAAATAACTGCTCACAGTTCTGGAGGCTAGAATCCAAGATTTGTGCCAGCATAGTTGGTGAGGATCCTCTTCTAGGTTGTATACTTTTCATTGTATCCTCACATGGTGGAAAGACCTAGGGAGCCCTCTGGGATCTCTTCTTATAAGGGCACTAATCTCATTCATTTGGGCTCCACCCTCATAACCTAATCATCTCCCAAAGGCCTTACCTTCTAACATCATCACACTGGGCATTAAGACTCCTACATGTGATTTTGGGAGAACACAACATTCAGACAATAGCAAATGGGAATGAGATAAAATATGTAGGCACATTTTGGGTAGAGGTCCAGGAGACCTCTAAAGGTAAAAAATGCAAAAGTAGTGTGGACCAATGTCAGGATAGACATTCAAGAATCAGGAAATCAACATAAGCCTGAACAGACAGATCAATGACCAAATAACAGTCTGCTGTAGAAACTCTCACGGAGCCAATGGCATCAAGGAGGTCCAGATGCAAGAGTCATGTCTTCAGCCATAGGGGATCAGAGATATTAGAAGCCAAGATCAGGACTGCCACTGGCAGACACTGCAGGACTAAACAACAAAAATGTCCTTATCTATGTGATAGCTGAGACTAAAAATCAATGAGAGTGATGTGAGAGACCTAGACCAGCACTACAACATTCAGATGTGGCTGCAATTAAATTAAGGCAGTGGCTTCTCTAAGGTTCCTTCTTTCATCTCTCCCTCTTTATCTCTCCCTCTTTTTCTTTTCTCCCTCCCTCCCTCCCTCCCTCTCTCCCTCCCTTCCTCCCTTCTTCCCTCCCTCCCTCTGTCTCTCTCTCTCTCTCTCTCTGTCTGTCTCTGTCTGTCTCTCTCTGTCTCTCTCTGTCTCTCTCTCTTTCTCTCCTCCCTCCCTCCTTCCTTCCTTCCTTCCTTCCTTCCTTCCTTCCTTCCTTCCTTCCTTCCTTCCTTCCAGAAACACTTGCCATACTAGTTGCTCCTTGAGTCTCCTGTGGATATTCAGAGAATTAATTTGACCTGATCTTCATGTGTGTACTTCCTCACTTATCTCAATAGTCAGCATTCATTCACTTATTCATTTATGCATGAATATTTACTGAGTGCCTCCTCTGAAACTGCTCTAATAAGTGCTAGAAATGCATAGTCCTAGAGTTCAGGTGAGACTGTATCTTGGGGGATTATGTTACCAGCACAGGTTAGAGGGTGTGAAATCAGAGACTCTTTATCATGACAAGTGCTGATTCGTCAAGCATCCCCCAAGACCCTATATTGCTCTCTTATGCCATCTTTTTAAAGTAAAGCTGAATTGCATTGAACTAGTTGCTTGTTCATACTTTCCTTTCCAAATTGAGAAACAATGAAAATTGAGCCGATTAATAAGTGTTAAAGTATAATTAAAGTATAGACTGTTCTGTCTCAGACAGTTGTGGTTTTGAACCCAGAGCCTGCCATTTAGTATGGCATTGGGATGGAACCATACCTACCAAACCTTAATTTTCTTATCCATTGAATGAAGCAGGCTGTAGGCATCTCCTCACAGTGCTATTTTAAGAATAAAATGGAGTGATGCATGTAAAGTGTTTAGTAGAGCACCTCACTCACAGTACAGAACTCTCAGATAAATGTCACTTAAACAATGGGGTTTTACATTGTCTCACTTTAGAAGTCCTGAACTGGGAGGCCCAGGCTCCTTAAGTCCTTACTCTCTGCTGGACTGTGTGTGTTATCTTATGTCCTCAGCATGTTTTCTCATGGTTGCAAGATGATTGCCACTGCTTGAAGATAGGACCCACAGAAAGACAAAAAGGAAGGAGACATTAGGTGACAGAAACATCCTCAGGGGTCTTGATCTTTTAATCGGAGAGTGAATATTGTCATCAAGAGCCTCTTTGTGGAATCTCTTTATGTCTTTCCTGTGAAGTGAGCAAATTGAATAGCTGGTATTTTCAGATAATCATGGAAGAAGGGAGATAACCAACAGAGCAGGAGGAAGGAAATGACTTTCTCTCAGCAAGCAACATCTGTTACATGTGGTGAAATAAAAATAGATTTTATCTTTTGGATTTTCTGAGGGATACTTTATAATTAAGGTATTTAAAATCCTACATCTCTCCCTTGTTTATTTTAATGTCCCTACACATGCATCATCTGATGAGTAGAAATTCAATACTTATTGGGCTTACTGTGCACATGACATTTATAGGAAATGAAGTACGTATCTTGCTTTCTGATAAGGATACTGTTAAAATCAATATTCTTTTGAAATTTTTGTTTTGCTCCTTTGATAATATTTTATGGTTTCCTTTTCATTAGTATAAGCTTTGTATTCAAGAAGCATTCATAAGCACTTATATATAAAGCGTGATGCTGGGCAACTTGGGGCAGACTCAGAGAAAATAAAAGAGCATTATGACCTCAAGAAGCTTACCATCTAGTGGAAATAAGGAAAGAAGGAGCTAAGTGGGCAGTCAGTGTATCATGCACAAAGAAGATGAGAAGGTTATGAGGGAAGGAAGTAAATCAAGACTCAAATCCTGCCTTAGACATTTTCGTTATTCCTAGAATGCCAGGATTAGTGAAAAGAAGATGATAGTGGCAATGACTTATTTGCTGTTCCTTGATTTCATTTCCTGTCATCAACCTAGCTCTCAGCAGATTGGGGTAGATATAAACACAGCAGAGGAATGGTCATGCTGAAACATTTTGTAGACTAAAACAGTAGTTAAGTAAACTTTCAAGATCTTTGCCTATTATGTTGTATATACCTTGAAGATAGGAAAGGTATTTTATTTAATTTCTTGTTTTGTTCTGATGCATGATAGGTACTATTGTATTACCTGAGGAGTAAAAGAGTGGGTCCAATCCCATGATCACTGAATCAGATCTTGTTTTAAAATATTACTCATATTAGAAAGGTTATGTTGCCAGGAGAATCCTGTAACACTTGAAATTGGAAACAGGAAAGCATGAAAGAAAGACAAGGAAGGAAAAAAGAGATACGGAGGCCAGTAACTTAGTGGTTAAGAAAATCAAAAACAATCCTTGGAACTGAAATATTCAAAGCCATAAATATCATCTCTCACTTTTTAAAATCTTCAACCTCCTGGTCCTCATCTCAGTCTACCAAGCTTCTGCATATTATGCATAGTAACTCCTTTGAGAAATCATATTATTTAAAGCTACTTCTGTTGCTCACTTGGAGTTTGCAGTGGATACAGAGCATAGTATAATAGAGCACTGCAGCTGCCATGTGTTCCGCGAGTAAATAAAATACCACTAACATGTTTAAAATATTGCAGGGGTTGGAGGGCGGAGAGAAGTGGTAGTAACAATATTTTGGAGTATAATGTTTTATTAAATTAACTTCTTAAAAATTAAAAAAGTTTTTAAGATAGTTTCTATTGAAAGTTGAATCATCAATTTAATATAGTTTTCGTGGAAAACAAGTGTCTTTTTAAAAGCTACTCAAGATTTCTTTACATTTATCTATAAAATTATGTATAACCTTTTTCCTACACTATAGTTAAAGGGAGACCTAAGTCTTCTTTATGTTCAGAACCTTGTGGGAATTAGCTGTTATGCATAGCTTCATGTCTTAAAGTTAGTTTTAATAAAATATGCTCATGATTTTGAACCCTGTAGAAAATATTAGAGTCTCATCACCATTTTCTTTTGGTAAGACTCCTACTTTTGTCCTGTGTCATCAACAATGCAGTGCCCACTTCCCATGGTAATTGAGCATCAGTTTTTTCTTTTTCTTAAAAATCTAGGTTATTTAGTCTTAAGTAAGACCATCTGGGACATCAGCTGTCTAAATCATGTGGGGCAACATCGAGCCCAGTCCAGTTCCTGATTAATCTTTTCTCAATCAAAAAAGAAGTTTCTTAGGGAACAAACTCAGCCAGGTCTTCCTTGGTACACATGTGAAGTCCCTGGCACAGAGTGGGTGCTTAGGAAATGGCTGACCTGCCAAGGAAATGCTTCCAAGGAGGGATTAGAATCCCAGTTTAGGATAAGTTCAGAATTAGTGTTCCTTCTGATGGAAAAGTTCATCTGAAAAATTTGTTTAATGAGTACATTTTCTAGCCATTTCCATGCTTTCATAAACAAATCCATTACTAGGAACCTTCCAAATGAATCAAACCATTCTCATAAATAATCTTGAAATTCATATGGGCTTAATAAATAGTGGAAAAATTCACTTTAAGTTTTGCCAAATTTCAAGTATTAGCAAAAAAGTCGTACAACTTTCGATCAACACAAACCAATCTAGATATATCCACATGTAAAAAGCTAAAAACATGATATAAATGTGTAATGACTATATTTAGAAATTATTATAATTATTTGTATGTAGTCTAATCATAGCTTTTGTTTGCACATTACAGGCAATTTTTTGAGAAATATGGTTCATATATTTTGAATTTCTTTTTCTCATGTACAGTAGGCATAAAAATATTTAGTTGTGGTATGTCTCATTGCCTTGCACTTTTTAAAACTGTTTTCAGATGTCAATCTGTGTAATGTGATAACTTACCATAAGGATTTCATGAAATGTTTTTTGTTCTTTCAGAAGACCAATGCAGATTTGTAAAATAAATATTTGTTGAAAACACTACCCTTTGTGCAGGGCAGAATAGCCGGGGTTGGGGGGCGATGCGCGGGTAGAGAGAGAGAAAGAGAGAGAGCTTTAATCAATGTATTGCCTCTCCTGAAGATGTTGAAATTCAACAAAAGAATATAATTCAAGCTTGAAAATATTTTCAGTATAAATCTGGTCCAACTATTATCTACCGCATGAATCTCACACCAGTGTCTCTTGGAAATAGTTTTCCTGGCTTTATATTAATATTCCCAGAGAGAAATAGCATAGTACTTTATCCTATTTCAGACAACTCTGATTTCATAAAGTTTTTTCTTATAGTGTGAGTCAAAAACTTCCTCTCTGAATCTTTTTACCATCGGTCACTTTTCTGCTTTTTATGCAGAGTAAGACTTCTTTCTTGTATGACAGTCTTTCAAATGTCTTAATAAAACTTTTATTTTCAATGGCTTCTCTTCGTCAGAATTAAACATTTTTTTTTTTCCTTCCGTTTTCATTCTTCCTTTCTTCTCTCTGTCCTTTCTCTCCCCTCTCTTCCTCCCTCCCTTCTTTCCTTCCTTTCTTCCTTCCATTCCACCATGTTTTCATGGTACATGACAGGATGATCTTTTTCCCCCAAAGAATAATGGTAGATACCTTAACATTTAGTTAAATAGAGTATGAGAGCACAAGAAGTGAGAAATTAGGTAAGAGAATGACTGGCAGGAAATCTGGCCAAATGGAAGGTGACATGAAGGTGACATGAAGAAGTAGTGTTCTAGGCAGAGAAAAACAACATATGTGTTACCCTGAAGGAGCCTTTCTGTTCCTGAGGAGGCTTCATTTAAATTGTCGTTAATATCCTGGTTGCTTTAAGACTTGTCAGGTGTATGTTCTTTTTTTAAAAAGAAGAAATCCAGTGAGCACAAAAATAGTTGACCTCATTTCTACACCTATTAGAGTATAATAAAGATGTACATTGTATTAGGTTGGATTTTAACAGTATTGGTTGTTTGAAGTGACTTAAGACATTGTACAATAGGGAGGAAGAAAATGTAGTTAAGGGCAAGCAAAAAATGAAGACACTGAAAAAAAAAAAAGGGAGGGAGTAATGGTAATTAAAAGGATAAAAGGCACGGTAGAAAATGAGTAAAATTCTTATATGGGAGAATTTGAATGGTGGAATAATCATGGCTCCAAGTATTAATCTAGATAGAAATATGGAAATCCCTTGTCATTGTTCTGAGATTTGTTATTTAAAATTACTCTAAACTATTGCATCTATGTGAAGAAAAAAGAATGTATTTTCCTTCATGATTTCCTCATATTAAAAATCACTCACATTGGTACATTGCATGTCTTTATGGCCTATATCTTTTATATTTTTCTCAATACTCTGTGATTACCTCAGTTAACCTATTTTTCTAAAATACATACGTATGACATCAGTACTTAAAAAAAAACCCCAATCAACCCATCTTTTCTTTGACAATTTTTATTTTTATAAAACTCTGAGTTGTGCTATTGTGAAGCAAAATTCAGAGCAGAAACATCTGTTAAGCAAATAAAATTCTTCCTCTCTTTTGGAATATTTTTCTTAAAAATGTTAAAATATTTCCTGTACCAATGAAGATACATGAATAGGAACATGTCGTATTTTTACAGTTATTGAGCACAGCTCTAATCTTATGCAAATTTGAATGAAAGATGTAGCTCTTAGGAATATGCTGATTGTGGTCCTTTCTAACTCCAATGCCCATGGTATCTATGACATTTTCTCCAGATACCCAATCCTGCCCTTTCTTCAAGGTACAGCTTTCTGGATCTTTTACAAAAGCTTTACTCTCCACCTTCAGCTCCCTTTTTTATTTTCCTGGCCCTTATAATACCTGTCAAGTTTTTTAATTTTTTTTTAATTTGATTAGTTTCTTTTCATATTTAGGATTCTCCTTGCACATCACTACATTTGTGTGACTTAGTAAGAGATACCCCGCCCTCCGGTAGATAAATTTTAAATAGTCATTACCTGTGGACAGGCAAATTAGAAGGAGGAGGCTCTTCATCCTGGGGGAAGAGTTCAGCTCTCACTTCCACTTTGGCTGGGTACCCACATGTACAACTGCACAGCTATGTAGAACAACCCTGCTCATAAAATCTAGCACTTA
This sequence comes from Pteropus alecto, assembly GCF_000325575.1. Classification (NCBI taxonomy): domain Eukaryota; kingdom Metazoa; phylum Chordata; class Mammalia; order Chiroptera; family Pteropodidae; genus Pteropus; species Pteropus alecto. The sequence continues at coordinate 15,639,544 of NW_006494614.1, read as the reverse complement.
TATAACTAGTAAAAGACATTTAAGCAACAGTTGCATTTATTTCAATTAGACAAGACTTTTTTAAATCATAAGAGAAAATTATGTTGAGATCTTTTCTCTTTCCTTCCCCCAAAGTACAAGATCATCCTGACAATATAACGTCTACATCTCTGGCCAAATAAAAGCAGGAAAGTGCAGGAAAGAAGAGTCAACAATTAGATAATTTGGTGATTAGGGCTGACTTTGAAATTGTGATCACAATGGAACTAACTTCAAATGGTTAGATTCCTGTTTGGCCTGAGCAGGTTATGGAGTGAGAATCTTTTTTTTTTTTCTTTCAAAAGCTGTTCTCATGCTCACACAAGCTTGTTTTCATACATCTCATTTAATTTCATATTTTTTTTTTGGCTGCGATGTCAAAGTTGTAACATTTCACACGATGATGTAGTGCCAATATGCAATTCTACATGTTGGTCATGTGGTATGTGCTATGTTTGGAGCAGCTACATGATCCTGTCATAGACACTGAAGAAAGACTACATCCTTTGGCTGGATTTTCTAAGTTTCTGGAATTTAAAATCTTAGCCAGAAGCTGGAGGCAAGTCATTTATGCTTATTATGTTACTCCTTAATATCTAGATTTTTACCAACACTGTCTCATTTTTTAAATTACATCAGTTTTTTCATTACACTTTATGCAGGTTAGCAGCCACAGAAAACATTGCAAAAAATCAGGTGCTGTTGCTATGCTTCTTACCATCTGTTGTGCAGTTATTTTTAGTTACCTCCTTCATTAATCACCATGACGGTGAGGGCAAAGGCACTATAAGTGTTGCACAACTGTATTTACGCTACCAGCTACTTCTGAATCAGCTTTTCCTTTCCTTGTTTGAGACATCACATTGTATTATGCCTGGAAAGTTTATCTTAGTGGAGAAATTATTTAATAGATTGATGTTAGATGAACTAGTTTATTATAACTCTGGGGAATAAGCATGGACTGATAAGTTTTACTATAGCTCAAATTAATAAGAATAATTTAATCTTCTTGGATTTCCTTTTATTTGCCATTTCTGGGAACATGGCAATTTCCCTTGTAAAAATCAATTAGTAAAATAAGTAATGTTAGAAAATGTGTGATATGTTTTAACTGTTTTGAATATGTGAAAATTATATGGATATTTCCTGAGAGAACAAATCATATTTAGAATTCAAAAGAGTAACTATTTTATTATCCCTTAATAAGACTGAAAACATCTTTTCTTTCGTATTTTTGTGATATGTGATATTTATGAACCTTTATGTTGAATAACGATACTTAGAATTAACAGAGAAATGTGTTAGTTTGTATGATTCGATCCATAATGGTCAAATCTTCACAAAAATACTCATTATATTGGGTTATTTTCTTTTACTATTCCTGTACATACATGAATTTTTCTATATATTAGCACCAGTGTCTTCATATAAACTCTTATTGATCATAATTCATAGCATTTTTCTCTCTACTAGTCATTGCCAGAACTTGGTGTACACATTAGAAATTCTCATGGGATCTTTTGTTTGAGATAAAACGGTGAGCCTCAGGGTATTATTTATATTTAGACTGATAAGTGCCATTTTATTGCAAAGCCCATTTTGGGCAGTCTTTATTTTCCCCTCAGATTCATTTAAAAAATTTGCTATTTCTTGGTGAGGCTCTATTTAGTCCACATCAAGTTATTGTGCACAATTAGCCTCATAGTTTGTCTACTGAAAGCAAGTATTCCATTTACGTCTTGATGTACATTTGGAATGTACAGTTTTTGGCTATTATAAATAAAGCTACCTTGAACATTTGAATACAAATCTTTGTGTGGACAAATGTCTTTATTTCTTTTGAGTAATCCCTAAGAAAGCTAAATATTCCTAGTCTGGAGATATATCTTAATATTTAATATTATTTAAAAAAATTATTTACTTGGTAGTTGTGACTTTGTTAGGTTAATATTTGTTAAGTAGAGCCCTAGTGGGTCAGATGGTTCAACAAAAGACCACGTGGGAATTGTAATAGAGGAATTTATTACTCACAGGTCCTGGAGAAAGTACAGAGCATGCCTTCAGGGGCCATGTGGGGAGTTCAAGACAGGGTACAGGCAGAGAATGTGGCAAAACCTGGGGTACACGAGTTATTAGAGTTCATGGTGAAGTGCTTTTTAGGGTTTCCAGGCTAAGGCTGAATTGGTTAATTCAAAGCAAAAAGAACGGGGAATTTGTAAGGTCGGGGGAGTGGCAAGAGCCTGGGGGTGGTGAGGAGGGGAGAAGCAGGGGAGAGTGTAATAACAAGAGCTGATGAGGGAGTCATGTCACGAACTTACATTTGCTTTTGCCTCTGCGGGCTGTTATCTAGGGCAGGAGTCCCCAGCCCTTAAGCCGTGGACCAGTACAGGTCCATGGCCTGTTAAGAACCAAGCCACATAGCAGGAGGTGAGTGTCAGGCAAGCGAGCAAAGCTTCATTTGTATTTGTAGCTGCTTCCCAACACTAGCGTCACCGCCTCAGCTCCACCTCAGATCATCAGGCATTAGATTCTCATAAAAGCACTGGTCTCTGGTGCCAAAAAGGTTGGGGACCACTGATCTAGGGCATGTGCCTGAGGGAGGATCTCGTGTCAGTTCAAGGGCTACACAGGCTGCTTGACTACACAAGATGGATACTGAGGCAGCAATGTCTGGAGTAGATTAGCTAAAATCTCAACAATAGTTTTTTTAAGTGGTAGTATCATTTTATATTTCACTAGCAATGTATGAGAGTTCTTATTGCTCCACATCCTTACCAACACTTCTCTGTGTTTTTAATTTTAGCCTTTTTTGGTAAGTGTGTAGTAAAACATCATTTTGGTTTAATTTACATTTCTGTGATGACTAATGATGATAAGAATCTTTCCATGTACTTATTTTATATTCAGATATTTTTGTAAAAATATCTGTTAAAATGTATCTTTTTTTTCTGTTTTTTTTGTTTGTTTGTTTTTTAAATGAATTTTAAGAGTTCTTCTGTTTACTGGTGATTTTATATATAAAATATTTTCTCTAAGTTCAGAGTTTGCTCTTTTGATGAACAGAAGTTTTAATTTTGAACAAGTCCAATTTAGAATTTTGTTCTTTTCTTGTAGTGTTTTGTTTAAGAAGCCTTCGCTTCCCCAAACATCACAAAGAGTTTCTCTTATAGTTATAGTTTCAGCTTTGGTTTACATCTTAGTTTTGTGCATGGTGGGAGATAAGGGTTTCCATTCAGTTTTTTTCCATATGAACAAATTATAGATTTTCCAGCACCATTTATTGAGAAAATTATCCTTTCTCTTTAAATTGATTCCTTTGTTGCAAATCAAAAGATTATATGTGCGCATCTATTTTTACTTTCTACTCTGTCTCATTGATCTATATATCTCTCTGTGTTAGTACCACATTGTCTTGATTACTATAGGTTTATCAAGTGTAAAGCTTCCAATTTTGTTCTTTTACAAAATAGTTTTGGGTGTTCAGGTTTTTTGTATTTCTATATAAATTGTCAATTAAGCTTGTGAATTTTTACAATACTTACTGGAATTTTGTTTGAGATTATTTTGAATCTATAGATCAATCTGGAGAGAACTGACATCTTAATAATATTGACTCTTCCAATTCATAAACATAATATATTGCTTCAATTATTTAATTACCTTTAACAACATGTTATAGTTTTTGTGGAAGTTTGCACAATTTTTATTAAGTATACTTCTAAGTATTTTAGGTATTTTTGATGTTATTATAAAATACCAATTTTTATTTTACTTTCTAATCATATGTTTCTGGTATATAAAAATAATTATTGTTCTGTATATTTAATCGTATTCTGTTTTATTGATAAATTCACTTGTTAGTACTAGTAGCTTTTTGCTATATATTCTTTAGAGTTTTTTTTATATACATGTTCATTTCCTGTGCAAATCAATAATTTTACTTCTGTCTTTACAATATACATGTTATTATTTTTTTTCTTGCTAAGTAAACCCACTTTGTAATGATTTATTCTTTTCTAAATATTGCTGGATTTAATTTGGCAATATTTGCTAGTGTTGTTTTCATCTATGTTCATGAACATCTGTTTCTGTTTCTCTCTGTCTGTCTTTTTCTCTCCCTCTGGCATAATGTTCATGAAATCTATAGTTTTCTTTTCACATGCCTTTGACCAATCTTAATATTAAGGTAATATCGCCTTATAAAATTGTTTGGGAAATGTTCCCTTTTCTATATTATGAGTTTTAGAGGCTTGGTATTATTTCTTTCTTAAATGTTTCATGGAATTCACTAGTGAAGTGACTGGGTTTGTAGTTTTGTTAGAACATTTTTAATTACAAGTAGAATTTATTTAAAGATCAATGAGTATTCTCATTTTCTATTTCTGTGTCAGTTTTGGTTATTTGTATCTATTAGGGAATTTGCCATTTTGTCAAATTTATTGACATAAAGTTCTTAATAATATTACCTTAATAACTATTTAATATTGTAGAACAAGAATCAAAGTGTCAGTTTTTATTACTGATATTGGTAATTTCTTTGTTTTATCTCTGTCTATATCTCTCATCTCTACTATCTCTCTATCTCTCTATTTATCTTTAAGTCTACATATAAGTATATCAATTATGTTGATCTTTTCTAAAAGTAAGCTCTGGATTTTGATTTCTATTATCTATAGTTTTACTGTTTTCTATTTCATTGATTGTTGCTCTTTTGATTTTATTAATTATTTCTACTTATTCTGGGTATAATATGCTTTAATTTTTTTTTAGCTTTATAAAATGAAAGCTTCACTCTTTGATATTAGACTTTTATACTTTTCTAGTATAAGCATTTAATGCTATAAAGTCTTCATAAATACAAGTTTATCTTCAGCCAATAATATCTGAGAAGTTTAGTTTTTATTATCATTCAGTTCAAGATACATTCTTATTTGCACTCTGATTTATTTTTCATCCATGGGTTATTTACAGTTTTGTTCTCTAATTTCCAAATATTGAGAGATTTTCCAGATAATTTTTGGTTACTGATTTCTAATCTGATTACTGGTGCTCAAAGAATATCATTTGTGTATTTCAATCCTTTCAATGTTACTAAGATTTGTTTTATGGCATATAATTTAGCCTATAGAATGTTTTATGTGCTCTTAAAAAATCTACATACTGCTATTCTTGGGGGAATGTTATATAACCATTAATTATGTCAAGATGTTTGATAATATCATTGAAGTCTTTTATTTCTATCATTTTTTTTAATCTTCATGTTTTATCAATGCTTGGAAATATAAGTGTTGAAGTTTGCAATTATATCCAATTTTTCTCTCTCATTTCAGTTTTGTCAGTTCTTGATTCATATGCTTTGAAAATGTTACACATCCACACTCATATCCACGTTCGGAATTTTTATGTCTTCTTAATAAGTTGACTGCTTTATCATTCATGTTTATCTCTGATAATATTTCTTGATTTAAAATCTACTTTTCCTGATAACAAGATAACCACACCAGGTTTTATTTGATGAGTATTTGTATGGCATATCTTTTCTCATTCTTTTACTTTTATGAGTGTTTTGTTGTTGTTGTTGTTGTTGTTATTGTTTTTATAGACTGCTTATAGTTGCATTTTGCTTTTTTATTCAGTCTTAAAAGTTTTGTTTTTTAAGTGTAATATTTAGAACACTTGTATAATTATTCTTTTTAATACTATTTTTCAAATTAGCATTTGCTAAATTGACTGTTTTGGTGTACAACTCTATAAATTTTGAGATTTATAAATATGTGTAGTCGACATCAAAATCAGGATACAGATAGTCCATTCAACCCCCCAAAACTCTCAAGCTATATCTTTTTAGTCCCAACCTCCTTCCACCCCTAAATTCTGGCAAGTACTAATTAGTACATTGTTACTATAGATTTGCATTTTTGAGAATGTTATCGAAATAGATTATACAGCATACAAACTTTTGAAATATTTCCTTGAAATCGAGCGACATCGTTGAGTATACCAATATTTTAGTCTTTTTTTATTTCTCAATAGTAAACAATGGAATGATGTTGATATATCACAATTTGTTTATCTACTTACTCTTTGAAGAACATTAGTTTTCAGTTTTTGGTGATTATGAGTAAAGTTGCTATAAATCTTCATGTACAGGTTTATAAATATATAGGAGTAAGAAAACTTGTGACTTAGTGTATATTTTGTATATTTAAGTGTTTGAGAAACTTCCAAACTGGTTTCAAGAATGGTTGTATCATTTTGCATCCCTTTGACTTAGAGTTTGTATCAATTTCTTAGTAGGGAGAATTCGGAAGTTCTCTCTCTCTCAACACACATACACATTAATATTTGGAGCATATTGAGAAGGTGAGGAAATGGCATCCACTATAATCCACAGATTACAGTATCTATAGCCAAGCTACAGGCTAGCAGGGCTACAGTGCTTATACCACCCAGCCCACTCAAAGATATTCACAGACCACCCAGGCATATGCACAACAAAGTTATGGAACCTAGCGACAGCCCACTGGCATTAGCTATACCCAGGCTCAGACCACTGTGACCTATGGGGAGACAGCCTATGCAACTTCTTATGGATAGCCTCCCACAAGTTATACTAGTCCAAATGCCCCCCAGGCATACAGTCAGCCTGTCCAGGGGTATGGCACTGGTGCTTATGATACCATCACTGATGCGGTAACTACCACCTGGGCCTCCTATGCAGCTTATTTTGCGTATGACACTCAGCCTGCTTACTCGGCTTATGGGCAGCAGCCAGCAGCCACTGTACCTGTAAGACCACGGGAGGGAGTATGCAGTCCTGTGAGGGCAGGGGGATGCTGCTGCCAGTCCGTGGAGGTCCAGGGGGCCCAAGAGGTCTTGGAGGACCCATGGGTTGCATGGGATGCCGTGGAGGAGATAGAGGACGCTTCCACCCAAGAGGGCCCTGGAGTTTCCAAGGGAACCCCTCCAGAGGTGGAAACCACCAGCACCTAGCAGAAAACTGGCAGTGCCCCAGTCTGGAGAGTAGAAACTAGAATTTCATGTGGAAAACAGGATGCAACCAGTGTAAGGTCCCAAAGCCTTAAGACTTTTTCCCGCCACCCTTACTCCCCTGGGCAGTGACCGAGGTAGAGGTGGCCCTGACGGCATGTGGGGAGGTGTCCTCATGGACTGATGTGATCCTGGTGGGATGTTCAGAAGTGGCTGTGGTGGAGACAGTGATGGCTTCCATGGCAACCGGGGTTATGGACCGAGGAGCCCCAGGGAGTCCCCCTGGAACTTTAATGGAACAGAGGAGATGAAGGAGAGGTGAGCATAGAGGACCTGGAAAAATGGATAAAAGCGAGCACCATCAGAACACAGGGATGGCTCTACTGGATGCAGAGACCCTGCAGAGCTGCATTTACTATCAGATATATTTTTTAAACCAAAAAATCTTTTAAATTTATAATTCCATATTTATGATGTTGGTCTCAACATTATGATTATTCCTTATCTGTACATTAGTATTTTTCACCATTTATTAAGAAACAAAACAAGTTAAATTGTAGAGCATATTATTATCCCTATTTTATAGATGAAGAAATTGAGCATCAGAGAAGCTAAAGAATGCTCCTAAGTACTTATAATTAGATAAAGGGCAAAACTCAAGTCTATCTTACTTCAGTGCTTCTGCGTATATTCCCTTTTATATTATATGGTTTTATTATCACTAAATCATTTTTTTTTTCATGCAAAATGTATGGTTCATGTAATATTTGGGCGATACTTATACTAAAACTTTATTTGTTGTTTATCTGAAACTCAGCTTGGTGGCCTATATTTTATCTTGCAATCATACTGGTTTTATTTATTTTATATTTATATAATTTTACTTGAAAGGCTATCCAATTTAATTTTTATTTTCTAATTTTTTAGTTCCATAGAGTGAAAGTCACTTGAGTCTGAGATATTTTAACAATTTTCTTTTACATTAATTTGGAGTTCAAAGATTACCAAATTAGAGCTAACTGTCCATAGTTCTAACCAGTTTCTAAACAGCTCAAAATATCTTTGATTTTTTTCACTTTAACATGGACATTATAAATCTATTATAAAAATTATTTGTATCCTTTTTAAAAATATTGAGAAATAAAATATTTTTAAAAAATTAGGCTAAGATTTTTCATGACTTACTGACTCCAAATAGGAACATTGCCAAATTGATTTCATTTATTTAATCTTCTCAGAAATATTCATTTATGTACAAGATGAAGTTATACTGGATTTGAACATTCCTTAGTGAGCACTTTCTATGTAGAGTCTGAAAATATTTACCAAGTGCATATTGTGGATAATTTATTTTCACCTGAAAACAAAAATAGACTTAAATGTATACAAAGTAACTTAAGAAAATATTTGATGGATTCTAACAACTCAATCCAGATTAGAAAAAAATTGCAATAGTAGCATGAGGGATATTTTTAGAAAAGTAAAATAATTCTAAGTCTGATATGAGTGATTCTACAAATTTCACTTACAGAAATGATAGTAAGGATCTACAAATTTATATTTTAAAAGTATACTTAGTAAATATCTCACAGAAGACAGAAGAAAAAACATACTCATGTATAAATATTATTTAACTCAAACTGCATTCACTAAAAATACTGACACACACACAAACATTGAAAAAACCAATAAATTTTTAATAAATAAACAGTCAATAGAATTAGACACAGAGATGATCCAGATGAGTGAATTCTTAAGGAATTTAAAACAACTAAGAAATATTTTAAATAATTTAGTGGAAAATGTGAAGAGGATTCATGAACAGATGGAGAAATTCAGCAGAGAAATAGAAACCATACAAAAGAAATAATAGAAATTTTCAATAACAAGGTATCAGAGAGAATTTTGCTGCAGCTTTATTAGCAAAATCAAATAGCAGAGGAAAAAAATCAATGAACTTGAAGGTAGGTTAACAGAAATTATTGAAATGGAAACACAAAGAGAGAACATATTTTAAAAAATAGCATTCACAGAGTGTAGGACAATATCACACTGTTCATGATACTGAAGTTAGAGAAGAGGAAGAGATGGGTAGAAGAAATATGTGAAAAGATAATAGCTGAAAATGTCTCCCCTAATAACTAAAGTATTAAACCACATATAAAAAGATCACTGAGAACCCCAAGCATGACAAATAAAAAAACTTTCCTATACACATTCTATTCAAACTGTTGTTTATTAAAGATAATGAGAAAATATAAAGACAGGTGGAAAGAGATAAAGATCTGAAAAGTAGGGCATGATATTAATAGTCTTGTCTTATAAAATAATCAAATGATACTGTTTTAAGTTGAAGAAACAAAAATTAAATTTATTTTATTATTCAAATGTAGTAAAGATAAGCCAGAGAGAAGCTAAAATATTATAATATCAGAAATATATTAAAATTTGTGGGCCTACCAAGAAAGAATCCTCATCAGTCAGAGCAGGAAGTCTTTAGATAAATAAATTAGTCCTTAGATATCTAAATCTGATAGAATCAGAAGTAACACTATAAATAGTTTTTACATATACTGAGTAACCACTGGAGAAAACAATTAAGATTAGTTATATTAAAGTGTAATTTTCAAAAAGGAAAAATTATGACACATGAAACTATAAAATAGAGGTGTGTCAAATATTTTATTCAACTCATTAAAAGAGAACTAGTAAGATGCTATGAACTAGTAAAATTCAATTCAGAGAGCATTTGGAGTACTAAATATTGTTATGCAATTAAAAAATGTTAGGATAAGATCGAATTGCTTAATGACCAACAGGACAATAAATTATATCCTTTAGGTTTATCTTTTCCACTGGACCAAAATTGGTTATATTCTCTATCAGACAAAAGCATACAGTTAACATATAACTTCACTAAGTCTTGGGCTTTTATCATTAGCCTAAAGTTGCTTTTGACAATTTAATCTATATATAGAAAAGAGTGTTTAAATATGTTGTTTTTAGCCATGTGCATTTATTACTTTGATAAAATAGAAAATAACTATATTTGTCTATTAAACATTATCAGCTAACATGTATTTGATGTTTGGTATGTGCTGAGCACTTTGCAAAACACTGTGTATTAAATGATTTAATGTTACCACAATCTTAAGAGGCAGATAATGTTTTTTGCATGTTACATATGAGGAAATTGAGTTACAGGGAAGTTAAGAAACTAGGCCAAGCTTACATATGTATTAAATGTTACATACCTAGTCTGTAATTTTAACCAGATACTAAGGTGATAGAATTCACAGAATGAGGATAAGGTGGCTGTTTCAAACTGTGAATAGAACACATTAGGATATAGGGATTATTCTTGAATTTAAATAATTCATTAGGAAAATAAAACTCCTTTCTGATGAGATGTTATTTGTATTTAGGAGCTGCCAGGAACAAGAATTGAAGCAGACAAAATTAAAATGCTTCCGTACTCAAACAATGCAACAGAGACCTATCATTTAAATATCCTTATCCATTGCACAATTTAGCTTTATAAGCTCATTTCAGCAGATTAGCTCTTTGAAAGTTAATAATAGCACATAATTATAAGCATCTTTAGTGAATGAATGCTTTTGTTTAATGAATTGCAGTTTTCTCTGCATGACTGCTCAGCCTACCATACTATTTTGCTATTCAGATTTCCTTTTTCAGTTACAATTTATGTGATTGTCTTTTGAATAAGGAATATTTACTCGTTGCCAAATAGTTTTGTTCTGTTTTTACTACAATGGTCTTAATATAGGTGTGCTTAAGAATATCTTCTGTTTTAAAACACAGTTATTTTTTTAAAAAATTTGCTACTTAGAACACTATGCTAATGAATTGAGTCCATACTATTTCACAGCTTTTGTGTTTCTTCAAAGTTCTACTTAATGGTTATTGCCTAGAGAACCCAAGTCCTATCACAAGGTATATGGAAAAGGAAACATTGTAGGCATAGTGCTAAAAGAGGAAAATAGGCTAAAGTCATGGATGCATGTGCGAGTGCATGCGTGTGTTTTAGCTTTAGCTGAAACTCACCCCACCCAAGAGGACCTGTTTTCCAGTTGCTTTCTTCAGCAGCATATTTCTGTTCTCTCGTATCTTATTGGCTAGCATCAGAAGTGGTGTCTTCCTGCTTTTTTTCCGGGCTGCATACCATAACTTTGGCACCTGTCCACCTGCTCCTTTGGGAATAGAACATTTTCTCTACCTCCTTGTTGGTGTCACCTCCTTTCCTCTTGTCATTCTTCCTCACCCAGGGGAGACTTTTGCTCTCAGACCTTCACCTCCTACCTGATATCCTTTCTGCCACTTTAATATCTCTGGGGATAAAAATTTTAATACCCCAAATTGTTTATTCCTTGACCTTTCGTTTCTGATAATAATCTCCATATGCTTTTCTATCCACTCCCATGATCATATTCTAGATTTTGTTTTCAGTGTGTCTTATATCTTTTTTTGTTCCTCAATTTCTCCATTATGCCTTATTTTGTATTATACAGATATTTTTTATTGTACTATTCAAATTTTGTTGTCATTTCTTTTACTATGTTTTTTGTTATTTTTTTATTGGTTGCTCTGAGGATTATAGTTACATCTTAATTTATAAAAATCTACTTCAGATTAATTCTAATTAACACCAAATTAATTTTAATAGTATAAAAAAATTGTTTCATAGAGATGGCTCCCAACCTTTATGCTGTCATTGGCACAAATTGTATCTTTATACATGGTGTGCTCATCCTCAATTTAAAATCATTGTTTCATGCAGTTCTCTTTCAAATAAGCTAGAAAAAAAAGTTAAAAACCAAATATACATTTATATCATCTTTTATCTTTACTTATGTAAGTTACCTTTACCAGTGTTCTTTATTTTTTCAAGTGGAGTTGAATTACTGTCTAGGGTCCTCTCATTTCAGCCTGAAAGACTATCTTTAGAATCTCTCGTAAGGTATTTATGTTAGTGATGACTTATCTCAGTTTATGTTTATCTGGAAATGCCTTAATGTTTCTTTCATTGTTGAAGGATAGTTTGCAAGATATAGAAATTTTGTTTGACAGTTTTTTCCTTTTAGCACTTTAGATATGTAATTCCATCACATATTAGCCTCCACGGTTTCTTACTGGGGACCCCTTGTATATAATGAGTTGCTACTCTCTTCCTGCTTTCAAGAGTCTCTCTTTGTCTTGGGTTTTCTACAGTTTGATTATAATGTACTCTATATGAGTCTCTTTGAAATTATACTATTTGGAATTTGTTGAGCTTCTTAGATGTATGGATAAATGTTTTTCATCAAGTTTTGGAAGTTTCCAGTCATTATTTTTCTCAAAATATTTCTTCTGCTCTTTTTTCTCTCTCTCTCCTAGGATTCTCATGATGTGTATGTTGTCAGTTTTGATGGTATCCCACAGGTCTCTTAGGCTCTGTTAATTTCCTTTTTTTTCTTTTTGTTCCTTAGTCTAGATAATCTCAATGGACTTATTTTAAAGTTCATTAATTATTTCTTCTGTCTGTTCAAATCTGCTCCTGAGTCTCTCTAGTAAAATTTATTTTATTTTAGTTATTGTAATTTTCAACTCCAAAATTCTTATTTTTTTATATAATTTCTCTTCATTGATGTTCTTTATTTGATAAAATATCATTCTCATATTTCCTTTAGTTCTTTAGATTGATTTTCTTTAGGATACTAAACATATTTATAATAGCTGATTTAAAGTCTTTGTCTAGTAATGTCTGAACTTCCTAAACAGAGTTTATTAATTTTCTTTCTACCTATGTATAGGCCATACTTGCATGCCTTGTAATTTTCTGTTGAAATTCAAATATTTTAAATATTATAATGTGGAAACTCTGGAAATCAGATTCTCTCCTCTCTCCAGATTTATTGTTGTTACTGCTTCTTGTAGTTTGGTGACTTTTCTAAATGAATTTTGTAAATTCTGTATTCTTTATTATGTGTGTTCCCTGAAGTCTCTTCTGAAGTCTCTATTCTGGTAGTTAGTGATTTTACAAGGATTTCATTAAATGCCAGTAGCCAAAAGTAAAAAAACGAACAAAAAGTCTTCTAGTCTTTGCAGTTTGGCTCTGTGTTAGGAAATTCCTTCTCACCTTCAGTGCTATGCCAGGACATTTAAAACTCTGCCTTAGCCTTCATTTCCTGTTTCCACAGAACTTCAAGATCAGCAGAAAGTGAGAGCTTAGGATCTCCTCAGATCTTTCCTGAGCATGCACACATACTTGACCATGTGTGCAGCCTTCTATATTCCCAAGAATAAATTGGAGATTTTCAAAGCCTCTATGTACATCTCATTCTAAGCTTTTCCTCCAAATCTCTTTGGCTAGTCCATTACAGTTCCTGGTAGCTCCAGCTGTCATCCATTGCCTCAGGAACAGCACCTAATGCATCAGCCTGCAAATGTTTTTGACTAATGTCAGCAGCAATTTTAACACTGAGTCAGTTTCAGATTAGAAAAATGAAGACAAATCTTTTGAGTTGATCCTCCAAGTAGCTACTACACAGATCAAAACAGATGATATCAATATTTTGGAATTGAGAGCCATTCTTCTCTTTCCAGTTTTTGGAATGCAAACTTATTTTCTGGGCTGAGGAAAGGGGAGCAAGAGTGGAATAAGTTAAAGTGCCATGAAGTCCACTATTCTTACCAAAAATCAACTATTTTCTTTTGCTAATTCAGTGTCCCCAGAAACATTATAGAAAACAACTACTGTAAATAATGAGAAATGATTGTACCATGTTCATGTTGATGCTTCATGACTACTTTTCAGAGGGATTATGAGCTTTATTTCTCTATTTGGTCCTAGGTTCTCACGTTGTACCTGCCCCAAAGGTAGTGTTTAATAAATGTTTATGTTAGTGCACAAAATAATAGGTATACTGTATATTATGCTTAATTATTTGTATTGTATTTGTACTTTGTTATCCTAGAACAATACTTCAGGAAACTTATAACATGAAAACTGAATTAACTTTGTTGCCTGATTGAAAAATGGTAACCCTGAACACACCCAATCTCATCTGATCTCAGAAGCTAAGCAGGGTTGGGCCTGGTTAGTACTTGGATGGGAGACCACCTAGGAAGACTGGCTGGATGCTGTAGGCGTAAAAAAAAAGAAATAGAAAAATGTTAGCACTTCACTTATGGATTTTTAAAATCTAGGCTATAACTAAAGTTTCATAATCTAAAATGTTTTTGATCACTATAAAGCCATCTTCTGCAAATAAAGCTATAGGTTTGCAATTTAACACTAGGTGCATGTTGATATGAATACAGAGAAAGTGGTACTTCTGAAACCGTTAGCATGAAGGACTAAATTATAATGCTTTTTTTTGCAAAATATTTTCTCTTGAATAATTATCAAATATTCAAAAGATTATATAAACCTAGAAATGTTACACTGAATTATAACTGGAAAGATTTACATATGTTTTAGACTAATGATAAAGATGACTAAGTATTCAACTGAAGTGAAACACATTAGCAATTTTTCTTTGTGGTTAAGGGGCCCTTGCTTTTTGCATTTGTGAGAATGTACCATTGACTATATATAGTGGACCAAATTTATCATTATAAAATCATACATCTTTCACATCCTTATTCTCATCTATATCTTGGCGAGTTTTATATGGAACTCTCTTATTCACACCTTGAGTCATGAAGATAAATTTGTTTGGCTCAGAATAGTGAAGGGGACAACAATTTCCCTCAATCACTTGATCATAGGGAAATTGTAAGGCAATTTCTCTATGTTTATATTGTCTCAAGTTTTTTTCAAGACAGTGACTTTGCCAATCTAATCCCAATTTATAATAAAAATGAAAGCTTTTTCTTTAATATTATCTTGTCAAAAGTGATTTATCAATTCAGTCATTATTTTGAAGTGAAACAATTTGTAATGTTGGTCTCTAAAGTCTGAAGAAAATTAAGTACAAGAAATTCTCTGACCTCTTTTGGAAGGAGTAAATTTTTTTCCCACAAAATATCTGAGATCAGCCAATGTATATTAATTAGCTCATTTTTGAGATTCATGAAAATGCCAATAAAACTTAGTATTCATACTGAGAGTAACTATGATGTAAACATTTATTTTTTCTTAAAATTGTTTTTAATAGAATTTCAGGACCACATTAATTTTTTTTATTTTTCAATTACAGTTGACATTTAATATTATTTTATATTCATTTCAGGTGGACAGTATAGTGGTTAAACATTTATATAATTTGTGAAGCGATCCCCCTAATTAGTCTAGTATCCACCTGGAGCTATAAATAGTTATTACACTATTATTGACTATGTTCCCTATGCTATACTTTACATCCTCATGACCATTTTGTAACTGACAATTTGTACTTCTTAATCTCTTCCCCTTTAATACCCAGCCCCTCAACTTCCCTCCTATCAGGCAGTAATCAATTTGCTCTCTGTCTATATGTGTTTGTTTCTGTTTTGTTTGTTGGTTTATTTTGTTTTTTTAGATTTCACATATAAGTGAGATCCTATGGTATTTGTCTTTCTCTGTCTGACTTATTTCACTTAGCATAATACCATTCATAATGTCATAAATAGTAGGATTTTATTTTTTTATGGCTGAGTAATATTTTGTTATATATATATACTATAATCTATCTATTCATCTATTGCTTTCATGTCTTGGGTATTGTAAATAATGTTGCACTGAACACAGGAATATACATTTCTTTTTGAATTAGTATTTTGGATTTCTTTGGATAAATATCCAAAAATGGAATTGCTGGGTCATAAAGTAGTTTTATTTTTAATTTTTTGAGGAAACTCCATACTGTTTTCCATAGTGGCTGTACCAGTTTGCAATCTCACCAGCAATACATGAGAGCTCCCTTTTGTCCACATCCTTGCCAACATTTGTTTGTTGATTTATTGAGGATAGCCATTCTGACAGGTATGAGATGATATCTCATTGTGGTTTCAATTTGCATTTCTCTGATGAGTAGTGCCATTGAGCATCTTTCCATGTGCCTATTGGCCATCTGTATGTCCTCTTTGGAGAAATGTGTATTCAGGATTGTTTGTGAGTTTTTTTTTTTTTTTTTTTGATGTTGAGTTGGATGAGTTTTTTATAAGTTTGGGTTAACCCCTTATTGGATGTATAATTGGTAGATATCTTCTCTCATTCAGTAGGTTGTCTTTTTGTTTTGTTGATAGTTTCTTTTGCTCTGCAAAACTTTTTAGTTTGATGTATGATATAATCTCATTTGTTCCTGTTTTCTTTTGTTTCTCTTGCCCAAAGAAATATATCAGAAAAAGTATTATTAATAGCAATATCAGAGAGTTTACTGCCTATGTTTTCTTCTATGAGTTATATGGTTTTGGGTCTTTAATCCATTTTGAGTTTGTTCTTGTATATGGTAAGAAAGTGGTCCAATTTTATTTTTTTGCATGTATGTTTTCCCAGCACCATTTATTGAATAGACTGTCTTTACCCCATTGTATATTCTTGCTTCCTTTGTCACAGATTAAATGACCACATAGGCATGGGCTTATTTCTAGGCCCTTTATTCTGTTCCATTGATCTAACTATGATATAAATATTTATATTGGATCATGTTACTTGCTAATATTTGACCATTTTGACATACAAAAGTGAGAATTCTATATGATTCAACTTAGTGTAACACAACTTTCTAAACAATCAGATATTATTTCTCATTTGTTTTGAGTATTACTGGCAAATTTTTGAAGACATCAGTGAGGTCTCTAAAAGATAGTGTCTGTTAATTTGTTGTTTGTTTAACATATTGATTATTACTGAAATAATTACAATTGCTAACAAAGACTTTGAGGAACTGCTTTCCTAAATATGTTAAGTGTTTACTGTATGGCTGGCATTATATTAAGTGGTTTATAAACATGATATCCTTTAATCTTTTCAGTAACTTATGAGATTGGTATTGTTATTTTTTAGATAAGAAAACTGAGGCTTATTTAATTTAAGTAACTTTCCCAAAGCCACACGACAAAAAAGTAGGCTTTATCTCCTTTTCTTTCTTCCAATCTCATTTCCTTGGGAAGCTTGCCCCAACTCCCTCATTTGGGGCAGGGCCTCCCCAGGTACCCTGTGCTAACAAGGCATCATGCATCTATACTTGTCTGAGCATCTATTTAATTCATGAGGGTATGAGTTATGAACATTCTACAACCATGGCATGATGCCAGGTGTGTAATGAACTCTTCATAATTATATGTGAACTACATGAATAAAGTGGGGAAACTGCTGTTTAATATCAAGAAGTCTGTTTTGGCATTGGTGCTCTTTACCACAATGCTACATCTTGCTTATATTTGAGAATGACAAATTAAATGCTCAAGTATTATGTATATGCATGTGAATTATAGACTTTTTTCAGTTTAAACAATTGCTTCTGGATATCTCATGAATATTGAAACTAACATTTACCTTCTTAAATTATAGTCAGATGGGAAATTTGCTACTCAATACTCCAAAGTTCTATGAAGCTCAACTAGTCATGTTTAAGATAATCTGCTATTTAATTACCCATGTCATATATCTAGCTGAGATAATTAATTATATTTTCTCTATGTATACTGTTAAAAATATGTTGCAGGAATATCTGGCTAAAGGTATAGTAGGAGTCTAAATTAATAATGAAGACTGCTAAATATAAGGTACAGAAATTGTTTCAATAGCTTGATTCCATTGAATCATATTTTTGTGTATTTATAAACTAAAATAGTTATAATAAACATTAATATATGAATATATTTCAAAAATGTTATGAGATAACTCTATTTTATATTTTATGTCCCACCACTTTATAATAGAAAATTTCTTGCTCAAAGAAAATTGTTTTATGCACAGTAGGGAGTACAACTGGTTTTGTTTACCGATAAAACTTCTCTCCTATGGCACTAAAATATGAGTCAGATATTTTCAAAAACTTTCAAGGCATATTTTCATGGTTTGTGTTTAACAAATGGAAAATGATTTACAATGATAATGTTTCTTAATACCTTACAGAAGAAACCTTCAAACTAAAGAAGTAAACACATTTGATTTAGTACCCACAGTTTTTAAGCTGCAAAATAATGACAAGTTATACAAACAAATATCTAATCTTATATCTCCCGTTTTAATTACTCTACCTTTACAAGTATTTGCCTTTTAATGTTTTCTGTTTCATTAATGTTAGAGTAAAATAGCTCCTATTCAGAATTCAAGCCTTTAGCAGCATCATTTTCTAAAATTCCACTGAGAATCTAATCATTACCAAAAAAAGACCTCAAATTTCATGCACCTAAAGTACCTTGTTGGAGGAATATTTCAGGCTTGTACTCATACATAATTTATGTACATTTTAACTTCAAGTTTAATAACTTGGTTATTTATTTTCCAACATATCAAAAATTTAGAAATAATATTGAATTGGAAAGAAGAGCTGCTGTAGCCAGGCACACTACAAACAGTGAAGATAAATCTGAGAAAAAGTACAGGGAAAGGTAACTCAAAAGATAAATAACGTGTAATTCTCTCACAAACCAAATCAAACAATAAAAACAAACAAAAAAAGAAACAATAAAAATAAAAATAACCATAGAAAAGTAATTTAGGATCCTTTGGTTCAAGGGCAAACTTCTGTCCTTTAATCATTTCCTGCAAATATTATACTTATCTTTATGATAATAACACAGGTTAAGTATGATTTAAATGAAGTTAAATTTAGGATCCTTTGGTTCAAGGGCAAACTTCTGTCCTTTAATCATTTCCTGCAAATATTATAATACTTATCTTTATGATAATAACACAGGTTAAGTATGATTTAAATGAAGTTAAAATGAAGTGAATATATTCCAACTCTTTTATCAAATAAAAGGGAGGTGACCTGTAAAGACAGGTAACCTGTAACTAGAATTCTCAATCAACCAATATCATTTTATAAGTACTTCCATTAGTAGATGTTATTCAACTTGGTTTATTTAGTTTAATTTTTCAAACATTTATTTAATGTCTATTCTGGGCTGCATTTGGTGGTCTGTGGGAACACATTGGTGAATAAGATCCTGTTTTCCAATAGCTCTCAGTGGGAAAACTTTTAAATGCTATGGTAAATAAAGACATATAGGGGTTTGGGAGAACATGGATAAGTAAAAGAATTCAGGGGGAAAAAAAGAACATCAAAAATTTTATAGATGAAAGTTTTGAAGTATAAGCAAGAGTGGGAAGGTAAAGATGAATAGTAGAGGCAAATGCATCACAAACAGAAAGAATAGCATAGTGTGAGAGAACAGAGTGTGTTTAATCAATGACAGAAATTTCAGTAAGTAGATGCACATGCAGTGCACACAGAGTGGGGAGACTGGAATGAAAACTGAATCCTGCAGAACCAGGTCATAAAGTCAGTATACCCAGGTCATAAAGTCAGTATACCTAGAAGGTATACTAATGATATTCAACATCTAAAGCTATGCTGGCCAGAATGTAGAGGGTGGAAGGCATGGGGATGGAAAAGAAGGCAGAATGAAGACTTAGGAGGCTCTCCAGTGGTCCAAGGGAGAAAGTGATGTAATCTTGAACAGTGAGAATGGAAAAGAGAGGAGTGATTTTAGAGATGTTAAGGAAGGAAACGGGCAGGACTTTATGATCTATGTGAAATGGATGAGAGAGAGGCAAGAAAAGGGGAGGACTTCCAGAATTCTGTCCTAGGTGATTAGGTTTTGTTAAAAAAGGAAGAGAATATAATCTGGCAAATAACATGTTTTGGAAGTATTTAACATTTTCTCTTTCAGCATGAGTAGAATATAGCATATGCCAGACTGTAAATTATACCCAACATATTTTGTAACATGTTCTGCTTTTCTAGGTAAGAATATGAAATCTATAACTAAATACTCATGAACAAATGTTTTCAATATGGGACTCTTGACAAACCCATCCTCTCTAGAGGCTCTGGTGTAAAAAATGTATTTTGTAAGGGAGGTGCAGACTTCCATTTAGTTAACAAACTTGCAGAAAATAATTTTGAATAAAAAAACCTCTTTTCAGCTCTTTCCATTTGAGAAGTATAGTGTAAAGTATTTTTCTGCCCCTCCTATCACTCAGAATTTTTCTAGATACCTGTTCTCCATTCCTATAGACAATAGGAATCAACACTAGTGAACATTTTGTTTCTTTAATTTCACATATTTTGCAAATAACAATTTCAGTTTGCCTTGTTGTTAGTTCATTTTTTTTCCCTGTGATATAAATGTGATAACCAAGTTAACAAAATTTCTATTTCAGCCCTCAAGAGATTTTGGGGTGGTCCTTGAATAAAATGATAATCTGATAACGTTATCTCCATTTTGAATTATTAGCAAGTATCTCAGTATGTTACGCAAGACCTGGAAGTGTTGTGATGACTGTAATGATCTGGCAGGCAGCGGATTCCTTTACTGAGTATTTTATTATCAGTTGCTCTATCCCTTCGGCTCTCTCTCTCCTTGCCATACTTGACATTTTCCAGGACTCTCCCTGCATGCCATGCTTCTGGTGCAGCTATAATGTCAAGAATTGAGATTTTTAGATAAAAAAAAATGTTTGGGTTGCAAGTTAGCATCAGGCAATTAACACTAAACACCTGATTTTTATACGTCAACTCTGATTATAAACCACTGGATTATAAATTAAAATGAGAGTAGGGGAAGAAAACATGTCTATATTCTAGCTACATTTTCATAGAGAATATATACTTTTCTTTCATGTTTTTATAGATACAAATAAGCTTATTCAAATTAATAACATTTATTATTTAAAATTATTAGTAGTCATCTAACATAGTGTATGTATGTTTTATTTTTCAAATAATTCACAACTCACATGAGGAACTAAAACAATAAATGATATAATGATTTTTCTATTGATATAATTTCCACTGTAATATTTCCTTATTAAACAATGGAAATATATGTCCATGCTTTTTAAATTTAAATTTCTGGAGCATCTAAGAGTTCAATTAAACAGTTCAATTAAACAGCAAATTTTTCCTTGCCCTTTAATCTTCTTTTTTACATCAACTTGATTATGACTAACTCATGCAATTATAAATTATTCAAGGGTAAAGCATATGGAAAATTTTCAGAGAAGTTCCAGATGGTTAAGGTAAAATAATTAAAAGGTTAAATCTAGTTAGATCACACAGTGTCTTTAAAAAACTGTTCATTTAAGTTTTTGTAATCTGTAACCCAGGTCTTTATTTCCCCCATTATAAATACCACAAGCTCTTTTCGATTTTATTTTGTTGTTAACATACATTGAAAGATGTTGTTTGGAATTGAGGGAGATTATGGCTCCATGATGTCTACTGAGGAAGACATCATGGAGCCATAATGATCAAGGTATCACAAGTTAGTGTTTGATGACAGAGATGTGTCATTCACTAGGCCGTGGTTAGCGTGAAAGACTTCTGGAATAGGAGTCAGAAGTTCTAATCTCATAACTGTCTACATTCTTGCTTACCTCCCCTCCCCCAAAAAAATCACTTTAGCTCTCAGAGATTGGCCGACAGATCCCATCAAACATCAACATCTATGACTCGATTACAGTGGTGGTGCAAGAAACTCGCACTGTACAATGAGGTTATTGAACCTCTTTCTTTTCATGCTGCTCATGATGCTTTCAAGCCTGACGCATCTTGCCATCTAAGAGGGAAGCATATCCCACTTGATTGTCATATATTCTCACTCTCCTTCTTGTAGTGGACTTAGCTAGGAATAATGCTCTGGTTTTCTTTTCTTCCCCCAATCTCTTTCCTTATTTCTATAGCCCAGAAAACTTAGCTTCCTTTTTTGCTCAGCCATCCATGCCATGATGTACCTTAATTTTCCAACTTCTAGTAAAATCTAACAACTGTCTTGATTTCTAGCCCTTTGGGAGCTCTTCAATATATCTCCTTTAATAATATACCAATGGTGGTTAGTGGCTTGGTGCTCTACTAATTCTGAGCAATGTAATTGTATTTCGAGTTTCAGTAAATAATAAACTCAAGGGAATTTCAAGAAAAGTTCTGATGTTGGTCCTTGACAAGCAGATATTAATGAGTATATATTATCCTTGCAAAAAGATTATCCACTAAAAATAGTTTAGATGGAGAAACAGTGTGAGACCCTTAGGGAGTCTTCCCATTTGCCTAACTTCATTCCTAAACTTGATGCCTCATCGAATCTGTGAAGCACATTGAGCCATAACTGGGTTCTTTGTGATCAGAGCACATATAAGTAGAAGATGATCAATTCAGATTGCTTTCTTTGCTCTATAGAAAATTTGAAGTTTTAAAATATCAGTTTAAAACATTACTATTTCAAAAGCCCTTTTGAACACGTTCTAAGGGCTTAACCCTTTGACAACCTTAAAAATTGATTTTTAATTTCTTTCTTTTATTAGTATGTTGAGTTCAACTTCAGACCTTAAATTCACAGAGGCTCCCTTAGAATTAGGACCCTTCTTGGGCCTTGCATGGTCATGGATGTCCCTGTTGGGGATATAAAGGGCCCCAGGC
>NW_006494614.1:15612547-15616805 GCF_000325575.1 Pteropus alecto | reverse complement strand
GGGGCTCGATTGGATTGGACTAGTTTATAGATGCAGACATGAATAAAACAAAACAAGATCTGAGTCCTTTTAAGGGACTAGGGTAGGGAGTTCAGCAGTAGGAAATCCATTCAAAACATTAATTCTGCAGCAAGAACTAGATTCATAGGGGAAGTTTGCCATCAAGGTAGTTGAGAACAAACAGTGGAGGTGAAATGTTGGCCATGGCATACATGAGAAAGAGGACTTTGAAGAGCATTCGCAGTGGAATCTCTAGCAAAGAGATGACTGGTAAGGACACTAAGCCTAGTCAGATACTTTCACATTAAGCAGAGACTTATTATCATTATATTTTTACTTTGATTTTTCCCATTAAATGCAGCACATGTGTTTCTGAAGAAATAGAAAATGCAAAAAATTAGAAATTAAAAAAAATGATATGGGGGTAAAGAAAACAGGTTGTGAAGCTCAGTATGGGAATGTCTGCCTAGATATGTGCTAGTCCAGGTCTCTGAGCCCACTGTGATTATGACACTGTTAGTGGTTCATCTAAATGAGAAAAGTCAAGGAAGGAAAACAAAAGTACAAGATTGGAGAAGATGTGAATATGAGCATGGGAAACTACCCTTGTGTATCCTTGTATATGAACTTGTTATTTTTAAAAATACTGTTTTTGAATTGAGAACAAATAGAACTGTTCACCACAGGAGGACTCATTGTCTAAAAAACGGAAGTTTTCAAAATTGTGAAAAAAGAACATAGGTTTAGATGATAGACTGTCTCTTTCTATAAAGAATACAACATGCTCTCTTGCAGCTGTTTTTGGACTGAGGTCTGTGGAAGCTAGACGATTTCCTTCAGTGTACCACGTGCTTTATAAGAGTAGAAGACACTTCTGTCAATTTTAGGTACAGTTTATACTGAGCTTCTTTTTATTCCTACACAGTGCTTCAGTTCTTTTATAAAACTCCACCCTCGTCTTCCTCTAGCCACAGGACTCTGTTGACCCATTCACTTTTTTATTCTCATGAGGTCTCAGATTATTCTTCTTCCATGAGCAGCATTGCTGTAGTTTCCAATGTTCACGACCTCACCTTTCACACAATTATAGATGTTCAGGAATAGCCATTATTTTTGAGAGTAAAATATTTTAAACAAAAATGTATCAAAATAAACCCAAGAAGGTTGAAAAATTTTGGCTAGGAGTACTAATGCGCTATGACATTACAAGCATATTATACCTTTTTTTTTTTCCTGTGTGACTAGTCACCAATTATTCCAAGGACAAGTGGGCCATCTTAGATGTGCCATTGTTACATTTCGTGTACTAAAGACCTGTCTTAATCCACACCTTATGTTCCTCTGGTCATCTACTCATTTAACACCTCTATTAGGTTCTGGGATGCAATGATATACAAATCAGTATCACGTCCTCGTAGGATCCGGTGGGGGTGGGAATATAAAGTTAAGAAAATCATCATACAACTATAAAATTCAAGCCATGTTAAATGATACGAGTGAAAGGTACAGTGAGCTATGATGAAGTTTGTGTTAATATTGCAAAGCAATTTCTTCACACATGGCATCTAACTTTGAAGGCAAAAAGCGAATTGGCCTTATTTAACCTGGCTAGATTTGTTATTTGAATCAAAGGAGAAAAAAGAAAACTACAGTTAAGTAATAAGTAAAGATTTATTCAATTATGATCCACACATCTCTAGTTTGTTACTTAACAACTTTGTAACTTCCCTTCGGTTTCTATAAAAATGACTTTCTGCAAAAATGGGTGGAATTTTTATCACCAATCATCTGGTGTTTACATGGGTTTCTGTGTATTCTCAATTTACCTGCCTTGGGAATTTCACACATCACCTGAAGAATATCATCTGGCTTATAAATGAAGACCTTTGTTTATGTACAAAACTAGGAGACTAAATATTCAGTCATAACCTCATAATCATGATAGGTTCACACTGTGTTCGGTACATAGTAAAAGGAGTCATTGAACATTTCACTTTTGATAAATGTGTTTCTCAGTTCCTATGGTCTGGTCACGCTTGCGGTAGGACGACCCAGTAATGCGAGCCAAACCATGCCCTCAAATTACATACTGAGATTCTCCAAAATTCAACTGTAGCTATTTATGTGTTGACTGATCACTATTACTATAGAAAAATATCCTTTTAGTTCAATGAATTTAATGGAGTTATTTATAGGGCAAGATTTGTCTACAAGTATATATAATATATATAACATATAATGAATGTATATGTTATATATGTATATACATAAACACTATATAACAAAAACTATATGAAAAATATGAATATTCAATGAAACACATTAATTATTAATTTTTCATTATTTCCTTTATTGGCTGATATCTAGTATATAACTACTAGCATTTATTAATTATACAGTAAAGTTTTAGAGACAGACAAGAAAGCACGTAAGGGCATTTAAAAGATAAAGAATTCATTCAAAGTCATTTTCAGAGCTAGATAAAGTATGATATTATCCTGGGCAGCTTTTCTCTATGCCTCTGTCAATGAATTTCATCCGTATTTCTACAAGAGAACATGTATTTCCACTTCCTTATTATTAAGAAATGCCCATATTAAGAATCAAATACCAACTTTATTTTTATTTTCACTTTTGGTTTTAACCTTGACTCTGTCTCTTATGCCCTTGGGCAAATACCATTCTCTTGAATTTCAAACTTTTCACAAAAATGATAATAATAATATCTCTTCATTGAATATCTCAAAGAATTACTGTGAAGATCAAACAAAATGACATTTGTAAAGCAACTTTGTAATCTATGATATGCTATGCAAATATATTATTAAAGTAAACTCTTTTCTATTTTTAATGGAAAAGCTGACCTATGGTAGAAAACTGCTCAGAGTATGATGTTATACCTAAGATCAGTCATTTTTAACTTTAGAATGAATTCAGAAGGTATGGTGTGGGAACGAGTGGTGGGAAGAGAGTGAGGGAATGTTCTTGGCACGAACTAGTTGATAACGAGATAGAATAAGCTGTTTTGATCAATCTCCAAAAATTTATTAAGATGTTCTTGTAGTGAGTAAAAGTTTTCCTTCTTTCCAGAATTGGTTCTAATTTTTTATTTTTGGACACACTACTCCATGCTTTTTTTGATATTTCCTGATAACACTATTCTATTACATATTGTTTCATTGAATTTTCTTATCATTCTACAACATCCTAAGACCTCTTGGAATTTTTTTTTAGTCAGTTAACGAGTTGTCCTCTTGTTTCCAAGTCAGTTTTGAATTTGATAGGCATATTACCTATATTTTTATTGTGTTTTTAAATAGGAGATAAAGTACATGCTAGTATATGCTTGGCTCTGTGCTAGGTCTTGGGGAGAATACAAAGATGAATAAAAATCATCGTACCTGACTTCCATTTAGACTTTTTATAGTCTACTGGGAAGGAAAATATAATATACTGTAATATCTCAGAGAAAATAGTGATTTTATGTTAAATAAGGCTAAAGTTACCCAATAGTTGTGTAAATCAGCAAAGCTCAAGGTATTACAGAAAACCCTCTAAGTGTAAAGTAAATTAAAAAAATGATACTAAAAGTTTTGCTATTATTTTCTTTTGTGAATTTTTAGTTAAATTTCTGCATATGGAGAGAATTATAAAGATGTTTTCTAAGAAATATATTTGCATTCCTTAAAAATTATAGCATTGATATTTTCTGAATATAAAAGTTTGCAAGTTTTAGGTTGCCTAAATAGTCTCAGGGAGGCTTTATGTAAGCTAGAAGACAAAAATGAGAGAAATCAAAGAGGATTGTGTATATCTATAAGAAAGAGAAGACAGAGACTGGTAGAACAATGGGACAATATAGAAGATAAAGACAGAGTGGAATAACACAAGTTTCTTTAGTTCTGTGGTGAACTCATATTCATATTTAGCCATTGTGCTAAAAATTACTTTATGTATACCTTGTTAATTCTCACAAAAATTATGTGGTAGAAGAACTCTGTTATCCTCATTTATAAATAAGAAACCCAAGGTTAAATATCTTACTCCAAACCTACAGCTATTTAGTGATGGTGATGATTTTAACTCAGAATCTAACTCCAAGGAGTTAAACTCTACCCTTAGAGCTGCGAAGCTGGTATCTACCTTTTCCAATGTATGATTTTAACTCAGAATCTAACTCCAAGGAGTTAACCTCTACCCTTAGAGCTGCGAAGCTGGTATCTGCCTTTTCCGATGTTTTTGAAGAGAGAGAGAGAGA